>NC_051250.2:80136824-80787895 GCF_015237465.2 Chelonia mydas
GTGTCCCTAGCCTCTGTTTTCCAGAAGCTGGGAATGGATCACTTGATGATTACCTGTTCTGTTCATTGCCTCTGGGGCACCTGGCATTGGCCACTGTTGGAAGACAAGACACTGGGCTAGATGGACCTTTGGTCTGACCCAGTATGGCCATTCTTATGTTCTATGTTCTTTAACCCAAGGGTAGGAAAACTAATTCCATAAAGTGTAAGAGAGAAATGGGAGTGATGGGGATAAAATTGCTAGTCATCTTGTGAGTCTTCTTCCCCAAACATCATTAAAGAGACCACATCTATTCCTTCTACTGTTTCTACTCCAAGAACCCAGACGCCATACACGAAATGCTGTAGGTTTGGTTTTAGACTCTGTTCTACAATGGCTAACTAGCACTGTCGTGCCTGTATATTTAACCTAGAACTTGGCAGTGATACACAACTTGATGTTCTTTTAACAAATCTTTTTATTTGCCTGCAGCTTTTACACTGAAATATTAAACTGATCTGCCCTTTATCCCCCCTGCCTCAGGGCGACGGGAACATCCGATACTATGAAATCAGCACAGAAAAGC
Organism: Chelonia mydas; assembly: GCF_015237465.2. Lineage (NCBI taxonomy): Eukaryota > Metazoa > Chordata > Testudines > Cheloniidae > Chelonia > Chelonia mydas. The sequence continues at coordinate 80,137,390 of NC_051250.2, forward strand.
CCTATCTGAATTATCTCATGGAGTTTCGCTCTCCTGCCCCACAAAAAGGACTGGGTAAGAGCTTTTGGCATGTTAATAGGCCACCTCTTCAAACATTAATATTAAAAAAAGACAGCAGACTGAAATAGTATAATTAAATTTTGCTGATAAATGTATTTTGCATAATAACCTCCCGTGCTCTCTGCACTGTGCTGACTCTCACTGTTCAAATATGTTCTGTGTCATTAGGTAGCTGATGACTTGCTGGAAAATGAATTCAGAATTCCAATGATCTTTATGTAGCATTTAATATTTTTGTGTATTTCTTCCTGGGTAATGGTGCAGTGTGACTCTGATGCATCTTACTGAGGGCCTGGTTCCAGGGAAATGCACGAGCAGTTTCCCTTGACGTGCAGTGACAGGCTGCCCAAACGTTAACAAGCGACCTGAGCCAGTGATACATGGGACGTTCCCTGGGTAAAATGCTCTTTCCTTCCCACCCTTACTGCAAAACCCATCTGGTCCATTTCCTGCCCCTCCTTGCCGGCACAGGGCTCTGATCTGCACACCTGCACCACTCTCGGCTCTCCTCCCCTTCCCAGCACCTCGAGGAGGCCCCTGCGTCTGGCTTCCCTACCTGGAAGCAGTTCTCCACAACAGCGGCAGTGGTGACGGGTGCTGTGGGGTGGCTGGCTGGGTGAGGACAGGATCAGCTCTGGTTGATGGCATGGGGGGCAGGTCCCATTTGGGTTCTTGGAGTGGGTAGGTTTCCCTCATGGCTGGCCCCTGGGGGTGCGGGTAGAGTTGCTTGTGGGATGGGGGCTCCCCCGATGGGTGTAGAGGGTCAGAGGGAGAAGAAATGGGCTATTCAAATTCCAGACTGCAGGTAGACAGGAAGGCCCAGACGGGGACGGCTGCAGGGAAGGCTGTGTAGGGTGGAAGTATTTCCCTCCTCGCACACCCCCACGGGCAGGACGCAGACCTAGCACGCCCTGGAGAATTAGGCAGAAGGCCCAGCTAACAAGTCTGGTGGTGTCCCACAGCCCCAAGAGGGCAGGGACAGGCATGAGCCAGCTCAGCTGCTGATTTGGAATCAGCTCTTTGGCGATGGCGCAGGCCTGCAATCTCAGGGAAAGCCGATGGCACAGAGGGACGTGATATTAAAGGAGGTTGTTCAGTTCAGTGCTATGTTAATACCCTGCACTCTGGACGTGATCACGAAACAAATCTCCGTGCCCAAACTTAACTTAAGCCCTTGCCCTAGTGCTGCCTGCAGCCTCCAGTAGGCAGTGCTTGCGTGGTGGTTTCTGTACTTGTATGGCAAAGCTTTCTTACCCCAGCATAACACTTTCCACATGCTAGTGGTCTCTCCCCCACTTGCCTGCTGCAGCTGCAGCTTCTGCAAGGTATGTACGTACCCTGGGCCTGATTGGGGAAGATGCCGCATGCCCTCAACTTGCACTGATGTGACCACCTCACAGAATTGGGTTCTATATTTCTTCCTCTATCTTATACACATAACGCCCCCCTGCTACGAGTCATCTGCAGCAATAGGACCTAGAGCACCAAAGCATGGGCCGCTGCTACTCGAGCTAAAGAAGTAACTCCATTTAGCCAGTAGCAGTGGTAGGCTGGTATCCATTAGGGAGTTACAAGGCTCACCTTATCACTTAGCTTTGTGTTTAAGCAAAACAGAGAATCCCATTCTTGCAGAACACACTGACTGCTTTTCTTGATTGTAAAGTGCTGACGATTTACAGTAGGAAACGACGGTTCTCTCGACAGCAGCTTTGAAACGTAGCTACACTGTCAGAACTTTTCCCATCGACATGATGTCTAATTGGATCTATATGCTCTACATGCATCCTGCTACCATATCCTAAGCCAGCAATCCTGATGGGGCTAGTAAGATTGGTTCCTTTCTCACGGACCAATTTGTAGAGAAAGAGCTTTTGAATATTTCAATGCTTTGTTGGCATGAAAGGAAAGTCCCTTGCTCACATGTGAATTCTCTAATAGGTGTGATGCCAAAGCACGGGCTGGATGTGTCTGCATGTGAGGTGTTCAGATTCTATAAACTGGTTACCTTAAAGGGTCTGATTGAGCCAATCTCTATGATCGTGCCAAGGAGGGTGAGTACATGTCAGCACTGTTCCTACTCATGTACAGAACTCAAATGCTCTGATGCATTATCTCAGCCCAACACCTTCAAAGCACAGAGTTGGAAACGCTCGCTGTGCCGGGGAATTCTATTTCTGTTACTCGGGTATGTCAAAGACTGCCATATTCTCTATTTAAATGATGCACAGGGAAGGATCTGGGAGACTCAGTCACTGAACTTTTGCCTTTTGAGACCACACTGGGAATCCTGCTCTGACTGGCACAGAACAGAATCATTTGGATGAAATACAGTAAATGTCAAAAGGACCTTGGCAAACTGTATCTAGTGAATTAAGCCCGATGGTTTATATCACTGTCCACAACAACCACACATCTTACATACTGACCATGCTAGACATTTTCCTGACTTGCATTCAAAGCATCATGGGTTTGCTTTTTCCTGGCTGCAGATACCATCGGTCTTCTTTGATGGGTGGATCTCTCTGTGACCTCTCATTTATATCAATTACACATTTTAGATCCAAACTCACATCTTGCTAAAAACTGCTCTTCTAACGCACAGCAATGCGAAGTTTAAACTCTGTGCTTATGGAAAGCTTTTTAAAGAGCTGACTCCAGTATTTTTTCTAACTTCTGCTGCCATTATTTTGTGTGAAATTAACTGGGTCTTTTGAAGTGTGTGACAAAGGACTGTCCCACATCTAGATTTAGAGACCCATCCCAAGTAAAAAATCACATCTCCGTGTGCAGTATTCGCTGCTGGTTTTACCTGCCTTGTCCAGCTGTATGAAATCTGAAACAAAGCTATGAGCCCTGTTCAGGTTTAGGATTGAGTCAGTATCTTTCCAAACAGAGGTGACTCAATAGAGCTTCAGCCTCATTGCCCTGAATTTGCTAATCTACTGCAAGCAGAAATGTGGAGAGGAGGGGAAAGGCAAATCACCCTTGTGGACAACTTTCCTTGGTGTTTTCCCCTTGGCTATTCTTTACGCCGTACGTGGCCAGAGTGGGTGCTCCTTGACTTCACTGGCTCGTGCTTTGAATTGGGATCTACAATATGTAACCGTATGCTTTCTGCACTTAGCGTTTCCTGAGCGGTCTGTGCAGCAGCAGGGAGCACCATCTCCAGCAGGCCAGAGACAATGCCCTTCCAAAGCCTCCCAGTTCAGCTGGATAATATTCATTAGTCTGTCTACAACTCAAATGCCTCCTGTGCACTCTGCTACTTTGGTGCTTGGGTGAGACTTATGTGAGCACTTGAAAACATTGTACAGCTCAGGGCTGCTGGGGTATAATCTTCTTTCAGAACATGAATGTAATAGGTAGGGGCTAGGACTCTTTATTCCCCATTTAAAGTTAATGGTGAAAAGGCAGTTAAGTATTTTTCCTGGGATGCTATTGAATGGCTACATTACCGTTGGCCAGGGTTGTAAGCAAATAGTTGCTTATGGCACTTTGCAATGTATAGTTACAACTGGGAACAAATTTTATGAAGACAGCCACTCTTTATTCTTCCTCACTTCCAGTCAGAAACATACCAAGAGGATATTTACCCGATGACTCCAGGTATAGAACCGGCCCTGACACCAGACGAATGGCTGAGTGGAATGAACAGAGGTAAAAGAATGAACCCTGCATGAGCATCTACTGCACTTCTATTGGAAATGTAAACACAATTGATCTCTGATCCTCACTGTGAAATGTGTCTAAATCCATACTCACCCTTGGGCACTTTCCATACTTTACATTGGCCACCAGATGATGTGATGGTGGGTGCATAGGTACTGTGTGTGTATGCACTTAGTGTACATAAAGCCGCAGGAACCATTTTTGAGCTAGTAAGCTGGGAGTGGGGGCGGAGGGGGAGGTAAGGAGGCCATTGAATGCTTTTGAGCTCCATCTATAAGTAAGTTTATTTGTATTAAAGTAGTGTCTCCTTGCTCCAACTGAAAATATAGGCCTTGTGTAAGCATGGGGTGTGTGTGTGGCGGGGGGGGTGTTTTTCAATCTAGTTTACATGATTTGAAGCACCGCTTAGGCTGTGTCTGCCCCAGGTGCTGGTCTCTTTATCACTGCATTACCCAAAACCTTTTAGCTACCCCAATTAAAAAAACCAACCAACCATGCCTTTTTTTCTAGTCTGGACAAGGCCACAGTGAGACAGTTTGTGTTCCACAGACTCTACGTAGACAAGACAAAGGATGGGAAGGGGAAGAGGGACAGGGAGGGGGGCCATGACTTGCCAAGGTTGCACAACGGGCAGTAGAAGAGCTGGATTAGAACCCAGGTCTCCTGCCTGCCAGTCCAGGGCCTGCCCAGTCCAGTCATCCTGAAACCACACTGCTGTAGCAACTGATAGGTAGTGAATGTTAAGGCAGGACAATAGGGGAGGGATATACACACAGGCGCTGTAGCAGAGCAAGTGTTAACATCCTCCTTTATTTTACCATCTCACGTAGATCCCATATTGATGTCGCTGAAGGAGGGCTATAAGGCATCCAAAGTTGTCTTTAAGGCACCAATAAGAGAGAAAAAAAGTGTTGTTGTCAATGGAATAGATTTGTTAGAAAACGTGCCGCCCAGGACAGAGAATGAGGTAAGCAATGGGTGCTGACTTATGGCTTTGAATGGCCAGCCTCTTAGATCTCAGCCATGTGCGTCAAGCTTATCCAGTGCAAAACCTTCTTCTGACATAGTAAGAAAACAGCTGGTAAGGTCTGCTGAATTTTCTGATCCTACTGAATACCACAGAGGCCTGATTTTATGCCGCAGATGTCATTCTCTATTGCAGTAACACCTAGATGACCCACTCGAGGACGAGGACCAGCACTGAACAAGAAGATGGTCCTGCTTCAGAGAGTTTACAATCTACATAGTCCTATTAATTTCAGTAGAAAATAGTAGAGACTGTGTTTTACCTCAGCTGTCATAACTGTCGCCACTCCTAACCTCCCTGGCCACAGAATGCACTGAACTATTCTGGTGTCCCTTCTGCCAGCTTGGCTTCAATGTGCCATCCTAGTTTCTGGCATTAGTGGCTTTCACTGTATTTTCCATGTAGATGGTGTAATTTATAAACAGTCCTTTGTACAGTATTGTAACAAATTTGGGATAATCCAGGAACTGCAGGGTTGTTATTAAGATGCGCAACATAGCCACCTGGAACTTCACACCAACAGTGGGCAACTCTGATCCTCCTTCTCTGAAACCAGACTCCTAGCAACTTAACAGATGGAGATTTTTATTTAGTTATCAATATAGGGCACACGACTGTAGATGAGGTCATGACTTTCTCTGACAGAGAGCAACTGCACACATCCAAGATTGTAGCATATAAACACACCAATTTGTGCATCTCTACTTTTGTTCCCAAGCCGTGAAAATCCATGTGTGTGTTTCCCTGGATCAAACTTCAACCCACAGGACTTTGCTGAGGTTTAAGCAGAGAGCATACAAAATGAACTGGATTAATTTCCTAACAGTTCTTAATAAACGATTGTTCTCTGCGCTACACTTAAAGGCTGTGGGGGAACATTTACACTGAGTCCAATATTGAATTTCTTTTCACAAATTGAGCTGCTGAGCCCTACGATGTGAATTAACTGAGTTACCATGAAAATGGACAGGGAAAATCAATGGAGTATTGCAGGTAAACAGATATTTCAAAAGGAACAGTGTAATGACACGAATCGAAGGCAGGTTCTCTGACAGTTGGCAAGAGAGGCATGAAGCCAGCGGGGAAAGCAAATATTATAAATGTTACCACAATGTTGTACACCTATTTTTTTCCCTCTCTTTCTTTTAAGCTCCTCAGAATGTTCTTTCGACAACAAGACGAGATCCGACGGTTGAAAGATGAGCTTTCTCAGAAAGAGATAAGAATTCGACAACTACAGCTGGAGTTGAAAAACTTACGTAACAGCCCGAAGAATAATTAATTAACCTCAAGGGACATTTTATAAATAAACTTTCTTTGTTTATACTTGCTCTTTTATTTTACTGTATCCACTTACACAGAATATGAGCCAGAAGTCAAATGACCTGCCAAGAGTCCACATGCTAACTGGAAATATGTCCTTGTAGTCTTATCTAGCACTAAAAAGAAAGACCTGTACACTATAACTGAAAATAACTGCATGAAAGGAAGCTGGGTATGTATTTATATCCCACCATTTTTCATGGAGTAAGTAGAAGAGCAAAGTATTCTCTGTATCAAAAGACTACGGAACTAACCAATAGGGCACACCTTAAATTTAACTTGAAATGGAGAGAGAAAGAAAAGAGACTATAGGGTGCCCTTAAGAAAGCAATATGGTTTATTGCTATTAACTTTTTCCTATGCAAAGCCTGACAAAGAATGCACACAGCCTACAAAACTGGAATTTTAATTCACTTAACTGTCACCTAAAATACAGGGCTTAATTCACAAATGTTCTCTCCAGATCCTCTTGCCCTGGCCTTTGTTTAAAGGAGGTTCAGGAAAACCTGCCCTTTGCCCTGGCACTTGTTGCAAAAGTTTCCTTTTCCGGGGAAAGGTGGCAAAATTTGAAGTCAGTGTCTTAGAAATTGGCCTGATGGTCAAATGTTCAAGTTCCTTGGTCAATTGCTACCCTCCTACAAGACCTTACTTTGTCACTTTCTTAGGTGTATCTGTATGGAAACTAGTAACTCTCCTTAGCAGGATGAGCACTGGTTGTACATACGGTTTGTTTGTTTTAAACTATCCTAGGTTTCCTAAATGCAGTGGGTCTGTCTTCCCTGATCTAACAGGGACCTTAGAGTCCTACTTCCTCCTGGAAACATCGTGGTGGTAACACTGCCATTTGCATACCATTATGGCAAACAGCAAAGGAATCTGCCATTGCTCTCTTCCCATAACTGTCTTGGAACACCCTCTTGCTCAGCAGTAAATGTTGCCAAGTTAGTGGTAACCTCTCCTGTGGAACCCTGATTCAAAGACATTTGATGTCTGGGAACTCTGGGTATGTCATCTGTGTGTCTGTTCTTCTGCATATCTGTTCCTTCCAATAGAACTGCAGAGGGTTTAAGCTGCACAATAAATTATATATACACAATATATGTACACAATGACATTTTGTGAATTAGGCCCATAATACAGGGAAAGACACCAAAAGACTGCTAGTTTACCTATATATATTTTCACTTAAATCAAGTAGGACTATCCCTAGCAGTGTCAGTGCAACAAGTTGTTTTCCCCCGTTACTTTACATTGTGCTCTGCACCCAATGCTTTGCCTCCCCTTACATTAAAAGTGCTGTCATTCGCTATTATTTATGTTACCACAAAAGTGATGAAATAAAATGTTTTCAAGATACCAAACCTTGCGCGTGGCAAAGTCTCCTTTGAGTTTTCATTTGTAGCAACACGATGTGTAGAGCGAGCAACTAGTTATTTCAAAATTTAGAATGAGTCCAGTTTAGAGGAGCAAAATCCAGGTGTGCTATCAAACGTCATGCTGCAGGAGACAGACATGGAATAAGCTTTCAAGAACTACCCCTGGGCATGCAGCTGCAGGGAGCTGAGGCTTTGCTAACCACAGAAGTTTAATAAGAACTTAAGACTTTCTCCCCAAAACGGTACAGCCTCTGGAACCCTAGTTAAAAGATGAAGCTGGAGGATTTTCAAGGCAGTTAAGCATCCAATTCCCCCTGTCATACACCAAAAAGAAGAGATTCAATGACACATGTTTAAATCCAATGAACCTACCCTCTGCAGAGCCACTGAGGAGACAGTTAGTATCTTACACCTGTTGCTAATTTTATATAAGTGACTTATCTAAGTAGCGGATTATCCATGTTAACTGGATGAGCAGATGATAAAGTGCCTGCAAAACTGTATCCAGCTAATAGGAGACCAGCTTGAGGCCACTTGCCAAACTAGGCCCTTATAAGGCATTGAGAGAGAACCTGAGTCTTTCCCAAGCAAACTGACTTGCCATTTGGCAGCTGGGCCTACCAGCTGACTGCATACTCCACAGCACATCCTTCCTTCAGGAAATGGCTGCCTAACACCAAAGCACCTCCCAGTCCACCCGCACCCCTCCCCCCCTTTCTTTTTAATTAAGTCCATTGGTGCATCCTCACCTTAACCACATGCTTATTTTAGCATTCAGAATAAACTACTCCAAGGAGCCAGTAACGTTCCAACGTGCTCCACATTATGCAACCGAGGAGGGGCTCAAACCAGAAAGACTGAGGCAAGTGTTTAGGCCAGCTGAATGTGTAATAACTCTGGGGGGGCGGGTCTGGCCGGAGCTGCTATTTGCTGGTTTACCTAGGGCCACAGCCAACCCCTGTTAGCCAGGCCAGTGGTGCTGAGGCTACTGCTAGCAGACACTGAAGCAAGCGCACTGCCCTGCAGAACTTGTCCACTCTTGACCTTTAGGGCCAGGCCTCTTGCATTTTATTACCCTCTGCATAGGGTTACCCCGGCTTGGTGTTGGTGCAGGCCCTTGAGGGTCTCCGTTTAGTTCGGGCCATTTAATGCACCCCTATGATTCTGGGGGCTGAGAGGTGGCTTCATTCGTCTTTCCTTGTGGCTGACCAAGTTGCCTCAGCTTTTCCCCTCCAGCGCAGAGCTGTGTTTAGGTTGGGTGTTGAAGCTTATGGGGAGGCTATTGTGGAGCAGGAAGACCAAGGCCACCACACCACTAATACATGCCTGGGGGGCCCCCCTTCCTCCCCCAGGGAAGAAGATAGCCCTGCTATCAAAAGCCCCATGGCTCTCCTGCACGCAGCTTGCACCGGCCACGCACCCTGGGAAAGGAAAGGGACCCGCTCCTCCACCTTCAGCTGGCCTGCGTTTCCTGTCAAGCAGCTGGCAGGCTGCTCCCTCGGCTGCCTGACAGGCTCACGTGGTCCTGTGTCCACCCTCCAACCCAGCCTGGTAAGTGATTGTTTGGGACATGGGGGCTAGCAGGGCTGCCTCTCCCATGGTTGGGGTCTGGCCCGCTCCCTCACCGCCAGGACCAGTCTGGGGCAGGTAAGCAGGGGTGGGAAATGTCTGCCAAAAACCCCAGCCCCCATGGCCAGCTGCGGAGTGCATAAAGGTGGATGGGATGGTGGGGAAGTCTCTGCCCATGGCCCGGGCCCCTGTGGGGGGGCCTTTGTCTCTCTCTTCACAGGAGGAGAAAGCAAGAAATGGTGGGGGGGTGGCCCAAAAGTTGAGGGTGCTCCTTTGTACTGCTGGGCAGAAGGCGAAGGCAGAGGACGAAGGGACGAAGTGGTGAGGCAAATGGAGGCCACACCTGACCCAAACGGTAGGAGAACAGGACCTTACTGCGCCGGTGAGAATCTGCCGCGCTCGGGCTGCTCCGGAACGATGGCGGTTTGGGTAGGACCTCGCGCTCAAACCTCCGCTTCTCCTTCCCTGACACGTCGGGCTGGTCTATGCCCCCAGTCAGCTCTGCCGCCCTCCCTGCTCCAGGGGCCTACGCGGTCGCTGTCCTGCGCTTTTCAATCCCTCTTCAACGCTCGGTTCCGTCTAGTCTCCCCCTCCCGCTGACCTCCAGCTCACCGTTCCCACCCGCCTGCTCCCTCACACTCTGCAGAAACACGCCTCTGGAAAAGGCACACACACACCACGGGAGCGCGGCTCTTTCAATCAGTCAGTGGAGGCAGGCAGGCACTAAGTCCCTTCCCCAAGCAGGTGTCACCCTTTGCTGCGCTTTACACTGCGAGTTGCTATCTTGTTGGTAAAATGTAGAGCTGGTCCTAGTCTTCAGCTTTTATTTATTTTGGCTGTCGCTAAAAATAGCCTCCCTCCCCCACCCCTCGGAAACTATTAGTAAATTAAAAAAGTTATTGAAGTTTCCCGATTTTTACATTTTTTTTGCCAAGATGGTTATCAATTTTGTATTTATTGGACACTGAAAAGTGGGGTTTTGGCAAACAGAAGTTTGAAAACAACTTCAGTTAAAAAAATTAAAAGGGAAATGGATCCATTCTGAAACTCTTGAAATAGAAACAACTTTGAATTTTTTCCTTGTTTCCTTGGTTTTAGAGCCGCTCTGGTTCAATGCCACGTCCACCTGCAGTGCTTTAAAAATAACTGATGAGTCCCTTCCAATGGAAATGACTGAAGGCACATTTATACTTACGTCATATCACAACCGACTAGGGCATATATACCTAGGTTTTGAAGGAAAAAAATCTTGCTTAAGCAAATCTTAAATCACTTTAATAACTTCTGGTTTTTCTTGATTTCTTAACTACGTATAAAACTTTCTACAGAATGGAAATTCTCCTTTATCTTTTTAGCAGTTATTTATGTCTCAATATTAGTCTTATGCAAATGTTTCGTGTGTTTTTTTTCTTTTTAATTCTCATGTGTAAGATGAGAGAGCTGTTCTCCAAAGCCTCTTGCATCAACATGTATTCAGCCCAATTATGGCTGGTATTTCAGTGATGATTAATGAGTTGATTAGCATTTCTGCCAACTTCAGCACAAATACTTTTGTTTTGCAACCATTATGTTATTAGTGAGACTAGCTGGAGATGGTCTTTGTCGTCCAGTGGCCTTTTACAGTGATGTACATGTGCCGGATTTATGTTTTTAATGACTTGCAGGCCTAGATGTAGGTTTTGTAAAAGTGCAGGACTAGAAAGTTCTTACACCTGGTTCTTTAATAAAAAAAAAAAAATCAGAAATTGCCCAGCAGGTGGCAGTCTGTAAAATATATCCATTCTGCTTAGCAAGTCTTTATTCAGTCTAGTATATTTCAGCATTGACTTATGAATCCTATAGGAATACTGTGTAATTTATTTTCATTTCTGTTTTACATGCTAAGAATGTAAATGCTTGAAACAAAGCAAGCTTCACTGATAACCCCAAAATCAAGTGCACTGGACTACCGGCCTTTTTCTTTTATATAACCAAGACAAGGGCTGTAACCAGAGCTGCTAGAGATCTAAGGCGCTGATAGACTAGTTTCGGTTGGGAACAAATTTGTGTTCAAGGAAGTGGGATTAATAGTAGGGGTGTGGAGGGGGTAGAGCAAGGTATAATGCTGGGCAAGGTCTGAGTGTCATTCAGTCAAAATTTGAAGCTAGCTTTTTACTCCTATTCTCAGACTCATTAGCAAAAATCATCTAGTGTGGCAAGGTGTGTGATGAGCATAATAATGTCTAAATGGATTCAGAAAAGGCCCCCACTGACTTTCATTTAGTCATGACCAAAGGTAAGTTTTGAGCCCAAAGTACCAGTTAAGGGAGTAAAAATGGATTAACTTACATTTGGATGGTCTCCCTTTGCACAAGGTGTCTGCTCACACGGAACATACCTGAGTAGATCTTCCTTGCGGTAAAGCAGGCAGCTGAAAATACCAGAACGAGCAGCAGGGGCGGTTAAGTTTTGTATGAAACTTTGAGAGTTGAGGGGCTGATGGATCTTACCAAGATTATAACAGCAGGGAAAAGATCCTGGATTTTATGTGAGGAAAAGGATATTTTTAGTGATGAGTCACCACAGGAAAAAGTCTGATTCCAAGAAGAATGGTCTGTGGAATAAGAAGGAAAACACCCAGATCACTGAAGACCCTCTTCATAGTAAAAGGCAGGAGCGGTTTTCTAGCACAAGAGAACTGAAGCTCCTTTTCTATTTTCTGGGTGGGCGGGCGGGCGGGCAGGCCCTCCTGTATAGGACATCCACACGGAGGAGGCAAGTGTTGTAGACAGTGGCAGTGAGAAAAGGATCACTAGGAAATAACAGCAGGGCACTATTGGTTCCATGGGTTTTTTGTTTCAAGCACCAAATTAAAGGCTTGGACTTGCAAGCACTCTCCCAGCATAAATCTGCAAGGTTTCATGGTCTGATGCTAAACTATAAGGATCTAAACCATCAAGGGATCTATTCTGCTCATCCCAACAGCATTGCTCCTGTGTGCCATTGGAAGCTTTATCTTCATTTTTCCTGTATTCATATTAAACCCTGTAAATACTGTTCAGATACATAGACCCTCCTCTGGCAGCTGGTGCACATATTCTTTAAAGCTAAGCTATCCCTGGCTGCAGGACTAAATCCCAAACTTTGGTTTTTGCAAGGGACTTGAAGATAAACGCTGATACCCGAGTCTTGTCCCCAAACACCAAGCTACACGGCATTTAAGAGGTCCAGTAGCTTTGCTGCTTCTCATGCATGTCTAAACGGAGAGTCCTCCGGACCTTGTGAAGGGGTTCCAAAGTTAGTCCAGCTATTTAGGCTGCGTGTGTTGATTAGACCTGTAGAGAAACTTAAAGATTTGTCAGAGGCCAAACTATGCTCTGTAGCCCCTAATTTGTCCTACAAAACTACCTTTGAAATTTCTAGGTCAAACCCTTCTTGGGATGCCCAATGTTTAACAAACAAACTTTTCACTTTTTTTCCCCCAACCCCCCATCTCTCAAACAATTCAAATTTTCCTCACTTTTCGTAAAACCTCTTCACTCTCCCCCCCCCATATATTATTTAAAGTGGAAGGTCTTTGAGCACTTGATCAGACTGGACAAAATCAAGTTTCAGAGAAAAACACAACTGTAGCTGTTGGAAGTGGCCCTGCAGGGTGATTATGGCAATTATTTAGAGCAGGGACAGTAAAACCTTCAGGCATGGGAAAACCCAGACACGAAGACCTCAGGTCCTCCCAGTTTTTTCCCCTCCTGTATTTTCCAGCATCCTATAACTACCTACTTGGAAAGAAGATTTCCGATAATAGAGCCCTCCCGAGTCCAGCAGACAAACGCATAACAAAATCCAGTGTCTGGAAGCTGGAGCTAGATAAATTCAAATTAGAAACACAGCCCTCCTGCCTAACAGTGAGGGTAACCAACCACGGGAACAATGTAGGGAGGGTTCTCCATCAGCAAGACTGCACATTATATGATCTAGCTCAAACATGAGTTATGGACTGGATGCTGCAATTCAGTAAAATTCTCTGACCTGTGCTATGCAGGAGGTCAGACTAGAGGATCACAATAGTCCCTTGAAGCCTTCATTTCTATTAGATGAGCTGTCACAAGTCTGAGGTGATTCACTGTTGGCTTTTTGAGTGGACAGTGAGATCAAAGCAAATACACCAAGAAGTGTGACCTTCCCCAAATATCTAGTAGGGAGACTTTCAAAGGTACAGAGGAGCGTTTTTGTGCCCAAGTACCACTGAAAGTCAATGAGAGTTGGGCACCTAACTTTGTCTTTGTGCAACTCCCTGCTAATGTTCTAGCATGAAAGCTTTAATTCTGACCACCCACATTCCAACACTAACCTTGCCATTGGCACAGATTGTCACGCCAGAAATATCCAGCTGGTGAACTTAGCCAGTATCAACCTAGATGTTCCATTCAGCTCCTGATGCTCCATACGTGCCAGAGGACATTCAATAGGAATAAAGAATGAAATGTTGAATATGAAGTGCAGTTCTGGTCACCCTGTCTCAAAAAAGATATATTAGAATTGGAAGAAGTACAGAGAAGGGCAACAAAAGTGATTAGGGGGGATGGAACAGCTTCCATATGAGGAGAGATTAAGGTGACTGGGACTGGTCAGCTTAGCACAGAGACAACTAAGGGGGGGATATAGCAGAGGGGCATAGTCATGAATGGCCTGGAGAAAAAGTGGTGTTTACCTCTTCACAATATAAGACACCCAGGGGTCGCCTAATGAAAACAACAGGCAGCAGGTTTAAAACAAACATACGGAAGTACTTGTGAAGGCCAAAAACAGTGTTCAAAAAAGAATTAGATAAGTTCCTGGAGGATAGGTTCACCAATGGCTATTAGCCAAGATGGTCAGGTATGCAACCCCATGCTCTGTCTAGGACTCTGACTGCCAGAAGCTGGGACTGGACAACAGGCGATGGATCACTCAATAAATTGCCCTGCTCGGTTCATTCCCTCTGAAGCATCTGGCACTGGCTACTGTCAGGAGACAGGATACTGGGTTAGATGGACCATTGGCCTGACCAGTATGGCCATTCTTATGCTTTAGGAAAATAACTACATTTCTATCATTTAGATAGGTGGGATACTTCTTTCTTTAAAAGTTATAGTAAAAGTAGTGGCTGCAGAATAGTTGGATATGCAATTGTTTGATTCCTGGTTGCATTTTGCGGGAGTTTAGGGGTTTTCTATCAGCTGACACTGCTCAGTTTAGTAAGCTAGAGTGGTTGAAGGGCACTGCCTCTCTCTGTTATTTATATACTACAGTATGGCTAAGTATAATAGAAAATAAAAATCACAACAGAAATTGTATGTGTTGCCAAAAATTCATTACCAGTTTTTATTGGCCCGGCACTATAAGGAATAAAACAAAGATTCAATAAAACTGCTGTTACTTGTCCTGTAACCAAATGTTTAGGCAAAACACTTCTTAGGGGAAAGCAAGAAATGCCAAACTAAATGCAACAGTAGTCAAAATACTTTTAGAAAAACAACAGGAACTTATTGGGAGGAGTAGAGTGAGGAAAACAATCTTCAAGTTCACTAGCAAAAAGGGCACAAAAAATTGTAGCTTGTTAACTACAAACATTATTGTACTAAAGGTTTCTGGTACTTTTTTTAACAGCTTGATGCCCACTAACTAGTGTCTTGTGATATTAGGGTTGGGTCTCTGCTACCCTAATCTAAAACATGCTGTTTAATTTATTTTATATGTTACTGTGACAGGGTCAGGCCAGATGGCTATAGGAGAGTAATAGAAGGCAGATATATTAGCCCCAGGCTAAGTAGGTCCCTTTTCCCTGGGTAAGGTAACAGGGAAGGTTCCAGAACAATCAGGAACCTTCTGGAGACAATTAAGATAGGCTGATTAGAACACCTGCAGCCAATCAAGAAGCTGCTAGAATCAATTAAGGAAGGCTAATCAGGGCACCTGGGTTTTAGAAAGGAGCTCACTTCCCTTTGTGGTGTGCATTTGAGGAGCTGGGAGCAAGAGGCACTAGGAGCTGAGAGTGAGAATGCAGACTGTTGGACTGAGGTGTACAAGCATTATCAGACACCAGGAGGAAGGTCCTATGGTGAGGATAAAGAAGGTGTTGGGAGGAGGCCATGGGGAAGTAGCCCAGGGAGTTGTAGCTGTCACACAGCTGTTCCAGGAGGCACTCTAGACAGCTGCATTCCACAGGGCCCTGGGCTGGAACCCAGAGTAGAGGGCGGGCCTGGGTTCCCCCCAAATCCTCCCAACTCCTGGTCAGACACAGGAGTCGACCTGAACTGTGGGTTCAGAAAAACGACCAAGCTGAGGGCTGCTGTGAAGCTCCAAGGCGAGCAAATCTGCCAATAAGCGCAAGACCCACCAAGGTAGAGCAGGAACTTTGTCACAGTTTACCCATTTACAGTTGTGGTTGCTATGGTAAGATATCCAGCCCCCTTTCCTTCAAACAGTTCTTATGCACAATAAGAAGAGTCCTCCTGTGTTAGAATGACTCATGTCAAAGCCAAGGGCCTGGGCAAATGAAATTATATACACGATTGCTCCGCCCACTACTAACAGGGAAATGGTGAACAGCACGCAGCAAAGCCCCACCACTGTCCAGGGTGGGAAGTGGGAAGAGTACGGTTTCTAATTGAAATTTCAGAGGCCATTTGTACAGCAGAATGTAAGCTCCTGAACTGGAATGGGGCCAGGATCTCTGAGCTAGGAGTGACTCTAATCAGAATGGCCATGAAATAGCAGGAACCTTACATACTCCGAGCCTTGCTTCCCTGTCTCAGTGCAAAAACATCTGCAAGCAGGGACTGCTGGAATCACAGCTGTCTCAATTTGCATCAGCCACTACAGTTGTTAAAACCATTTCTGCTTCAAGCTTTACAATTAAACATCTTGTACTGAACCACAGCAGCTGACTCTGAAAGCTAGCTATGGTCTTTGGCTTCCACAGCATGGTGTGTTTAGGGGCTCAGGGAGAGGCAAGAGTCACTGGCCCCTAGTAAAGATTGGAGTAAACCTGCTTTAGAAAGGGTTGTGTTCAATCAGAAATACAATTCTGCATCTTAGATTGTAAGGTCTTCAGGGACTCGGCTGTCCTTTACTGTTCATGGCATCCAGAGGCTACTCTCATAAAAATAACTACACAGTCCTCCATTCAATGCTGGCCAAACCCTGACTAAAGTCTTGCCCATCAGTGTCGAAATGGCCACTGCTAGCCCATCAAACTTCTGACTGCAAGGTCAATGCTCATGTGATGCACCTCTCCAATATATTAGTTAAATGATAGGTCTAGTGTACAGCATGAAAATCAGTGGTTAAAAGATTATGGCCAGCATAAAGATAGAAAAATGGCGAGGCATTTACATATTAGGATGGAGATCTCCATGCAGTTGGATAACTAAGTAAGTAACAGTGATTCTCGGGTATTAAAGAAAAATTTTCAATGCTGTTTCCTCAATTTTGTGGGCTGTGAACATCCACCATCTTACTTCACGTTCTGAATTGCTTATCAATCCTGACATCTTTGAAATCTTAAGCAACTAAGCTTCAGCATAGAATGATCCATTTCTATTAAAGTGCAGGCTTTAAAAACAGCTATTTTTAGAGATGACACAAATCTGTAGAAATGCCTTTTTTGCCAAGTATGTGAGGTTATATGATTGTCCTGCACACAAACCAAAGTAATGGACAGAGATTTTCTACTTTTTGACCAAAATGCTACGCTGTCAGGGTATGGAGGTTCAGGCCTCAGAGCATCACTAAACAGAGAAGATTTTAACGATAAGGATGATTAACCATTGAACAAACTATCAGAGAAAGTGGTGGATTCTCCATCTGTTGATGTCTTCAAATCAAGACTGGACGCCTTTATAGAAGATAGGCTTTAGCCAAAACAAGGTATTGGGTTCATTACCGGGGTAACTCCGTGAAGTTTAAAGGCCTGTGATATGCAAGTCAGACTTAACTGAATGGTTCCTTCCGGCATTAGTAATTCAGCCACAAGAAAGCATTATCAAAAAACCAAGCGAATGCTCCGTGGAGGATACCAGAAATATGATTGACCAAGTCATTATACTATTAAGACACCACACAAAATGTAGTGATTGCTGTGTTTTAATTGGTGCATGCCCCAGTTTGGTAAACATCACTTTGGTCAAGACTTCCAGACTTTGTTTTCTTTCCATGCACTACATAACCTAAAGCTAAATACTTGTAATGCTTGGTAGTTAAGGAGTTCATAAAAACAAAGTTAATCAGCAGTACTGCTGGATAAGGATGAGTGCGACAAGTAAATATTCCACTAGAAGACCCTAATGCAGAGGCTTACAAATTGTCAGTTTAATTAGCACAGTGAATCTTGGGATAAGTAGTCAATCCTGAAGCTTTTTTTAAGGTTAGATTTGTAAAGGTGTTGATATAGAGTAGATGAATTATCTTCATGGCTATTTTATTTTCCTGCCAATGGGAAAACCAGGGGTTTTTTTAAACGAAAATTTTGATTGTGTCATACCCTGGCTGGACATAGGTACACTTTGCAATTATCCATTTAGAAAAGGAAATTCAGAAAGGATGACTCTTTTAAAGTACCCGCTATACTGAGATAAAACTAAATAATGCAATAGCATGGCCACATACAGTTGCAGAGAAGCGATCAATGAAAGAGATCCTCATCTGATGCCAGGTATGGACCATAGCTTTTCCACTGACTTTGGGTCAAGTCAGAAGAAACTATGATAAAATCTATTCTGCTGCCATCTACATTAGAACCTCAGAGTTACAAACGCCTCAGGAATGGAGGTTGTTCATAACTCTGAACAAAATATTATGGTTGCTCTTTCAAAAAGTTTACAACGGAACATTGGACTTAATACAGCTTTGAAACTTTACTATACAGAAACAAAATACTTTCCCCTTATTTTTTAGTAGTTTACATTTAACACAGTACTGTTATTTGCTTATATTTTTCATCTCCGCCGCTGCCTGATTGTGTACTTCCAGCTCCAAATGAATTGTGTGGCTGACTGGTGAGTTTGTAATTCTGGTGTTTGTAGGTCTGAGGTTCTATTGTACACCAATGGGTCAGTCCAACGGCCATGAAGTCCGTTAAGATTTTCATTTTATGTAACATTAATAAAATAGATAACTTACATAAACAAGGACTGGACTTAACTGCCAAAAGCAAGGAAATGCAAAGTGGAGGCTATGATGCAATCTCAAGCGCCTAGTGCAATGGTTAGGACTAAATTTTCAGAAGGCATTTGCAGACCGAATTTGCTGCTGCAGGAATGATTCTGGGCATAAAATAGAATACTTGTGCTTCTAAGCACCTCAAGTGCAACCACAATTAGGCAGATGTATTCTTCAAAAGAAGGATGCAATGCACTGTGGATGGAAATTGTGCCCACGAAAAGGACGGCTGGGCTTTTCCAGAACCTGGCTGAATATGTGAGAGACAATATTGTATTTCAAAACACCTGGATAGTTTCCAGGTTTACTTTTGGGAATGAAGTTTAAGCCCAAACAGAACACCTTTGACAAAGTTCAATTAATCAGGTAGTTATCCCATATAGCAAAATAAGTACTTGTGCTCGGAGTCACTCACTACTGTTCAAACCAGTGGGATGGA
The DNA here is from genome assembly GCF_015237465.2 of Chelonia mydas. NCBI lineage: Eukaryota > Metazoa > Chordata > Testudines > Cheloniidae > Chelonia > Chelonia mydas. The sequence continues at coordinate 80,156,036 of NC_051250.2, forward strand.
GGCAATCCCCAATCTCATTTTATGAGAGATCCTTTGTATTAGACAAGCTCATATCTACTCCTAGTGCAAAAGGTGTAAGGACAGAGCGATACATCCAAATTCTTTCTCCTGTCATATTATTTACAACAATACGATCTAGCAATGCAATAAGGGAAAGTACAAATCAGACAATGGTAAGACCTGTAGGGGGGCAACATGACGTTTTAGAGTCCAATAATCCTGTAAAACAGTGAATTCTGGAGCGATTAAATCCTTTGGCACCTGGAATTGAGATACCCCAGTATTAAGCACCCTGGAAGGGCATGCTCCTGTATGTAGGCTTACTGAACATAACTACCACTGATGTTGACTTCAATGGGAGTTGTGTCAAGTCATGGCTGCAGAACCAGGCCTTATATTAGCACTTACTGGCCAAATTCCAGACTGCCTAAGTTCTTAAATCACTTGCCATTTATTAACCTACTCAATGAGTGTCAAAAAATTAGGCCCCCAAATAAGTGACCCGATTTTTCAAAAATCCTGAGCCCACACTGCCTCCCATTGGCACAGATAGGCACTGCTGGGTGATCAGCACTTGGAAAATCAGGCCACTTAGGGTGCCTAAGTAAGGATTTAGAAACCTAATTTTGGGCACCCGTGTTTGAAAATCTGCACTTAAGAACTGGCTCCAAATCACCAGACCGACGTTATGTAAGTAACCCAGGCCCTGAGCTGTACATAAAGGCCCAGAGATGCGGAAAAACTGTCATGCACAATTCACGGAGATTGAAGAGTCTGTTCTATGTTCAAAGCAAGTCTGCTTCTGCAAAATATGGACGAGAGAAAATAACTACCTGGAAGAGGGGTGAGAAACTGGAATGGAGCCTCATTAAATATTAGCACAGCTCCCGTTGCTATATTCACAAAATTACAGCACATGGAATGGTCAGTCAGCCTTTACTTCCTAAATACCTAAAGCAGAGACTGTGCTATGCACTAAAGATATTGGGCCACACTCATCATCAGCCTAACTCTATTGGGAGTGACTTCAATGGATTTACACCAGTAGGCAGAGAACTAGGCCCAGAGTCTTCTGTGGAGTTAGGGTAGGGATGAATATGGGCCAGTGGACTAAACTCTGTATCCTGGAAGAACTAACTGGGAACAAAGTGAGGACAGAATTTGTCTAGTTAGGGGTCTCTCAAAAGCAGGCCTAAGTTTTACTATTATGTAGTATGTGAAGTATTCTCCAAATGGTGTGTATGTTTGAGGTGCATAAAGAAAAGCAAGTCCATGTAAACTCTTTGAAGACAGAAGATGCATGTGTGACACTCATTTGATGATCTGGAAAGCGTTGGTGAGTTAAAAGATAGTGATGTCCCCACTACAGAGCTGACCTAGCAGTCCTTACCTAGGCAACAGTCGCTGAAATAAATAGGAACTCCATCTTGTTCACAGGAACTGCAAGACTGAGCCCCATTAAAGATGGTAAGTGTTTAGTAGGAAAGATTCAACAATTGAAAAACTTAAGATCTGAATGACATGAAACCTCAAGTCTGTCCTCTCCACCAGTAGAACTTCAGGTACACGTGGTATTTCCCTGTTGAAATCTGTTATAGTAAACAAGAGATTGGGGGTGGGGGAACGATCCTGCTAGCATAGTCTGGTAAAAATCTATTTACTGCAATCATCTATACAATATATTCAGAAAACAAAACATCACAAACATTTTACTAAGTTTGCCAAGATTATACACTAGGATCTGGCTAGCAAATGCTCCACTCACTGGCCAAACTACTGTCTTTATACGATAAAAACACTGCATGATATAATGCAGTGAACTCCAAGACATGTCACAACACATTTTCAGACAGATCTTCCACCCTTCGACTTTAATGGGTGCAGGCCCAGACTTAAGAAAGTGGTTGCATCCCCCTTCCTTCCCCCACTGTGCTGGAAAGCTTTTGGTTTTTTAACAGACCTCAACAATTAACAAGTAACTGGAAATGTAATGCTTGGTGCACAGGAATGTTACTTCATGTGCCAAGTAATAACCTCAGTACACATTTACTTTATGGGTGTCTGTGTGCAATGCACATCCTCTGGCATCACAAATCACTGGGAATTTCTTACCTCTGCAATGACTCTTTAAAAATTAATTTACTTTCCAAGAGAAGAAAGTTTGGTAAGTGCACACAGACTACTGGTGGAACAAACAAAACTGTGACTTACATCCTCTCACCCTTTATAAACCGTGCTTCTGGATAACTCCCACAAGTCTGTTCCATCGTAAAACAGCGGAGAGAAAGGCAATTAGCTTTAGAAGAATGATGTAAAGTTAACAGCCAAATTCTGTTTTACTGGTGTAAGGCCATATCTACACTAGGGAACTTGACTCAAGTATCCCCTTTGCTTGTCTTGATCTGGTTTTAGAGACAGCAGCTCTAGTGGAGATAAGGCTCCGGAGGCGTCTGGTGTTTGTTAGTTAGACTTTCTAACAACTGCTCTGGTTAGAGGAATCTGGCCCTTAAACTTACCAATTTTACTTGCAAGTGTATCGATTACCCCAGTGTTTGTCACATTCACTTTCACGCACTTCAAGAAACGCCTTACAAATAAATGCTGCAAATATGCAGTTATCTGTAAAGCAACTGGCACATTCTTAAAGGGGACTAGTCCGGGACTGAGTGCGTGTGCTCTTCTGTAGCTTGCATCGCTCTCTGTGTGTGTGTGCGCGCGCGTGTGTGCGCGTATGCCCGTCCCTTTTAGGAACATTGTATGCCATGCAGCTATGGTACAGAACCCCTTCCCAACAAAGGAAAACCAGGAGATTTTGCTTTGGATCTTTAATGAGAAACAAACGATGACCTCGAGGAACCTTAGTCTCATTCATTAGCAAGCAAAAACCACACCAACGTTGCTAAACAGACTAGCCTAGCAACTGACATGTAGAGCCATGGTAACTAAAACAATCAGAAGAAAGCCAAAGGCTCTCTCTGTTAGACTTGGATTAATATGGCTAGGACAGACCACTGGTAGGAAAAATTAACATGCTAAAATGTGTCACCTTATTGGCAACTTAAAAAACAAACAAACTTTCTGAAATAAAGATAGCATACCATCATTTGCATTAAAATGAAAATATCCCCTTGCTTTCACCCAACCATGGCTTAGAGCAATTTTATAGAAGAAAATGTATCAAGCGACTACTAAAAATACCAGGGAATTCAACAGAATGTGTTATCATTAAATGCCTTTTAAAAAGGTATGCAGTTCATTCCCAGTGGCCCATTTTACTCAAATAAGCCACAAAAAAAAATTGTATAAAAAGATTTATTGAAATTCATCAATGACAAACAGACATAAAACTCAAAAGTTTGGCTCTTCTGGGAAAAAAAAACTTGCAAATGTATTTATACAGATGAAATATTGACTAGGAAATACAAGTCACTTCTAAAGCTATTTTAAAGAGGGATATGAAAGTAAAACTGTACATTCACTAGGTATTTTCAGTCATTTTACTGACTTCCACTAGGTAAGAAAATACAATTTTGTATTAGTATTTCGTGCTTGCGTGTATGAAAAGAAACCTCCTACACTACATGCTGTACTGTCTCCTGTATTTAGGTTTGTAAAAATTTTCTAAGTATATAGCACAAGTGGAAGTCGTTTCTCATCACTTAAAATTGGCTAAGTGTCGTTATATATTACAGACCAAAATAGTACACACCTTATTTAAAAGGGTTGAAACATTTTTTTATTACAATTGTCAAATTCATTTCACTAGTAACTCAGGAATTAGGAACACTTTTTTATATATATATTTATATATATATTTAAATGCCTGCCATTTTCAGTGTATTGGCTGTATCCCAGGCCAAAAAAAAAAAAACAAAACCAAAATAGAAAGGAAAAAACCCCCAAAAAAACAACACACAGAGGGGGATTGCAAAGTAGTCACCCCATAAACCAGATCCAAAGGAACTCAACAAAAGGAAAAACAAAAAGAACACATTTGGTCACTATTTACAAACAGCAAAATAAGAGTTACCTACAGAAGCAGGGAAAGCTTTGGCTGAAAATGGCAGTCATTCACAAACAGGCAACAAAGAAATCACTTTATCAATATGCCATTCTCACACCTGTTGCTGTGGACTGGATGCTCTGCCTAGATCTGCAGCATCCCCCCAGAAAATCTTACAATATGCTTAGTGACTGGCAGAGATGGTAAATCCCAACAACCAGAGATATTTAGCTATCTCAAAACAGACTGTATGTCTATTTTGGATATCCTCTACTGATCTTAAGTTTAAGATGTCAAACGATCCACTCCAATAACAAGAAACAAATTGCCACTTGGTTTATACTTTCTATTGCATTTACAGTCAGGAACTAAAAGGGACAAAAAAAAATTTTAAATGAAAAGTAGGAGTGGCAGTAAAAATAGCATTTTCCCTCGCCCACCCAATACGCTTTCCCTCTCATTCCCACAGCAACATTACAATCAGAAAGAAAAAAAAAAAAAAGTTCAGGGGGGGAAGGGGGGAAGAATACAGGGTAAAAACAGTCAAATCACAATAGGAAACTTTCAAAATAGGTTATTCAGTTTAATCATCTTCATCACCCTCGTCTTCGGGTTCTCGTTTTCTCTTCTGCCCCTTTTCTTCTTCTGCAAAATAAATACGGGCTGGGTTATGTGTGCGCTTTGATGTATTGTCACAGCATGACCATAAAAACAAACTATTCACATGCACGAGGCCACATGAGGAACTGGCTTATTACCACAGCAATATATATTCAGATACAGTTCTGCTTTTAAAAACAGTACATTACTACTTCGGCTCTGTACTAAAGTTTGTATTATTGCCATACCAATTTCTTCCTCTTCATCATCATCATCTACTTCACCATCGTTATAACCTTCTTCATCTTCCTACAGAAAGATTAACAAAGAGTTTTGTTCAACACCTTTCCTAAATCAACAACCCTCAACCGTATCTTGAAATTGAGAAAATCCCTTGAAAGGTATCTCCCCCCCCCCCCGCATAAGTGTGCAAGTTTATTCCCTAAAATACCTTCCTACACTGGATTCCGGCCCACTCTTTACAGCAGGACTCAAGAGTAGCCATATTACCCAATTTCATTTAAAATTCAGCCTCCTCTCAATCTCAAAGACGAAACCAATCTTCCCACTACATGCTTTTAAAAGCCACACTGATATGTAAACACAAAAATTTACATCTTGAGTTCAGTGAAATCAATGGCAAAACTTCCCATTGAAATTAGTGGATCAGGGCCTGTTTGTGGAAACAAAACAAAACACGAAGCTTAGTTATAAGCATTCTGAAGTTACACACTTAAACACAGGACCTCACCACTTCTGTTGCTACTTTAACAGCAGGAGGGAAAGCTGTGTGTGAGAGAGAGAAGCAGGTGAGGCAGGGGGAAGAGAGGTAAGGTGTAGGAACCACACTCTGCGCTGAATTCTGCTTTCCATTTTACCTATTCAACCTCTCTGAGGTTAGACTTAGGGAAGAATCTCTGTACTATAAAAATCGGCACCTTTTTATTTTTAGATAAAGGCCATTGACAAACACCCCCACCTTGAGTCTGAAGCCAACAGTACTTGGTTTTCTACTTTCAGGCCAATCTTATTCTCAAACATTCTGACTGAAATCTTATTTAAATCAGTATCATTGTGCAGAAGTCTGGGCTCAGTTTTCCTTTAAGCATCTGCTTTTTGAGACATAAGTTCTTTCTCTCAACTGCTCTCAGAGACTTCAACACCAGCTTTTATTAGGCTGTGTGTGAAAAGCGGCTAGCTCTGGAGACGTTAACGATAGAGCTGCTGAAAGTTACATCTGTTTTCAACATGATCCCAAGAAGCTGAATGATTTATTACTGGTCACTAGATGGCAGCTGGCTCACAGGCAGATGCTCTTCAAAACCTGTTCCCATTTATTTTCATTGCTTCTTAGATGGAAGAAAAAAGTGTGCACTTAAAAACAAAGGTGGTGATGTGGTTTACATTTCTATGCAGGTATTCAGACCTGACACAGATGTTCCCCCGGCCACGAATCCTTACCTCCTCTTCCCCGCTCACATCCTCCTCTTCTCCTTCCTCCTCCTCCTCATCTTCCTCTTCATCTTCTACTACTTGAGCATCTTCATCATACTCCTCTTCTACACAAGCAAGCAAGCCTATCAGCTCAGTTAACTGTCTACAGTAAGCGTAGTTTTCAAACATTACCAGCCAAATCCTGCCTTCCCACTGATGTAAAAGGCACATACACAAGTGCTGCTTGAAGGCAGAATCTAGCTTGTTGCATTTTTCCAGGTGCAAGGTATGAGGCCAGAATGAATCCTGCACAGAGTGGTGCAATGGTGGCTTAAAGCCACCTGGATGCCTGTGTACTGTTGGGGGAGCATGGGTGGCCCGGGTATAAGTCAGAGCAGACCTGGGGCTGCTCTAATTTACAGCAGTTTCCCTACTGCTGCCAGTGGGTTTCCCAGAACCCTCTATCCTCCAGCTTGTTCCTTACACCCGGTGGTGGCGGGGACGGAAAGAGCTATATATAGCAAGCCTGTCCTGTCCCTGGTGATGGGAAAGTTCCCCCAGCGGCTGCTCAATTCTCACTAGGCTGCAGCAGCAATGTGAAGGGGCCATAATCCAGTGACTGGTATGGATTTTTGTGAAGAAAGTTAAAGCATTTTTCACTCAGGCCTGCATTTATACTGTGCTGGAGAGATATTTTGTCCCCACTGACCCTCTGCGTTGTTCTGTCAGTGCACCCGTCTGCCAGGCAGTGCTGCAGTGTTTACTGTATAACAAATTCTGCACTCGAGGAGAAAGTGCAAGTCCAGCTATTCTGTGTGCTATGCTTTTCAGCTTGGTTTGAAGAGTCCAGCAAATTCCCCAAACCCGGCCTGACATTATCCAACTGGTAAGCCAGATGCCTCTGAATGCAGGCTGTCGGGGTGAAGCAGAATGGCACAACAGACCCGAAGAGAATTGGCACGTTAGTTTCCTAACATTCATAAAGTTACTCTCTGCTTCTGCAGTGCCTTTGACAGCGCTGGCCCCAAGCAAACTTCAGCATCTATCTCAGCCGTTGTTTACTTTGTTACTGATAATTCAATGTCACGCTTTCCTATTAACCAACACTTCAGCCTCACTCACTTGTTCTGCTTCTGTCCCCGTCCCCTAACCCAGTTACTATCTTCCATTCTCAGTCTCTCTTCCCCTTCCCCTTTTTGAGGGTCTGTCCTCTCAATCTTTAATGGCTATGTGTGCTTTGCTTCTGGCCCGCCACTTTTCATTCCCTGCCACAGCTTTCTCAACTGGAAATGGAGAAAATGCCTTATTACCTCCCAACTGTAAAAGGCTTGGAAGAGGGAGAGCAATACGGACGTCCTTTCAGTTTCTCTTATAAGTGTCTCCCTCCTGTCACTTTCCCCTCAGTTTTGCCTCTTCCCATTTGCTGCCCTTGTGCTTGTCTCATTCTCTCTCGTGGCCAGACCTCCCAGCACTCTCTGACTGAAGATAAGGGTGTGCGTTTCTTTTAGGCCCTGCCTGGGCTATCCAAGTCTAGCTTTTCCTCAGTCTATGGAGGAGCCACAGATACGTTCTGATCTACAAAAGCCAGGGAACTGGGTGCTGGGAGAACCCTTCTCTCACCCGCAAGTCAGGTGAACGGGTTGCTTTTGGAGAAGAAAGGAACATGCACATCAGTTGGCTATAATCTAAATACACTAAATGGAGCAAGTAACATACCGTCTTCATCCTCCTCTTCATCATCTAGGCCCTCCACGTAGCCCTCTGCATCGGAATCTGGGGCTTCTTTGTCATCCCGGTCATAACCGTCGAGATACGTGAGTTGTGGGAGGAGCTTGAACACATTTTCTCTGTAGTCGTTCAAGTTGGTTACCTCACAATTGAAAAGATCTAAACTCTTCAGGTTTTCTAATTTTTTCTATAAGTAAAAATGGAGGCTCCATCAGAGACCTGTCTTGGGAGCACTTTAAAAACTGAAAGGCAGCCAGTTAACACCCAGAAGGTACATATCTCGGCAAGCAACTTCTAAGGATAAAATGGAGTGTTTTAAATCATCATGTAGTTTCATTCTGTGCCGGCTAAACTGGTACATAATAGTCAGGCCTTACAGTACTCTTTGTTCACAGATCTCAAAGCACTTTACAAAGCTCTGTATCCATACTGCCATGTTACAAATGGGAAACTGAGGCACAGAACAGGGTGAAGTGCCTGACTCAACGTCACTCTGGGGGCCAGTTAAACATTAGGGCAGTTGATTATCTGCGCTACCGCACCAAGACAAAGTAAGATAATTTTAAACGTTTCTTCTCTGGACACAATGACAATCTTCCACTGCAAGGGGATATACAACAGCCGATTTTAAAAGCTATGCAACACTCTGAGCCTACATAACCACCAACAGCAGGATGAAAACCGGGGTGGGGTTCAGCTTATGTTCAGCTGCACAGAATTTTTAGGTGGGAAAACAAAGCAATGGCACTTATAAACTAAACACAAAAAAAGACAAGTATGGTGGCTTAAGGATTTGCCTTGGATGTTCTGAAAGGTTTCCCTTTAAGAGCTTAGTATGAAGGCTGGAGAGCAATGGTCTCCTATGAAATTGTGAAGGTTTATTAGTTTAGACCCCTGAGATTGTAAGCAGGTGGCAGAGGTTCATGGCCACCCTGCCTGTCGTGTATAGTTCGCGATGGATCCCAGTGACACAGGAGAAGCCTCAGGAGGGTCCAGGTCTGGAACAGATAACTGAGAACCACTGGTTCAGACTAAGGAGAGCACGAGATTTTCATGGAATGATATTAACAGAGTAAAAAGACTGAAGGCTTGGCGACAAAGCCTGCCATAGCCCTTGATTTTGCAGCATGATTCCTAAACACAACACCAAACAGTATTATAAGGGCAGGAGGTGTAATCTGATCCACTTTTAACCCAATGGTTGAGGTGTCGTGAAAACAAGAGATATAAAGGGGTCCAGCAGGAAAAGGGGTGGTAGTTATAAGATCATGCTGCCAGGGCTCTGCACCAGCTATGCAAATGGGACAGCTCAGGGGGAGCAGGTGCTTCTGTTAGTAGAAGCCAGCCATGCCTGGGGTAGAAAATGGAAGTGTCGGGAATGGCCCACAAGTTTCCAAACCGGGGACCTGTTAGCAGAACTTTGTCTGGTGGAGGAGTGGGGCTGAGGGACAAGATCCATGGCACCAAATACTGTAAAATTAAAAATGTCTTACTTATTCCCTCCTGAAGAGCTACCCTGAAGTGTAAGATTGTTCCCACTTTTAAAGTGCACAGAAATGACGGACAGCTGCTTTTCACTCTTCCAGAGCAGAAGTGGGACATGGATAGGTGTACAGCTAATGTGAGGACACCTTTACTGCAAGTCTCGGGGCTCCTGATTAGCTCCAGATTCGCAGTCCTGGAGACTGCAGCCCCTCCTCTCGTCTCAGGACAAGTGGAGTACAGTGAGCCACCCGTGCATACGTCCCCGCCCAATCCGTCTCAGCCATGGCTTGACGGTACCATTTTTGGAGCGGAGAACGTATCAACAGTAACCTTGGCCCTTCCAGTTCTTGGGTTTTCTTTAAGCAACAGGTGTGCTAATTAGTACCAAACACAAACGGGGAGGGAAGAGGACTGTGATGTCAACAAATGCCCACCAGAAACTGGCCTGAGTCCACCAACACAACTCACGGTATAGCCCAGTGAACAGCCACCACAGAGCAACTTCTGATTGCTACCAGACTTGCACTATCAGTCTCAGGACTAAGGACTCCGTATCCCCCTAAACCACACCCATTCTCCGCCCCTTCTCCCTCCACCCCCCCCCCCATGGACGGGTACTGACTCTATCTGATGAGGACTGGCCATTAGATGGAGGCATTATCACACGCACACAGCCAACATATTACAGCCTGCCTCAGTTAGGCCCAAGTGTCAGAGATGGACAACCTCGCATCCTACTTGGGGTGTTAGTTTGTAAGGGACCCGTAAGGGTCACATACAGACCTAGGGGTTTTAACTACACTTAAAGCACTTTTTGCTGTTGCATTAACTCACCAGAGGTTCTATTGTACTGAGATCTTTTATTTTGTTGCCGCTTAGGTTTAGATGCGTGAGGTTTGGACATTTTTCTGCCAATACTTCCAGTCCTCCTGAGATTCTGTTATCGCTTAGTTCGAGCTAGAAGTCAGACAAAAAAATAAAAATTGAAGAGATTTTAAAACAAACGCAACTGACTTGGTTAGAGGAAGTTCTTATGTGAACATCTATTTCGCATTTTATATTTTTTTCTTGCAATACATTAAGAGCAAAATACAACATGTGGCACTTCTTTATTTACCTTCTTAAGTTTGTTTAACTTTGGTAAGTTTGCAACTGAGCTTAGGCCTACGTTGATTGTACTTAAGAATTCCAGCTCTTCAAACTCATCTGTGAGTCCTTCAATTTTGCCTTCATTTGACCTACAGTTGTCAAGAACGAGTTCTTTAACCTGGAAAAGACAAAATTCAAATGTGTTAAAATGTTTATCCTGCAGTCAGGTACAATGTTTAAACAGCATAATAATAAAAAACCCACTTAAGCTATGGAACCAAATACAACAGTTTGCTGTTTACTTTGCAACTGCACCAGATAACTGTTATTTCCAGCTTCTGCCATGCAGTGTTGTTTACAATGCTAGCTTAATATCTCACGATGGATTTCAGCTACATTTCACAAACATGATTATTAGACAAAGACAAATGAAGCAAACTTGAACATGGATGGCATTCTGCAAATGGCTTAGAGCCAGTTCTATTGCATTAATCCTAGTTTACATGATTTACTAGTAGTTCCTAACAACTGTTCAAAGTTACTGCTAAAGATATTTTAACAAAAGCTTGGAATATTCAAGACTTCATTAAAAAGAGCCTACAGCTCCGATAACTTCTTGCCTGTCAATGCGATACATCCGTGATTTAAAATACCATTTTCTGCATTAAGAAATTATCTCAATTTATTACAACAAGCTATTCAAAGAAGTAAACTTTAATTTTAGACCATTGGCTGTGGAGATATTTTCTGAGAAGTGAAACCGACTAACTAATACTACATTTTAGGGAGAGCCAGACTTTCCATGGCACTTGTACTCCTAACTCCACTACGTACTCTTGGAAGCGAAGGTGTAGTGGATATAGCCTGATTCCCCCTCTGCGCTCATCTGAGCACGTATGGATCCTGTCCTTTCTGTCTCACCATCCCCTTCCCCCATACTGTAGAGAAAGAGCGGTCATGGAGGGGAACAGAGGGAGGAGGAAAAGGAGGATGCAGGATTTGCCCATGTGGTCTCACAAATGCTGACCCTGCCCCCTTCAGCAAAAGCTGGGATAAATTACTGTATGGGAGTTTCTTGCTGAGGAACAGCCCTTACGAAGGTGCCACCTTCGAATGACACAGCTCGATGTTGAAGCAAAAAAGCAGCCTTTTAAGACAAAAAAGACCCACCACCGTGATTAAAGAATAAAAACAGTTAATTTTTAACCAAAATCCTCATGCAGTCTTACCACACTCAGTACATCCCTGGTAGAAACACTAGCAGGATACACACCATGAGTGGTGACCCACTACAGTTACGAATCTACAGTAAATCCTCCCCCATTTTGCCAGAATAAAGAGTGAAAATACTCCCCTATCAATGGGTAAGTTATGAGAGCATTGAGAGAGGAATACAGCCCTATGACTGCATTACAGAGCCCTGCATGATATAGGTCCTCAAGGGATACAACAGACCATTGAAACTTGAGGTGGGGGAAAAGGCTGGAGGCAGAGCAGTGTTCCAAAACTCAGCAATAGTCAGGTCCCCCTACTGTGACAGACAGCCTGAGAAATCTGGAGAATCTTTTGTTTTAAAAGCAAAGGGGATAGGGCCCAAGAGAGTTTGCAAGAACCACAGAGTTAGCAAGATGAGGAAACCTTCCTTTGCATACACAACGCAGTTAATATGCAAATGTTTCTTTTTTTGAAAATGGCTATTGCAGTAATCACATAGCAGGAGATTCAAGTCAATGTGATGCAATAGCCATGGGTGCATCAAATAGCTTTACTAGATATCTAACTCAACTTTATGTGGAATCACTTAGTCTCCATTCCTGCAATGAAATCCATGTGCTGAATTCAAGGGGGCTCCGTGCAGGTGAAGGGAGATCAGAGATGGCATAGGTGCACAAGTGATGCACGTAATCAACTAATCAGAGTTTCAACAGGAAATGCAATTTCCAGGTTTGTTCCCAATTTTTTCCCCAGAAGAACGATGATAAACAAGTGTCCTTGTACAAGTTTTGCAAAAGAATCCACACACAGACCAGAAGACTATTAATAAAGTTGTATGTATTATTTCCTATATAAATGTCTCACTTTAAATAAAAAAAAAAAAAAACACCACCCCACCTTCATTTGAAATTAAGGCAGGAGAAACAAGCAAACCCAGAAGTATTCAATAGGCATGTCCTTTTGCCACAATACTTCAAGATACTGGGTGGGGACTGGTTACTACCTGGATGAGACAAATCCAGGGGTAGAAAACTCCCAAAACAACCAGACTCCTACATAAAACAGTGATGGAAGCTCTTGAGTCTCTTCCCTCAGCCTTTGGCTGATGAGCAGGCAAAAGAGGCGGCAAGAGGGGAGGAAGGACACATCAGAAATGGCAGCAGAGGAGCCGGCCTGCCTCCGGCTTAATTGGGGATCTTGGCCCTTTTCGCTGAGAGAGAAATTTCATTCAACAAATTTTGTTAGTGCAACCTCACAGTGGCAAAGTTAAAAATCATTTTGAAATTCAAAAAAGTGAAGGATCCCACAGCAGAGCGGGCTTCACCACATTAAATATACAGGAATAGAAAATACCACTGGTGTGCAATGGGACCACGGTAACATGGCTGCGTGAGACCATACACTGCATCCGATGAAGTGAGCTGTAGCTCACGAAAGCTTATGCTCAAATAAATTGGTTAGTCTCTAAGGTGCCACAAGTACTCCTTTTCTTTTTGTGAACTTCCTGACTTCATTCTGTTTTCAGTGCACAAACTTTATTTTGCATTCATTTTTCGTCTGCACTTTTACACACAGCAGCTGACACAACCAGCCTGCAAATTTTACACACAGGTGTTATATACCCCATGTTAGTTTACCCTCCTCCCACACACATATACTTCCTCCTCCCTTCCCCTTTCCACTCCTTTTTCTCTTAAGTGCCTCTCCTTTTATCTTTCCCTTCTCGAGAGCTTATCCCTTTTTCTTAGAGTCCACACAGCTGAGGAGGTCTGACAGTGATCTCCCATCCACAAGAGGGCCCTGATTGGGAAGACACACATCTATCTAGCACAGGGTTTCTCAAACTGTGGGTTGGGACCCCTCAAGGGGTTGCAAGGTTATTACAGGGGAGCTCATGAGCCGTCAGCCTCCACCCCAAACCCCACTTTGCCTCCAGCATTTATAATAGTGTTAAATATATAAAAAAGTGTTTTTAATTTATGGGGGGGAGGGGTGTCGCACTCGGAGGCTTGCTACGTGAAAGGGGTCACCAGTACAAAAGTTTGAGAACCACTGATCTAGCATATCCTATTGCCCAACTAGACCAAAGAAGACAATCACCACTGGAGCCCCAACGTGTTGGGCACTGCATAACTCCCTCCCTCCCAGGCTAAGGGTGGACTAGGGCAGGGTGTAAGATTTGACACTATAGATATTTACGTACAGTGACAAAGGCAGGTTTACTAAGAAGGTTCATGGAAGGGAAAATAAGACCCCACTCCCATTAAGAGTATCTAACTAGACTAATTTCAGAGTAGCAGCCGTGTTAGTCTGTATTCGCAAAAAGAAAAGGAGGACTTGTGGCACCTTAGAGACTAACCAATTTATTTGAGCATGAGCTTTCGTGAGCTACAGCTCACTTCATCGGATGCATACTGTGGAAAGTGTAGAAGATCTTTTTATATACACACAAAGCATGAAAAAATACCTCCTCCCACCCCACTCTCCTGCTGGTAATAGCTTATCTAAAGTGATCATCAAGTTGGGCCATTTCCAGCACAAATCCAGGTTTTCTCACCCTCCGCCCTCCCACAAACAAACTCACTCTCTTGCTGGTAATAGCCCATCCAAAGTGACCACTAACTAGCTAAAGGAGATTTGCAGCCCTGGATTATTTTCTAAAAGAATCTGGGTAGTTCTGTGGAAACTGGCCTCAGACCTATCACACTTCCCACTGAACATGCCGAGTGTGTCACTGAGCTCTTCGTTTTCACACACAGGACTTCTCCCCTTTGGTTTCACCCCAATAAAACATAGCAGATAAGCGTTTATGGATGGCTGTAGTATTAGCCACTCAGACCCTAACCCCCTTTATAGGGCTCAGTATACACTTCAGAACATGATGAATGGGCTCTAACCATTATGAATTAAGAACATGAGAGTCTGCCGTATCATATTTGAATCAATACTGTCTTACTGGAGCCCTGCAGTTCAGTCAAGCTAAGGAAGACACTATCTTTGACGAGAGGTACAAGCTACCCAGTGTTTCTCAAATGCGGCTACCAGGGGCTTTTTGTGCGCCCACACCCTCCTAGGCAGTGATGTGGGGCAGGGACAAAGCAGTGTTAAACATATATCACTTTTCACAGAAACAGAAGGAAAAAAAAAAGAAGAAGCGGCCAAACAAAAGCTGCAACAACAACAAAAAAGAAAAGAATATACAAAGCACATTATTTGTTTCTATTCTGTTTAGGTCCAGTAAAGAACAGAGACAACTGTACATTATTTTTGAGTCTCTAATAAAAATGTACATAAATAAATTATGAGTTGGACATGTATATGTGCATATTTATTTGTTTTTCCTAAAAAAGTTAAGAGTATTTTAGGAAAACCTGTCAGTGGCCGCCAGCAAGAGTTGGTGGCTGCCATCTGAGGCCATCAAAAAATTTCTTGTGAGACCCCCTGAGCTAGACTATGGAAGTAAGTTTCCAGAGATAATTTTTACATGGCTGTGTAAAAGGATGGGAGACCTCCAGTGCTCCTAGGCATCTAGGCTCCAGCTGTTCTGTTCACTGCATGATGCACAAGCAAACTACTGGTGGTAGTGGGCTCCATAAGAATCTAGACAGAAGGAAAGGTACAAAGTTGTGCAATATTGTTCTAAGAGATCACATCACGTTTGCACCCTCCTAAGCATCCCATAACTGCAGTATAGCGAGGCGGCATACCATCAGCACTCAGCCTATGCACCGCACAGAAAAGCGAGCATGCCACATGCTCCCCACCCACAAAGAGTTGATGAGTTCTGGGAAACAATGCAAGAACAGCATGTCACAGGTTCTCTCTGTAACCACCAAAGATAACACTGTCCTTCAGCATCTCTATATCCAAGAGGGTTCCTGTCCATGAGCCAGTCTCATGTGGCCACTCAACTGCCAGAGCAGAGGGGTCACACACCTGAACTGCAGCAAAGGAACCTGCAATAAGCCCAGTGGCGAGGCGGACAGACAGATTGGTTCATTGGGATCTGCGGTGTGGATCTTTAAAGCCTCTGCCTGCAATGCAACGTGGTGCATTTGGGAGTCGGGGCAATGACTGCTGCATGGTTGGGACTGTCTGCGTATCTGGTCACAGTGTGCAGAGCCCTAACTGGTTCTGAGGCTCCATCTTGGTCTCTGCATCCCAGGGGCCGGCTCTGGGTGTTCCATTTCCCCATTCTGCCAGCCTATGGCCTGCCAAACGGCCACCAGCTGAGCCAGGTGCTTCCTGGCGGCACATACACTGCGGCTTGTGTGTTGCTCTGTGGTTTGCTAGTGTCAAGGCTTGCTTTTGTGTGGCCTCCTAGAACCATAAATAGGTCACTGCTCTCTCCTCACCTGACTCCTTACTTATTTCTGTGGCCCCTCCCTTCTATCTCTGGTGTGGGCAGACTCCTCCAGACGGACATCATCTTGATGTCCGTCCACTTTGCATGCCTAACTATGGATTACAGTGTGTCCTGTATCTCTCCATGCCTTTGATCACATCACCCCTTGCAGTACTCCATGTGTGATAACCGATAGGATCCAGAGTTTTCTCATACAGATACTGTATTAAGCTGTATTCATCACTGCTTATGTGGCGTTCTTAATGTACCCGTGGTGTGAACTGTGGAACGATGCTCATTTCTGAGTGAACGACAGCCCATTGTATGCACACAGGCACTGTATTCCATGGGGACACTCGTACGCAACTTTCATTACACATTCTCTGCACAGTTTACCTGTCATGATTTTTCTCCTTGCTCACTTTTCTGCATAAGTACAGAGACCCTAACGTAAGTCAGTTTACTTCTCTGAAAAAACAAATATACTCTGTCATACTAATTTACACACATGCCATAGAATACAGAGCAGTAACTTTGTACTTATTGCACTATATTATATATATAATGTAAAAAACCCACCATGTCATAAACCCATTGGAAAATACTGATGTACGTGTCTCCAAAGAGCCTACAATTTCACTCCTGCAAGCACAGAGCAATGGTTCAAAGGCAAGTAGGCACTCCCAGCGAGTAAATCCCTGAACTGTAATCCATGACAGATCATCAAGACTAGAAGAGCGATGTAACTGATATTACAAAAACTGCACAGTTAAGACTCAGTTTTTAACAGGTTAAATAGCAAGTTTACTAGTAGAAAGCCAAGGATCAAATTCAGCCACACCACTCCACTGACACTGGAGGTAGGGACCGCAAATGGCCACCATTCCACATGGCCACATTACCCACAGAGTAAGGGGAAGCACATTCACTCAGTACCACAAAGCTCTTGGCCAGTGTCTGGCCTACTGGGATTAGCAAATGAGGTATGTCCCTTCCTGTCCCGCACTGCCTAATCTCAGTGCCAGGGGCTCCCTTCTCTCCGTCCATAAGGAGAGGGGAAAAGGTCTGTGACAAGTGGGAGCCCGCTCAGTTCTTTAGAGGCAGCTGCAGAAACTCTATTTCTCCCCCAAAATGCGGGAGCATGTCCCTCTGAGCTTTTGGGCCTGGCAGGAAGTCCTGCCCCTGCATCACTCATAATCAAATGATGGACACACATCCTTTTAGGCTGTCAAATCAGATTTCTTGCTAGCTCCAGCACTTAATTCCAGATCAGTGATCCTGTGGGCTGGGGATCCTCTGGCAGAAACCTACCAGTTTGTTCACCCCAACTTATGTTACTGCAATAAACTGTTCTCTGGCACAATCTGTCACCGCAACCAAGAGCAATTATCTTTTGACATATTCCATGCAAAAGGACACAATACTCTCCATGCTGAAAGTTTTGGCTTGTTGGAGAAGGGCGAATCCTGTTAAACTGCCCATAAGTGTAATGAGGGCAGGACAGCCCATCATTGGCACTTCGCAGAAAAATCAGGGGAAAGAAAAACTGATGGTAAAGAGCCTTACATTCTCAGTGTTTACAAGATAGTCTTCTCCCTCAAAGTTACTTTTGCCACGCCCTGGGAGAAAGGATTAAATGCTTATGGATGTTCCCTTCAGATACTCTCTGGAATGTGGCATCAAGACATGCTTGAGTGCTCAGCCTATTAAACAGGCTGCACTGAAGCTGCAGCTGCTGTGAAGTTTTGCAAACTCGGTGCAATTATGCAAACCTCTGCACTTCCGGCTCGAAACCAGCCACCAAAATGAAACCAAGAGAGGTTTGGAAAGGTTGTTTTTTCTTTTAATCAGTAACTGTAAGCAGCATACATGCCCTTTGGAAAATACTGGGCATTTAGAGGTGGATCCTCAGAGGTGCATTAGCTCTGCTTGACACGCCTAAGGAGAGGTGGCAGAGGGGCATTATACCACCTTTATACACCCTTGGGGGCAGCCAGGACCCAGTGTGGCCCCCAGGTTAAATGAGAGTAGCTCCTGGGCTGTTATAATATATGCCAAGTAGGACACACCTCCTAGAGACTGTTCTGCCATTCCAGTATTTCCAGAGCTGAGCATACTCTGGCCATTCCTCTCCCACCTCTGGCATTCCACCTTCATGGAAGGAGTGGGGGGGAGGGTATGGGAGGGGGAAATAGGTGGCCTGGCATGGAGTGTGCTGGCTTTATGCCACTAGGGACTCCCCTATAATGGGGTAATCCTCAACTATTCCTTTAGCACTGCTCTGTCTCTCACAGGAGAGACCGCCTAGGCTGGACTAAATCTGAGATTTTTCTAACCTACATTTCAACAGATACAGGAAGGGTTCTGATACTTGGAACCTCCCCCAAAACACATATATTTTTAAATATAACCCCTCCCACACACGCCTGCCCCCCAAACATGAGCATGTTACTAAAGATTTGTTTTTTATCTGAGTCAGGATAAATTTAGTAATTTTGATATTTCAACCCCCAGGCCTTACTTCAGGCCTTTGACGAGATGAAACAAACTAATTTCATTCACCTATTTATCAGCAAATATCATAAGTGTTTTAAACAAACGATTAAGAAAATTGGCCATGGGAGTGCCACTTACCTAGCACGGAGCCTGGTCACTGTTATGCAACATAAACGCAGAGAACTCCACATATCAGGATGGGACACTTCCCTTCTGGGGAACCACACAGCACATACCCCTCCCATCCTGAGCTATGAACAGGACATCTAGCAGCCAGAGCGCTGAAGAATTAAAGTAGCGGAGGCAGGGACTCCTGGTCTCAGTAAGAGGGGACACTCTGAATGGGCCTAATGTATATACTTTAGAACTTTGGGAGGCATTCGGTTACCACATTATGGAAACTGTATGAACAGACAGCGCATCCCAAAGACATCTTCATTAAGGTTAATGTCCTACTAACTTCAAAGGTTCCCTTATGGCAGATTTTAATTTTACTTTTTTAACTATAGCATGTACATTTCATTTAAAAAGACAGGCTCAAATCCTATCCAACATGGAAAACACCAGCACACTCGGACTGATTGTAATATATGCACTTTTGGGGCTGCCAAGTTCACGAATGCTGAACAAATGAAATCACAGACAGCACTGTAAATAAAAATGACCTATTCACATCTCAAGCCATTTTATCCACTTGGCACCTGTAGTCACGGAGTTGGAATTCTGAATCTTTGCACAAAATGTCATGTGAAATACAACATTGGACTTTAAAAGCTTCTATCTGGGGTGGTCTTTGAATGGTCCAGCCCCATCAAACTTTAATATGTTAATACCTACATATTCTTTTGCTTGGAAGCTCCCTGTACTGTTTACCTAATCCCAAACTACTTTTACAACCAACAATTTCAGCATGTGCATATTTGAAGAGCTCACTAACTTTCGTATCGTGTTGGCACAGTTCTCTGCTTACTTCACTCTAGTTGTGAGTACGTGTGTGTGTGCACAAAGACCCCATTACTTCTAGTGCACTTTTAACTAGTTTTTTTTTTTTAATATTAATACCATAATGTTTAGCCACAGTGAAATACTTGAGCGTTACAAGTTCATTAGTAAGAAAAAGCAGTTTGTCAGTTATTAGATCAATTAAAACTAAAACTAAAAATACACCAACACCTTAGCTCTAAACAATTATCCCAAATCTTAACCAGCCTAGCATTTTGTTCTTGAATTATTCATTGTGAATATGGAAGGAGGACCCATGGAAAGTGAGTTAATGATTCAGATTGAATGACTAGTCAGCAGGCGTAGGATTTACAGGTTACCATTTTCTGTTGGCTGCCAACAGCCTGCAGGGGCATCCTGGCAAGGCCCACTCTTCCCTGGCCACACCCCATGCATGGGGGCCAGCAGAGGGTGTGGAGTAAGAACCACTAGATCAACTCTACCAAATTGTTCCTATACACAGGGGAAATAATACTTCACTAGCCAGTTGAACTGGGTTTAAAGTTGTGCCATGAATCTGGTCCATTATCTGTAAATTTCCACTCTATAACATTCTGTACAGTGTGTCACCGTCAGCCCAGAAACCAACAAATACATAGACAGTCAAAGACAAGATCTTAAGAACTATGTTTCTGCAGTGGAGTTTAAGAAAGTCTGAAGTTTCAAATGAAATAGGAAAGTGGTGAGAGGGAGGGAGGAAGAAAGCTAATGGTATACACCCTAAAATCAAAATTGCTGAGACTAACCGCATAGCACCTCCAATCCAAAACTTCTAGAAAAAAAAAAAAATAGGATCTATGACTTTAGTAAGACTTTCGTGTGACATGATTCTTAAAAATATATGTAAGCGTGCTTCCAACTGAAACATCTCAGTAACTACCTGTATATACACAAGAATATGCACCATGCTAGTCAATAAGTCAAAGAATACTTCTAAAAATGTAGCAAGCCCCTTTATTCAAGGGCACATAGGCAGGTTTTTCTAGTTTGTTTGTTTCTTTTATAAAATTAGCTATAGACCAGCACAAAAGCCTTAGAACAGGGATACCCAGACTGAGACTTATGAGCCACAAGCAGCTCTTTAATCCCTCTCCTGCAGCTCTTTGCAGCACATCATATTAAAACTGGGAGATTTAGTTATTAATTCATCTAAACTATTAACCAATCAGGAAGCTTTTACTATTTTATTAACCAATTGTAGAATATTTGGTCAGTCATTTTGCTGTGAGAATTATATACATGTAAATGAAACAATCAATTCACGTGACTGTGGCTCTTTTGGGTAATACTGATCACTAATTTGGCTCCTGAGCCACTAAGGTCTGAACATCGTTTGAGGGGGCCAGGCCTAAACAGTGACAGTGAAGTGATTAAAATGCCCCCACCACTTTTTTTTTTGTGCGCGCCACTTTGAGGTTTGCTTCCATGTCTTTTTCCTGGAGGCAGGATGTTCTAGCAGACAGAGCACTGATGGGGCCTCAGGAGACCTTGGTTCTATCCCCGGCTCTGCCAATGGCCTGCTCGGTGACCTTGGGCAAGTCACTTCTCCTATCTATAAGATGGGGATAAATGATGCTTACCTCCTTTTTGAGATCTACCAATGGAAAACACTATAGAAAAGCTAGAGATTATTAAATGACCTCCGCGCCACACAGTAAACACGCATTCAAATACCTTGTGCACGTCATACCTAATTTTAAAATGGTTTAATTCCAAGTTAACATTTAGCTAGACTGCTGTACACATTCTGTGGTCATTCAGTACTGGATCAACCATATCTGCTACTCTCATAAACTTAGCATGAAATTTATTTCCTGCCTTAAGTCAAATAAAAGTTTCCTAAGATTGTTAGCACATTAATCACTAATATTAAATCAATATCTTGTCTGGAAAGTTGTAGGTACTGAGTACCATGTAAGTGAAATGTCTCACTAGATTTACTGGGACATGCTGTTTCCAACCTTTTTAATACTTGGAAGAGAAACTGAGTGGAAGTGCCCGATAGGCCACTTTGACTGAAAAATTAATGCTCCAATAATGAGTCGGCCTTGTGACTCTTGTTATACAGGTCGAAGTGAAGACGAAGATTGATAGTAATCCCAAATCCTGAACCTTGTTTAGATTTCACTCAGACGACTCATGTAGGTAAGGGCTGCAAGACTGAGCCCAAAGAGTTATTAATTTAAAAAAAGAGAAGAGAAGAAACACAATGTATTTGAAGAAAAGCATGCAGGAAGTGAATCCCATAGTTGAGGGAAAATCTGGCAGGAAAGAGAGAAAAGCGAGGTTAACGAGTTAGGTAAGAGGCAGAAAATAAGAGAGTTTACGAACGTTGTTTGAAGAATGGTAGGGTGAAAGGATGGCAGAGGAAGAAAATGAAAATGGTTTGTATGTTACAACAATAACAAGTTCATAGTCAAGTAACAACCAGCAACTGCAGCTAGACCCATCAGCAGAGAGTAACTACTAACTATTCTCATTCGGGAGAAACCATACCTGGCTACGTACAAACTTGATTTCATTTTACCTGGCCAAGGTGTTTATCACCCAGTCCACTGAGAGCTGCCACAGCCAGAAAAGTCTCAATGTTAGCGTCAGGTTATGCCAACTCTGTTATCTTCCAGTCCGTTCACGTGGAATTCCAAAACACACTTCTTCCAACACCAGATTCTGGCTGGGAAACCAGAACTGTTGAGGTCATAGCACCACTCAGATCTAAAGCTTTACATTGTTTAAATCATTTGAAAGTGGTTCACACTTGAAACATAAGTAGTTACATTTTTATGGGTCCAATTCTTACCTTTCTCTGGCCTCTGCAGTTCCATTATAAATGTTCTTACTTATCCAAAGAGATGGAATGAGTAAATATAGTCCATGTCTACGATTATTCCTAACTGGGGTGCAGTACATACAGTAGATCAGTTTTTAAAAGGCAGCCATCATCCTTTACACTACAAATTCAATGCCTTTAAAGATGTACATATTTGTTGACAATACAGTCCTTAGGAATTCAAGATGAATTAAGAGGGGAAGAATAGTGTACTGTAGGCCTTGAACTATTGCCTCTAATGTTGCATTTTGAAGGTCCATATGGTTAAGCTCAAAATATTGGCACATCTTGGTGCAGAAGTAGGGCAGTGTAGCAGACGGCAGATGCTGCCCATTGATTTTCAAGATTCTGTGTGTGCAGATCTGGTTGTAGGACAAGTTATCAGATTCAGGCTTAAGTCAATCATATCACCTAGGCCCTCAAGAGTCCGTACTAGTGAGCTGTTCTTCCTGCTGTGTCTCTTTTTTCAGCTTCCCGTTATTTCTTCATGTGACATAATGCAATTCTTTATACCATTATATGGTGGCTTGTTAACTAAAGCTCAGCTACTTTTGTTCTGATACCTTTATCAAGAGAGAACCATTTTTCAAGTTGATGTTTTCTTGTTCTGTACACAGATGAATCATCCTACACCTTGCATAAGTATGACTGCATTTGAGATACTGATAACCACTGGGGAATTTTGAACAGTTGAGGGTGAAATATCAGGATTAAATCACACAATAAAAATCTAGAAAATCCACCAGATAATGGCAACATTATGGAGAGATTAGAAAGGTAGGCAGCCAAGTTTTTATCTTGTACATACATAGATCCCTTCACATGCTTACAACTTGGTCAAGTTTAAAAAGGAAAAAAAAAGATTTCTAGACTGCTCACTATGGATCTCACACATGAATTCTGTACCGGGGCATGTTCATTCTCATCCATTATTCTAGATCAAATGAGGTACATATTTGCCTCACTATGCTTCCTTCATACCTGCCCGTTTCCAATATCAGTTGTTCCAGCACAAACAATTTATTCACCTTTACTAAAACACCCCTTCTGGGGATCCAGCAGTATAGATGCAGAGACATATAGCCCTAATATACACTTTTGAGAACTTAGCAGACTACCAGGAGGTCACAAATTTAGAGAGGCTGCTAGTAGCTGCATAAAATAGTTCGAGTACCTTTCATTTTTTATTTTTTCAGCACAAGAGATAAAATTTAAATGAAGACACTAACTGGGATTATTACAATGCTTTTACAAGAATGCAAATCTTGAAAGAGACACACCAACTTAAGCCATTTATTATTATTGCAATTAACATAGTAACCATACAGGACTAGAGGGGAAAGCTATATTTTAGTTTACCTTTGGTATTTCATAGGACTTTATAAGTAGTCATTTTCACTGTTTTCCCTTTTGTCTGTGTAGGTTTTCCACACAACAGAAGAGAACAGACATAAATAAAATTAAACAGAAGTTTTTGGCAGGGGAATCCAGAGATGTGAAAAAAAATGAAGTAACTTTCAACTTTTATTTTAATTGACTAAATTTCAAGTTAATAGTGTCCCTTTTAGAACAATCATTAAGTCTTTGGACTAAAGTAATCAACAACATATCTCTAAAGCATAAAAAAGACATTTTAGCAGAATTTCAAAAACACATGCAAGATCTGTGCTGCTTAGCCAGACAGAATGTTAAAACTGATCATTTGCTTTACAGCCTTTGTATTTAGCTACTGAGTTAGGCTATATACAATACAAATAAACAAGCGCCCAAAAATCTGCCCACAAAAGCTTCTTCTATGTAGTTCAGCAGTTACATTGCCATCTGATGGCTCTCTAGTAACCTACGTGAAATAATCTGTTCTAATTCCAAGTGGACAGGTGTTTACATCAGAAAACTACTATCATAAGTAAGATACACATCTAAGCTTATGTGCATAGCATATGATCTACTTTCTCAATATTAAACACAGTGGATACAGAAGAAAAGGAGAAAACTCCAGTAGGAAAAACTGCATAGCCACCGACTGTACAATACATAGAAAAATATAATTTCAGGTACTATCAATCTGGCACCTTTCACCATCACTAAATTCATGTTAAACAAACCCAAAAAGGGGGGGGGGGGGGAGGAGAGGAGAAAAATGGGGTTCCTATGCATTCCACCATATTTAATATGTTTGCATTATATACTTTTGTTAATTAATATGTATACTAAACCTACAGGATTATAAGATTTAGCAGATCAAAGTAACCAGTTCTGTTACACAGTATTAAGCAGTATTCCAAACAAGAATTATACTAAATCTCTCTACAGCCTACAGAATATTAACAAAAACCCACAAAGGTAATGAAATTCTGATATACTTCACTATTCCACTTGATTTGCAAAACTTCTACCCTGGCAAGGGGCTGATGTATGTTAAATACCACATGGGCTGCAATACCAAGGCACAAATGGCTCAAAAGCTTCAGTTAAATCAACTTTGGTTTTGTAAAGTGAAGGCCAATTTTTTGGAGTATATTTCTTTTAACGGTAATTTTAAAAATAATAATAATCCCAATGGAACAATATGACCAGATATTGCTAAAATATGGATTGTAGTGCAAATATGTACTGGAAACCATTAACCTGTCAGGTAGTTACTGACAATACTGCATCATCTTTACACCTATGTAAACACAGATGAATGAAATATCAAAATTTAATGTCATTGTTCTGTCTATACTGAAACACACACAATCTGCATGAAGTAGTGGATGGGCACAAGCAATAATCACTTTTAAAATTCAGTCTGCCACTTTATCTAGTGCCCAAAGGCACAAGCTCACTAAATTGGATTTCAAAGGGTATTTTGAAGAGTGGCAGGCCCCAGATTGTACACTTGATTTCTCCACGACATGAGAGGATGTGTATGCACATGAACTGGCCACATTTTAATAGGTGCCTTCGGATTTGGTTGGTAAAACAGCAATGCAGACAAACATTGTTCTCCCCAGTTGTCTTTAAAATAAATATGCTATAATGAAATCTAGAACAATTTGAACTATAGCATTTGCTATGCGAGTTCATTCTCAGAATCAAAAAAGACTTTACACTTGACAAAGTAACATGTTAGATAACTAACCGGGTTTCTTTACCCACCAAAACTGAGTTTATAGAAGTGCAAAGAAACATTGTCCCAATCAAAGAAGGTCTATTAATGTTACTCTCCACTCATCAAAAGCACAGGGAGAAAAGCAAACCAAATTTGGTTTAAAACTATTGTTGCTAAAACGTGCCACTGAGCAGTCTGGAGAAAATCTTTATCGCCTGCACCCGTTAAAAATGGGGAGCGTGAAGAAAAGTGCAGATAAGCCTCAAGCGGCGCTAGCTGTTACTGCTCCATAATCCATGAAAAAAAATCGAGACCTACCTTCCCGCAGGGCCCTGCCCAGGAAGAAAGCATATTCCCAACTCATCAATAATGCGTTCCCCTCCCTTTGGAAGCTGCTGCAGACATTTTAAAGCCATCTCAAAAAAACAAAAAACAAAAAAACAAAAAAACCCCACTGTGCAAACGACTTTCTATGTCTGTTTGCTTCTTCCAGCTCCGTGGAAGCAAGTACTATCGGGATTTGGACAACGAACAACAACAAACTGGTATTAATGCCCGCGCTGACGGTGGGTGTAAAGGGGAGACGCAGCCAGGTGCTACTGGCGAGAGCGTGACTGACTTTCCAGGCTCCTCCGAACGTTAGTCACCAGGCCGCAGAATGCTCACGAACACAACGTTCCATTTCGAGCTACCAACGCTCCATTTAAAGATACAGGCTCCTCCACGCTGCCAAGGGACGACTTTGCAGGGAGACAAACAGGCACTGGGATTCTCCCCTCTGCAGACACCCACACCCGGCCTCCCTCCCTGGAGGCCCCCGCCACATCAGCCACCCTGCAGCAGTGTTCGGGTTAGAATACACCGTCGGTACCTTGCTGGGAATCGTGCTAAAAGATTTTTATCTTCTTTAAAAACATCCTCCTCCCCTCTCCTTCCCTCCCCCCCAAACTCAGTGACAACAACAGTGACAAAATGGCAGACCTGAATGCTGGCAGTCATGTTACACACACACAGAGCGAGCCCTGAGTGCGCCCTCATTGCTTCAGCCGCTTAAGCGTTACGATTCTACGTCCACGACCTGCCCTATCCCAAAACATTAAGCTTTTCTCCTCCCCCACCAAATCATCATCGTTATTACTAAACTGCAGATCCATATAGGCTTCTCATTTTATAGTTTGTTACAAATACTAACATATAAAGCAACTTCCCCCGCACCCCGACACACACACACACACGCTCCGTCCAGAATGTAACAAACAAGGAATGTTTGCTAACTGCATCAATGGTGGCTTTAAGAATTCCCTCCTTTATTGAATTCGCACGGCTCCTAAAGAATAAATCGCCTTGGATTCATACCCCAGCCGTTTTCTCTTTTGCAGCTCGATGGAAAAAAACATGGCGTCTTGTCCTACTTCAGGTTTACTGTGGTGCTGCCAACGCGAGGATACAAAGTTGGGAATGATTTCATGGGGTGGAGGGCGGGAGGGAGGAATATTTCGTCTCCCCGGCAGAGGTGTAGGGACAGAGGCCCCTCTTTAGGAAGCTCCTCCGTTTGCTCTTTGTCCCCTTTGCACAGCTCTCACAAACAACAAGCCCTCGTGTGCTGAGCTCGCTGGCACATACACACAGTGCAACACAAGGGAGCACTGGCAGCCCCGCTCATGCAGCAACCTGCACACGCACACACACACACACACACACACCACTTTTTGTTACTAGGTGTTGCTGCTCATATTCAAGGCAAGGTGTCTGACCCACTAGCCAGCTCAATACAACGGAAACACCCTCCTCCTGCTCCTTCCTCAATACTTTGTTAAGTTTAAAAAGAAGGTTACGTAAATCTGCCCAGCTTTGTCCGTCAGACATTTTACTAGCGATAGGAAAACCGTTGGGGCAGTTTCCACCCTCCTCCCTCCCTCCCTCCAAAAGGAGAGGGATACTTTTGGATTTCTGGAGAGGTATGTTTTCATTCGGTCCTATCTACGCCCAGAGCCTTCCAGCCAAAGCAGCCTAGTAGTCTAAGAGGGAGGCGAATCGTTGGGAGAACACCTCCCCTTGCCCTCAAATATCAAACTATGTTAGTATTTAAGCCATTATGTAATGACCTCTTCCGCCTGGGCTTCTAAAAATCCTTGGCCAGATGGGGGGGGAGGGTTCCCCCCCGAGACTGGCTATTTACTCTGTGTGTTACACTAAAGTTCCCAAGGTGCCCAGGCTAGGAAAAGGCGCTTGCAACGATCCCATACACCGATGACTACACAGGAGAGACGAGACCGGTCACCTTTGCGCAGCACAAAACACCAAATTCCCGTCACAGGAGAACTACCACACACATACACGCACCAACACAGAGCCAACCTTAATTTCTCCTTGGGTGCATTTGGCAAGGGGTGAGGGGTCTTCCCAAGTTGGGTTTCCCCCACCCCTATCGCCTTTCTGTTGCAATCGCTGCAGGATCAGGAGACAAACAGAAAAACGAGGAGAGGTAACTAGGTTTTCTCGTGTCTGCATAATTTGTACACAACCAGCCATGGGCTATTTTTGTCCTGACAAACTTTCTTGTTCTCATTTATTCAGTCAGACGCTGAACAACAACCTAAGTCCAGCCCCAAGGAAAAAAAAATCCAGTCTTTTTGTGTGTGTGGATGGAGAGGGGGTGGAGAGTGCATTTATTTTGGCAATTTTTTTTTATTAAAAGCTTGCGATACTGTCAGCTGGATCAGATTTTAAAAACCCGTGAACATTTGTTTTAAAATCCTATTTTTTGTCTTCTCAGCATCTGGAGAGGGAGAGAGAGAGAAAGGGCGCGTTCATGAGGACTACAAAGTTACAAATATGGCTCCCCAGTCTCTCTTGCCTGATCACTGCAAAGAAATGAAGACGCACTTTAAACTAAACCATTTTCAACTCATTCACAGTCCCTCCCTGCCCAACACCCAGTGCAAATATTTGCAAACTAAACCAGCCAGAGAGAACCACCAACTTGTTTTCATTTAACGCATTGCAAGCCCCTTTAATGCATTTCACACCAGCAGACTCAGGAGCAGCTTATAGTTTTCCCCTAGACCATAACGCGTGCGCCTTTGGGCACCCCAAATTGGGTGCACACAGACATACACACACCGGTAGGCACCTCAAGGGCAACAGCGGCTTCAGCAGCAGCTGGCAGGGGCGTTACCTATCACAACTGCACCCCTAAATTTTGTAATAATTTTAATACACCCCCCAAAATGTGGGATGGATTTTTTTTTTGCATTGCTTACATCTGAGGGCGTCCTGTTCCGCAGCTCTAAGTGGATCCTTTTCTTCATGTCCATGTCCCTGGTTAGCAGGAGTCCCTCGCTTTGCTCAGCTCCTCTTTTGTATTGACACCAGTGGAGACCCCCCCAAAGCCAGCGCGGTGAGGGACTTTGAGGGCTCAACCAGCTCCGCTTGGAATCCCGAGCCCCAGCACCGCGGCTAACACTAACCTGATAACAGCGGAGGCGGGCACTCCCGGGGGCTCCGCCGCGATTGACACCTGGATCGGCCAACCGCGACGCCGCAGCTGGCTGCCGGAGCCAATGGGGCGGGCAAGGGGCGGCGGGAGCCAATAGGGGAGCGGCGGAGCCGGCCAGGGGACAGCCCGAGTCCGAGCGAAGGAGCAGTCGGTGCTGGTGGCTGATGGGGAAGGAGCGGCGGCGGCTCCGGGGTGCGCAGCGCTCCCCCCCCCCCCGGGCCTGGGGGAGGTGCTGTGGGGGCCGGCGGGGGGGAGGCGCGGAGCGGGGCTAGAGGCCGGGGGGAGGGGTGCGGAGCGCGGCCCTGAGGCGCGGCGGGTGGCGGTGAGAGAAATGGCGCGCGGGCCGCCGGGGGGAGGGGGCTGTGGGGAGAAGTGGGCGCGACGGGGTGGGGAGGCGCTTGGAAGGGGCGGGCGGCTGAGGGACAACGGCGCGCGGGGCCGAGGGTTGGGGGGGGGCGGGGGTTCTGCGGTTAGGGCACGTGTGGGGGGCTGTAAGGGGGTGTGGGTGAGGTCAGGGGGTTTTGGGGGGCTGTGGCTCAGGGGTGTGTGGAGGGGGGCTGTGGGGATTTGGGGGGGCTGTGGCTCGGGTGTGTGTGGAGGGGGGCTGTGGGGATTTGGGGGGGCTGTGGCTCGGGTGTGTGTGGAGGGGGGCTGTGGGGATTTGGGGGGGCTGTGGCTCGGGTGTGTGTGGAGGGGGGCTGTGGGGATTTGGGGGGGCTGTGGCTCAGGGGTGTGTGGAGGGGGGCTGTGGGGATTTGGGGGGGCTGTGGCTCAGGGGTGTGTGGAGGGGGGCTGTGGGGATTTGGGGGGGCTGTGGCTCAGGGGTGTGTGGAGGGGGGCTGTGGGGATTTGGGGGGTTGTAGGGGTTTGGGGGCGCTGGGGCTCGGGAGGGTGTGTGGGCTGGGGCTCGGGGTGTGGAGGGACTGAGGATGTGGGGGTTCGGGGTGTGGAGGGGGACTGAGGGTTGGGGGGCTGGGGCTCGGGTGTGTGGAGGGGGACTGAGGGCATGGGGGCTGTAGGAGTTTGGGGGAGCTGTAAGGGTATGGGGGGCTGGGGCTCAGGGTGTGTGTGTGGAGGGGGACTGGGGGTTGTAGGGGTTTGGGGGGGCTGTGGTTTGAGGGTGTGGGGGCTGGGGCTCGGGGTGTGTGGAGGGGGACTGAGGGTTGGAGGGACCTGTAGGGATAAGGGGGGCTGGGGCTCAGGGGTGTGTGGAGGGGGACTGAGGGTTGGGGGGCTGGGGCTCAGGGTGTGTGTGGAAGGATGCCCAGAGCTGGAAAGAGAGGGGTGGGGTGTGGCGCAGGAGGGAGAAAGGGTGGCGGTTGCAGGCCAAGCCCTATCAGAAGGGGGTTGGGTATGGAGGCCTGCAGGGAATGGTACATGGAGGGGGGCTACTCACTGCATGTATCGCTGCAGCCCCAGCATGTTCAGGTTCAGCTCTCTATCACCCTAGCTTGGTGGGGAGCTGTGCAGAGGAGCACAGTCTTGGTGCTATGAGAGACATAGAAGGGCCTTTTTCTTTGTTTCCCCTAGCCGGAGGGGGTGCATGTGTCTACACTGGGGCTGAGCTGCTACCTCAGCTTTAGATAGGCTGCCCCAGCCCATCCTCATGCTGCCCGAGGTGCCTCTTTTTGTACCCTCTCATTTCTCTCTCATCCCTGCTACCCCAGCTTTCTCCATGCCACCCCACACAGTGAGCCGAGGCAGGAGTACCTACTAAACACGAAGGTATTATAGTTAAGAGATGTGGCTCCCACATACACCCACCTGAATGGGAGCTCTTGTCTGTGCAAGCTACAGAAGCTGCTAGTTCTGAAGGCAGCATTTCGTGACTGAAGTGTCAGAGACTGATTGTTTGTAAATCAAACAAATCCTAAAAGGGGCAGTGTTCTCTTTAGATGGCTCTGGGTCACTGTGGAGACACTTCTGTAGTCTAGTCTTACAAAAGAAGGATTGTCACAAGGAAGACCTTGCAGTCTTATATCAGAATGCTTTGATGATTGTAGTATGTCCTGTTGTCAGATTAAGAGGTGGAGGAGGTCCTAGGGTACCAATAAGGTATTTCTTTACCTTTTGCCAGGCAGATTTCTGAAATGAGGTGCCAAATATGTGTTGGCAAGGCTAACTGTCTGCGTCAAATATTAGCTCCACTGCTATTTAGCTCATGGTGAAACCCCACACTCACTTGCCTCTGCGTATGAATGGACTTATCAAGGACAGGGGCCATTTTCACTGGGATCAGTGTGCAAGACTCAATCTGGCACTTCATGCCTCAATCAGCTGGTGGGATTACAGTTTGCCCCTTCGTTAAGCACATTTTATCATTCATTGAGAATTGAAGCATCAGTAGACTCTTGTTTATCTACTCCTCCCCCTCTTCCTCCCCCCACCCCCCAAATAAAAAGGTAGGAAGAAGCCCTATTGAGAGGGTTATAACAGCCCATGGACAAGCTTTAAAAGTTCAGCACCAACAAAAATGGCAGTCTAGTGGTGTTGCCATCTGTAGGCTGGCTGAAGGCTGTTTCAGCCTCAATTTTTGTAGCTTACAGATCATTTTGTGTTGATCAAAGCAAAAGTGTGCTGAGCTCCAGGACAAGGATGGTCTGAATAACCACCACATAGTGACTTTTGGAGGTGCATTGATAATCTCTTAAATGAGTTGCTTAGCTCTCCCAACTGGAGGAAAACTGCGACAGTTAGGAAGGGACTAGTCTTTCATCAGCGCTGAGGGGGTTGTTTTTATTCCTGAGCTTCATAGGCTCTGGAATAATGTGTATTTAACTAGATTGACCTGAAAAAGATCAGGGGGAAGGCTACATGTTTGAAGCATAAACTTAAAAGAAGCAAAACAAATTCATTGTTAATTGTCTTGACGTGGTCAGAATTATTTTTCCCTCTTTCTAGAGTTTATGTAATGATCGTATCCCAAGACTAAGAGCCTCTACTGATTTTTTTTCTTGTGTTTTATGACTTGATCTGACCTTGGAACAGTCATTTTATTTACCTTTCTACGGCATAGTTTCCGCAATGACTGAAGTCATGTACATTGTTTTAAGAAGTTAATGTTTGTAAAGAATTTTAGGTTT
This sequence comes from Chelonia mydas, assembly GCF_015237465.2. Taxonomy (NCBI): domain Eukaryota; kingdom Metazoa; phylum Chordata; order Testudines; family Cheloniidae; genus Chelonia; species Chelonia mydas. Next base: position 80,187,939 of record NC_051250.2, read on the forward strand.
ATTGGATGAAGAAGGATACATAAATTGAATTTTATTTTAAAAGTGGCCAAATATCCCCTTCAGACTTTGTGAATAAAACTGTCTCTTAGTCTCGGACTTTGCGCAAAGTTTTGTCCTGCAGTGAATTTTGATCACTAAGTTATAAGCCTTGTAAAGCAGAGTTGCTCATGGAAATAAAATATTTTAGAACCTTAATTAGAGCTGTGCCATATACATATTTTTTAAAGGAGTGTAAATATATTTTCCTTTTACCTAGCACTTTGACAAAAGCTATGATGAAAAGTGCTTCTTAAGGTAGGTATTTATTATTAGTTCCAGATGATAAAATCATATAAGTACAAACTTCCTTTCTGTACATTTGAATAAAGTTGTTTCATATCTTTAAAATCAACAAAAAAAATTAACTGCTATGTAAGTGTGATCACACAAAAATTCAGTGAGAAACAAATGAAATTCCTTAAGGGTTTTGTTTTTTTTTCTTCCACCCTTCCTCTTATTACAAGGATTTCATACGTTTTGAAAAGCAGAGCACATAGTTTAATTTTTGACAGTTTCTCCCAGCACAGACCAAGGGCCCAAAGCTGAAAGAAAGCACACTTTTACAACTGTTAATGCATTTCAGATAACAGTAGTGGAAGATCTAGCTTTGTAAACAGAAACTGAATTTTTATGTCATGCCTCAGTATGGTCACTGAAAGGTTTTTATTAGTTTTAAAACAGAAGAAGAAACCAAAATAAAACCATTTAAAATAGTATAGCCTTGATTAGTTCACTTAAATAATTAAGGCTCAATTGTGTTGCCTTTTTAATAGTAAAACACTTCAACTGAACCACAGTTTAACCCTAATTGAACAGGAAATCATCAGGTCAGGAAACAACTTCCAGAGCAGTCCATGAAAAGAGGTTCTGACAATAAAGGGGAAAAAATGAAATCCAAATCCATCAGAGTCAAGAAGTGAGCAATCTCTGATTTAAAGTTTGAGTGTAAGTGTATATATACAGGAACGGCAGGAAGTATGGCCCTATGTCACGTCTATTCTTGATTCTGCCGCAGGTTCTCTGTGTGCTCTTGGGAGAGTCAACTTCTGTGTGTCTCAGTTTTCCCCCTTTGTGAAATGGGGGAAATCTATGTGAGAGGAGAGTAATGTATGCAAAGCACTTTGAGATCCTTGGATGGAAGGCTGCTTATAAATGCCAGGTATTATTATTAAATGTAGCATCATAAGTGGTATTTCTCTTTAATGAGAGGAGGTAGCTCAGTAACTGCTATTTGGAGTGTCGCTCATTGATGGTGATCAGGAGTGTTTCCTGCGAAAATGGTGCACTACAAGGTAGGTACGTATTTGGCATAGCTAAGCTGTGCTACAGTTGCTACAATGCTATTTATGCCTGTGCTAACTCAGTGATACTCAGACTGAGGCTCATGAGCCACAAGTGACTCTTTAATGTGTCTCCTGTGGCTCTTTGCAGCATATGATATTAAAAAACACTGATTTAATTGTTAACCAATCAGGATGATTTTACTATGTTGTTAACCAATTGTAGTTGCTGATAATACTTAATCATTTTGCTGTGAGAATTGTGTGTGTGTATATTAGTAAATGAAACAATGAATTCACACTATTGTGGCTCTTGGGTAATGTTGATTGCTAATTTGGCTCCTGAACCACTGAGATCTGAGTATCACTGTCTTAGCTTATAGCATAGATGTAGACCAGATCATCATTTTCATCTTTGGCATGGTTTTTGGTAAAATGTGTGCATTTGAATAGGTACATGCCTATATGCAGTGTAGTGCCTTGTGGTGTTGGCCCTCCTGTTACCTATCAGCTTTGTGTTCTTGGGGAAACCAGGGCCCAGCATTCAGCCTGTCTGACTCACGAAAGACTTGCTCCTCCCCCCTGCCTCTGCTTGAACCAAAGCCAATCAGAAGAAGGACAAAAAGCAATGAAAAGGCAGTGAAAGACACACCTAAACCCCTCTGGTCAAGGGTGACAGGATTAAGGAAACATAGAGATGATCCTGGCAATTACAGACCGGTAAGTCTAACATCAGTACTGGGCAAATTTAGTTGAAACAATAGTAAAGAATAAAATCGTCAGACACATAGAAGAACGTAAGTTGTTGGGCAAAAGTCAACATGGTTTCTGTAAAGGGAAATCATGTCTTACTAATCTATTAGAGTTCTTTGAAGAGGTCAGCAAACGTGGACAAGGGGGAATCCAGTGGACATAGTGTGCTTAGATTTCCAGAAAGCCTTTCACAAGGTCCCTCACCACAGGCTCTTATGTAAATTAAGTTGTCATGGAATAAGAGGGAAGAGCCTTTCATGGATTGAGAACTGGTTAAAAGAGAGGGAACAAAGGGTAAGAATAAATGGTAAATTTTCAGAATGGAGAGTTGTGTTCCCCAAGGTTGTCAGTCCTAGGACCAATCCTATTCAACTTATTCATAAATGATCTGGAGAAAGGGATAAACAGTGAGGTGGCAAAGTTTGCAGACGATCCTAAACTGCTCAAGATAGTTAAGACCAAAGGAGACTGTAAAGAACTTCAGAAAGATCTCACAAAACTAAGTGATTGGGCAACAAAATTGCAAATGAAATTTAATGTGGATAAATGTAAAGTAATGCACATTAGAAAAAAATAACCCCAAGTATACATACAATATGATGGGGGCTAATTTAGCTACGAATAATCAGGAGAAAGATCTTGGAGTCATCGTGGATAGTTCTCTGAAGACGACAACGAAGTGTGCAGCGGCAGTCAAAAAAGCAAACTATGTTAGGAATCATTAAAAAAGGGATAGAAAATAAGACAAGAGTATCTTATTGCCCTTATATAAATCCATGATACGCCCACATCTTGAATACTGCGTACAGATGTGGTCCCCTCATCTCAAAAAGGATATACTGGCATTAGAAAAGCTTCAGAAAAGGGCAACTAAAATGATTAGGGGTTTGGAATGGGTCCCATATGAGGAGAGATTAAAGAGGCTAGGACTTTTCAGCTTGGAAAAGAGGAGACTAAGGGTGGGGGGATATGATAGAGGTATATAAAATCATGAGTGGTGTGGAGAAAGTGAATAAGGAAAAAGTTATTTACTTGTTCCCATAATATAACAACTAGGGGCCACCAAATGAACTTAATGGGTAGCAGGTTTAAAACAAATAAAAGGAAGTTCTTCACACACTACACGGTCAACCTTTGGAACTCCTTGCCTGAGGAGGTTGTGAAGGCTAGGACTATAACAGGGTTTAAAAGAGAACTGGATACATTTATGGAGGTTAAGTCCATTAATGGCTATTAGCCAGGATGGGGTAAGGAATGGTGTCCCTAGCCTCTGTTTGTCAGAGGGTGGAGATGGATGGCAGGAGAGAGATTACCTGCTAGGTTCATTCCCTCTGGGGCACCTGGCATTGGCCACTGTTGGTAGACAGGATACTGGGTTGGATGGACCTTTGGCCTGACCCAGTATGGCCATTCTTATGTTCTTAGCCTCATTTGCATCAAAGATGGAACAGGGAGGCATCCCCGTTAGCATACAGAATGGAGAACAGAGATTCCAAGGCAAGAACCACACTGAACTCTGGGACCAGGAAAGCACTGCATGATAGGGAATCTCTGCTCCAGATGGTAAAGAACCCATGCCTGCACACCCCCAGATCAGTTATCAGACCAATTCTAGTAATAATTCCTTTATTGGTATCCAAAATAGTGAAGCTGCCTAATTGCATTGTGAGCTCCCTTGTAGGAACACTGCCCATAGCCAGGAATGATCAGTTCCTATTGTCTAGCCTGAACAAAACAACTTTGGTATATTCCCTTGAGCCAAAAGTTTACCCATAAACAAATCTAGTGTTCTCCCTTAAACGATTGGGTAGAAATTTTTGTAGGGAAAGAACATTCTCAAGTAAGTTCTCTGATGCCTGGATCCAAAATCTGCATCCATTCCACTGGGACTTATCTTCTCCTGACTGATCATGCTGGGGGCTCTGCCAGTCTCCAGCACTTGGGACACTCAGCTACCACCACCACCTGGGACCCCCAGTGGATTCAAGCTTCACGGAGTGGTGAGAACCCCTCGGTATAGCCTTCTGACCCTGACTTGTGTGATCAGTTATAGTTTTCTAAACCTGACTTCTATAATCAGATTTAAGTTAGATTTAATATTATAACTGTTTTGTTTGTTTGGCTCCTCATGTATAGTTATTACCTGGCAATAAATAACTTTCATGGTTAAGCTGGTTGCCCGCTCTCTCTCTCTCTCTGCAGCAATGCTCCTCATACCTAAGCTAAAGATCCTTGCAGCTCCCACAAATCCTGTGGGGTTTGCTCATCAAGTGGGTTACTACCAGGACAATTGTAACGTGAAGGTGGGGATAGGGACATACTGAACCTGGGGCATATGAAGGTGGCAGTTTGGAAGTGCTGCTTGACCCAGCCTGCTGAGTCCAGGGGCGTATAAGGGGTCAGCTTGGGAATGCTGATTAACTTGGTCCTCTCGGATGCTCTCTGTCAATGTGTGTGTGTTTGCCTGATTCTGGAGCTTGAAGAACCCAGCCCTGGGGAACCTAGGTCCTGCAGGATAGCTGCATTGGGAGGGAACTTGCAGAAGGGAGGAGTAGAGCTCTGTATGAGAATACAAGTGACAAGCAGTATATGATAGAATTACAGAAGCGCCCCCCCTCAGAAGAGTAACCATAATAAATGAGTGTACCCCAAAGTAATGGGCAAATTTGGGAACACTTGTGAGCATGGGTTTATAAGTGCAATGTATTATGATGGTGTTTGGGTACCTATGCCTCCACCTAATGAATGTTCAGCTGTGGGGGTTAACATTCATTTTTCTTTGGGACATGAGCACTGTGCTGGGCTCTGTGGAGTGTGAGTGCTTTCTTTATACCATGTCAAACCAGAAGTAAGGAATATACCTTGACTCCAGTGTTTGAATGCTGTTTGGCATGCCTTACATAATAGTATCTCAGCCTCTGGCCAAGAGAAAAGCCCTCTTTTCTGTTAACTATTTCTCATTCATGCCGGTCTGGACACACAGTACGTAGAAGGCATAAAACTATAATGTAATTTTACGTACTAACTTCTCAGAATTTCATACTGCTCTCATTACTTGTCTAGTGCACAACTTATGCTACTTCTGGCCACAGTACATGGTGTGAGTGAATTGATTTCTGTGGCAAGAGACTAAGTGTTTTTAGCGTACACTGGACCTTGTCTTTTCATTTGTGCAATATCAAGCATGAACGGGTGCTCAGGAAATGTATAACTTCAAGAGAACAAGGGAAAGAATCAATTAATACCACCCATTTTTTTCCAATCTGTCAAAGCAATTGACTAATATCTTATAAATCCTCATAACCTGTGTGTCAGTTTTTAAACTAAGCCTGAGGTTTCATTTTTATATATTTCCTGCAGAAGCTGATTATTCTAAATACATTCTAGTATGTGTTACAGATTTTACTTAGCAGATGCAAGATATAGTGTGCTTTTTCTGTGTGCAAAATTCTAGGAGTATTCATTAGGTTTATACTTTGAAGTCCCTTTACAGTCAAGCCCATCTTAACTATCAGATGGCAAATATCCAGGCGACTTTGTTCTGAAGTGATCACAGATGAGTTTTTTCTGTAGCAGTGATCACGGATAATTCATGTAATGACTATAAACACATTTCTGTACTAAGATTAACAAATAATTAAATAGCTTCTTGGTTAGCCAATAGCAAGAGTCCTAGCTTTTACCACATAAAGTATATATTTTTGTAGCTAGGCTCTGATTATTCATACCATTGCTCTACCGGTAGTCCCCCTCTTATTAAGTTGTCACTCCCCAGGATCCACCTGTTTCTGTATAAAACATTAAAGATCGCAATGGTGAAATGGTAGGAAGTAGTTTAACTACTATATTTAAATTCAGAGCAGCACCAGACCCTGCCAGAACAACAGATATCGAACCTGCAGACCTATTTCCACTGCTATGATGATTAATACTCCCCCAAACATATCTTTTTCAAAGATCCATGGGTCTTACACATTCCTATGACAACATGTGGTGTACCTCAGCCAGTGCATCAAGTGCCCCCAACAAAAACTGTGCCCTTGAATGAACTCATACAGAAAAATGATTAAATATTAAAACACCCTATTCCCCCATGGATGAACACTTTTCACAAACTAACTCCATATCTGACTTCTCAGTCCTTGTCCTCAAGCCTACACAACAGCTTCAAAAGGCGAGCTGGGAACTTAAATTCATAACTCTGCTGGACACTAAAAATCATGGACTTAGAGACACCGCTTTTCATTACAATTTATAACACACTCTGCTGTCTACTAACCTTCCTTTGTCCTACTGCAAAAGTATTAAGTGCCCATTTCATTTTAAGTGGTATACCATGTGTCAACCCCTGCTTAACAATCTGTCCCACTTTGTATTTAGCTGACACTGGGGTTACCTTCTCCAGACTTGAGGAAGAGCTCTGTGAAGCTTGCAAGCTTGTCCCTGCCAGCAACAGAAGTTACTCCAAAAAAAAATTACCTCGCCCACCTTGTGCATGTCTCAGATTTATATATATTGTAAGGTTAAAATATTTACGTAATTCCTTTTTTATTGGTAAGATTAGATGAGAAAAACTTAATAGTAATTATTAGGGACTACTGCAATCTTCCAGTCTGATCTGCGCAACCCAAGCCGTGCAACCTCTCCGGTAGTTTCTGCATCAAGACCATAACTTTCTTCTTCAAGCAGTGTCCCTAGGGACTCTCCACTTGAGGTGTGCATGCACCTCATGTACCTTCAATCAGAGATATTTCATCAGGAGTGCTCATTTGGTCTGGGCATATGCCCTAGCCTTCTTGATGTTCCATACAGAGGATATGCAAGGCTGTGACAGATATATAGGGCTGTGACAGATGGACTGCCCTAAATTCCTTCTCAACCACCTCTCCCTGAGACAGAGCATTTTGTAGTGCTTGCCTGCATAGCTATTCATCTTAGCTAGTCTTCAGTACTTAATTTTAAATGTATTTTACTTCTATCCTTTATAGTTAGTGTAGTAAGTGTTTACTTTTGTTTTTGAGGATCTATCTCCTTTTGGCTAAGGCTTTGCCTCTCATGCACCCTCACCTCCATACAGAGGAGCTGTCTCTAGAGAAGCCTGCTTTTCCTTTGGGCATCTCTAAGTAACCAGGCTTCAAACACTGCCGCACTTGCTGGGAATCCTTTCCACTTAGTGATGGCCACTAGCATTGTATCCGCTGCCTCGGGGATATGCACATCCATTTGAAGTGCAAGACCTGTGCAAGCTTCAAGAGTCACTCCAGAAGGTACAGGGAGATAAAACTTCAGGTTTTTGTGATGGAGTGCTCACTTTGTCCAGCTTCAGATCCAGGCCCAGAGACCCACCTGGGACATCAGCCTCTGAATGACCATATCACTCTACCAGTGTCTGCAGCTCATTTGCCTTCTAGGTCTTTAAGAGACAGACTTTCAAGTGAAATGAGGAAAGTCTCATGCTGATCTTCTCAGAGACACCATATTCTTAAGAGGCCTGCTGTACTGGAGACCCCATGCCCCTTAAAGGTTTCTGCAGAGCCTTGGTATTGAGGTTTTCTCCAAGTGAAAGCCTTCATCAAAGTCACACAGTGCTGAAGCCCTTGGTACCATTGAATCCTGAATGAGGTACTTCTGAAACACTTGGTACCACCCTCATCTGCTGCTGCCTCTTCAGCACTGAGACCATCAGTACGGCAAGAGGCAGATCATCCCTTGGTACCGCAGGCTTCAATGTCTACAATTCATCAAATGCCTGTGCACATTCACACGGGACCTATTTGTCTCCAATGAACCTGAGTCGTCTTTGCTGAGCTCAGGACTCATAGTACCAAAACCTGAGTTATCCCTAGTACCTCACCTTTCACCCATATTGCCTGCCTCGGAAGTGATTTGGTCAGACATACAGCCAGAAACTCCTCCTTTGGGTGCTCTGTTGGAACACAAAGAAGAAAGTTCTTCAGACTCCCTCTAAACTCAGTACAGGGCTATGCTGACTGAAAACCAACCTTTTGATTATGAAGTACCTGGAACATCAAAGGACACTTCCAGAGTTTTACTACCACTACGTGGCAATCATCCTCCCTGGCATGACTAGTACTGGCTGCCTCCCCCATTCCCCTACAGTCCTCCCTTGTGGGCATACTCAGCTGCCTGCCGATGAGTTTTTTAGGGTATCAACTACTCATGTGGACTGTACCAGACAGCCCACTCCAGTTCTCTCTGTCCCACCATATCATTCTTCTTTACAGGAGGGGACATTTGAAAAACAAGAAAGGAGAGCTGATGAGGGGACAACTCCACAGATTAATATAGCCTCATCTTCCCCAGATGAGGCTGTCATGCCCCCACCAACTCATGTGGACAACTTCAAGCCATTTCAGGAGTTGATGGAAAAGAGTGGCAGATGCTCCCAAGATTCCATTAGAAGTAGTTCAGGAGACCAGCATAAATTGTCTGATACTGTACTTACACCATGGTCAGCATGGGTGGCCTTGCTTATAAATGAGGTGCTCTTAGAACCTGCCAAAATGATCTGGTAGAGTCCTGCTACTGCTCCCCACTCCTGACAGCTAAAAGAGCAGATAAAATATATTATGTCCTAGTAGGGGTTTGGAAGTTTTAGTTTTTTGTCCTGCCCCTAATTCCTTGGTCATGGATACCGTGAATGAACGTAGTAGGCAACAGCATTGAAAGGTATCCCCACATGATAAAGACCAGAACCACTTAAACCTTTGTGGCCATAAAAGTTATTTATCCGCAACCCTGTAATACCAGATAGACAATTATCAGGTGATTCTGGCAAAATACAACCACATCAATTGCACAAAATATCTTCACTCAATGCCACTAATATAGCTGTTTGCTCCATTTCCATAGCTGTAGTTAGGTGTAAAGTCATAGAATCATAGAATATCAGGGTTGGAAGGGACCTCAGGAGGTCATCTAGTCCAACCCCCTGCTCAAAGCAGGACCAATCCCCAATTTTTGCCCCAGATCCCTAAATGGCCCCCTCAAGGATTGAACTCACAACCCTGGGTTTAGCAGGTCAATGCTCAAACCACTGAGCTATCCCTCCCCAAAGAAAAGCTCACGCCCAACGTGGGGCTCGAACCCACGACCCTGGGATTAAGAGTCCCATGCTCTACCGACTGAGCTAGCCGGGCGCTGTGGGGAGGGTGCAGTCTCATGGCTCCAGTCCTCAGGATTTCCACAAGAAGTCCAAAGCACAGTAGAGGACCTTCCCTTTGTTGGGTTGAAATTGTTTAGTAACTCCGTGGACAACTCTGCATTTTCTGAGGGTCTCCTGGGTGATCCTGTTTTTGTTGGGCATATATACACCTGTGAATAAAAAGAGATTTAGTCTATCTCAGACAGCACAGAGATCATGTCCATCCCAGTTATCCAGCTACTGTAGGTCACTGGAGCCACATTTAAAAAAAAAAAAAACAGGATGCAGAAGGGAGAGTTTGCAACTATTCCTGCTGCTCTGATGCATCAGTCAGCTGTAAAATGCTCATGTTGATGCTGTGGTCAAAGCCCATAAATACTCCTATGAACCAGATCTGATTCTTTACCATCCTGCCCCTTCTGTCTGCCCACCTTTTGGGGATTGTCTCTCCCATTTTCACATTGCATGGGAGCAGGTTATCACTGGCAGATGGGTTTTGGAGGTTATAACATCAGGGTAGTCTGTATTGCCTTCTTACCCTCTTCCCCATTTTTTTTCAGGGATACATCTCATGAATCTCTTCTGAACCAAGAGGTTTTATCCTTTTGTACTGGAGTTGTGGAACTACTTCCCACTCAGTACAGGCAAAGAGGATTTTAATCCAAGTACTTGGTTTCTAAAAAGAAGGGTGGGTAAAGACCAATTCCAGAATTAAGAATGCTAAATATTTTTGTCAAGATACAGAGATTCAAGATGGTGACACTTGGAGCTATCATTCCACTCCTGGATTTGGGGAACTGCTTAGTGACCCTCAACCTTTGAGAGACATACTTTCATATCAATATGTTCTTCTCCCAAAAGGTTCTTACACTTTGTGGTAGGTCAGGACCATGACCAATATCAAGTCCTTCCCTTCGGACTGTCTACCACCCTCAAAGTGTTCACAAAAGTTATTGTAATAAGCACTGCACAGCTTCACCATTGGTGGGTAATTGTCTTCCCTTATCTCAATGATTGGCTTCTCAAGGGGCATTCCTATACCAAAGTCAGAAACAGAACTGCTATAACCTTGGCTGTGGCTCTATTTAACAGGCTTGGTCCTCAGCTCAACACCGTGAAGTCCCTGCCTCTTACCTGTGCAAAGGGTAGAGTTCGTAGGGCCCACTCTCAATGCCACATGATAGATCAGAGGACAGATTCTTCACTCCTCACACTTAATTGCACAAATTCAGTTGGGCCATCAGGTCATTGCCAGATTGTGTATGCAACTCCTTGGGCACATAGCAGCATGTACTTTGTTGCACTACATAATTCTCTACATATGTGTTGCTTCCATACTTGGTTCTGGACAGTTTATACTTCCAGCAAGACAGAGTAAAGTTATTCTCTATTCCCTGTTGTGTACTGTTCTCTCTCTCAACTGGTGGCAGAATCCAGACAAGGTGTGTTCAGGGGTTCCATTCAACTTTCCCCCTCCCACTGTTACAATAGTTTCCAACACTTCCCTCCTCAGTATACTTCTGAAGTTGAATTCCCTATCTATCAAAACAGGTGGACTTCATCTTATACAGCACCATTCTGGAAATCAGAGCTTTAAGGTATGCCTGACAGCACTTTCTCCTGTGATACAAGGCCAATCCAGATTTCCTTTTCTCTTTGCAGAGGCCATAAAGTTATGGAACTGGTGCATATTTTATCTATGCAGCCTCCAAAACACAGTGGCTGATGACCTCTGAATACTCTTCACTTAAGATGATGAGTGGAAACTAAACAAATCAATACTCAGATGTTTCTTACCTAGGAATTTCTGAAGATAGATCTTTTTGCCACTGCCAACTGTTAGGAGGGTGCTGGCATATTATTTGGACAGGGCCAGACGTTTTTCGAGCTTCTCTCAGACTATTTGTTTGTATTGCGGACAGAGCTAAAGAAGTGCCAATGTCCATGCAAAGACTATCCAGCTGGGTTTCCGTCTCTATCGTCTCTTGCTATACAGCCACTAACATACTATGCTGACCTAGGTTTATAGTTCTGGTACAGTTTTTACCAGATCTCAGTCCATGTCCACTGCTTTGCTGAAGGACATTCCTATTGTAGAGATTTGCAAGGGTGCTACATGGGCTTCGGTCCACACTTTCTCAAGACCACTGTTCTGTAGTTGATGTTTCTCAGGCAGATGCTGCTTTTGGCTCTGCAGTTTAATAGTCAGCCCTAAATCAAGCTCCAAACTCCCACCTCCTTCAGGGGATATTGCTTGGGAGTCACCTCAAGTGGAGCACCAACAGGGACACCACTCGAAGGAGAGGTTAGTTACCTCGTACAGTAATGAGTTCTTTGAGATGTGTTCCCCTACGGGTGTTCCACTATCCGCTCCCTTTCCCCTCCGCTTCAGAGCCTCATCTCCTTGTGGCTTTGCAGTGGAGAAAGAACTGAGTGTGGCCCATCCATCACAGTCCTATATATTCTCAGGATGGGTCATGAGAATGGCTGAGGGCGCATTCGTGGACCGAACGAGCATTGGTGATAAAAATGTCCAATTGAATGCACATGGGGCACGTGCTCACCTCAAGTAGAACAACCCTAGCAGGACACATCTCAAAGAACTTGTTATGGTACAATGTAAGTAACCTGTCCTGTGAACTATAGCATATCTTTTAGAAAGTTATTTGGGCTTGGTATAAAGATTTAAAGTGATGGAGACTGTGTGACTTTTTATAATCTAATTTTCACCATTTATTTGGCATTTGATTCAGCCTGGGCAAAGGAAATAGATGGGTCAGTTTCATTCTTCAGAGTCCTCTGCCCAATGTTGTTGTGTGTGGGGTCCCAGAAGGGCACATGGGTGCGGAAACCAGAGATGCGGGGGGTGCTGCAGTGGCTGCCAGCATCGCTGGGCAGGGGTGGGGCAGGGGGAGTGGACAGGGGAAAGGGGGCTGGCTTTCAGCACTCTCACTATTAAAAATGTTCCAGCACCACTGGAAGGGCAGGGGGATATTTACAGTTTAAAAGAATTGTGAATCCATTTTTATTCCTGTTGTGCTGAGACCTTTTAGAAAGAAAATGTTTATTCTGTGTAAAAATGTGTAACAATTAGACACACAGCCAAACTGGGTTCGGTTAAACCAGTGTAAATCTTGAGTAACTCACTGATGCCAGTGTAACTGAGGGCAGAATTTGGTCTAGTATCTGTGTAAATAAAACTCCTCCCTCACATTGAGTAAAATCCTTACAGCTCAGCAGATGAAATTGCTAAAACCTGCTTGGAGAGCTGCATTTCCTTCAAAACCAAAAGGCAGTAATGAATTGTGTATCTGACATAGGTAAAAGATTTGAGATTAAACATATATCAAATTGTGCCTCTGTAATCTACCAGAAGTCTATGAGTGTGTCCTCAACCGAGTGGAAAAAGGAAAACTGTGTGATTTCGTTGGAATCTCAAAAAGCCTTTGATAAAGTTCTCAAAAGTTATTGCATAAACACCCAAGTCATGAGATGGTAGAATAAAATAATGATCTGAGAGAGACAAAAAATAGACCATTTTCAACATGACCAAAGGTTAAGAAGGGGCTATACCAAGATTCCAAACCAAGAATTGATCATATATTTGTCATTAATCTGGGAAATGTGGTGAAAAAGTAAGATTATAATTTGACGATTATGTCAAAGTAAGTTTCTAGAGGAAGACTGCTTTTTGTGAATTATTTAACTCTTACTAAAGAAGACTGAGGAACTTCAGAGAGACTTAAAAGCTTGGCAAATGAGTAACAAAATGGATAAAATTCACAGATCCTCTTTAAAGCCCAATCCCAGTTGTCTTGAAGTCAGTGAACAAAACTCATTTTCTGTGACCATTTGTCTTACTAAAGCTTGGTCACTCAGATTCTTGCAGGAGGCCAAAACATAAGGGGCATAAGAATATGGTGTCTCATAGAAGATCTAGCATGAGAAGCAAAAGGAGCTTTAATAGTTAACTAACATTTAAAATCTGGATAATGTTTAGGAATATTTGCCCAGCTCCATTCATTTGAGAGAAGAACTGCAACTTAATTTTCATACTGATTAGTTCTTGATCTAGTAAAGCAGGTTCATAGAATCATAGAATCATAGAATATCAGGGTTGGAAGGGACCCCAGAAGGTCATCTAGTCCAACCCCCTGCTCGAAGCAGGACCAATTCCCAGTTAAATCATCCCAGCCAGGGCTTTGTCAAGCCTGACCTTAAAAACCTCTAAGGAAGGAGATTCTACCACCTCCCTAGGTAACGCATTCCAGTGTTTCACCACCCTCTTAGTGAAAAAGTTTTTCCTAATATCTAATCTAAACCTCCCCCGTTGCAACTTGAGACCATTACTCCTCGTTCTGTCATCTGCTACCATTGAGAACAGTCTAGAGCCATCCTCTTTGGAACCCCCTTTCAGGTAGTTGAAAGCAGCTATCAAATCCCCCCTCATTCTTCTCTTCTGCAGACTAAACAATCCCAGCTCCCTCAGCCTCTCCTCATAAGTCATGTGCTCTAGACCCCTAATCATTTTTGTTGCCCTTCGCTGGACTCTCTCCAATTTATCCACATCCTTCTTGTAGTGTGGGGCCCAAAACTGGACACAGTACTCCAGATGAGGCCTCACCAGTGTCGAATAGAGGGGAACGATCACGTCCCTCGATCTGCTCGCTATGCCCCTACTTATACATCCCAAAATGCCATTGGCCTTCTTGGCAACAAGGGCACACTGCTGACTCATATCCAGCTTCTCGTCCACTGTCACCCCTAGGTCCTTTTCCGCAGAACTGCTGCCTAGCCATTCGGTCCCTAGTCTGTAGCGGTGCATTGGATTCTTCCATCCTAAGTGCAGGACCCTGCACTTATCCTTATTGAACCTCATCAGATTTCTTTTGGCCCAATCCTCCAATTTGTCTAGGTCCTTCTGTATCCTATCCCTCCCCTCCAGCGTATCTACCACTCCTCCCAGTTTAGTACCATCCGCAAATTTGCTGAGAGTGCAATCCACACCATCCTCCAGATCATTTATGAAGATATTGAACAAAACCGGCCCCAGGACCAACCCCTGGGGCACTCCACTTGACACCGGCTGCCAACTAGACATGGAGCCATTGATCACTACCCGTTGAGCCCGACAATCTAGCCAGCTTTCTACCCACCTTATAGTGCATTCATCCAGCCCATACTTCCTTAACTTGCTGACAAGAATACTGTGGGAGACTGTGTCAAAAGCTTTGCTAAAGTCAAGAAACAATACATCCACTGCTTTCCCTTCATCCACAGAACCAGTAATCTCATCATAAAAGGCGATTAGATTAGTCAGGCATGACCTTCCCTTGGTGAATCCATGCTGACTGTTCCTGATCACTTTCCTCTCATGTAAGTGCTTCAGGATTGATTCTTTGAGGACCTGCTCCATGATTTTTCCAGGGACTGAGGTGAGGGTTAGGTTCTTTAAAGGAGCAGAGTATAATCATTATTTTCCCTCAAAATAACAAGAAACACCACTTTCTGTAGAGAGGCATTTACTGTGCTGCACTAGCTGCACTGTAAGCAGTGAAGATAAAAGTGAGGACAGTTCTTGGGCAGGGGACTATATGAGGAATGTGATTCACAGGATACAGCTAGCATTATAATTACTAGTGCAGCTGCTGAAGTAACTCCGGCCAGCACTAAATAAAATCTGTGCTGCGTTCAATACTCTTTCGCTTACAATATAAGCCATAAAGATGGGAGAAGAGGTAGTGTAACATTTTGATTTAATTGCCAACCGCAGACATGGCTTAAGCAGACATGGCTACAGTTCCCTTTGCACCAGATGTGAATTTGGCACCAAAACCTTACTGGACTTTTTCAGATGTTTATACTGGAATAGGACTGTGATTAAAATCAAATCTTCTGAACTGCAGTAACACCAAGGCATCAGTCTGTCTCTCATTAATAATATATAACACTTTGTCATCACAACTCACTCTTCCAACACACCTGTGAGATGTAAGTAAAATTCCATTTGTTTAATCATTTGTGGAAGTGGCTAGCTCAAGGTCATACAGTAGGTTAGTGTCAGAGACTGGGGTTTAATTCAGGAATTCTTAGATTTTAAGGGCAGAAGGGATTTCTAATATCTAGCCTGAACGCTTGCATAACACAGACAATAAATTCACCCGTGCACTAGGGGGGATTATTCTCCCCTGACAGCCAGTCTTGTGTACAGACCAGTAGAGAAGGACCCCGCCCCTTCCATTTCATTCATTCCCTTCCAAGGATATCATGTTTCAGTTTTACTATTAATAACATTTTTACTCTTCCCAACTTTGGGTTTTTTCATGTCTTTGTTTTGATAGAAGGGAAGATATTACATTACAGCTGTTCACTCTTCTCTCGTATGGATAAAAATGGGGAAATATGGGTTTTTATATATCTGTTCTTGCTTAGTACGCTGAGCAAAGGCTTTGGGGGTTTTCTTTGAGAAAGAGCTGTTCTAAATGGAGGATCTGTTATAAACTATGTCTTTTATAGAATACATCATGAGCTAACTGAGCCTTAGACATGTACTGATTCTGCTCCCACTGAAGTCCATGGCAAAACTCTCATTGACTTCAGTCAGAGCAGGAGTGTGGGTCCTAGAGCAAAGATCCTAGAAATGCAGCTCCAATGTAGTGTGTCATGATTTGGCATAAGAAAATCTCTGAAATTCTTCGTGCTTCCATTATAAGAAGGGTGGTGATGAGCTATTATGCTAATCTGAAACTATGACATGTCAGAGTGTTGTTTGTCCTTACATTTGGATTCTGCCTTAATTGCACCAAGTTGTGTATCCTGCATCTCTTCTCTGTCACTGGTACAGTTGGAATCACATTCTTTGCACAGAATGACCAGCGAGGATCAACTGAAACATCAATTCTTCAAGTACTATCCATGTGGATCCCATTCATGGTGCATGTATGGGTCAGGAAACTTTAGTGTCTGTTGGGGCCCCACATGCATCCAGTGTCCCCTCATCCCTTCCCCTGCCCCCTCTATCTGTGGGCATGAAAAGGAGAAGAATAGGGCTGGTCAAAATTTTCATGTTTTTTTAATATGTAAAAGATTTTCAAAAAAGGCCAACGTTTCCACAAAATGCATATTTTCCAAAATTTATATTTTTTAAAAATAAAATTCCAAATGAGAGAAAAAATCTTTCATTTTTATTTTTTTCTTTTCCCTTCCACTTTTCAAGGAAGATAATTGGATGAGAGGGAGGTCAATAAAGTTTAAAAAAAAAATCCAATAAGTGAAAAATAATTCCATCTTGAAGCCTGCAGAGCAAAAATAATTCCCAACTCTTTTGTGAAATTCGTTTTCCAGCTATCTCTAACACGCAGAACCAAACACCTCTCTCTGCTTTCTGGCAGTGTGTCAGGATGCAATGGTGGTTCCTCTGAAATAGTTTTCTAAAAAAACCCCAACGGTTAGATTTTAGTTCTAGGAGTTGTTAGTAGGGTTAGTGCAGTTGTCTAAATAGTTTCTACCCTGTTGGCCATTTTTTCTCTCTTGTCACCCAACCTTTTGGTTGATGCAAAGACTTTGGGGCTTAAACCTTGCCTCTGTGATGACAGCCTGATGTCCGTCACTGATGACCTCACAAAGTGCGGCTTCTATTTTGGAAAAAGTCATGTCTCTAGAGATGTTTGCTGATCCTTTCCCAACAGGACCCGATTGAGCCAGGGACAACTGCTTGAAGCTCCATCTCTTGTAGCAGTCACATTGTAAACAATTTTCACAAGACCTGTGAGTAGGGAAGTAATATTTC
The DNA here is from genome assembly GCF_015237465.2 of Chelonia mydas. Classification (NCBI taxonomy): domain Eukaryota; kingdom Metazoa; phylum Chordata; order Testudines; family Cheloniidae; genus Chelonia; species Chelonia mydas. The sequence continues at coordinate 80,204,965 of NC_051250.2, forward strand.
ATCCATTTTATGGATAGGATATTGAGGGACAAGAGGTTGAATGACTTGACCAACATCCTACAGAAGCCAGGGACACGGGGGAATGGAGCCCAAGAATCTTAACTTCCTGCTCTGCTAGGTAGAATGTCTCCCTTGATATTGTTGAATCTTGCAAATAAATTTGCATACTAGCTTATTTTACTTAATCATCCGTACACGCATTTCATATTTTGTGAACGTGGTTTTATTTCCATTGACTATATTACATGTCATCTCCCATTTGTATGCTCATTTATTAAGTAAATGCAGCCACTTTTTCAGGTGATTGGGAAGAAAACAACCAAAGAGAGGAGTGACTTGCATAGACAGACTGAAATCCTGACTAACTAGTGCTCAAACATGAAGATAGTTTCTAGCTGAAGCAAGGGAATCCATGGAAAAAAGTGCAAGCTGTAGCTGAGAGTCTGCTAAAAACAGACTGAAGAATGAAAAACATAATGAAGAGCTGAAAAAGAGGTGAAAAGATAGTACGTATTGAGAGATAAATACAGGGGAAGCCATTCATTCTAGTTAGAATCTGACAAGGCAGGATCCCAGTGTGTCTGCAACATTAATGTCCTAGTGATGGAAGCAAAATATTATCTAGGGATAAATATAGTGGGCTGTTGCCAGAGAGGAATGAGCATATACCAGAACCCCAACCTGGTCTCACTGAAGTTAATGGGAGTTTTTCTGTTGGCTCCATCAGGAGCAGACATAGGTCCCAACTCTTTAGAAATCATGTAACTATAATTCAGATTCCACAGTAAAGGTAAAGAATGCTTGGTTAGATGTGTTTCCTGGTCAGTATAGGCCAGAACTATGGCAGTCAGATCTAGGTCACATCTTTGATTAAGCTGTATTACAATAAAAGTGTTTGAGGACCCTAACAGAGCTGGGTTCTTAGGTGCACTTCCCCCTCCACTCTGGGTAGGGAAGATCTAATGGGCAGCAAGACGGGGAGTCTTACAAGGTGCCCATACCCTGCATACCACAAAGCTGTGTGTTTCACAAGTGTTCCATGTGCACTAGCGCAGAGACAGCTTTAGGCAGGAGGGAAGGACTTAATTCTGAGCAGTCACAGGTGTTACGGTAGTTTAAGACTGCAACAGTGACCATTGGGGAAAGGATTCTGATGTCTGTGGAACTCCCTATTTACTCAGGCTGCGTGTGAAGACCTTGATTTGTAACATATGCTCTATCTACATCGCTCTAGGGAAAAGTATCACAGAAATGTTTTGTTTACAAGGTCATAGTTGGGCAATTCTTTTATTTGGTCACATTTGTAAAGCATGTATCCAGTGCGCTGGGTGTTGTACAAAAATGTTTAAAAACAACTGAAGTAACTTTGAGTGACCCAAACTGGAAAAAATCTGGGATGTATTTTTACTGTGTAGGAATATATTGAAGAGGAGGTGATTTACCTGCTTGGTTTTTTTTCTAGGTAAATGTATTGCATTTTAAAGTTGTCTCGTAAATGTCACATTCCCCTCCTCCCCCCCATTGCTTAAGTGGGAGTTAAGTGGTATGTAAGTCTTTTGCTAGACTTCAGCACAGGGGTGAATTTCCTAAGACCATTGTAAGCTCAATTTTCTTATTCTTCTGTTTCCTTAGGACAAGTCTGCTGGGTTAGCAAGGTGGTAACAGCATGTACGCTACTAAATTTGATACAGAGCCAGTCTTTATTCTGGAGTGGTTGGTCTTGCAACATCCATACCCAAAAGATTCTCTTGGTAAGTAATTTCAGACAAAGGAATTTAATGCAGGGCTCAATTGTAGCACTGCTCAAGTCAAAGGTAAAACTGTACTTGTGGCACCTTAGAGACTAACCAATTTATTTGAGCATAAGCTTTCGTGAATGCATCCGTTGAAGTGAGCTGTAGCTCACGAAAGCTTATGCTCAAATAAATTGGTTAGTCTCTAAGGTGCCGCAAGTACTCCTTTTCTTTTTGCGAATACAGAATACAGACTAACATGGCTGCTACTCTGAAAAAGGTAAAACTGTCATCTTCTTCAATGAGCGTGATTGGGCCCTTCAGCTGGACCAAAGTCATGTGTATATGTATAGGTGGTTTTGAGAAAAGCCAGTCTCTGACATATATCTGAGTTACAAAGCCAAAATAAAATTTTCACAACAAAAATGTATTTATGTAATGGCCTTAATAGAAGTCCCAAGAGGGTGTCTTGCAATTAAAAAGCAAAAGTGTCTTTAGTTTTAAAAATTAGGACGGACTTGGCTCTGGAATTCAACTGGAAGCTGATTCAACCATCATGCAGCAAATTATTGAAAGCTCTTGCTGCCATTATTTCAGTAGCGTGTTCAGTGCATCCCACAAAATCAGCAGATTCAGATCTCAGTGAAGATGTAGGGACGTGATGAAAGAGGCAATATATTGCTAATACGGAGGACTTTGTAACGGAATAAGAAAACTTGCAAAAAAAATCAATATAAAATTTTATTGGAAGCCAATGAAAGACCTTTAAAACAGGGGCAATGTGCTGAAACAACTTAGTAAGAGCTGCGAACAGTTCTATCCTGTTAGTACTGTAGCCTGTGAATAAAGATATGAAATAATCAAGCCTTGAAACAACAATAGTATTAACCAGCAGTTGAGCCTGCTGAACGGGGTATTCATCTGACAGTTTCAAAGATGCCAGTACGAAGCTCTCGTGACAGAGGCAAGACACTTACCAAAAATACACAAGATCCATGTAGCACCCAGGCTTTCTACAAAGGACGTGGTAAAAGGGAATTATTGAAACTGTTGCCTGAGAAGGAGCAAATACCTAGGAGTGGCTGACAGTTTGTTTTGCCTTAATTCGGTATCCTAGTTTTGCGACATGCAAGACTGATCGTGCGGGAGGTTGGTCTGGACAGGGACAGCACTGTGGTAGATCTGTGTCAAACTGGGAGTCACTCCCAACAATGGAGATCCAGGTTCTACTGCTGAATGATGAACCTCAAAGGGAACATAAAGACACCAAAGAGTAAGTGTCTCAGAATGGATCATTGAGGCATGACAGCACACAGGCCAAATGGCTGGGATCCAAACTCTCCCATCAGCATCATCACAGATGGTTGTGACAGGTCAGAGTCAAGGAGTGGCCAGGCTGTGCTCAGCAGAGCCTCACAATGGCTTGTTATCAAATTAAAAGAATTCCAGGGTTGACATTGCCATGTGGTTGTAGAAAGGTCCAAACAGACAGAGACCTTCACTCTATTTGTTAAATCATTATCCATGGCAGGTACAGTTCTGCTGTGGTCCAATCCCTGGAAAATGAAAAGAAGGAATATTATTATATCTTCTCCCTTTAGACCTCACAAAACCAGAACCCAGAATAGAATTTTGGATGTTAAATACAGAATTTTAAATATTCAAAAAGGATTTTGTCACTTGCTAAGCCTAAAGAACATATAACCAAAAAAGAAAGACATATCAACAAGTTGGTCTGACTCTTTATATGTATTTCCTAACATAAATGTAGTACTTTACTTGGGATTTTCCCCCAACAAAATTCCTTTGCCCCCGTTTCAATTTAAATTGGTATTAGTGAAGGTCTGACTAATTTTTCTTCAAAGAAATGCTATGACAAAATTTGGGAAACTGACCAACTCAAATCCCTTTTATAGACCATTCACAGCATGCGTTCACCTATGCAGCATGCAAATAAGACACCAGCATTTCACAATCACAATTTGAAATTCATTGCTTACTTAGCTACAGATTGGGCTTAATTAGGCATGCAAAACACATTGTGTCATTATTATGTGTGCAACAAAGTTTTGATAAGTTAGCCCTTTGTGTTTATGGTATCAGTTTCCGGATCAGACTTTTTAGATAACAGCTGTTCAGAATATCTGCATTTACTCAGCATTTAGTATGCATTCTGAGTGAAACTTAATACGCAAACTTTTACACTGCAATGTCTGCTTGGATCTAAGCTAGGGAAATGTTCAGAGGCTCAAAAGTATTCTTGCTTCTTTTATGCTGCATTGCTCTGAATTTGAAAATTCTCAGAGGTTACAACATCCTATGTATATTTAAAAGCCAAACAGTAAAAAGGGAATTGAATGAAACACATTCCCCATCCTTTCCTCTGTAGTCTATGAATATCACATTAGACATTCTGGAAATAAGCTGTAATAATATTTTGATCTGATGTCTTCATTACAGACAATTTTCCTGTTTTTACTGAAATATTTAAAATATCTTCTCTCCCAGTTCTTGTTATACATATTTGGCTTCTTTATACCTTAATTATGGGACTGAAGGTCTAAAACTAAAAGAATGGAAATATATAAAGAATGGATAATCATAATTTATTAAAATACAGTCTTAAAAGTTCTTCTGGTAGTTCGTTTAGTTCTAGAAATCATGAAAGTTAGGGGAAATAACCAGAGCTGCAGTTTCAAACACTACTTCTGAAATTGCCCTCAGAAATGTTGCATGAATACTCATTTGTATTTACTATGAGGTAGTTGCGCTTGCAAATCAGGTAAATGCATGTCTAACTGGTTAATTTGTATGAAAATAGACGTGAAAAATTTCTGTGGGCATTTTTGGGAGACCAGTCTAAGTGGGCTGCTCAAACTGCACCAAAAATACTGTGTTTACGTAGGGAAATTGATGTTCATGTGAGAAAATAAATAGATTCACAGGATCTAAAATATAAGAAGCCTAGGGCAGCATGCAAAAATGTGCAAAATTGCATGCCAAATTTATATATGCAGTTACCATGGTTATGCCTGGAAATAGGGTATTTGTGTGTGTAAATTATCTTTAATTGTCTTATTATGTATTTGCATGTGCACATATCTGATTTGTTCGCATGATCATGGTAACTGAATGTAAAAATTGTGTCAAACTATATATTCATTTTTATTAGTCTGCCTGGGCTTTTGAACTTTCAAAAATCAACCTCATATTGGCTGCTTTGTATGTAAAAAGGCTAGCTGAGATGTATAAATGCAAGTTGCTCAATGGAGAAACAGATGCACCTGCAAATTTTCAAAGCACTTCAGTGGAAACCTACTGAAAATGAAGGCCCTGATATATGAACAGCTTTGAAACATATCAACTGTTCTGATTGCAGAAAATGAACCAACACTGGTGGCTTTTTAAAGATATGGCTGGTGCTGCTGAATTTCACTGTCAGAGACATATCTGCCAAATTTGGGAAGTGATGACTATGAAGATTCAAAACATATGTGAAGCATCATCAACTAATATCAGATTTTTAACAATTTCCTTGCAAAATATTATTTAGAATGGGAACGGCCAGTATTATGGCTATGATATTCCAAACATCACTAGCAAGTTATTTTGCCTGACATATGTGTTTCAGCCATGCAACGTTGTGACAAAGGAACTTACAGGCAGAAAATGAGTGCTGAAGACAAGCTGAGCATGAGAAATTGAACAGTTGTGCGGCCTGCCATCCACAGTCTATATTCCTGTTTTTGGGGGTAAGGGTTGGTGGCAAAGTTGTTTTGCAAAGGTTTCTAGATAGCCTGGTGATAATGACAATTTTACATACCTGGAATGTTGTATTTTACTCAGAATTGACAGTAATGTCATTATACAGGCAATCTGACTGTCATATTCTCTCAGCTCTTAATTGTCTGGAAGTCATACTCAGTGAATTGGGGTGCTTCGTAAACCAATAACAACGTAAATTATAGTCAGCAGCAAAATTTTTGTGGTGGAAGGGAATCCTCTCCAGTTGCTGCATGTCCAAGTCTGCATCAATGATCCTCCTCCATGTTGCCCGAAGGCCAGCTTTTCAAAGGTATGTAGATGCCTGAAGATGCAGATAGGCACCTAAGGGGATTGTCAAAGCACCTAAACAGGTTAGATGCCTAAGTCTCATTTAAATTAATGCGAGTCAGGCACTTAACTTTTTGATATTCCCACTAGACGCCTATCTGCACCTTTAAACACCTAAATACCTTTGAAAATCTGGCCCTCTGCGTTTAAAATAGAATCATTCGTTTTTTCGTCCCCACCTTTAAACGTATAATAATCCTGGCAGAGTAAACAGACTGTGTTTAGGGGTGCTCTAAAAGTGTTTGGAGACGGAACACTCCCTTACAGGCGATGCAGTGCCATCTGCTACAGCCTATAGGCTATGGTGGTTTCCATGGCTGATGCTCCATGGGGAGGGTCTTACTAGTTCTGGTTCCACTGAGTTCAGGGCATTCGGCACGTATGATTGGGTGGGGGAGATGCCATCGTTTGCCCCCAAGTCACTATAGAACTCCAGATTTCTCCATAACTAAGTAGCAGTTTGTTTGGGTTGCACTCGGATTGATGTTGGTTGTACTACCACCTGATTTAAGTTATTTCATGCTTGTTAGCGCCATAGCAACATTTGACTTTTGATATTGTCCCAGCAATTTATTGCTGGATTTCTACAGTCATTAACTATATTTAGGGTTGGCTATATTTTTTAATATCAGTTGTTAATATTGATGTTTATTTTTAAGCATTTTTTTATTTTTATCTATTTTAAATGTTCACGGTTATGCAAAATTTTGGGTTTTAAGCATTTTCTATTTTAAATGTTACAGGTATGGGAAATTGGGCGTGGGGAGGGAGTAGACAATAAGGACAGTAGACTTTGAGATTCAAAAAGTTGAAGCTTTATAACTGTTAAAACACATCACAGGTCAAAATATACAAAGTAAATATCCTTAAATTAAACTCCAAAAAATTCTCAAAAAACATTTTTCTTACTTTGCCTATCTGTACATTTTGATTAGTTATCAAGAGAGTAGTTATCAGTGGTTCACAGTCATGCTGGAAGGACATAACGAGTGGGGTTCCGCAGGGATCAGTTCTGGGTCCGGTTCTGTTCTTCTTTCCGCTGCCGCTTCTCGGCGGCATTTCGGCGGTGGGGTGTTTGGCGCCCGCTACAGTCTTTCGGGAATAGGAATGTGCTATTCCCACAGAAAGGTTGGGGACCACTGATTTAGATCATGGCATACAGAGTACACTTATAAAGTTTGCAGATGATACCAAGCTGGGAGGGGTTGCAAGTGCTTTGGAGGATATGATTGAAATTCAAAATTATCTGGACAAACTGGAGAAATGGTCTGAAGTAAACAGGATGAAATTCAATAAGGACAAATGCAAAATACTCCACTTAGGAAGGAACAATCAGTTGCACACATACAAAATGGGAAATGACTGCTTAGGAAGGAGTACTGGGGAAAAGGATCTAGGGGTTATAGTGAACCACAAGCTAAATACGAACAGTATAACGCTGTTGCAAAAAAAGCTAACATTATTCTGGGATGTATTAGCAGGAGCATTGTAAGAAAGACATGAGAAATAATTGTTCCACTCTACTCCGTGCAGATTAGGCCTCAACTGGAGAATTGTGTCCAGTTCTGGGCACCACATTTCAGGAAAGATGTGGACAAACTGGAGAGAGCCCAGAGAAGAGCAACAAAAATGATTAAAGGTCTAGAAAACATGACCTATGAGGGAAGATTGAACAAATTGGGTTTGTTTAGTCTGGAAAAGAGAAGACTGAGAGAGGACATAACAGTTTTCAAGTACGTAAAAGGTTGTTACAAGGAGGAGGGAGAAAAATTGTTTTTCTTAACCTCTGAGGATAAGACAAGAAGCAATGGGCTTAAATTGCAGCAAGGGAGGTTTAGGCTGCACATTAGGAAAAACTTCCTAACTGTCAGGATGGTTAAGCACTGGAATAAATTGCCTAGGGAGGTTGTGGAATCTCCATCATTGGAGATTTTTAAGAGCAGGTTAGACAAACACCTGTCAGGACCTGGATTAGATGACCTCTCGAGGTCCATTCCAGTCCTATGATTCTATGATTACCACCCCGGAAATATTTTCTGTCAGTTTGGGCGTGTACAGTGAAATCAGCACTTACTGATTTAAAAAATCGAATCCTTCCAAGCTTAACTATATTTCAGAGGATGTTCTGCATCTGTATAGTACCGCCCATGTGGACTTCAGAGTTGCTACAGATAGATAATATCTTTGGGTATGTATTTTATAAGTTAGAAAGATAGTAATTTTGATATATTTGAATGGTAGTCACTACCTAGTTGTAGGGTACAGAAGCTAGCTGGTTGATCCTACGAAGTGGAGACTTTAGTCACCAGTAAGTACTGGATTTCCACAAGAACCAGCCACCCATCCTTTTTGGCTTACTCTTGGCTTCAGTTGTTTTAACTCTTCGTCTTCCTTTTAGGAATGCCCACAATAAATCTTTACCCAGCTTCTGCATCTCTGAGCCAAAGCCTGGGAGCAGGTTTAGAGATTTGTAAAACTAAGATTAATGGGATGAATTTCAGCAAAGGAAAATGTAGTCTGAATATCAGGAAAATTGTCATATAAGTGAGGTCTTTTCAACCATCTATGAGTATTTAGATCTATGAGAGATCTAATAGTCCACTGACATATTTAAAACTAAAAACATCAACATTGTAGGGAACATTCTGTATTGGCAGGCGGATGGAATAGGGGCCAATCCAACTCCCCCTGAAGTCAACAGAAAAGTTTCCACTGACTTCAGTGGAGATTGGATCAGGCCTTTGATGAATAATAGAGATGGTTCCACTGCATTCCAGGCCTTCTGCACGTATTATTGGATGTGGGAGGTCTGCAAGTCACTGTAGGACTCTCCACATATCTTCACAAATAAGTAGCAGTTTATTTGGGTTGGAATCAGATTGATGTGGGTGGTACTACCACTTGATGAAAGTTATTTCATGCTTGTTAGCTCTATGGTGACATTTGGCTGTTGATATTGGAGATGGAAAAATATCTGGTTTCTATGGTTCTGTGATAATATGGCAACAGACTCTCTCACTAGTTTTTTTTTTTTTTTTTTTTTTTTTGCTAAAGGATTAAATATGTACTTGTTTGCTTTTTGATATGACCTTTATATCAAGGCAGCAGATTGAAAATTAAATGTGTATCTAGACAGTGCCGAACTTTCAAATAACAACCACAAAACCATATGGCTTGTTTTCCTTTCTCTCTTATTTACTTTACTTTGTTTCAAGGTAAAGCATATGTGACTTGGCTGTCAGTAAGCTGTAACTTAGCAATGAAATAAAATCAGTGCCTCATATTATATGTCAGACCTTCCACAAAACAATAAAAATCACCTTTTCTTTGTGTAGAGGAATGTGACTGTATTGACTGTAGCTTGTATTATTAAAATGACATTAACTTGTGCCCAGTGTGACGAGGGAGATCATTGCTTGTATATGACATTATTACTATTAGCCTTAAGATGATGATTCTAATATTATAGACCCCTGTTTTCACGGTCTTATAGTTCCATGTTTTTGATTTTGGAACTCCCTACCTCTGGTTTGCTAGAGCCCAGATTTGTTAATTTTCCAGGCAGGCTTCAGAACAAATCTTCTCTCAAGCCATTGGGCTGAGCTTTGGGTGATTATATTGAGCAGACCTTTTGTATTACTTTGTGTCTTAACCTATGGTATAGGTGCCCAGAGCACAGGAGGGGTGCCTTTTGCAATATTTTATTATAAATTTGAAGAAGTAAGAATAATAAAAATTCTTTGGTGTAATGTCTGAGTGAGAGGGATTACTTTTTTTTCACCAAATCTTGGTTGATGGAAGAGTGCTTCAGCTATTTTTCAAAGATCAGAATATTAAAAAAACAGTCTTTATAGCACTTTCACAGCTTTTTGGAACTGATTTCTTCATTTTAGCAAATCATTTGTGGCAGATGAGTTGTTCCTCATCAGAACTTATTAATTTGTCTATTTTCAAATGTTTTATTATTAGAAACCCCCAAGGTATCATTATTTAATTGGCTATTTCTTGAAACACTGCTTTTTCTGGTTGTGACTTGAAAAGGGAGGAAATAGATTTGCAATGTTTCTCTTCCATATGATGTATAAAAGAGGCCTAAAAGGTAATCTTAGAAAGAAATCACCTTGTTTTATTCCACTGAAATATCAAAAATGTAAAGTCTTGAATTTCCTTGTTTCTACTGGAAGTCTTCTTTTTCAGCCCTTAACTGAAGGGGCAAAGATTTTGAAGTCTCAGCTAGATCTGTGCCAGTAACTCTTCCTGTCTTGTAAAAATGTTAAGGATTTTCAAAGTGTTCCTAATCTTCATCAGGACAAAATCAACCTTTTGAAATATTTGCAAAAATGTGTGAGAGAGAGAGAGAGAGACCCCCCCACCCCCCGAATAGCCAATAGCCTAGTGGTTAGGGCATTCACTAGGGAAACCCATGTTCAGACCCGGGACTTGAACTTAGGTCTCCCATATCCCAGTTGATTGATGTAACCACCAAGCTTTAGAATCAGCCTTAAGCTTTCTCTTTGGCTCAGTAATTGATTAATTATTTTTAAGAAGTGGCAATTGAGAGAGGTTCATATCAGAATAGCCCATAGCCTACTGGTTTGGGCTCTCATCTCAGATGTGGGAGACCCATGTTCAAAGCAGAGTGGGGACTTGAACTTGTGTCTTCCACATCCCAGGTACCTTAATCCCTGAGCTATTAGAGTAGGTAGGGGCATGTGCGTGCGCTCTCTCTCTCACAGAAAGTTTGGTGGAAATGGATACGTTCCCACAACAGGTTTCACTTTTGACAAATTAGCATTTTCTGACCAAAAAAAGTTGTCGCAAAATTCCTGACTAAGAAGGAAAATTTTTCTCCCAAGTAGTTTAGTTAACAAACACAAACAAAACCCAAAGGATTTGAAACCATCTGAATAAAAATCACTTCCACTTAATCAAGTTTTCCCTTCCATGGTACCTCTGATATCACCTCAGTCTCCAGTCACCCATAGTATTCAAGACCTGAGTTGCTAATGTAAGATGTCAAAAACAAGCAGGAAAAAGGTTTCTTTTAAACAAAATAACTCCACTTGTTATACCATTATGTAAATACCATAAAGAGGCAAAAAAGTGTTAAAATTTTTTATTTTATTTTAGGTCACCTTTAACATACATAGGAAACCCTTTGAGTCACCTTGCCCTACTTTACTTCATTCAGAATAGTTTCTCAGAGTCAATTTGCTCACTCTCAATTTAGCTTTAAATGTTTGCTTACCTGTTCTTCCATGTGTGTGGTCAAAAGGGTATTCAAGGTTACAAAATATTTAAGGGCCACATGCTGAGAGATGCTGAGCACCTGCAACTCCACTCAGTGACTCGCAGGTCAGCCCTAAATGTTCACATTTGAGCTATTTGCCATGTCTATTTGTCTAAGGTTTTAGTTTAAAAATAAGACCACTGAATGGTTCAATTTAACATTAATTATTGGCAATTTACAATGAAATGCTGATGCCAAATGTATATTTTGTTATCTTTAGGGCTTGTTTGTACCTATATAACTTTCTGTTTAAAAAACAGTATGGCTATTTGATTAGCTATCCTGATAAAAACACCTTTATGCTGGTGTAACTGCATCTACCTAGGGTGCTGCATGGATTTAACTATATCTGTTTCTAAACCAATTTTGTTAAATCACTATAAAAACTGTGCGTAGACAAGCCCTTACTAAGACTAATTCTATAGAACAGCAGAGCTGCATAGCGTGCTACACATTCCCTACTGTGAAGAGATTTCAGTTGAGGGCAAACAGAAGAGATTAACAGAAATGTAGGGCTGAAAGGGAACTCAAGAGCCCTCCTAGCTGTGGCAGGATTAAGCAGACCTAGACCATCCCTGACGGTGTTTGTCTAACCTGTTCCTAAAAACCTCCAGTGATGAGGATTCCACAGCCTCCCGTGGAAGCCTATTCCAGTGCTAGAGTTAGCAAGTTTTTCCTCATATTCATCCTAAATCTCCCTTGCTTCAGATTAAGCCAGTTACTGCTTGTCCTAAGCTTCAGTGCACCTGGAGAATAATTGATCGCTGCCTTTTTTAAACAGTCCTTAACATATTTGGTCGTCTTTTCTCAAGACTAAACATGCTCAGTTTTTTTTAAAATAACCTTTCTTCTTGGTTAACTTTTCTAAACCTTACGTCTTTTTTTTTAGCTCTTCTCTGGACATCTTTCCTAATGTTTGTCACCCAGAACTGGAAACAACTGAGGTCTCACTGAGAGTGAGTAGTGTCTTCTGTGTCTTACATATTGTCACAGTCCCACAGGACTTGTGCTCTCTCTCCGCTTCATATGGGAACCCCCTTCAGCGTTACAGCCCTTTACGGGAGTCCACTCTCTCTTGGAGGTTAAACCATAGGCCCCTCCGCCTCCTGGAAGTGCACCTCTCTGAGATTTAAGCACGCCTGTCTCTTGCTGTGAGCCCCCTCAGGGGATCCACTCACTCTGGACCCCCGGGGCCTCCACTCCCAGAGGGAATAATGCAACCCCGATCTTTAGACTGCAATAACTCTCAGCCAGCGTAAAACGGAAGGGTTTATTGAACATCTGAACACAGCATAGGAAGCTCTCAGGGTCCTCAGGCCTAGCATCCCTCAGCACAGTACATCTAGGTCTCTCCTGCATCCAGGTGGGCTCTGGTCTCTTCCCAGTACAGCTGCCCCCTCCTTCCAGCTGACCATCCTGTATCATCTCCCCCAACAGCTCCTCCCCCATCCTTTTGTCTTCGGTCCCAGGTAAACAGGCCGCCTGGGCCTCCTCTCTTCCGTCCTTTGTTCACCCACTGCCTGGAACTGGCTGGTCAGGTCACCGGGGTCCTCCCTCTTCAGACTTTTGTCCTCCCACTGGCCACAACCGGCTGGCTGCCAAGCTGGGGTGGGCCTCCTGGTCACCAGTTGCTAAGGTACCCAATCTCCAGTCTGTTGTCCAGGGTCCCAACTGCTAGGCGAGATCACATCTGGTCCTTTGCAACAACAAACCCTCTCTCCCACCATCTTGCTAAACACGCAGCACACAGGGAAAAGTTAGACCCGCACCATATTCATGCCAAGGACTAAGAAAAGCCCACATTTCGTCACACATATGACACTCCTGTTAATACATCCCAGAATGATACTAGCATTCTTCACCATCGATCGCAGCGGAGCTGCTTTAGTTGGTAGCGTAGACATGGTCTCATACTGACAGTAATTACAAATCAGTGCTCAGTTACTTCCATTTGTTTGACAGGGGAAGGATGGTCCAGCAGTTAGGTCACTAGCCCAGGATTTAGAAGACTTCAGTTCGATTCCCTGCTCTGCCATAGACTTCCTGTGTGACCTCAGCCAAGTCAAGCTGCTCTGTGCCTTAGTTCCCTATCTGTAAAATGGGGATAATAGTATTTCCCTCCCGCATAGGGGTGTTGGGAGATACCATAGTGATGGGAGCCACATAGGTGCCTAAGATAGATGGCTCTATTAACCAGTCTAGTTTACTCTGCTGCCATCTACCACTGGGAATAGTCTGGATAAGTCCATGAGAAGAGAGGCACTTGAAACTGGTGAAGTCAGATTAATCTCTAAATATTGCTCATCTTTATGGAAATGCTCTCTCTCTCTCCCTCTCTAACTTTCTCTGTACACATGTAGCTCCGCTGACTTCAATGGAACTGCTAACATGCATAAAACAGCTACATAGGTGTTTGCAGGATCAGATCCTTAAACCAGTTAATGAGAACACAGTTTTAACCTATCCTTGGAATGATAACTTCTGGATATAATTTCACTGCCCAAAATTCTTTGTAAAAACAGAGCCTAAATTCCCTCTAAAGATTTACAGTGGTTGTAACTTACAATTAATTTTAATTCAGTAAACACACAGCAGTGTTATCTTAGCCAAACTTCTATCTAATTAAATATTTACTGTACTTATGTATCTGGTGACTTAACCAGGAAGCTGGAAGTGCTGATGCAAGCATCTCTAAAATGGCGTATCTTGTATTTCTGCAGACTGACAATCCTGACCTTGGCTGGCTGACCCTCCACCTCCCACTCCTTCACTTTGTTCTGGCTACTCTCACCCTGGCAGTGTCACTGTAAGTCTTTGAACCCTGAAGCTCTCTTGGCTTGTATGGATTTCATTTCCAAAAATCTCTTGACAGGTGAAAAAATGTCTGTCTTTGAAGTAGTCAAAGGGGGCAGATTCCCTTTTGGTCTGCAGCTTGCCATATGAGACTTTGCCTTTATTATGTTAATGGTTCTGTTTGGTTTATAAGCCTAATGCCCCTGTTTCTTCTTAAAATATTCCTCATTAACAAAAGGGACCTTTTTAATTATTCTTATTTTTTTTTTAAATTGATCATTCTTTGTAGAATGTCTCACAGTCCCTTGATCTTTTGATATTATCTAACTGAAAGGGAAGTCTTTAAAACCATTTTCTGACTCCCCCTAGAGGATTTCTATCACAGCCTGGAAATAACACTACAGTGTGAGAGAAACGGAGCATTCAGTCACTTTTTCTGCACAGCTAGGTCTCAGTGCAGATTATATCTTTTCAGTATCCAGAGAATGCTTATTTCTGTCAGCTCCCAGTAATGACTCCCCGATTCTATTTCCTCTTTAAATATAAAAGCTTTTTGTCCATTTTTCCTCAGACACCATAAGGGTCCAGCTTTCTCTGCCAGTCCAAATACTCCATCACTGCCCAAAGGTTTCCCATTCTTGTAATTCTACTGCTCCCTGCAGATGAAGCTAGAAATCCTAATTTCAATATCTTCCTGATGCCTCATCTCCACTTATAGTATGCATGAAAGTTTGACTAACTGTTGTGAATAATCTCTCATCTTCTTAAGGGTATGATACATTTTTCCTCTTACCAAGGACCACAAATTGTATTTGTTGGAGATGAATCAGTATCTTCTACTATACACCATATAATGCTTTGGCCAATACAGAAATATCTACTAGAAGTCACAAAAAGTGTTATACCCTTTCTAGCAAACCATACCTAAATGTGGTTCTTGTTAGAAAGGGTCTAACTTAATCTCCATGTTCAGAGGGAATCTCAGAGAATCTGTTCTTTTTACCTATCATTTAAGTGCATGATTTGTGGCCCTGCTTAACAATACAATACCATTCATTTGCCGTAAGAAGGATCTATTAGAGGAACATTGTTAGCTTAATATGAACAAAAAAGATCTTTTTTTTTACTACCTCCTTTTAGTACAAAATGCACCCGAACTCTGCTCAGCAAACCACAGTGTGATAAGGTGGGTCAATCGAGGCTGAAAGAAAGCGGGACTAATAACTGTACTAGTCTGTTTTCTCCAGTTGAGGTTGGTGGCACCCATCCCTAGACCACTTCCTCTTTCCTAAATTAAAATTTCTTAGTGATTATGAATAGCAACATTACAATAGTATGTAGAGGCCCCAGTGTAGAGGCTCAGATTTTTCAAGATCACAAGTGCCTAAATTCCTTTTGAAAATGAGATTCAGGCTCTGATTCAGGTGTTGCAACGCTGGTACAACACTTGAATTCCTGTAAAAATTTGAGCCATGTGAGAGAGAGTCTTGCTTGCCTTAAAATTCATATATAAGTTCTACTGAAAGTCTGGAGCAACCATGTTAGTTTGTTTAGCAGCTGCCATCCATGAAAGAACTGCATCCCTTTTTTCTGGGTGCTTAAGTACTTTGATCACATTAGGGATAGAGAGAGAAATAACCTTGAAAAATTATTATGGAAGGAATGGTGGAGAATCATTGTAGTAGAGGACAACTAGCAAGGAGATGGATGGATGATGTGCGGCAGATCACTGGAAGGTCAGCTGCTTAATGCTGGAAGTTAGCAAAGGGTCATGAAGGCTTCTGAAAATTCTAGAATGTCACTGAGATTCATAGATAAATAAATAGATCTACTTAGCCCTCAGAAAGGAAATTCAGAGATGAAGAACCTCCCTATTTAAATAATATTAAGCATATAATGTTAATATAAAAGCTGGGAATTTCAAAGCCACAGTTAACATTCTTAAATTTATGTTTCAGAGTAACAGCCGTGTTAGTCTGTATTCGCAAAAAGAAAAGGAGTACTCCTTTTCTTAAATTTATGTTGTTGTATTTCTCTCCCCATTCTTCCACAACAGCATGGGCCATTGACAGTAGCAGATTTAACTTTATTTGTTTTGTATCATGGCTTTTACCTTATTTAAACAAATCTTTGCCAATGATTATAGGCTGCAGTGCAAATGCACAGAACAGAATTTTGCAGATTTTATTGGATTACATTTTATTAAAATACACTGTTTATGTGTAGGTTGTGGGTTTTTTGGATCACTTGGCAAAACTCCCACAAAAACATGCAGATGAAACAGCACGTGGAGAATTAGGAGAATCAATATGTGGTTTGCCCGAAGTCTTTCTCAAGGACACATGCCTAATCAATAACAGCAGGCCACAATGTTACAATTGAAATAGGTATTTTTAGTCTTACATTCTGATTTAAAATGGCTGTATTTCTCAATCCTAACTGCAACAGGTTCTGGCTTAAACATACTTCATATATGTATTCCTCTACATTCCACAGGTGATCCCTAAAATGCCTCTGTCAAGGTTCCTTCCCCACTCTGAACTCTAGGGTACAGATGTGGGGACCTGCATGAAAGACCCCCTAAGCTTATTCTTACCAGCTTAGGTTAAAAACTTCCTCAAGGTACAAACTTTGCCTTGTCCTTGAACCCTATGCTGCCACCACCAAGCGTGTTAAGCAAAGAACAGGGAAAGAGCCCACTTGGAGATGTCTTCCCCCCAAGCCCTACACCCCCTTTCCTGGGGAAGACTTGATAAAAATCCTCACCAATTTGTACAGGTGGACACAGACCCAAACCCTTGGATCTTAAGAACAATGAAAAAGCAATCAGGTTCTTAAAAGAAAAATTTTAATTAAAGAAAAGTAAAAGAATCACCTCTGTAAAATCAGGATGGTAAATACCTTACAGGGTAATCAGATTCAAAACAGAGAATCCCTCTAGGCAAAACCTTAAGTTACAAAAAGACACAAAAACAGGAATATACATTCCCTCCAGCACAGCTATTTTACCAGCCATTAAACAAAAGAAATCTAATGCATTTCTAGCTAGATTACTTACTAACTTTTTACAGGAGTTCTGACCTGCACTCCTGATCTGTTCCCCCACAAAAGCATCACACAGACAGACAGACCCTTTGTTCCCCTCTCCCCACCTCCAGCTTTGAAAGTATCTTGTCTCCTCATTGGTCATTTTGGTCAGGAGCCAGCGAGGTTATCTTAGCTTCTTAACCCTTTTCAGGTGAAGAGTTTTGCCTCTGGCCAGGAGGGATTTTATAGTTCTGTATACAGAAAGGTGATTACCCTTCCCTTTATATTTATGACAGCCTCAATCTTAGAGTATGTCTACTCACCAACTAGACACCTGCAGCTGGCCTGTGCCAGCCTACTCAGGCTCGCAGGCCTGTTTCATTATTGTGCAGACTTCCGAGTTCAGGCTGGAGCCGAAGCTCCAGCAGCCTGTGAGGTGGGAGGCTCTGGGAGCCTAGGCTCCAGCCCGAGCTAGCAAATATACACAACAATGAAACACCCCTGCAGTGAGAGCCTGAGTCAGCTGGCATGGGCCAGCCACGGGTGGCTAGTTGCTGTGTAGGCATACCCTTACTTTCTTACAGAGATCCAATACCCGTCTATATTAAAAAAACAAAACAAAACATACTGAGGTATCATTAAAGTGCTGTGGTTTTTTTTAAAGTAAATTCTAAGGTAAAGCTGAAATATACAAAAACTACACCTAAGCTTCCTGGAACACATCTGATGAAAGCATTGTGCCATACTACAGATCTCCATCTAAGAGTTGTTTTTCAATCAGGGCCTTTCTTTTTGCAGGTGTGAGTTTTGCATGTGCAATAAATTATGCTCACTATACTGTTCCTATAGCAAATTGCATGTAAAATACATGAATTAATTGCTGGTTTTGAAAGACAGGCCCTGAAATGTTGGTTGTGACTAATATGCATCAAGCTGTATGGAGGGCATTACTGTTGCTCTCAGGGATGAAAATTCTTTGAGTTGTGGAAGTGCTAAGGAACTAAGAACCAGACGTGAAAATCATGGAGCATGGTGTGTGTGCAGAGGGCAGTGTGGCTAGTGGAGTGGTGGAGGGAGGGGGCTTTATGCATCTGTGTGTGTACAGGGACCGTGACAGGTAGAGTCAGATGCCTGGCGTGTGTGTGTGCAAAGGGATATGTGCTGCCTGTGAAAAGGGGTGGAAGGGCTGCTGCCCTGTGTGTGCGGGAGAGAGCAGGAGGGGGTGCTGGTGCCTGGGGAGTATGCATGAGTGGGGCAAAGGGGAACAATGCCTGGTAGGGGCTGATGACCCCTGGTGTGAGAGAAGGGATAGAGAATGGGCCGTGTGTGTGTGTGTGTGTGTGTGTGAGAGACAGAGTGAGAGAGAGGCAGGTACTGCCTGTGGAGTGGGGCGGGTGGTGAAAGGAGGAGGTACGATGGGGGGGTGTAGGCAAGAGGCTGATGCCTGGGGGGGTGCACTGCTTGCACAGGGCTGGTGCTCTGGGTGTGTATGGCCAGGAAGGGAGGGGGGCTGGTGTCCTCTGTGCATGTAGGGGTGAGCAGGTGACCAGTTTGTGTGTGTGGAGGCAGCTTGGTGTGCGTGTGGACACCTGGCCCGTGTGAGGGGCAGGGCTGGTACCCTGTGGGGGAAGTGGGGCCTTGGTTCATGTGGGGACACATGTGTGTGTGTGTGTTGGTGGGGCAGGGCCGGTATGCAGTGTGTAGTGCCCTGTAGGGGTGGGGCAGCTAGTGTGTGTGTGAGTGTGAGTTGGTGGGGCGGGGCTGGTACGCAGTGTGTAGTGGCCTGTAGGGGCGGGGCAGCTAGTGTGTGTGTGTGTTGGTGGGGCGGGGCTGGTACACAGTGTGTAGTGCCCTGTAGGGGCGGGGCAGCTAGTGTGTGTGTGAGTGTGAGTTGGTGGGGCGGGGCTGGTACGCAGTGTGTAGTGCCTGTAGGGGCGGGGCACCTAGTGTGTGTGTGTGTGTGTGTGTGTGTGTGTGTGTGTGTGTGTTGGTGGGGAGGGGCCGGTACGCAGTGTGTAGTGGCCTGTAGGGGCGGGGCAGCTAGTGTGTGTGTGTTGGGGGGGAGGGGCTGGTACGCAGTGTGTAGTGCCCTGTAGGGGCGGGGCAGCTAGTGTGTGTGTGTGAGTTGGTGGGGCGGGGCCGGTACGCAGTGTGTAGTGGCCTGTAGGGGCGGGGCAGCTAGTGTGTGTGTGTGTGTGTGTGTGTTGGTGGGGAGGGGCCGGTACGCAGTGTGTAGTGGCCTGTAGGGGCGGGGCAGCTAGTGTGTGTGTGTTGGGGGGGAGGGGCTGGTACACAGTGTGTAGTGGCCTGTAGGGGCGGGGCAGCTAGTGTGTGTGTGTTGGTGGGGCGGGGCCGGTACACAGTGTGTAGTGGCCTGTAGGGGCGGGGCAGCTAGTGTGTGTGTGTTGGTGGGGCGGGGCCAGTACGCAGTGTGTAGTGGCCTGTAGGGGCGGGGCAGCTAGTGTGTGTGTGTTGGTGGGGCGGGGCCGGTACACAGTGTGTAGTGGCCTGTAGGGGCGGGGCAGCTAGTGTGTGTGTGTTGGTGGGGCGGGGCCGGTACGCAGTGTGTAGTGGCCTGTAGGGGCGGGGCAGCTAGTGTGTGTGTGTTGGTGGGGCGGGGCCGGTACACAGTGTGTAGTGGCCTGTAGGGGCGGGGCAGCTAGTGTGTGTGTGTTGGTGGGGCGGGGCCGGTACGCAGTGTGTAGTGCCCTGTAGGGGCGGGGCAGCTAGTGTGTGTGTGTGTGTGAGTGTGAGTTGGTGGGGCGGGGCTGGTACGCAGTGTGTAGTGGCCTGTAGGGGCGGGGCAGCTAGTGTGTGTGTGTTGGTGGGGCGGGGCCGGTACGCAGTGTGTAGTGGCCTGTAGGGGCGGGGCAGCTAGTGTGTGTGTGTGTTGGGGCGGGGCCGGTACACAGTGTGTAGTGGCCTGTAGGGGCGGGGCAGCCTGTGTGTGTGTGTGTGTGTGTGTGAGAGAGCGCGCGCGCGCTGTGGGGGCCGCGGGGCACAGCGGGCGGCCGCCGCGCGGGGGCGGGTTCGGAGCGGCGCGCGCGGCGGGGCCGGTGACGGTTGCCCGCCCGCCCGCCACGAGCGCCGGGCCCGCGGCCCGTGTGTAGCGCGGAGGATGGCCGGGGAGCGGCTGCTCCTGCTCGCCGCGGCGCTCGCCCTCCTGCCGGCAGCCCCGGCCCAGAGCGCCTCCGCGGCGGAGCCGGCCCCCGCCATGCAGGGTACGGCGCGGGGCACCGCCCTGCCCGGGGCGGGGGGGTCCCTGCTCGCGGGGGCGGGCCCAGCTGCCCTCCCCGCACGGGGCGTGGCCCAGGCCGCCGGCCGCGCGGAGCTGCCCCCGGGCCCGCAGAGCCGGGCTGGGGCCCGCGCCCTGGCTCCTGGTCGGGCTCTGGCGGGCCCGTGGCGGCCTCCAGCCCCCCCGCTCCGTGCGCGGCAAAGGGCGGCAGGAGCCGCTGTTAGCAGCCGCCTCCCGGCCGCCTTCAAAGACCAGGCCCTAGGAAATAGGGGCGTGGGGGCCATGGCGTTTGCCCCCCCCGGATGAGGGCGTAGCAGTACGTGCGAGAATCATTGATTAAGGACAAATCACGGGGCAATATTTGCTTAATGCTCAGCTGATTGTCTGGGGGAGGATAAGAAACCAAACGAAGAATCCCCTTTTCGGGCTGAAGCTGTTTACAGCCATACGCTGCTATTTCCTAGTTTACATCGTTTTACTGTCTGGACTCTTCATTGGGCAGGTTGAGCCATGTATGTTAAAGATCATGGGCTTTGTCATGTAACGTGTCTGACTTTCAATGGGGAAAACCCCCAGAGACATGGGGTTTTTGTCATGGAAGGTATTACGCCCATGGTGAACATGCGTCTGGCGGTGATAAAATACAGCCACATTCTAAATGAAAACACAAAACCATGTGCATCGCTAAAGGCTCTTCCGAATAGTCTCTAAGGACCTGCTCCTTCTGCCTTTCAGTTGGAGATGGATGGATCAGATCTATAACGCCTTGTTTCAAGATGGTTAATTGTATAGCACATGTAATGTTTGGAGGGAGCTTTCTGTGGATATGGGGCTGAAGAAACAAAAATATGGGCAGTACCTGAATCCACAGGAAGAGAAACCTGACTTCTTCAGACATAAGAGGGCACTCAGCTGCGCATTACAATAAAAGGCATTTGTTGTACTTACAGCAAATATAAACCCTATCCTGCAATCAGATCTGCTTGGGTGAACTTATTGAATTCACTGGAGATATGTGTTGTCTCAAAGGTCTACCAATATGTAGCCCCACTGACCTCAATAGGTCATGTGCATAGATTCAATGGTTTTGAAGTTTAGTGTAGGCTTGTAAAAGGAGCTAGTAATGTCAAATAATTGTTACCAATAGAGTTATAGAAAATTGGCATGACCTACTAATAAGATGCCTGATGTGTTTAATTGCATACATATTTCCCAAACAGATGATATTATTAACTGTGAATGAATGAAAAGGGAAAGGGTGTTTATATACATAACTGAAACAAATGATAGGGATCTGGTGTGAGAACATTAGATATACATTTTTAAAGTGGTGGATGGAGATTTAGTCCAAGAATTAATGTCTTACATATATATTTTCAAGAAGAATGTAACGGCCTAAGAGAAACAGTGTGACTATGGTACTAAAAATAACAAGCATGTTCTGTTGTTAGAGGTCAGGTGTTAAAGCTACTAATCTATCACATCACGCAGAACACATGGGATATAATGTTCACATGTTTGGGGAAGTGGCAAGGCAAAATAGTGGTTTTGAAACTTTAATGGATTGAGCCTCTCTACCAGCAAGTGGGGTAGGGTGCAAATTGATGAATGAATCTGACCAACTCTCTCCCCACTCTATTTGTCTCTGGCAGTTAATAATTTGTTTTTTTTTCTGCATTCAGTTTCTTCATTTCATTCTCTACGTATTTATTCAGATTATCTTTTATCTTGATTCACATTATTGACAGAAATTTAAGGAAGTGGTTAATAGGTTGCTCAGTACCTCTGGAAAGCAGGTGATAGTAGTCTTAAATCAGGCTACCGAAACCAAAGGCTTTCAAAATGAATGGAGGCTTTACTTTTTTACACTGGTAAATATTCGTTGCTTACATGTAGCTTCTGCTAACACTAGCACTGGAGCACAACAACATTATTTTCCTGTCTGTTTACTGTGCAAGAACTTGCAAGATTAAGACCAAAAAGTAGATTTTCCTGCTTGGAGATGGAATGAACTATGTGAATCTATGACTTTCTCTATCCAATTTTTCTATACCTTTTTACTGAAAACTTTTTTTCTTCAATATTTAGGCACTCCAAATGAGTTCAACAGAAATGAAAAAACTAATATGTTGTCTACTTCTGTTTTTTACTAAAGATTTGTACTTTACAATTTTTATTTGTCCTGCCAAATTCCTGCCTAAATGGCATTCTTAAAGTGGTGTTCAAATCTTGGGTTGGAGGGTCAGGATGAACCTGTTGCAAGGGCATCCCTTACCTGCAGTCTTTTCTGGTTTATATTGACTATGCCCAAAACATGATCATCATGTCAAAAGTTCTAGGGTTAATGCAACCATGTAGAAGGTAATGCTGTGCCATTTGATAGAACAATGAATCTTAAGGAGAGCAGATGGCAGCTTGCAAATGCCACTGAAGCTTGTAATTGTTCCGCTATACTTGATTCTAATATTTAGAACTATAGTCCACAGGTACAGAAGATGGGGAATGCCTTTTTTCTTTATATATTTAAGAAATTGGTACATGTAATATCTATGACTTTTAAGTTCCTGGCTGACAGCATTTATAGTCTGTCAGCATTTTTTGTGTCATAACTCCCATT
Source organism: Chelonia mydas (assembly GCF_015237465.2). Taxonomy (NCBI): domain Eukaryota; kingdom Metazoa; phylum Chordata; order Testudines; family Cheloniidae; genus Chelonia; species Chelonia mydas. The sequence goes on from NC_051250.2 coordinate 80,227,773, forward strand.
TCAAAAGATAGAAAGACTATCTGATAATATTATGGACAAGAGGATACAGTGTCAAGTCACATCTGATAGGTCTTCTGCTCCAGTATGATTTGCTATTCTATGAAGGTTTGGAAGAAATTTAAAAGAAGACAGCTGAGTACAAATCAATATTTTCTTGACAGCCCAAGTCCTCTTCCTCTCTTTCCAATTTACATCTGTCCTCCAGAGATGACAAATCACAGTATAGTCATCAGAGGCTTTCCAGCTTCTAAATTACAGTATCTTTTTTCTAATTTCACAGACAAAAATTGATTTAATCAGTCTTCACCTATTACCTGTAGGTGTTTGCTAGGTAAGGCATAGGCATAAGTTAAGGCAATAAAGCATGAGCCTACAGGCCTGTATCCAGTCAGACAGTAGTTTTCAACCTTTTAAAATTTGTGCACCCCTACAAAATATCAAATGAAGGTGCAGACCCTTTTGGAAATCTTAGACATAATCTGTGGACCCCAAGGGTCTGCGGACCACAGGTTGAAATCCACTGCTGTAAGACATTGGCTTAAGCAGTTAGCATAAGGCTTTGAGGCCTGTGAACTTCGACATGGGACCAAATAAGTGAATAGACAGATTTGGAGAGATTCTAAATTACTGTGGCATATTGGTGGCTAAAATGGGAATATGAAATCAGCTCCCCTCTCACCTCAAGGTGTGGGTCACTGGGCCCGATGCTGCTACTTATTCAACTTTAGGTACCTTTAATATTACAAACAGTTCAATTTACAAAGCCCCCTTAACACTTGTTAAATTTTAAATGGCACAGAATCATCCTCTTGTGAGATTCTGAACATAAATGACTAGTCAATAACACCAAATGAGAATGCAGTCAGGGTGTAATGAGGCTGATGTCTTACATCACCCCACTCGCATCCTCACACAGTTAAAATGATCATGGAGACTAGTGGTGGGAGACAAGTTGCTATCTGTGAGGGTCCTACCCTGCCTCTGGCATGCCATGTGAGTCTGATGGTCAAGGACTTAAATACCCCTGCTTGAGGGGTGTGTGCATGCGCGTGCGTGTGTGTGTGCTAGTTACTGTTCCTCCAAGGAGGACAATACTCCCTCTGTTGCGGAGTTGGTCAGCTAAGTACAAGTAGACGTAGTATACTAGAGGCAGAGAAACAGAAAAGAAGAATAACAGCAGAGGAAAAGAGGAAGTCCTGGAGTCTGGAAACATACAGTGTTTGTGACAGGCACGGCATTCTAACTGAGAGATTAATTTGGATTTCAATTTATATTTTTATTGCAGGTGAGTTACCTGTTGCCCGGGTTTAAGCTACAGGGGTTGCCATTGTGGACCCTTCCCTGTTTGGTCGCCAAACTTGTTGCTTGATCTATGGATTTTGAGTGTTGCAACCTGGCACGTCGGGGTTCCCAACTGAACAGTAATTTTAATAATACTGGGCCTGATCTTGGGCCGAGAACCTATCAAACCTCAGAGTGTTAACTGGGAATTCTTAAGTAATCAATATGAATACTAAATACACTTGGTTTGACTTTGGACTTGCAAATCCTCTCTATACTTGAGTAGGGGTAAGATTAACTTTTTTTTCTTCTTATCAGCCTTGGCCCTGTTTTGGGTTCCTTATGATTGTTCAGCTGTACTATGAAATTTATTTTTCTCTCTAGGTCAATCCTTTGAGAAGCTTAAAACTCTCCATAAAACAACTTTGTTGGAGAATTGATCATGCAAGAAAAGTTCTTCATCTTCAAGGGCCAGATCTATATTATGTTGTGGACTAGACCAGAGCTTGGAGCCTGATGGTTTCTTATATGGATACTGTCCCCTAGCTCAGGTTTTTATCTGGAAGACTTACAAAGCCTCAGTTTGAGCCAGTGGACTCAAAGTACACAGGATCAGTATCTTCATTGTCAGGATAGCTTCAGTCTGTGGTGGTTGAGTCACAAGATTGTGTATTCCTGTGAGCTGCAGAAACAAAGAAAGGGTCAAACTGAACAGTTTTGTGTGATAGAGTGCCTTGCTCAGTATCCTAACAATACAAGGAGTCTTGAAGGCTATAATCTCTCTTCGGAGTCTAGGGGATCAGGATGGAGGCTCTCATTTTAGTAAGAAGCAGGAAATAGAAAGCAGGTACACATCATATTTGACATTGTAGTGGTGATGTGAAGTATCAAAAACATAAGACTTGGAAGCACCAAGTTTCACCCATCAAAATTATGAGCCAGCAGATGCTGATAGTTCTTCAGTTTGATTTGAATGGCTTCTTAATAGACCACATAGCAGCTCACCACAATATTAAGGCTGATTTGATGTAGCCAAGTCTTGGAAAATATGACTTACATGGTGAGATGTTCATGAAACATTATGAAAGGCAGGAGAAATCCAGAAGTAAATCTGTGTCTTTTAGCAAGAATCACAAGCTACCTTTAGCAAATACAGAGACTTGCACAATTTTTTCCCCAATGGCCTAGACAAGAACCTAGAAGCTGTAGTTGATACGTCAGAGGAAGAATTTTGGAAACTCATGCTGATAAGTGGCAGTCAAAGGTCTAAGTGCTAGGGTTTTCTGCTGGTTGAGCTGGAAACTTGCATAGATCCTTTGTGCATCAATGGAAGATCAGTTTAAAATTCTTAGGTTGTCTTTTTGCATCTTTTTTTTCCCAAAACTTCCTTTTAGTGGCTATCTGTTAGGCAGAAAGGACAAGTAAGAATTTCTTTGGTGAAGCCATTTTTCTAGTTTCACATAGACAAAATACTGCAGAATTATCCTTAATTTTCACTTTGATTGATCGGTCCATCAGCCCTCACGTCATTTGTGTTGTTCTAGCCAGTCCTTCAGCCACCCGCTGGCCAAGCAGTCAGTGGCACCGGACACCTGATTTGTCTCGTGCACCGCAGCCCAGAACCCCTGAGCCATCCGCCAGCCTCAGTGCCACCATTCCCGACATATTCTTAATTTTTTTTTTAAATCAATTTTGAATTTGTCTAGGGTCACAAGGTTACTTTATGGGTCTTTATGTCAAATCTTTGATCCTAACAACATTATTTAATATTTTGTTTATGTCTAAGGGGCTTTCAAAATGTACCTGGAGGACTATGTAGGCAGCATAGAGCAGGAAAGAAAAGTATATTACAATATCTATAAAGTCAACAACAAGGCTTGACCAGGTTTCATTAGAATTGTTCTATAAAGGCATTTGGAATGTCTTGAGTCTTTGATAGGATGCTTCGATGCAATACATTTATTAAAACGCTATACAGAGTTCTGTTCATTCCTCCACTGACTCTTTGTGTCTAGAAGTCTGGTCTTCTGCAGAAGTAACTTCATGCGGATGAGTTCTCCAGGTACTGCTTCAGAGATTTTCGCTTTACCTTTGTTGGATTGCTTCTTAGTTAAGGCAGTCCTAGATTGATAACAGCCAACTTTATAGAATGAACAATTTTTTGTTACTTAAAATGTTTTGATGACATTTGTAAATTGGATTTTATCAGTCCAGAATCCTACATTTTCTCTTGATTCTGTTGTCTTTTTTTTTTTTCCTTGTGTTTAATTTTACAGTTATGTGGTTTCACAAGTGAGTGATTACTGTAGTGGAATTTCTTATACTGAGAGAGATGACACTTACTGTGATCTTGAGCAATCTTTTTGGTTTTCTTTCTTCATCTGCTGGCAGAAACACTCAATCCAACATCCCCAGAAGAGTGCAGTCTAATTTAAAGAAATAATATTTGAAAGTAGGAAAAATTCCTGATTACCTGGCATGGTATGTAATTCTAAACGTCACATTTCTTTACTCCATTATTAGGGTTCTGGAAAACAGTTGTAAATTTCTTCTCTATTTTTCATGCAGAAGTTAAGGGACTAGCTTTTCAAAAGTGCTCAGCTCAGCCTCCAAATTAGGCACTTACATTGAAATGGCCAGATTTTCAGAAGAGATCAGCACCCAGCGGCTGCCATTGTTCATGTTAATTAGGTGACATGAAAGCTGACAAGTTTTGAAAATCTGAACACTTCATTTGGGTACCTAAATCAGAGGGGCTGGTAATGAGATTTTTGAAAAACTGGCCTTAAACTTCCAACTCACAATTACTTGAAATAAAGAGAAGTTATCTTATTTTTTGTTATAATTTCATATTTTAACTTTGCAGTGTGCTTTCTTTCCCCGTTTGGTGTAATGTGAGGTGAACACTTTTAAATACAATGCACAGGGCACATTTATAAAATAAAAGAACACCAGTCTGTACCTCAGCATTGACATTGTCTAATTTAAGCGTTATGCTCAAGAACTAATTTTAATTTTAAAAGTGTTTTTTTTCTTTTAGCATTGCAACATACTTTCGAGAATGTTAAACACATAAAGGTAACTCTAATTTTGGGATTTTGAAAATAAATGTATTTATTTATTTCTGTTTTTGCCCACAATGTGCTAGGGTCCTTTCAAACAGAAAAGAAGTAATTGTCCCTGCCCCAAGAAGATATGCCTAACAACATTTCAGTATAATTTGGGTTTATCAGTCTTCTCATTTCTTATTTCTCTAAAATAAAAACAAAGGAAAATACTTTACTTGTTAATTACTACTTTTCACTATTACAATGTATGCGATAAGTCTAATTCTGTTGCTAAGAGATTTTTCCATTGACTTCTATGGGAACAGGATCAAGTCCTACACTGGGAGAGATTGAGAAGAAAGGAAAATTTGACATGTTCTATGACAAAATAGTCAATTAATTAATTAGGTCCCGGTCCTGCAAAGATTTACACACCTGTTTAACTTTAATCTTTTCAGGATCAGGGCCTTAGTAAAGATGCTTATTCTTTCTACTAAGCAGGGTAAGTGTTTTCACTAAGTGACACTTTTTTTAGGTTATTCTAGAATGTGTGCTGATTTTTGTTTCTTTGTTGTTAGTGCTTTCATTTCTATTTTAAAAGAAACATTGGTGCCTTGTGGGAAAAACTGAAAAATACTGTATTTAGGAACAGTTCTGTTCATATATAATTTTCTGATTTTCACTTTATTCTGTATTAAGAAAAACAGCACCAGTATTTTCTTTCTTTCTCTCTCTCTCTCTCTCTCTCTCTCTCTCATCCCAATCCTTAGCACACTTGACTTTGCTTAGATTGTGAGCTCTGTGGATATTGCAAATTAGAGTGGTTCATCTGCAAGTCACAGATGATATAGATGCAGAATCACTTCCAAATAGAATATTTTCAGACTTTTTCATGTGGCCCCACAGCTCTTCAAATACATTTCTGATATGCCTTAACTTCATGCCTTTTTGCTGGAGGCATAAGTTGTAAACAACATTGACTATTTCAGCATATTAGAGTAAGTTTGAGGCAGAGAAATTTGCTGCTGAAATAAATATTGAACCGTTTTAGAGTACGGAGAACAAATTTTCAAAGAGGTCTCATCCCAATCGCTAAATGTATGTCTTCAATTGAACTTCTGCATACATTTATTAATACCTAAATTTTTGCATGGAAAAAATTCAAATTTATGTGTGCAAATTGCATTTGTCACTAAAATAACATTTTTCAGAGTAACAGCCGTATTAGTCTGTATTCGCAAAAAGAAAAGGAGTACTTGTGGCACCTTAGAGACCAACCAATTTATTTGAGCATGAGCTTTCGTGAACTACAGCTCACTTCATCGGAGCTGTAGCTCACGAAAGCTCATGCTCAAATAAATTGGTTGGTCTCTAAGGTGCCACAAGTACTCCTTTTCTTTTTGTAAAATAACATTGTTAGTGCAAAGCTACCTAGCTTGCATGTGGAAAAGTTGCATGCGTTTGAATTTTTTCACATGAAAAACTTGAATGTGAACAAATGCATAAGCAAGTTTAGATAGATGTTAGCCTGCTGATGTATTGTGACCATTGCCTATCATACTGACCAATATTATCTCATTTTTCCTTGTAATCTGGCTGTCTATATCCATCTGTTGTCTCTTGTCTTATAGTTGATTGTAAGCTCTTTGGGGGAAGGGACCATCTTTTTGTTTGATGTTTGTACAGTGTCTAGCATAAAAGTGTCTTGGCCCTTGAATAGAGTTCCTAGGTGCTATAGTAATACAAATAAATAATAATAATATAATAAATTAAAAATAGAGGCCACATATAAAAACAAGGCCCTACGTAGCTCTGCAGTAAATTCTTTTATCGCTAGATTTGGTGTTTCCCTAGGAGTAAACTAGCACCAAGAAATGGATTTTGAGTTCTGAATATTTGAGTTCACAAAAGTTTGGTCATCAGTTAAACCCATATCAGGCCTCTGACATCAGTCAGACAGTAAGGTGGAAAAATTTAAGCAGACATTGAAAATACAGTTGTGAATGTTTTGGAGCACCATCACAGAGGCTGAGTTATGCACCTACCATTTTTACTGAAAGCAAAGAAAACTGCTATGAATTACTCAGCAAAATGCACTTGTCATGCTTGGACATCAGCAGACTATTCCAAATATGGTTGGGGTTCAAAAAGAAAAGTGAGTAGAAATTAATCATTTAGATTATGCAGAAGAAATAAATACAGACTTTGTCCCTGTGTGTCAGAAGTGTTAGGGGCAGTGAAATAGTTTAGTAGGGAGAAATGATATGGTTCTTCAGTTCGTCAGGCAAAGAAAGCTCAGGAAGAAGCTTATAGAGTTTTATAATGGATCAAATATATGTAGTGTCACTGATTGATTGAATCTTTGAACACTTGTACCAAATTTACTGTGGTACATAAAGACAATGTTTAAATACAGGAAAAGGAAAGTCATCCAATAGAAATTATAGATGCTAAAACATCCAAAAACCACAAGAATGGAATAATAATAAACTTTATTTGGTATGGGGTTTTCATACAAATGTGTCTGAAAAGGCATTGTGGAATTAATATAACTACAGAGTGAAATAGATAATAAACAAGACAGTTACAGAATTACAAAATACACTTCTAGCTTATCCTTCCTTGACAAGACAGGAACACAACATCTTTCTTCCAAAATTTCATGTACTTTTCAAAGACATATCCAACTCCCAGTCTCCCTTCCTAATGTATTTCTCTCATGCTGCACATACTGGAAGATTTATAATAATTTTAACCCCTTTCTGTTCACAGTAGTTGGACTGCCTGCACCCGTTGGCAGTTTCAACACATTTACCCTTGTGTTTAGATTATTATAGGCAGAGCTGAAAGATGCCTGTGGTTAAGATTGCCTCACACTATCTATTATAAGCTCCTGTTATCAGGTACTCATAATTTTGACAAATTTGAAGTTGAGCCTGAAATTTTCAATGCTAGGTGTTTTCCCCAGCCTCCGTGTTTTTGAAAGTTTCAGCAAAAACAGTTCATCTGTTTTCAAGAAAGTGGTCAGGGGAAATATATGTTGTTTGCCAATGTTAACAAATTCTGACAACTATTTTGTTGAAAAGTTTTAGCGTCACTGTGTTTTGGATCACAGACTTGAAATTTGCAAGGGGGTCCTCCTGGGGTCAGAGAGGTGCCTTTTGCTGCCCCTGTGAAAATTCACTCAAATTTGGCTGAATTATAAGCAATATTACCAACCTCAAGCATTCAAAAAGCACCAAAAATCACAAGTCTGGCTTAAAAATTATGAGTTTTTTAAAAATAAAAAATTTGGATTTCTTTTTATTGGCTTTTATGCCATTGGGGTTCACATTTCAAGCTTTTCTCTGCAACCGTATGGGGGCTTTTCTGGAAGATATCTGCCTCATGTATTTAAAGTCATTAGTTGTATAAATTGGAAGGTATGCAGTGAATCAGACAGGGGACTGCATGCAGATAAAGGATTGTCTCATGGTTAAGGCGGGTGAGTACCATTCTGGATTCTATCTCAGCCTCCATCACCGAATTTCTATGTGAGACCGGAAAAAGTCACTTAAACCAAAATTTTTAAAGATGGTCCTTAGGTGTTCCCCATTTTCTGGGTGTCCAATATGAGACGCAGGGGTTGAATTTGCAGAAGTGCTGAGCACTCATACCTGCAACTGAAGTCAATGGGTGCTGTGCTTTGAACATATAATGTGCTATAAAAATGCTAAGTGCGCTGAAAAATAAGGCTCTAGGTACATTGAGGGGGACACCCAAAATTAATGGACACTTTTGACAATAGCTCTGAACCTCAGTTTCCCATCTGTGAAATGGGAATAATAATATCACTTCACTTCAAAGGGCATTGTGAAGATAAATTCATTAATGTTTTTGAAGCGCTAAGACGCTTCAGTGATGAATGCCATAGAAAAGCCCATGTAAGAAAATGAATAGTTCTGTATTTAGTACAGGGCTTAAATGGCGTGCAGTAAACAACGAATGGGGTCGCACATTGAATGATGAGGATAAAAATAAATACTGAATAGCTACGTATTCAGTACTTGATCTTATACCACAAAAGTCAATAGGAATCTGAACTCTCATTTCAGTAGTAGCAGGATCAAGCTATGAATAAGCACCATCCATCCTGTGCTCTCAGTAAGGCAGAGGCCCTATGAAAAAAATAGTATGTGGTCATATAATTAAAGACTACACAAGGAGGCAAATTGAAGTTGCATAGGCAATCTTAATTCTGGCACTTCCTAATTTTTGAGTGCTTAATTTCCAACCTTGGGATTCTTTTTTTGTGTATGAAGTACACACACTACTATGCAAATAATGGAAAATGTGGTTTAAGATCGCAAAATGTTAAGTATACAGTTCTGAGGATGTTCCCAGATGTCAGGTTCCCAGGCAGAACCACCACGGTATTTCCAGTTTTAACATTTTAGCGAGCTGTGACGTTGCCAAAGACATATATTGACCTTATATAGCGGGAGTAGAAGGGAGGCAAAGTTACGATTGTGTGTGGTACCACAAATATCTGAGATCTGTGTTCTCTGTTGTTTGGAATCTCTCTTTCTCTCTCTCTTTTTTTGGTAACCTTAACTTTTAATTTGTTTGCTTTGTTTGTTTTGTTTGGTTTCAGCTATAATGTTCTGATTAGGTCATATTATTTTGTCTGGAAATCTGCCTTAATTATTGCCCCAAAATAATGTGGACTAATATGAAGAAAAATTTTGTTATAATGACATGAAAGTCACATTGCAATTACAGTTATTTTTGTGCTTAACAGATCAGTGTGCATCCAACCTCATCTATCCAGGTTTCAAGCTTAGGAACAGACAACTTAACAATCTATGGTAAGAACTCCTCGCTCGCATTCACAACAATGTCTTTGCAGATCCTAACTGTAAAATTGCATCATTTAGATTTGCGGTGACAAGATCTGTTTCAAAGCAGCTAGCTCTTGGGGAGCTGTGCCCGTGCCCATATTTCAGCATTCTAGAACTAAGAGTAGAAAAATCCCCAACTTGCAGGCTTGCAAAAAAGAAACTCCATGCAAATATCCTACATAATTCATTTAATAAGGCAGGGTTACATTAAAAATGTCAAAAATCATAGATTTTCTATAAATATGAAAATCATTAAAGTTATGGCAAAAGTCCAGATATAGCTGGAATTTGTTTTACTCATGATATAGGTGAAAGTATATTAGGCAAATGTGCACCTGCAATTTTTATGAGTGCACTTTATAATTATTCGATAATCTTTTATAGAATCTCGTACAACCCCTTTTGGGTCAGAAGAGAAGAAGGAAGAGAAAACCCTGAGGAGCCTCGTGGAGATTCTGCAGGATATGATACAAGATGTTCCTACACAGCGCACACCAACTGAACGAACCATCGTTACACCCAAAATAGTGAAATCATATGTTGATGAAGGTATTGGCTCTCTTTGGTTAAATGTGGGCCAGAAACATGGTGGAAAGCCACAGAAGTCAAAGGAAAAGGCTGCTGTTACAAGAAAATTTACCACATCTACAGCAACCCCATTTTGGAGACTGCGAACTGGCACTGAAGTTTCTGTTATTTTACACTCTAATGAGTCTTCTCGCTCAACAACACCACTGAAAAAAATATTTATTACATTTAAAAATGTTATTTCAAAAAGAAAAAGTAAGACTTTTGATCAGTTAACAAATGGATCCCTGGAAAATCTAGTTCAGTCTTTAAAGAATGTAAAAAACCTCAAACAGAAAACTCTAACAGAAACAGAAACCATCACCAAAGAAGCAGAAAACCTGAAACATGTTGCAAAGGTGAAAAAGATACATGTATATGACAAAATGAAACATCGACCTGCTGGTGAAGCAATCTTGGAAAAGGTTGAAAAGCTAAAAAAATGGTTACAGAAGCCACCAGATTATGTTAAACAAAATCCACACCTCAAAGAGTATGTTGAGTCATCTGAAAACTATATAACGAAATCTCTTATGCTGGAAAAAGAAGCAGAGGCTTCACTAGGTCAGCTGTATCACCAACCTAAACCTTCACCTCCGAAAGAAAAGGTAGAACAGAACACAGAAGTAGAAGAACAGGACACAGCAGAAATCAGAAAGTTAAGAGCATTTATTAACCTGCTGTATGATTTTAGTCCTCAGCTAACTACATATATTGATAGTTCTGACAAGAAATATGTCCCAGAGGATATTAGTGTAAAAGCTATTGCTGTTCTTGATGCTATGAAACATGTTTTCTGTGGAAGTCAGGCAGAGCAAAACAAAAAAGTGTTGAAGAAGTTGCTAGAGGATGATATAAAGCTTTTAAACATAGTTCTTAAGAACCACGAATAGACTCTTAAAAATAGTTATTTATTGGTGCCCTTCATTGCATTTACTTAAATTTTAAAGATCAATTTTCTAGTTCGTCATTGTCATCTAGACCTGATCTTTGCTGTAACAATATTCATCTCAGTAATTAAACACCATTTTTAAAAAATTGTTCATTTTCAGTGTTTACCATAACGGATTGTTGAGCTTGGATAAGCTTATTCTGTTGTTAAATTTGTGTTGGCATCTGAATGAATTACGCTTAGATATATTGTTTAAAATCATACAATTTCCTTTTGTAAGGGTTGTTCTGCACTGCTGCTATAATACATACCAGTTAGTATAGAGGGCTGAAGTAAAGCTTTTAGTCTTTTAATGTTTATTTGTTAAAGTTATATAACATCAAAATAGATCTACACTCTTGGGCTAGTGGCTCTCAACGATAGGAATGCAGTACTCTGGTACTGGATAGTGGTTCCTGTAGCTACCAAATAAACGTCAAGGAACAACCCTTGGCTCCCTTGTTCACAAGTAGAGAACGCGCTAACTGCAGTCAAACTACCATGGTTCTGATACATCAGGAAGGAAGTGGGTTGCAAAGGGGGCCTCGTGGACTACTCCATAAGAACTTGAGAACGGCCATACTGGGTCAGACCAACGGTCCATCTATCCCAGTGTCCTGTCTTCCGACAGTGGCCAAAGCCAGGTGCTTCTGAGGGAATGAACAAAACAAGTAATCATCAAGTGATCCGTGCCCTGTCACCCATTCCCTGCTTCTGGCAAACAGAAGCTAAGGACACCATCTCTGCCCTTCCTGACTAATAGCCATTGATGGACCTATCGTACATGAATTAATCTAATTCTTTTTTGAACCCTGTTAGTGTCTTGGTTTTCACAACATCCTCTGGCAAGGCGTTACACAGGTTGACTGTTGTGTAAAGAAATATTTCCTTTGTTTGTTTTAAACCTGCTGCCTATTAATTTAATTTGGTGACCCCTAGTTCTTGTGTTACGAGAAGGAGTAAATAACACTTCCTTATTTACTTTCTCCACACCTTTCATAACTTTATAGACCTCTATCATATCCCTACTTAGTTGTCTCTTTTCCAAGCTGAAAAGTCCCAGTCTTATTAATCTTTCCTCATATGGAAGTTGTTCCATACCTCTAATCATTTTTGTTGCCCTTTTGTATACCTTTTCCAATTCAAATATATCTTTTTTTGAGAGGGGGCAACCACATCTACACACAGTATTCAAGATGTGGGGCGTACCATGGATTTATATAGAGGCAATATGATATTTTCTAACTTATTATCTATCCCTTTCCTAATGATCACAACATGCTGTTAGCTTTTTTGATTGCCGCTGCACATTGAGTGGATGGTTTCAGAGAACTATCCACAAGGACTCCAAGATCTCTTTCTTCAGTGGTAACAGCTAATTTAGACCCCATCGTTTTATATGTATATTTGGGATAATGTTTTCCAATGTGCATTACTTTGCATTTATCAACATTGAACCCTACTCATCATGGGAGCTCTCCTTTATGGGACCTCTTTCTCCATGGCTCAAAGGAAGGAAGCACAGGAGAGGTGCAAGTGTGGTCAGTGAATCTGTTACCACGTGGGGCTCTGGACAAAATGCAGACACAGACCCATTATATAGGGGAATTTCCTAGACTGTAGGAGCTGTGCTGGTACTCTGGGCTGGAAAAGGGATGATTTTTCCCCGTCCTCCAACTTCAGAGGATATTCCTAATTCAAAGCTTATTTATTCAAGTTTTGTATCCAACATTTGACCCCAAGTGAATTTTTTGTATGACAAGGCTGATATCTCTTGCCTTTGTTTGCTGGAGCCCATGTTTTTCTTATGACTTAATTTTTTTTTAAGGCTTTTGAGACTTATTTTGGAAAGTAAGCCATAATGAAACGAGGTTTCCTTGAACATTCTTGGTGGCTTCTTCCTGCCTTCCCCATATACCTCGTGGCCTTTGAAGAGGAGATAATCCAAATCAACCATGTTTTCAGGTTGGGACAGGGCAGCTGTTCGGACCTGCAACATGAATCAGTGATCAGAGAGATTTATCTCCTGAATTCTGCTGTATAGATGCTGCTTACAGAGCCATATTTTTGCTCACTAGGTCCCAAAAGGTCAATGAACTTTGAGATCTAGAGGATGAAAAGCCAAGCCTTGTGAAGTGTTAACTAATCAAAGGCTCCAACCCTTTTTTCACTTTACTAAGGGGAGCTTGCTCTCTTCTGATATATATGTGCAAGTTGTTCTTAATCAATTCAAAATCATTTATATTTTCTGCTGCTTGTGCATAGGCACTTGCTGTTCTATATTGTTTCTGTTTTCTCAAGATTTCTTTTAAAATAACATGAGTTCTTAAAGACTTGTCAAATACTGTTGTTTCTACTTTTCTGTATATTTTTCATCTGTGCATGTTAAAAACTGTTTGAAAATTGAAGCTTTAGAGTTTTTTGGCATATTGTCCAGAACTTCATATTAAATCCCTTTGATCTTATAGATTTGTTGGTTCACTATCTCTGATGTGGAGTTTCTTACAGCTTTTTCTAATGAATCTCGGATCATACCATGATAGTACTGATCTAACAGTCAGACTACTGCAACATGTTCATTATTGGTCTTTTAGTAGTATCCACTCAAATGATGAAAAATTTTAAATACACTTGAAAATATATTTCTGGCTTTTAAACACATCCATTCATTCTGTTATTGATTTGGGATATTCATTTCAAATATCAAAGCTTTGCTATTTGGTAGTTTGTTTTTCCCTCTAAGAAACCAGAAACAAGAAGTTTGACCAAATCAGCAGTTGGCTGGACTTATTGGCTGGGCAGGTAGTGTCTTCCTAAGTAAATGTTACAAAGAAATAGAAAAGTGGAAATGGAATGGAAAAGCAAAAGGCACCACAGAAGACAACAGAGTTTAAATCCTCACTGTCATATGACAGGGCTTTGTAAATGTTGACAGTATAGGAGAGAAAAGTAAAGCCAGTAAGGTCAAAAGTTGCATTGTCATGGGAAAGTTCAGAAATAGAGATTACTTGACAGATCAGAAGTTTGTTGTCTAGCATGGACATAAGAGCTTGTTGAACTGTTTTGTTATGACTAATTGTTATGAATTTAGCTCCTTTTTCAGTTAGTGAATTATTCACATACCAAGCCTGGTTTCTTTTTGTTGTTGTTTTTTTTTTTTTTGAATGTACAGAATTTGTTGTTCATAAGTAGTCATTTGTAGACAGGATAAATAATTGTCAGCATGTGGCCTATTTACAGCATGTTCACACTGAGTGTTTGCTGTTCAGTATTCATAGGCTTGATTGTCTTTGTCTTATGGTGTTAATGCTGCTTCTTGATTGAATTATTGAAACTTTTTAGGCAGGAAAATAATGAATAGAGGATAACAAATACTGCACTTTCTACTACAGATTTTGGACAAATAATCACTTGTGATAAATTGTATGAACGCTTTTGGGTTTGTAAACATTTTCACGTGGCAGTTGCTGAATACGTGTGATTAAAGGAAAATGACTTCATAGCAAACTGAACTTATTTATGTTATTCATGAAAATATGAATGAAATTAGTTCAACTGTTCAACCAGCCCTAATGTGGACTTGATCTTGCTCCCATTAAATTTAATTTTTGCCTATTTTATTTAATCAAAATGATATAACTTTTTATAGGGGGTAAGGAATATTAAGAAAAACAAAAGATTCCTTCCAACCAATTTTAAATCAAAAGTTTGGAAAGTCAAAAATGATGATTCCTACAAGAACTGCCTCTTTGCCTCTTCCTTGTATAACTGTATAGGCTAGTACATTTATGCTTAGATATATATTTCTTAAACAAAAGCTTTTCATAGAAAGAATTAAGGTTTGTTGACTGTGACATCCCGCCAACTCAAATCTATGCCAGGGTATTGGACACTTTGTCACTGTACTCGAACTCGTGTTCATTGAAAGCAACAGACTTCATCTTCATAAGGAACTTTCTTTTTCCTGTAATAGATAAACAAACTTATTACAACACAAGAATACATAAATCTCCCTCACAGCATTGCACAAAATGTTGTTAACCACCTCAGCAACATTAGCAAATATTCAGGTTGAAAGATGTGCAGCAGTTAAGTGTGATGTGTTCTGTTTGTGTGGGAAGCATGAGATGGGGGTGAGCATGAGCCTTGGAAGGGGTGTTTGTAGTGGCTTGGTAAATTATATTAATATATTCAAGAGAGCCGAGGTGCTACTCTAATACTCTAAATACCTTTAATGATGTACTCTTATTATCTTAACCTTTATATCCATTAGAGGCAAGGATTGGGCTTTGCTGACCTTTTTTTTTTTTTAAAGGTCACATTTGGGGAAATCATACATCTGTATTTCCTGCCAGATTTTGTGCAATCCAAGATCAAAGATTTTGATTTATTGATTTATTGACTACAAGTTTATAGAAAGGTAGGACAGTAATTTCATGGGGCTGGCTTTTGAGGTTTTAAAATATTCTTTACTATTCCATGGCTTGAGCCTACAAAATGCTGAGCAGTCTGGCCCTGATCCAGCAAAGCACGTAAGCACAGGTTTAACTTTAAGCACTTTATTCCCTGAAGTTAAGCATGTGCTTAAATGCTTTGCTGGATCAAGGACTGAGTATTCAGCACCTTCCAGGATCGAGCTCCTGATGTCTGTGATCTCTTGTATAGAAATGTTGTATGTGGAATTTTCTAGGAGGGCCCCTTTTAATATTTAGTTTAAATGTGCTAACCATTTTTTCTGTCTAAAGTTACCACCTATAAATACATTTTAAAACCTCCCCTTTAGTTTATAAAAACGTCAAAAAACAGATGAAAATATAAAATCAGTATGAATAAGTACACATAATCTTCTCTTTAGCCATCATGTGCATTGTCCCATAAAAAGTGTCTTCCAAAATAAAAATAAGTTTCTGTTGTATGGGATTTTGTGCATTAACATTCAGATGTGGAGTTTGATGCCACTAAAGAGTCATACAATTGGTAGTGCACAGTTTATATTGTACTGGCATAGCAGAATGATTTTACTGTATGCATTTGGGGAACACAGTCTTCTCTGTTTATCAGGCTATTTAGATGTGTAATCATAAGCCACTCTAAAAGTAATTATGAAATAGGGTAATTATTAAGATGTCACCACCATATGTTCTGTAATGATTCAGTTGAAATCCTTTTATTTGACAGACAGAAACCTGTTAGCATGACAGAGTTAACTTAAACCTCTAAAAGAGAGACATCTCTACATTTTATTGTAAAATCATTTACAGATGAATTATTAGATAAGACTTGAAAAGTAGGATACACCAGCATTGTCCTATACTTCTACTGGGAAAAGCAGAATTCTGAAGAATGAAAGGCATTTCAAATATATCATTTAAGGTGAGGGCTTTTATTCTGCAGAATGTGGCAATTTTTTATGATTCGATCTAAAATGCGTGAATTAACCAATATATTAAAATCACCAATGATACAAAAATCTTAAAAGGAAAAAAACAGTCATAAATATTTGTTACCATTTTATGGATTTTAAAAACCTTTAATTGTTATATTTGTTTTCTAGGAATATGTTTACAAATTGGAGTAGGAAAACCTATTTTAAAAATAACATTTTATGACTAACTATAAGTGATATATAATGTTGATCCATGTATGTACTTTGTTTTTAGTGTAAATACTCTGTTTGTAAATATCAAATCAACTCAATAGGTATTTATTGAAAAAAATCAGAAAGGAAATATAATATTAAGGGAAATTCTTTAAATTGATATGCAGAAGCTGTTGGCTGTCATTTTTTTACACCAAGTGTATCCAGCTTGAGCGATTAATGTTTGTATGGTCGTTTATAACTTGTGAAATTATAAAGTAGTAAAAGTATGTTTAATACTCAAAAAGAAAATCTTTACAGAATTTAATTAATTAGCTTTTACACCTATTTTTAGCATCTGAGAAAGAGGCAAAGTTATATCATGCTCATGCAGAATTTATTCTTTAAATTTTATTTATTTTCTGTTCTTTAAAAACAATACCTGTCTTTGGTCAGTCATGGTAGTTCTTTTTAAGGGAGTTTTTAGAAAACACTGTGTCAAAGGGTATTAATTAAAAAAAATGGGATTTATGCACACTTTATTTCTCCTCTCTGTTTGTCTGTGTCTTTCTTTCATCAGCTTCACAGGTAGTGGTAGCAGCTCTTCTTTTTCTCTTTGCTGTTTTTCTTGTTCTGACTGACTTTGCCTAGAGACCCACTACGGAGTAAATACACCGATTCATAATGTTGCATCTCCATTTGGTAACTACCACCATAATCCACTTTAATTAAAAATGAAGCCAAATACATTCTTGTACGGTCAACTTATGGTGTATAACCCTTAAAAGTCACCTTTGATGTTTCAAGTGCCTTCAAAGAGAGGGTATTTTTCATCTGTGCAAAACACCCAGTACTTCCCAAATTAGTTGTCTTTAAATCAGTCTTAGGGACATTTGAAGCAAGAAATCACAATGTGAAAGGGGAATATTTATTAAGTATTACCAACCCCAGTCCTTCAAAAAACATGGGATTTGCTTAAAAATCACGATATTTTAAAAAAATAATAAATTTTGGGTCTTTATTTGCCTTCTTGTTTTTGAGCCATTAGGGGTCACTTCATAGCTTTCCTCTGCAGTTCTAATTTTTAAAAAGAAAGCTGAGGTTCTCATGTAATCACATGACTCCAGGAGCTGAAGCTTTAAGAAAAACACCAAATATTATGAGACTTGTGATTAAAATTGCAGGAGTTGCCAACACAGCTAGAAATGCATGCTAGGACAGTCAGCCCATCCAGTCAATGGGAGTTCTTCTGGGCATGCAGGAGCAGGCCTATAAAGATCAAAATGTAACAGGGCAGAGAGTTTTGTTGATTTTTTAATGAATTCCTTGGTAGTTGTGACAAGCTGTCAGAAGCAGTCTTTCCTGACTCTCAGCTGTGGATGGTGGTGGTTGGGCTACCAGAATACTTAAAAGCCAAAATATAATGGGCCCTCTTTCTATGGTGGTCAGAAATAACCCCAATCGCATTTGAGCTGTATCTCCTTTTTGATACTCGGGTGGCTTGCTGATTCAAAGGACATTAATTTGGCTTGGGATCCATTTTTGAACTTGGGACAACAAACAGTTCAGTAAAGTTCAAAACCACGTCTCTGGAGTTAGTGCTCCCTGAACACTACCGTCCAGACACAATGACTCTTTGGAGTAGCATCAGCTGTGCATGTTTCATTTCTGAGTAAGCTGTCTGGGGTGGTTGGTTTGTTATGTTTGGGTTGAAATAAATCCGTACTGAAATTATTTGGTGGAATGGGGGTTGATTGTAAAATCCTGGGCCAAATCCTGGAGCCTGTACTCAGCTTTTATGCATTCCTTACTTAAGTAAAACTACTGATGTCAATGGGAGCTTTGCTTGAGTAAAGTCCAAGTCCTCCCATGGAGGGGCAGAGCTCCTCTTCTGTGTATGGCAGAGTACTGAGCCACCTCCACTGCACAGCTCCCTTACAGTCTGGATTCCACAAAGGCCTCTCCATGGGAGGTGTGGGATCCATGCGCAGGAAGCGTGAGAAGATTGGGCAGTGTCTGCACACTCAGTGGGGGAGTGCGCTACAGTGACAGTAGCAGCTGCTTGTGGTTATGGAGTCAAATGCTCAATGGCAAGTTGAAGGCTCCATCCTGCAAACATACACGTGTAACTTGACTCAGGTGAGTGGTCCAATGGGTAGTGATTTAAATGGAACAGCTCATCTGAGTAAAGCTGCACACCTGAGTAAGTCTTCAGAATTGGGCCTTTTATTTATAAGCTGCCTAGACTACTTGATTTGCATGTACAAATTCCAACTTGAAAGCGAAATGGCTGAGTTTTGTGGCTATGTTTGTAAGTTGAAAAGGAGAATCTCTGCATTCAGAGCAACAGTAGGGGCTTTCTGGAAATATTTGATCGATTTAAACAAATTTGGATGAGCAGCTTAACAGACAAATGCTGAAATAAAACACACCTGTGAACAGTCCATCTGCTAGCCCCCAAGTGACTAAATAACACAGTTTCCCACTTCAGGCAAGCTCATGGTACTGACTATTAGATCTTGCCCTTTTTGTAGCAGACTGCCAAAATTTCATGAGGCAAATTAGCGAAGTTTAAGGCATGTATATATAATAGAAATACTGTGAGGGACCGGGGGCGAGGGGGGGTGGGGGGTTGTTTGCATCAGCCCAGGGCATATTTGAACACAAGATTTATATCTCTCTTATCCAAGTAAATACTTATATGATGTGATCTGCCAAAATGACCTTTTAAAATAATGTTTTAGTAAATGTGTCTTGATTCTGAGTTGACGTTTTTAGATCTGTTTTTTAAACTTGTATTAGGGCTTCTATTGGAATCCCACTATGGAACATCATGAGTTAATGTGGAACACATGCAATTGAAAAGAAATACTAATATATTGGGAATTAATAAAAGTAACCCCTTTATGTTGTACTATTTTGCACTGAACTCAGTTATATGGTGTGCCTACAATACCTGTTTTTCAGCTCTTGCATGAATTAGAATAGGTATAGTTATCATTACATTTGCTATTTTAATACAGTTCAAATGTGCTTCATCAGGGTCCTTTTAACGTAAAATAAATATATTAAACACTGGATCAAAATTAGGCAAATTAGCACTTTGTGTCTCATGGCACTCTTATTTGTGATATTGAGTTAGAAAGAATGGAACTCAGGACAGTGACATTGGAAAAGGAAGAGACTCTGGACACAGTCACAACAGATGTTTCAGGTAATGTGTGTTCTCTGTGGCAGGAGTGTTGTAGTCTGAAATACATTCAGTTATGCATTTTGTTGTTTTAAAGGGAAGTTCAACATTTTGAACATTTTACTAGAATAAAGAGAGCATAGAGGCTCCAAGCACAAATACACTTCCAGCACAGAGAGCTCTGAAAATACTTGCATGGTCTAGGCTTTCTTTATAAACTGTTAAAAGTAAGCAGAAGAATTTCAGAAAAATGCTGCCTTCACTCGGGAAAATGCTGACAGTTCAGGTATATCATCTACCAATAACCCAACCGGCAAATCAAAACGTTATTTTAGACAGTCAGGACCCAATTCTGATCTCACAGGAGTGTGAATTAGAAGTCGCTCCATTGCACTTAATGGAATTAACTGGTGTAAAACCAATCTGAGTCATCTTGTGGCCAGATAGTTGTATGCTAATAAAGGTTTGCAAAGTGTTCTGAGATCTCTGATTGAAGAGTTCTGAGACCTTCTGGTGCTGTAGTTGATTGGCACTGTAGGGCAAGCTAAGGTCTCATGGATCCTTTCCCTCAGAATCTCCCTGTACCTTTCTGTAACACTTGTAAGATGAGTACTATCATGATATTTAAATAATGAGATAAGTTATGCCCAGAACCTCATCTAAAAAAGAACTGTGCACTGCAAACTTTGTGTACTACAAGGTTTCTGGGACTCGACCCATGGAAGTGCTAAAGCCTCAATGAAGTTGTTTCAGTGTTCATAGAATCATAAAAGATTATGGTTGGAAGAGACCTCAGGAGGTCATCTAGTCCAACCCCCTGCTCAAAGCAGGATCCACACCAGCTAAATCATCCCAGCCAGGGCTTTGTCAAGCCGGGCCTTAAAAGCCTCTAAGGATGGAGATTCTACCACCTCCCTAGGTAACGCTTTCCAGTGTTTCACCACCCTCGTAGTGAAAAAGTTTTTCCTAATATCCAACCTAAATCTCCCCCACTGCAACTTGAGACCATTACTCCTTGTCCTGTCGTCCACTACCACTGAGAATAGTCTAGATCCATCCTCTTTGGAATCCCCTTTCAGGTAGTTGAAAGCAGCTATCAAATCTCCCCTCATTCTTCTCTTCTGCAGACTAAACAATCCCAGTTCCCTCAGCCTCTCCTCGTAAGTCATGTGTTCCAGTCCCCTAATCATTTTTGTTGCCCTCTGCTGGACGCTTTCCAATTTTTCCACATCCTTCTTGTAGTGTGGGGCCCAAAACTGGACACAGTACTCCAGATGAGGCCTCACCAGTGCCAAATAGAGGGGAATAATCACTTCCCTCGATCTGCTGGCAATGGTCCTACTAATGCAGCCCAATATGCAGTTAGCCTTCTTGGCAACAAGGACACACTGTTGACTCATATCCAGCTTCTCGTCCACTATAATCCCCAGGTCCTTTTCTGCAGAACTACTGCTTAGCCAGCTTTCTATCCACCTTATAGTCCATTCGTCCAGTCCACACTTTTTTAACTTGCTAGCAAGAATACTGTGGGAGATCGTATCAAAGGCTTTGCTAAAGTTAAGATATATCACATCCACTGCTTTTCATATATCCACAGAGCCAGTTATCTCATCATAGAAGGCAATCAGGTTGGTCAGGCATGACTTGCCCTTGGTAAATCCATGTTGACTGTTCCTGATCACCTTTCTCTCCTCCAAGTGCTTCAAAATGGTTTAGTTGAGGACCTGCTCCATGATTTTTGCAGGGACTGAGGTGAGGCTGACCGCTCTGTAGTTCCACGGGTTCTCCTCCTTCCCTTTTTTAAAGATGGGCACTTTTTCCATCCATATTTGCCTTTTTCCAATCGTCACGGGACCTCCCCTGATCGCTATGTGTTTTCAAAGATAATGGCCAGTGGCTCTGCAATCACATCCCTCAGACCCTCAGACTCATTAGATCTGGACCCATGGACTTGTGCATGTCCAGCTTTTCTAAATAGTCCGTAACCTGTTCTTTCACCATTGAGGGTTCCTCACCTCCTCCCCATACTATGTTGCCCAGGACAGCAGTGTGGGAGCTGAGCCTTGTCTGTTGCCATGTTTGCATTCAGCCTAGAGTTTTCCTTTATTGCACTAACCATAGCGTGTCAGTTTGCCAACTTACTGAGTTTTTAAGTAACTAAGTAAACAGAGGGAGCCTTCCAAAATGAGATTTGCTGCCTCCATGCCAGTGATGAACTGAAACTATACCCCTTGCTGTGTGAGCTGCACTTTACTTTCTAAACTAACTGGCTTATCACACATGGACCTGAAGTGCCTATTACATCAGTTCATAGCAAAGTGCAAGTGGTTTACTATCTGGTTTCTGGTTCTGACATTCCCATGGCAACGTCCCCCCAGTTTAGTCACAGTTTACTGCCTCACAAGTAGGATTTGTTCAAAAATTGAATAAAGGTTGCAGCATGAAAAAAGACACTTCCCCATGTGTTCCTGATGGCTAATAAATAAAGACTGAGACACAGTGTGAATCGGAGCTCTTTACTGATTTTGGCAGGGTGCAGTTTTCAAGGTTAGACCATTTAATAGAGCCAGCGATGTAAAATAAAGGAAATTAAAAGAATAACATAAACAGCTGTGGTCAGCTACATTTTAAGTACAATGAGGCAACAGAATAACTAGGCTGCAATTTAACATATGAGAGAATAAGTGGACATGAGTCAGGAAACGTGTGAAATCATAAATTAAAAGACAGTGTGAAGTGGTACAGAGCTTGATAATGATTTACCTTTATAGATAGATTTATAATATAGTGTATAAAACCTGTGTAGCCGTGTCAAGTATTTTATACCTAGTTTGTGTGTGTCTCTCTCACACACATATAAACTGGATATAAAAATACCTGATATATTACTGGAAGATCCTTTCAGGAGGAGTGTAAAATTCTTACGATGATTCCTATTTGGCTGACTCCTGGAGATGTAAGAATGGGATCTGGTATCTGGAAGGGTTTTAGTTTAATAGAACATGACACATGGGATGATTTACAATACTGAAACGACTTGTTGACTACTCTCTCTTTCCTGTTTTTATGGACCATTGGTCTAACCCAGTATGGCCATTCTTATGTTCTTATGATAAGTAAAGCTGGTAGTTAAGGTTCCTTGATACTTCCCATTATAAAACCCTGTTTTCAGTTATTTGTAACTTTACCAAATGTTAACAATTTGGGTTGAAATTTTGCATGCCAGGTGTCTGTCTCGGTCTGATTTTTGTTTTTTGTTTTTAAGTTTCAGCAAAAATGGTTCTGCCATTTCTGAGAACAAGACTAGGGAAAAATACATTATTTTGCCCAGGTTAAAAAAATTCCTATAGGAGTTTCATTGAAAGCCTTTAGCTCCCCAGGGTTTTGTGGTAAATTTGTGAAATTTGGCCTGGCCTGAGGATATGCATTTTTGCTGTTCCCTTGACAAAATGCCAAATCTGGCTAAGTTATTAGCTTTTGAAAAGTTTCAGTTTGCACATGCACAGTAGAGATGTGAGAGTTTGGCAGCTAAATTCTGCGAAGATTCCATCTATACCGAGCACGCTCCAGCCCATGGCTGCAGGGGATGAGCAGGGTTTTGCCGGCAAGTGCTGCTCCTGACTACTCTGGTACTGGGCACAGGAACTGAGAGCCAGGAGATGGTCTCTATTGTACCCCCAATGCTCCCTGGGCTGGCACTCAAGCAGTGTGGGGGAGAACACAGCTTGACTCAAATGCAGAAGATAAAAGAGGCAAATGGAGTACAGGGCATAGCAAAGGGAGTAGTGGACAAGGACCATGGGGTGGGGAGAGACTGGGACTGGGACCTGGCAGCTGGATCTGGACACAGAGGAGGCTGGCACTGGCTGGACAGCTGTACCTGCTATTTTAACAGAGGCCTGGGGGAAACACCAATGATAGGAAGATATTGAAATATAATTCTCAAAGTATTCTCAATTCCCAAAGCATTAACAAACCAAAACGGTTCCCTTACTGCAATATGTCTGATCCAGTGCACTAAATGCCCTAATAACAACTGTGTGGATGAAACCAGACAATCATCCTCACACAGAGAAATGATACAAGAGGCTGGGCAAACACCTTTCACGAAACAGTTACTCCATAGCTCACCTCTCAGGCTGCGTCCTCAAAGGAAAGCTGCACAATGGCTTCAAAAGATGCCCCTGGGAACTTGAATTTATAACTTTGCTAGACACTAAAAATCATGGCCTGAACAGAGACACCGGATTTATGAAAAGAAAAGGAGTACTTGTGGCACCTTAGAGACTAACCAATTTATTTGAGCATAAGCTTTCGTGAGCTACAGCTCACTTCATCGGATGCAACTTGCATCCGATGAAGTGAGCTATAGCTCACGAAAGCTTATGCTCAAATAAATTGGTTAGTCTCTAAGGTGCCACAAGTACTCCTTTTCTTTTTGCGAATACAGACTAACACGGCTGTTACTCTGAAACTGGATTTATGGCTTCTTACAATGATCTGTAACCCACTAGCCCCATGACTGGAGAGTTGTTAACAGCCCACTCCACCTTGAATGGTCTCTTATAATAAGTGTTAAATACTTGTGCTAAAGAATCTGTTCCACCTTGTATTTAGCTGTGGCACTGAGTGCATTTCACAGAGCCGAAGAGGAGCTTGGTGTAACTTGAAAGCTTGTCTCATTCACCAACAGAAGTTGGTCCAATAAAAGATATTACCTCAGCCATGTTGTGTCTCTAATGTGCCTAATAAGGCATTTCTAAATCTGAGCAATTAACATGAAGTCCTAGTGACAGTGTTTAATGGTGCCTTTTTTTTATTTCTAGCACAATGAGTATAGACGATGATACCCAATGGCTTGAGTGGGTAACGAAGCAGTTTGAAAGCATTGCTGGGGAAGATAAAGAAATTGACTTGGAAGAATTCAAAACTGCTCTGAAAGTGAAAGAGGCAAGTTCTTTGGGGTTTGGGGGGAGTTTGGCTGATGATCTGCTGTGTTTCTGTTCAAATAGCCAGATGTGAGCTCAGACTGTAGAGGTATTATTAGACTTCACCCTTTTGTTAGTAGTTAGTGCCAAACAATACTGGCAGATTGAAAAGGGTCTGTGGTCTGTTGTTTGTCCTGTCTTAATTAGAAAAGTGAAGCTTAAAAACAGAATGGCGGGGCTAATGAAGAAGGGTTATAAAGAGCTTTGATTATCACAGTACTCGTTGTATATTGTTAGCAGTGATGGAAACCACAGGTGAAAGACTAGGGATAAATCTTTAAGTCTTAGTCTGTTTATCTGACTAGTTTTTCCTAAGGTTGCCCATAACCATGATATTCAGCCCTTACTAAGCCAAAATTTCTATTGATGTTAATGGAAAAGTTCTGGCTTGGGTTTTTAAGGAGTTCCCCTCAAGTGTTGTTGAAAATATTTGTTCTCCTTTCTGTAGTCCTTCTTCGCGGAGAGGTTCTTTGCATTGTTTGATTCTGATGGGAGTGGAACCATTAGTTTAGATGAGTTACTCAAAGCCTTGAACCTTCTCATACATGGAGATGAAACAGACAAGCTAAGATTCCTCTTCCAAGTTTACGACGTAGATGGTAAGATTCTGAAGAACGTACTTACCCCCAGTTGTCATTTGGATATCAATGCTGCTGTCCTCCTGAGCATGAGAGTGCTTCTGCCTTCTTAAAGATGGGTGGAGGGGACATGCCATTAGCATATATTTATACGAATCGGACAGCTCAGCTGAAGCCATTCTCTAATATTCTATAGCGCCACCCTTGTCCTCTTCCAGCACAACATAGACCTCTCTCCTGAATTAAAGCAATCTGTCTGAGAACTATCGGTAGTGGACACTTCTAAACCATCTATCAAGCTTAACTTTGAAATCCATGACTTTTCAATCTTCCCCCTCTGTGATGAAGGTCTCAAAAATACCCATAAAAGGTAGCAATTAAATTAGCTTCAATTGTAAGTTCTACCTCGGTATGTTCTTACCCTAGATGCTGGAGAGGAGCCAAACCTTTAGGGCTAGATTCACCAGGGGGACTTACACACCTCACTGCTACGTTAGGCACCTAAGTCCAAACTTTAGATCATCAGAGCTACGGCTGCCTAAGTCCCTATGTTTCCATTTGTAAAGTCCCCTAGGTACCTCCGCCTCTGTCATGGGGTACATACACAGCCACCTCAGTCCTGACACTGCCAAGGAGCTCAGCACCTAACTCACAACTCAGCCCCACGGGGATTCTCGAACTAGGCCTTCCTTCATCTATCTCACTTGTGGGGCCTGATCGGGTCGGTGTGCTGAGAGACCCCCTTAGAGCACATCTAGTGGATCAGAGCCCACACAGAATTCAGCCAGGGCAGGTGGGTCCCCCCCTCTCCCCCTTTTACCCAATAGCCCAGTGGCTGCAGCACTCACCAGGATGTGAGAGACCCCGATTTGAATCCTCACTCTGCTAGAGGTAGAGCAGGAGTTTGAACCCAGATCGGTCGCCTCCTAGCTGAGTATTCTCACCACTGGATCATGGGGTGACTCCCTCCCAATCTCCCTTGTTGGAGCTGTTCCACTCTGTATAAATAATTAAATATTAATTGGGCCACAGAGAGAGAGAGAGAGAGAGAGAGAGTATGCCTACGCCACAATCAGAGGTGTGACTGTGGCATGCATAGCCATCCCCATCAATAGCAGTGAAGACGCGGCAGCACTGGTTATACAAGTCCATGCAAGATTCTGGATATGTATTCAGGTGGCTAGCCCATGCTGCCACAGCATCATTATTATTGTTATTCAAGCAAGCTACACGACAGCTAGCTTGGGGATGTCTACACATGCTGCAGTCACACCTCTGATTTCGGTACACACAGAGAAAGAGATTAATTAATGCACTGATTGCACCAATGACTATTTTAATTATTTATACATGGTATTTAAACACACTCAGTGAAGAACAAGTGCAGTCAAGGACAATAAGTATTTTGTTAACAAAACATATTTGTTCAAAAATATTATTTATAGTGAATGGTTCGATCAAAACTACAGGGGCAGGTTTGAAGCTAGGGACCTGATTCTAAAACATACCTGCCTCAACTCAATCAGATGTCAAGAATTACAACATTCATAAACCAGTCGGAGAACACTTCAATCTCTCTGGTCACGCGATTACAGACATGAAAGTTGTGATATTACAACAAAAAAACTTCAAATCCAGACTCCAGTGAGAGACTGCTGAATAGGAATTCATTTGCAAATTGGATACAATTAACTTAGGCTTGAATAGAGACTGGGAGTGGCTAAGTCATTATGCAAGGTAACTTATTTCCCCTTAAAAAGAAAAGGAGTACTTGTGGCACCTTAGAGACTAACCAATTTATTTGAGCATGAGCTTTCGTGAGCTACAGCTCACTTCATCAGATGCATACTGTGGAAACTGCAGAAGACATTATATACACAGAGACCATGAAACAATACCTCCTCCCACCCCACTCTCCTGCTGGTTCCCCTTGTTTTTTCCTACCCTCCCCCCCCCCCCCGCCCCTCCTCAGACGTTCTTGTTAAACCCTGGATTTGTGCTGGAAATGGCCCACCTTGATTATCATACACATTGTAAGGAGAGTGGTCACTTTAGATAAGCTATTACCAACAGGAGAGTGGGTTTGTGTGGGGGGGGGGGGGGGAGAGAAAACCTGGATTTGTGCTGGAAATGGCCCAACTTGATTATCATACACATTGTAAGGAGAGTGATCACTTTAGATAAGCTATTACCAGCAGGAGAGTGGGGTGGGGGGAGGTATTTTTTCATGCTTTATGTGTATAAAAAGATCTTCTACACTTTCCGCAGTATGCATCCGATGAAGTGAGCTGTAGCTCACGAAAGCTTATGTTCAAATAAATTGGTTAGTCTCTAAGGTGCCACAAGTCCTTTTCTTTTTGCGAATACAGACTAACACGGCTGTTACTCTGAAACCTGCCTCAACTTGAAATTTGCAAAGAGGTTTAGTTTTGAGGGTCATGCTTTTTTGTTTGGTCTAGTATTGAAATTCTGGTACATGTGAAATGTTGGTTTATCTACAGGCTAGGAAAAGTGAAAACATCAGCAAAATAAACGTCCCAGTTCTGACCTGGCAGTATTTTCTGCTCTGACCTAATTGAGCTTAAAGGATTGGCTACAAAACTAAGAACCAGATATCTTTCTAAGCTAATTTGTCTTTACATTTTGCGGCCAGTTAAGCATGTCTGTGTGGGTTTCATAATGGTGAACATTGTCAATCAAGATTGGAATTCATATTCTCAAAATAGTTGTTTCACATAGATCACTCACTACTTAATCTAAATTAAACTGATTTTTTTCTAATCTATCAACAATTAGCCAACCTTACCCTTGGGGCACAATTTCCCAATGAAAATCCTGAGTGCAAGGAAGGAGGCCTGTTTCTGTATCCAAGGGGAAGATAAAACTAAAAGCACCCAGGGTTTTCATAAACCCGTTCACTAGCTGTTGTGTATCCTTTTGTTGTCTTGGTAACACAGGAGCAAATGTGTTATTACTTTCATCTGTGTCAGATGCAAATTCTTGCTCACTGTAGGCAGTGGTTCCATCGACCCGGATGAACTGCGCACAGTCCTGAAATCATGTCTGAAGGAGAGCACAATATCCTTGCCAGAGGAGAAACTGGATGACCTCACGCTGGCTCTTTTTGAGTCGGCCGACAAAGACAACAGTGGCTCCATCACTTTTGAGGAACTCAAGGAGGAACTAGAATGCTGTCCAGAGGTCATGGAGAACTTAACCATAAGGTAATGGCTTTGACAGGCCCCTCTGGGTTCTTAATCAGCGCTGTATATTAGAACTGCATTTTCCTTGGTAGCACCTTGCTCTTCCCCGATTTCACAGGCTCCTTCAATATCATTATTGATGCTCACAGCGGCCTCCTCGCGGAGGGGTGTTTTTTATTTTTTCCCTTTGCAATTAAGTGTCCCTGTACCAAACCCCTCCCCCATCGGGAGAGCACGAGGCCTGGGATCCCGTCCGAGGCCTGGGGGTGATTTTTGAGAAGCAGCTCACTTAAAGGAAGCTGCATCCCTTCTGTTCACAACGGGGCTGCTTGGACATTCTCAGGGCAAGACGCCCCCCATGCTGTGCTCCAACTACACAGACTTGGCATGCTTGAGTCTACTGCTGGCAGCTGCCATCGAGCAGGGAGCTGGCATGGTTTGTGACACTCGCTTACCGATGCCCAGCGTGAGAAACCGGACACCAGTTTCCGTGCTGCTGCAGTGCAGGACTAACCATCAGAACAGGGCAGTGATGTTTAAAAATGAAGGGCCTAAGATCCTGAGCATCTCCTGCGAGGCGCTGCAAGCATCCCCTGCTGAAATGAAGAGCATGGTTGCACCTCGGAAATGCTGCTTGTCGTGTGCGGTGAAATGCTCTTCCCGGAGGAGAAGAGGCCAGGAGTGAGTCTTGCCATGTGAACCATCAGAATGTGAACGGGAGCAAAATACTGTAGTGTTCTAGACATTACACATCACAATTGACTCTCCTAATCTGTACAATTAAAGGCCCATCTAGAGCCGAGGGTAGCGGTATCACTCAGGATGGTTCCCCTCTCTCAATGGATTCTTCAGTGGAGATACCGTCAGAATGTGAGGAGCCCAGTGGGATACCTCTCATTCTTATTTTCATAAGGCGAATCTCCTGATTCCACCTAATCAGCATTAACTGAGGGACATTGACCCTTCTCCGGCATTGTGGAATGACTTAGGCACATCATCTCCACCTATTCGGTTTCCTCCTGTTAGTGGCTTACAGCTGCCTTTCTACTTTCTGTGCTTCAAGAAGTTGGGACTTCAGGGTGCCTCCAGCTGTCCATTTATTGTAGGCTCCCATTGCTCACCTTTGTGGCCATTACAGCCCCCGGGAAGGAGGGTTTGTGTTCCAGTAACTTTATCCAAATCCTTCTCCACCAATCCTGATTTATCTAGGAAGCAGTAGTGCACTGCATGAGCAGAGCAGCCCAGGTGGTCTGATTGTACGTTCAGTTTCTCTCTAGCACTGGCAAGCTTGTTGCACCACTGAAGCTTTTGGTGCCCTCGTAGTCACTGGCCGTGTAGCAACATTCCTTGGTACATACACGCTGGAATTCGTTGGTCTTCCATTCTAATAATATATCCATACCAACCAAGCCGCTAAAACCGAACCAGTGCTGATGGAGGCGGTTGCTGCGTTTGGCTTTGAATATCCTTGTTGCTGAGCTTGTCCTGCCATTTGACATGCAGGAGGAGACAACGAGAATTGAACACATCAATCCAGTGACCTTCAGCCCGCCTCTGTGCCCATGTTTCGTATCCATACAACAGAGCAGCTTTGTAGCAAACATGATGTCACGACTTCCCCACAAAGGCTGCTGATGGGCCCCAAACATGGAAGCCGCTGCTGCTATGCAAGCGTCCACATCTTACAAGCCTCCTTCAGCCCTATCTGGGACACTGCCCCCGTATTTGACAGCTGCCACCTGCTCGATGACCCATCCGGATGGGTTAATATCAAGCTGGTTGTAAGCTGGAGCTGGAGGCTGTTTGATGCTATGGCCAGGGACTTAGTTTTATATGGATTATATGGAGGTGTAAAGTCTGAGGGCAGGGAGTGTTGGCTGGGAAAGGGGCTTGCCATGGGCTGAGGCATGCACCGATTCAGGTGCCTGCACCTATAGGAACGCTACCTGCAGTCGAAACCCAAAGGAGAGCATCCTGCAGCTGCTGCCACTGGCAATCCTGGGAGTTCCCCTTGGAGAGTGGGTGCAGGGCCTTCCCCAGTGCTCTTCTCACAGCTGCAGAGCCTGGGAGCTGGTTGCTTTGTAACAGACCTCTTCCCTTCATGTTCCCTCCCTTTCCAACAGTGCCGCCAACTGGCTAACGCCCCCGACCGCGGAACAGAAGAGCCACACGCCGCGCTACTTAACCCCAGCCTACTGGCACAACAACAGGAGGAAGCTGCTCTCCATGGGCAGCTACCTGTGCCTGAATACCCTGCTCTTCACCTGGGCCGCTCTGCGGCACACGCCCCGCGGGGGCTGGGTCATGGTGGCGAAAGGCTGCGGGCAGTGTCTGAACTTCAACTGCACCTTCCTTGGGGTGAGTCCTGTGCCTCTCCGGACAGATGGGGGCGGTCACACCTCCCTCCCAGCGCTCTTGGAGGGTTCATGAATCAGGGGTCACAAGGGGCTGAGGGTAGTGCTTGCGTGGCAGGCGCTCTAGAAGAGTGAAGCATGGAATCGTAGAAATGTGGGGCTGGAAGGGACCCGGAGAGGTCATCGGGTCCAGTCCTCTGCGCTGAGGCAGGACCACGCAAACCTAGACCATGCCTGACAGGAGGTTGTCCAACTTGTGCTTAGAAACCTCCAGTGATGGGGATTCCACAACCTCCCTTGGGAGCCTGGTCCAGAGTTTAACTACCCTTATGGTTAGAAAGTTTTTCCTAATATCTAACCTACATCTCCCTTGCTGCAGATTGAGCCCATTACTACTTGTCCTACCTTCAGTGGCCATGGAGAATAATTGATTACTGTCCTCTTTATAACAGCCCTTAACATATTTGCAGACTGTTCTCAGGTCCCCCTTCAGACTTCTTTTCTCAAGACTAAACATGCCCAGTTTTGTTAACCTTTCCTCACAGGTCAGGTTTTCTAAACTGTTGATCATTTTGGTTTCTCTCCTCTGGACTCTCTCAAATTTGTCCACATCCTTCCTTGTATGTGGTTCCCAGAGGTGGATGCAATTCTCCAGCTGAGGCCTCACAAGGGCTGAGTAGAGAAGGGACAATTACCTCCCGTGTCTTACATATGACACTCTTGTAAATACATCCCAGAATGATATTAGTCTTTTTCACAACTGCATCACATTGTTGACTCATATTCAATCTGTGATCCACTCCAACCCCCAGACCCTTTCCAGCAGTACTGCCACCTGGCTAGTTATTTCCCTTCACCCCGCCTGCACTCAGGAAATAGGATTTCTAAGGGAGAGGGGATTCTTGCTTTTTCTATGAGGGCATGTAGCAGTTCTGCTCTGCTTATGTTCAAAAGGGGAAATGTTGGCAATCATTAAGACAAGTACTTTGCCTTTGTCTTTATTGAATTTCATCTTGTTGATTTCAGACCAATTCTCCAATTTGTCACGGTTGTTTTGAATTCTAATCCTGTCTCGAAAGAGCTTGAGACCCCTCCCAACTTGGTGTCATCCACAAATTGTATAAGCCTACTCCATTATCCACGTTATTAATGAAAATATTGACTAGTACCAGACTCAGGACAAACCCCACAGGACTGTGTTCTCGCTACTTTGACAACACTTCAGCTGGAAGAATCATAAGGCATGTCCACGCTGGAGCATCATTTCCAGTTTGGGTAGAGCCGTGCTAATTCTGATGGAGCTAAAAATAGAGCCCTAGGTACATCCTTGGGGCAGCTGCACGGGTGTCAGGGTCGGCTAGCTGCCCCGAGTACGTACCTAGGGTTGTCCTGCCACCTCTGCAGCTGTGGCTACGCTACTATTTTAAGCACGCTAGCTCGACCAAAGCTAGCACGGTATGTCTACCCGAGCCGGGAATTACTCCTCCAGCTCCTCTGTAGACATGGCCCAGGTTACCGTGGAACTCACTGGGCCGGCCACACTGCTCTTTGCAATGGCAGGAAATGGAACGCGTGGTCGTGTCACTCTCTGGGGAATATTTCCGAGAATCAGACAATCAAAGTTAAAAATAAAAAGTTAAAGAATAACAAACAGGAAGAAGGATATGAACTCTGTGAGAACAAGTAAAACCAGGACTGTCCTCACCCCAGAACAGCCAGTACAAAGACATCCCTCTGGTCTTCTTTAGCTTTTACTCAAAGGTAAAGAGGGGTAGGATGGCCCCATAAGAAGGGCACTGGGCTGGGACTCAGGAGAGCTGGGTTCAGCTCCTGACTGTGACCCTGGGCGAGTCTTTTTACCATCTGTCTTGTCAGGATGATGTTTCTACCTCACCTTAGCAAAGGGCTTTGAAGTAAGTGTGTTGGGTGGATTTAGGGGCTGTGATACACGGAGGTCAGACCAGATGATCTGATGGTCCCTCCTGGCCCTAAACTCTATGGCCCTGTCTCCTGATGGAAAGGGCTGTAACAGCAAAGCGTGACTGTTACTGTCGTCCGGTTCTCAAAGGTGCTCATGCTGCGCCGTTGCCTGACGTGGTTGCGAGCTACCTGGGTTGCGAAAGTTTTCCCGCTAGACCAAAGCGTCCTCTTCCACCAGCTCGTGGGGTATGTGGTGGGGGCTCTCACAGCAGTTCACACCGGAGCACATGTGGGGAACTTTGGTGAGTAGTAAATCCTCTGCTTGCCCGTGCCCCCATGCAGTAATTGCTATGATTCTTTTATTTGCAATATGCTTTGCTCATGCAACCATTCTTCTAACGTACTGTGAAAATCTTGAGTGATCTAAAGAGGAAAAACCATCAATTATTAAAATGGAAAATGCCAACTCCTCTTTAACGATGAAGAACATCAGCTACTAAAAAAACAAGGATTGAAATCTACATTAAATACAGACTTGATAAAGCAGCATTTTCTAAAGTATGGGGTGCACCCTCTGGTGAGAGGGTAATGGGGGCATGAAAGACTAGCCAGCAGGGTGCAGACAAACCTCTTCATTGTTCTCCAGGGTCTGAGCTTTTATTTAACAAAAAAGTTGGTCTCTAGGTGTTATGGTTGCAAAGAAACCGTTCAAAACACGACTCCTGGATAACCAATGTAGCCTTGATCTACCTGAATTAAAGAGATCCTGAGACAATAGCTCTGATAGGGGAAACTGCCTTGTGTGTAACTGACATAGCAACATCTACCTGAGTCTGCAATAAAAAACAGTAACTCTGAGGTGTGATTTGCCCCATTCATTTTGGATACCAATAATAAAGCTTCTTTAAATGTCAGCCTTTTTAACTGCACATCAAGGGATGTAAGAAAAGAGAGGAAGAATTGTAAAGCTTTCTCCAGCATGTCCTAAAGTAGAGGGGGGTTCTAGGGATTATCCGGGGGAGAGCATGGGGGGCATGGAAGACGTATACATTTAACAAGAGCAGGCCTTTAATGAGATACGGTGAGACTGAAGGGGCAAAATTGATTCCATATTCCTAAAGGGGGCGGGGTTCAGCTTTCAAAAGTTTGGGGAGCAATTGATTTAAGGCAGGTGTTACTTGTAAGATCAGCTCAGCATTTTATTTTCACTCTTCCCATTGCTAATAATTGTGTAAGGTTTCAACTAAGGTAGAAGTGTATATGAGACAGGAAGGGATTGGAGCTGTATGTAATCCACTAGTTCATTGTGCGTTGTCCCCCTCTAGTGGCTTCCCCCGATACGAGGTTAAAAGCTTTTTACTGTTACCAGCTAATGAAGTTTCTCTTTAGCTCAAGTGCGCCAGATTTTGGGTTCAGTCCCTGCTGAAGTGAGTTTGTGGAATATGATCCTGCTTTTAGACAAATCATTCAGCAGTCCTGACTTCAACTTCCTCTGATTTATAAGGGCACCCCTGAGGTATTTTGTGGGAGGGTGGGGTATAGTTTTGTTTTTTGCATAAATAATATATTGTATTAATAAATATAAAGAAAGGAGACATGATTGCAACTGGAACAGGATTAGTGCCATGGGGTCCCAGGATCACAGCCCAGTAAGGGAAAGGATTGCTTTGTATTCCATTGCTCTGAAAGCTTTTTTGGTCAAAGAAGGGTTAATATTACTCCATGGGAGACCTTGGTACATGGCCCCTTGTTGTTGTCATCATTGTGTATCTCTGAGATGCACTGCATCTGAGGTGTGTGTGGCATTTTACAGACAAATGAACGGATCAGGAACCGCAGCTCCTAGGAGTTCATGGCCACATTGGAACGCCCAGTATCCCTTTGTTGATCCTGTACTCCTTGTGGAAAGCGCTAATCCCTTTGGCTGCTGCTGCTCTGCAGCCCCATGTTTCTCTGTGTTTAGTCAGGCTGACTCAGATCCAGGATCGCCCCGCGCTTTGGGAATATCTGTTCACCACTTGGCCCGGGATTGGCTGGTTTCACGGGAGCGCCTCGCTCACTGGGATTGCACTGCAGCTCCTCATCTGCATGATGCTAGTGTGTTCCAGCACCTTCGTCCGGAAGAGCGGCCATTTTGAGGTACTCCCCAGCTGCACTCTGCAAGTGGGGTTTGGTTTTGCTTGTGCCCCCTCCGTTACAGTGCAGTCATGTATGCTCCAGTGTCTCCCATTCTGCATCCCATTGAGACTTGCATATTTTCTGCCAGGATCATTTTCATACATTTCTTTCCACAGCGATTCCAGTCGCAGCACGATCGTAACGTGTTAGTCCCTCTCCAGGCGGCACCGTGTAAACTGGTAGCTGATCTTAGAGTTCATTTAACTGAATCCCATGCAGCCAAACTCCTATGTAGAAAGACAGCAGGAAAAACCTGCTCACAAGGGCAGGGGGTAGGTGGGGAACAAAGCTCTTTAATGGGTTAAGAAATAAAACCCAGCAATTCAGACAAACTCAGGTAATTACATCCCTCATGAGGCCAAGTTAGGAACTCTCATCCAGTGACACTTCTCCCACTGCATGGGGGTGGTTAGTGCAGGAACTGGCTCCTTGTCTGCAAAGCTGCCCAATGCAGATGGACGTTCAGTGCTTAAGGGGCTTACGAGGGCTTTGCTTTTACTCTGTGCCTGGCACCAACTTGCTGTGCACAACAACCAGATCTTCACAACGTCCTGCCCAGACTCTCCGTCTGGGAAGCACGGCCCCCAATGCCACAGAGGTCGTGTGCCCTCTCTTCCGCTCTGTTACGCCTGTATAAATCCAGAGTGACTCCACTGATTTCAGGGGCCTCCTGGGGCAGGTTCTGACCTCAGTTACTCTTGTGTTGGCCAGGAATGGCAATGCTGAAGTCCTTGGAGGTTCCACATTTACACCAGGATAACTGAGAGCTACATCTGGCTCCTTACTGCTAAGAATGACTGGTTTTTCATACCTGTCCACGGCCGCTGTTGGCTGGGCTGGAAAGCCGAGCTGGAGCGTACTGTATCTGGTGCCTAGAAATACCAGTGAAAAGAATGATGGAAAACTAGTGACACTTTACCCAAACTACAGCCACAGTTGGGCTGTATCTTTTGCCACCACTGCACTCATTAGTCTCTCTTACTGTTCATCACTGACGCCAGGCTGGTGTCCCCAGTGATCCGTTATTGTTGTGACCTGCAGGTCTTCTACTGGACTCATCTGTCCTACATCTCCATCTGGGCTTTGTTAATCCTCCATGGGCCTAATTTCTGGAAATGGTTTGTGGTTCCTGGATTTCTGTTTGTGGTGGAGAAGACAATTGGCATTGCTGTGTCACGCATGGGCGGGCTGTACGTTGTGGAAATCAACCTCCTGCCATCGAAGGTTTGTTCCCAAAGTGATCCAAGGATGTGCAGTTACGGGAATATGTTTTAAAAATACTGCTGGGGCTGGGGTGAGATGTGAAATAAAGAATTGGAAATTGAGCTTACTAGGGTCTATTCCTAGTTCTGCCACTGACTTGCTGCATGACCTTGGGGAATTCACTTCACCCCTCTTTGCCTCTCTTTCCTGTTCCCTAAAATGGGGATAAAAATCCTCACCCTACTTCACAGGAGCACTTTTGTCATTTGTACCACTTTGCGATTCCAGTGAAAAGCACTCTATAATAACAACTATTCTTATGTGACACGGGAAAAGGAAGGAAAAGTGAGACAAAAGAGGTATTAAAAAGACAAACTCAGATGATTGTCTACTGTGTATTATGGCAACGTGCTGGAGTGGCAGCATTCCCTAGACTCATGGAAATTAGAAATGGCAGTGCTGAAATAGGGAGGCAGTCTGACTTAGTAGGTAAAGCACCAGCATGGGACTCAGGAGATCTGGGTTCAATTCCTGTCTCTATTCACCAGACTTTGGGCAAGTTTCTGTGCCTCAGTTTCTCCTCTGTAAAATGTGGATACTGATCCTCTTTGTAAAGTGATTTGAGATCTGCTAAGAGCTGGGGGTTATTATTCTTTCACCTGGTGCAAGAGTGGTCCTTACGTTATATGGCCCGGGGCATTAATTAATCTATTTTAAGTGTCTAAAGGGTTGTCCTCCCCCTTCTTTTGGGTCGCTGCTCCACAAGCCAGTGTGAAAAGCACAGCAAAAGGCACAGAATCATGGTTTAGTATTTGGCCAGTCAAGGCGTTCTCTTGAGCTGCATCTTGACTTGTCTGATAATGAAACAATCTGCAGAAAGTGTGTTACCTGCAATCCTCTGTCAGCGTTAATAGTACCTTTTCAGCAAACATTGACACAAAGGCCAGTGCCTGGGCACCCATTCCCAGTGGCCTCTCTATGGAAGCAGGCTTGGGGCAGATATCGGTCACACCTCTGCAGTTGAGGGGGCCTGGCTGTACCAACAGAGAGGTAGCTCGACATCTGTATGCTGTAAAATATGCCCACAATTATTTGCATGCTCAAAACTGCAGGCACAGACTTGGAGGCTGTTGTGCTCTGGAGAAGCTATGCCAGTGGAAGAGGCTTAGAGTAACATACAGTCTGCCGGGTTCTCTTGTGTGCAGAGAAATTTTCTACCTCTTGGCTTTTCATTTCAATCAAGGTGACTCATCTTGTGATTAAGAGACCACAGTTTTTCCACTACAAGCCTGGAGACTACGTTTACCTGAATATCCCAGCGATTGCGAAGTATGAATGGCATCCTTTCACCATTAGCAGCGCTCCCGAACAACAAGGTGTGTGGTTATACTGGACACCAGAACTGCGCCATTTTGCTATTTAATCGGAATGGTTACTTACAAAAAGGCTAGAATGATAAAATAGCAGAGAGAGACCATTGGGTATGGTGCAGCGAGATTTTGCAGCAAACGGGCTACGTTTGAAGTAACTGAGTCAATATCCAAGAATCATTTAATTAGGTGCTCTAGCTGTGGCATGCCGAGAAGCAGCTGTGTGTGTGTCTGTGTGTTTTTTGTTTTTTTTTAAATCATATGAGAAAGGAAGCTCTTTGCCAGTCTGGTTTCCCTGTGCTGAGCTGGGACTTGTATTCCACCTCACCTTCTTCGCCCAGCAGACGTGAGCTCCACACTTCTGGAAGGAGAAGCAGATGGGCATAACTCACAGCAGCCGCCTCTGACCTCTGCTTCCCCTGTCCCTGCTGAAAGGGAACATTTCCACCTGCCCTGCAGCTCTGCCCTTCCCCCTTGTGTGGAATCATGGGAAATGTGGCTTCTCTGAGGAAAAACAAAGACCAAAAAACTGTCTCATCCAAATCACTTATTTCCCTGCAATTCGAGAAACACTGCCGTATATTCCATGCTCAGAAAGGGGCTGACTATCTTAGGGGTAACATGTCATCTCATGTACGGATCCTGCGAACGCAGCTGATATATTGGATGACTGACCTAATTGAAATGGCCAGCACATTTCTTCGGTTAGCTTTCCTTAGCAGCCTTGTTACTCCCTCTGGTGTTTCTGAAAGCTTGGAATTCAGCCTTAACTTAAATGCTGGGCCAAAATCTGTTCTCCATGAAGTCCAGGATAACTGCACTGGACTTCTTAGAAATTCCTCTAGATTTTTACTGGTGTAACCGAGACAAGAACTTGGCCTGTTGATTTTAAAATACATCACTTTGCTTGCCTGGAGAAAGTTTCAGTCCAGCTGTATGATTCCCTCATCAGAATATTTATACAAGGCTCCTTCTTATTTCACCGTAGTCTGCCTTCATTTCACAGATACCATCTGGCTGCATATAAGATCACAAGGACAATGGACCAGCAGACTCTATGAATATTTCAGGTGGCCTGAACCACTCAGCCAGGAGCCTAAACGGCTAATGAGAAATCTAAGAAAGCAGAGGTACCGCAAATGGACCCAGGTTTGTAATGGACAGGGATTATTTTTATGAATCACTTTTTATAGTTTAAAATAGGAGTGCCTTTAGTTTGCTTTCTGTGAAATGTGTTAGGGTACGATAGTGCCTGCAGCTGCCACTAGGTGACGGTGACGCTGGCATCAGCATGGGAGAGGGACCCTGCCTGTATTTATCCTCGCACATTGCCCTGGGTGGAGGCTGTTCATTTCTTCCTGGTGAGGACACCCAAAAAAGTAAGAATATTCAGTTGCTACAAGCCTGTGGCTTGTGGATCAGAAATGTCTGGGTTGCTCAGGCTGATGTCCTAGTGTCAGACGTACAGAGGGCTCTGTTAGCTTATTAAAACACGCCACAGAGTTCAGTATCTGATGCTTCCCTGTGGACAGTCACCGCTACGTTTCGGATCAGAATTGTGTGTCTTCCGGTAGAGTCATTGCGACTTCCTATTTCTCAAACAGCAGGTGTGCTGTAGGTACGATCTGGGCTTCTGGGCACATGTAGGAAGTGTGCAGAAGAGGAACAGGGCTGTAAAGCATTTCCAGGCTGAGGTTGGAGTCCCCCATACTGCTCTCTCATGGGGATTTTCTATCTATTCTTTATGGGTTTGCTGATTTTCCTGAATCTAAAATAAAAACCATCAAGATGGAAAGAGAATTACATGCTCATGGTGACTGGAAAGCAGCATGGTGGTACTGAAACTTGAAACAAACAGACCAGGCCATTATCTGAAAGGCCTAATAATAATTCCTTGCTCTTATACAGTGCTTCTTCATCAGCAGATATCACAGTGCACTACAAAGGAGGGCAGTACCAGTCTCCCCATTTTACAAAAGGGGAAACAGAGGCGCAGTGGGATGAAGTGACTTGCCCAAGATCACGCAGCCGGCCAGGGGCAGAGCTGGGCACAGAGCCCAGGTCTCCAGCATCCCAGTCCAGTGCTCTAGCCGTTGGGCAACACTCCCTCTAGAAAAAAAATAAGACAGACCCTGGGCTGGTGCAAATCTGCAGCGTTCCATTGGCTTGAATGGAGCTACACCAGTTTACACGAGCTAAGGATCTGGTTCTGTATCTCACGGCTGTGCGATCCTCATGACATTCTGCTGCCCACGTGGTATCAGATTTGTGCATGTAAGAAAAGCAGGAAGACCTGTGTCCTGGACGTTGTCCCCTGTAACATGGGTAGTGAGAAAGGAGGTAAAAATGCCCAACAACGTCCTGTCTAGTTACAGGTCAACCTCATGAGCCAACTATTTTGTTAACCCTCATTAGAGTTGTGTTCTGCCCTGGGGCCTAAGCAGAGAAGCCCTGGATGGACAAAATAGCTCCTGTCAATAAAGAGAAGAAAGTTTCATCTATCTCAGTGACATGGCTCTCAGTGTTTTCATTGAATTTGGCTCTAGGAGCATCTTTTCCGCTCATCTGGTTCGGAGGCATCAGTAGCCACCAGTAAGGATGAAACGGTTGAACTGACGTCTTACAAAGCCACCAGGTACCCTGACGGTGAACCTGCTGACATCACCGTCACCAGAAGGGATGAAGAAGAGAGCCCGCACGTCAGAGAAGTAAAGGCCCTTCATTTGTTGGCTAGACAACTTACCATTGATTACATGCTTCCAAGGCTATTGGGTTCAGGCGGCTTTGCATCAGCCCCATCTGGGCTGGGTCGGGATGGCGTGAATGAGCCCTTTTCAGATAGGGGTAGATGAGTAAGAGGAGAGGACCTTGTAAATGCTGGACATTTGGGGCCTGTATTCAGGAATCAATAGGACTGGTCAAAACCTTTCCACCAAATTTTTTTTTTTTTTAATAGAAAATTGAGGTTTTAACTAAAAATTTTTTTTGCTAAAAGTGTCTGTTTTGGTTGAAAATTTTTATTTTTCATTGAAAAACTGGATATCCAAAAAATCCAAAGTGTCTTTGGTTTTTGGCCACAAAAAGTAAAAATGTTGATGCGGAATTGCCTCCTGGGGGGTTATAGTTTGGGTGTCTCATATCCCCATTCTCCACTCTGGGCTGGGTTCCATAGTCAGACTACATCTACCATGCGCTGTCATGCGTGTGATGTAGTCCAAGTTGCACTGAGTGGTAGGTAAGGCTCCAATCCTGCAACCCCATACGTGTTTAATTTTAAGCATCTGACTATTCCCATTGACTTCAATGTGACTATTTATGTGTTTACTGGTAAGTACTGGTAAGTTTACTACATAAGTGTGATCTGGATTAAGGCCCAAATCATGATAATCCCTGATAGGTGGACACACAAAATTCTCATTGACATTCACCTTTTGTCCTTTGTAGAGAAAATACACAGGCAGACACTGGATGATGTTTGTGCTTTTTATCTGTGTTTGCTACTGATCTGCATCATTTGGAAAGTGGCATGTCAGGAAAACGATACGCTTGTGGCTTAATAATGAATTTCTTATTGTGAATTTTAGAAAAGATTCCTCTACAAAGCTGAAATGTGTAATAAGACAGTAGTCACTAGTGGACCAGTTTAGACAGACAAGGAATAGAAATGAAGCCGTTTTAAAATCAGCAAAGATTCACACACTCTCTTTTTAAGGGGAAAAAAATGGAAAATTAGATATAAATCATACTAATGTTAGAAAGTTGGAGAACCACGTTTACTGGCTTTTATCATCTGATATGAAAAGCTCTCAGGATATTGATTCTGTCACAGCTGAAGGAGTAGTCATTACAGATAAAAAATTTATATGCACCGTTTTTAATGAGTTTCTCTCCCTGTTGCTGTTGAACTATTCTCTTTTCTCTCAGTTAGCAGAGATCCTCCTACCATTGTCAATCTGATCAAAATTCTTGTATCTCTTTTATTCTCCCTTCTAGGCCCGACTAACGCATGATTTATGGGAATTTGAATAATTGCATTTTTGAATCAACCTTTTTGATTCAATTACAATCTGGATAATTTACACAGACATCTTGGGTGAGATTTAATGCCTTTGAAAATCTTCCCCCTAAACTAATGGGCCTTCCCATTTTGGATAATGAGAACTTTTATTAATGTGGAATGTAAATAGAAAAACTTTACTTTATGTTACTCCTCTCTGAAGAATGGGTACATGGTCACCTACCTTGAAAGTGACTCTTGCAGCGCTAAAATAATACTGTATTTGACTTATTCCTGGTGCAGTGATTAGGTCAGGAATGATATAACCAAAATGAATGTCTCTGCCAATCTGGAAGGAAATAGATAAGTATTACCAGGAGATCTATTAGCACGTCAGAGTAAGGGTGACTTTAATACTCAAGATGGAATAAATTCTGAGAACAATGTCATCTGCTTGACTCTTGGCAACATGGTTTTCTTTATGTAACAGGTTTCTGCCAAGCTGAGTGAGAATCACAGAGTTTGTAATATCAAGGTAAGATTCTCCTTTGCGTGGCTGGTTAAAGCGCCTCGCCTGCAGCTGGTTCTGGGCAAACAGACCCCAAGCCAATTGCAGGATCATTGACTCATAGACTTGAAGGTCAGAAGGGATTATTATGATCATCTAGTCTGGTCTCCTGCACATTGCAGGCCACAGATCCTCATCCACCCACTCCTGTTCATAGAATCATAGAATATCAGGGTTGGAAGGGACCTCAGGAGGTCATCTACTCCAACCCCCTGCTCAAAGCAGGGCCAATCCCCGACTAAATCATCCCAGCCAGGGCTTTGTCAAGCCTGACCTTAAAAACCTCAAAGGAAGGAGATTCTAGCACCTCCCTAGGTAACCTATTCCAGTGCTTCATCACCCTCCTCTTGAGAAAGTTTTTCCTAACATCCAACCTAAACCTGCCCCACTGCAACTTGAGACCATTACTCCTTGTTCTGTCATCTGGTACCACTGAGAATAGTCTAGATCCATCCTCTTTGGAACCCTCTTTCAGGTAGTTGAAGGCAGCTATCAAATCTCCCCTCATTCTTCTCTTCTGCAGACTAAACAATCCCAGTT
This sequence comes from Chelonia mydas, assembly GCF_015237465.2. NCBI lineage: Eukaryota > Metazoa > Chordata > Testudines > Cheloniidae > Chelonia > Chelonia mydas. The sequence continues at coordinate 80,270,146 of NC_051250.2, forward strand.
CCCTCAGCCTCTCCTCATAAGTCATGTGCTCCAGCCCCTTAATAATTTTTGTTGCCCTCCGCTGGACTCTTTCCAATTTTTCCACATCCTTCTTGTAGAGTGGGGCCCCAAACTGGACACAGTACTCCAGATGAGGCCTCACCAATATCGAATAGAGGGGAACGATCACGTCCCTCAATCTGCTGGCAATGCCCCTACGTATACATCCCAAAATGCCATTGGCCTTCTTGGCAACAAGGGCACACTGTTGACTCATATCCAGCTTCTCGTCCACTGTAACCCCCAGGTCCTTTTCTGCAGAACTGCTGCCTAGCAACTCGGTCCCTCATCTGTAGTGGTGCATGGGATTCTTCCATCCTAAGTGCAGGACTCTGCACTTGTCCTTGTTGAACCTCATCAGATTTCTTTTGGCCCAATCCTCTAATTTGTCTAAGTCCCTCTGTATCCTATCCCTGCCCTCCAGTGTATCTACCACTCCTCCCAGCTTAGTGTCATCTGCAAACTTGCTGAGGGTGCAGTCCATGGCATCCTCCAGATCATTAATGAAGATATTGAACAGAACTGGCCCCAGGACCGACCCTTGGGGCACTGTTATAGACCCCTAACCTCTGGCTGAGTTACTGAAGTCCTCAAATCATGGTTTAAAGACTTCAAGTTACAGAGAATCCACCATTTACACTAGTTTAAACCTGCAAGGGACCCGTGCCTCATGCTGCAGAGGAAGGTTAAACCCCCCAGGGCTCTGCCAATCTGACCTGGGAGAAAATTCCTTCCCTACCCCAAATATGGTGATCAGTTAGACCCTGAGCACGTGGGCAAGACCCACCAGCCAGACAGGGCAGTAGGACTCTGGCCTGTAACTCCTTTCTGTTGTAAGTAGTCCTTACATGTGCCAGCAGTGCCACTCCGGGGCTAAAGTAAATCTCATTCCCTCAGGTTCCCCTCCTTGCCCACCTGACTATGGGCCCCACCATTCCCACTAAAGGCAATGAGATTGTGGGGTGTGACTGGACTGGTGCTGGAGCACTCTCCTGGCCCTGCGTCTACACCAAACAGAGAAAGTGCAGCTGTTTCTGGCTGAAAAGCCAACCTGACAATTGCTTTGCAATGTTTGAGTGGATTGTTTTCTCCCTGAATTTTTGGGCGGGTGGAGAACCCACCAGAAAGCTTCTTGTGTCCATCTTTTCTGTCAGCGCTGCTGAGCTGAAGTGACATTAAATCTCACAGTTACAGCTCTGTTCACTCATGTTATGCAGCCAGACAGGACGCTGCCTAAACCGCCTTGCTGGAAATAAGAGAAATAATTAAAATGACTGAAACATTTTTCAAGGAAAAATCCTGGGCCAGATCCCCAGCAGGTGTAAATCAGCAACGCTCCACAGGAGCCCACGGAGTTCCAATGATGGACATGGGCTGAAAACCAAGCTCCCTGATTGCCTATCTTACACTAAGGAGCACAAAGGCCGTAGAAGGGCGTAGCACCCACATCAACACCAGACTTTCAAATCAATCTCTGCTCTCAGCTAGGGACCCAAAGAAAAGACCAATTTTTTGAGGCCACGTTGGGTTCAAAGCACTTGCCTTGTGGGTCATAGAGTCATCTACTTCCATTCAAGGTGGAGAAGCTCCCTGAAGGTGCTGGTCTTCAACCCTGAATCCCCTGTTGAGCTCAGGAGGTGTTTTGGCTGTGCAAAGAATGCCGGGTGAGACCCTAGGCTGTTATCCGTCCCCCTGCCAGTGCAGGGTTATTTTAGATAAAAAAAATGAGAAGTGTCTGTGTGAAACTGAAGCAAATGTGTCTTGTGTGGCTCCAAACTGCAGCCTTTCTTCTCTCTCAGTGCTATATTGACGGTCCCTATGGGACACCTACGCGAAGGATCTTCACCTCGGAACATGCTGTGCTGGTAGGCGCTGGGATCGGGATTACTCCCTTTGCCTCTATCTTGCAAAGCATCATGTACAGGTTGGCATTGTACCTTTTTAAGGCTTTGTAAGTAGAATAAATACTAACCTGTGGAGGCGGAATTCTTCTTCCATTGCCAAATAAAAGCCACACCGTGGTTTCAAGATTCATGTTATGTATTACGTTCAGGGTCAGTTCTTTTCTATCTGATCTAGACCTCATCACCATATTAGCTGGAGACTATTCCTGGTTCTCCCACTGGACTGCTGGGTGACCTTTTACAAGTCATCTCTGCCTCTGTGCTTCAGTTTACCCATCTGTAAAATGAGGATAATGATCTGATGGCCTTTGGAAAGCGCTTTGAGATCTGTGGGCGAACAGTGCTATGTACGAGGTAGGTATTGTTAGCTGAGCGGTTTATTATCATTGAATGGATTTTAACCTCACAAGGGCCCTGCTGAGGTAGGGAACTGCTATTATCTCCATTTTACAGATGGGAACTGAGGCCCAGCATAGATCAAGTGACTCACCTGAGGTCAGACACAAAGTTTGTGGCTGAGCCAGTCCAGTAGTCTCTCCACTAGATCATCCTTTCTCCCTGACATTGAGGACTTCGTCCTTACAGGTGGGTGAAAAGATGTTCCTAAAACCAAACTCATCCTTCCAAATGGACAGACACTACACTGAAGACTGACACCCGAACAGAAAGTTTGCAAAGAAGCCGGATAAGGGTATTTTCTAGAGCTGGTCAAAAAAGGTGAACACTAGAAAAAACTTGTTGAAAATGTTGAATTTTGGAAAAACATGGCTCAGCTCTAATGACTTTCTCATGAGAGTTTTCACTACTGAGAGCAGGGGCGGGGAGGTGCTAAAGAGCTGGCATGACCGTGCTTGTTACCACATGTGGGTTCTGTTGCATTCTTCTAGGTATCGCATGAGAAAACAAAATGATCCCCGCTGTGGCTATTCATGGTCTGAGAGCCTCAAGGATGACGAAATGAAGCTTAGGAAGGTGAGCTCCTACTTATAGGGATAACTCAAAGCTTCCCAGCGACAACCTGACTGCTGGTAGTAAATATTTGCGGGAAATCTTGTGAGCTGCTCTGTGCAGTTTGCTCCTGGGCAGAGCAACTTCCCGGACCGGGGCCCAACGTTGTGTTGTCCGAGGGTCTGCTGGCTTACCGACTTCTAACCACTGCTCCAACTTTTAAAATGCAATAATAGCTGCGTTTTGCTGCAGAAACTGTATCTCAGGGCTTGTCTACAGTAGAAGTGCTGCATCAGTGCAGCTGTAGCAGGTCTGGTGAAGACGCTCTAGGCCGATGGGCGAGAGCTCTCCCGTCAGCATAATAAATCCACCTCCGCGAGAGATGGTAGCTATGCCATAGCACTGTCCATATTGGCACTTAGGTCAGTGCAACTTACGTTGCTCGGGCGTGGTGGCTTATTCACACCCCTGAGTGATGTAAGTTTACACCAGAGTTAGTGGTAGTGTAGACCTGGCCTCAGGCTGAGACTTATAGTGCCCCGTTTAAGTCAAGAGGGGCTAATGTACCTTTGGATGCACTGCAGTTGATTATGATAGGGATGCCAACGGACTCATAATGAAACCATTGGCGCCTATGTTGTAACTGTAACAATAATGTAAGAGGTATAAACGATCCAATCATTTATAGGGTTTGGGTCCTTCAATGCACCTCTGCTAAGAGGTCTCCAGACCCTTGTCCTCCACTCAGAGACATCCTTACTAAATAATAAATGCACAAACACCACTGCCCTAGAGCTATGTTCACGGCATATAGACAGAGGCATTAGATAGAAACATAAAATATTCTTTCTGGAAGATTTCAATGTAACACAACTTTATTTCTTAGAATCCAGAGCAGAGAGAGACAAAGCAATCTGCTCCCTAAGGCAGAGAGGACAATTTCCCCTACCTTGCTCTAGGCTGGTTGTTTGCAGACTGACTGACTGCTCCCAGATTGCATGTTTCCCTATAGAGCCCTCGTGCCTGCAAGCAGAACCAGGGAAACCCCTGAAAATTAAAAGTGATAGTTTACAATTTTAATACACGTTTGAATACACCACTCTCCCAGGCAATGGGTCCGACCTCAGCTAGCATAAGTTGGCATAGCCCCTTTAGAGTAAGTGAAGCCACATTGGTTTGCTCAGGCTGAACTGGCCCGGTCTGTGGGACTCCAGAGCTGCCTGCTAACCATCCTGCTCCTTCACCAGTTCCCATGGAGATGAACATGGTATAAAGGCCCAGACAGACACAGAATTAGAACCTGGCTCCGTCCCACAACTGTCTGTCCCTTGTCTAATGTGACCAAGAGCCGCTGGGGACTGGGGCCTTGTCGCTTTGCCAGTCTGCAAAGAGCCGCGCTGGGGGCTTTAAAAGGCACAAACATCAACTGATTCGTAGTTTGGTATGTAAATGTGTGGCTCGCTAGCACCAAAGCAAAGATCGTGCTTTCAGGTTGACTTCATCTGGATCAACCGAGACCAGAAGTCCTTTGAGTGGTTTGTCAGCCTGCTCACAAAGCTGGAAATGGACCAGGCTGATGAGGAACCAGAAGGTAAGTGGAAGCCAGGCGGCTCTGCTAGTGAATCCCTCCCTCCCCCATTCCAGTGGGCATGTAGGAATACTATTGACCTCAGCCTCCGTGACACATGCCCCCCAGCAGAGTGCAAGTGTCTTTAGTAACACAGTAGATGTTGCATTGTCCCTATTGTCATGTGATAGGCCTATCTGCAAATACAGGAAAAGAGGCAGCCGGGAGGGGATTTGTGAGCTGCAACCATTGTGTCCCAATCCTGGCTCCATCAAAGCTCACTGAGGCTACACTCCACAGGCTCTTGGCAGATCCTTTCAAGGGGGGCACTCCTGGGCCAGACTTAAGTGTGGCCCAAGTACCCTTGGTCTGACTGCCACCACTACACTCCTTCCCCTGCTTGGACTGCCATGCTCCTGCCAGGAGAACTCTGTGCGAATGGTTGGGTGGGAAGCCTCAGCTGCCTTGGGCACTGGCACCAGATAACCCTGCTTTGCTACTTCGTGGTACTAGCTGTTGCTGCTCTTCTGATAACATGTCCCGACCACATACAGTCCCCACTTCCAGAGGCAGCACCTTCTCTCCACGAGCGAGACAAGGCAGATACAGTCGGGGTCTATGGATTGGCGGGAGACTCTCCTACCTAGGGGAAGTGGCCTAGAACATCAGGCCGGGGTACAGACCAAAAGAGAGTCTGTCTGGTTGACGTGACATGTTGTTCCGCCTATTTTCCCAGGGACAGGTGTTCTGCTAGCTGAGGTTTTGGTGGCAATGTGTTTTGAGCCAGCCTCGGTCAGTAATTCTGCACTAACAAACTGAACTCCAGATGCTCAGCTGTCACTTTGCTTTTCCCTTAAATGCACAGGCCGTTTTCTAGAGATGCACCTGTACATGACTTCAGCGCTCAGTAAGAACGATATGAAGGCTATTGGTCTGCAGATGGCTTTAGATCTGCTGGCGAAGAAGGAAAAGAAAGACTCTATCACAGGACTGAGGACCAGAACCCAACCAGGCCGCCCTGACTGGAGCAAGGTAACGATCCTTGAAACCCAATTAACAAACTGCGTCCGCCTGCTTCACTGTTGGGGAGGCACCCGAGCCGGGTAATGCTGGAGTAACTCCAGAGTAGTCAGTGGGGTGTGTGTATTTACAACGGTGTCAGTGAGCTCAGTCTGGTGCTCCAGGCCCAGTCTCTGCCTCCTCAACCAGGCAGGTTTCTGTTAGAGTCAATGGGAGCTTGGCTTGAGTACGGAGCTCAAAGCGATGCCTGAGGAGTGAGGGTTTCTGGTGGCTCTTCAAGTGGGAACTCTATGGGAGTTCTTTGATTGCTGCTTCAAGTTTCATGTCTACTGTTTAAGACTTCGTTACATCGTCCCCTTATCCATGACCAGGAAACAAGCCACCCTCCCTCGTAATTGTTAACAGCCACCCATGAAAAGAACCTCCCTAGGTGGTGCTTTGGTGTGCCACCTGCTTAGCTTTGTGGTGAAAGAGAGCTAGTGAACCAAGGGCATGTTAATGGTGTTCACGTGCGATGTTAAAACAGACCTTGTTCTTTTCTTCTCCTCCCTGCTTTCGTTTCATGTCAGGTGTTCCACAGGATGGCAGAGGAAAATAAAGGGAAAGTCCAAGTCTTCTTCTGCGGGTCTCCGGCTCTTGCCAAGGTAGTCAAGGCTCACTGCGAACACTTCAACTTCAGATTTTTCAAAGAAAATTTTTAATGATCTCTTTCTGTCCATCGCTGCCTTTCTCCGCAGCCCGGAGGGCTGTGTTTAGAATCCACTTCCTGCAGGTGATTTAAAGTGTAGCTTAGGTGTTTGCTTCTGTAATTGCTGGCGCATGCATCATACTTACAAGAGAGCTTTCTTTACCTTCCTCTCTGATTGTATGTGTGGGAATATACTGTGTTTGCCCAAAGCATGGTCTAAACATGCCCCATAAATAAAGCATGCTTGTGTTCAGCTGAACCTGGTGTCTAGCACCTCCAGCTGAGTCCCAGTAGGAGCACAAATAACACTTTGGCTTCTCTTTTGTGCATGGTGTGCAACTCGGGTAGGATGCCCCCGTCATGAAGAATAAAGCTCCCATTTTGGGGAGGAAATGTGGAAACTTTAAGGGGAGGGTGGAGCAGCACCAGTTCTAGGAGTTTACTGCCCCTTGGTAGCTATGGACAGACCTTCATAAAGGACCAGGGACATAGGAGTTGCCAGAGTGGATCAGCTCAGTTCTCCATCCAGTCTGATATCCCACCTCAGGCAGTGGCCAGTGCCAGATGCTTCAGAGGAAGGTGCAAGAAACCCCCAAGGGAGTAATTATGGAGTAACCTGCTCGCAGGGTAAGTGTCGTCCTGACTCCTGTCACTTAAAAGTTAGGCTGTACCCGGATGCTTGAGAGTGTGTGCCCCTTCCAAACTAGTACCTGGGGGGTTAAAGCGTTATATTTTTATTTAACTCAGGCTCAGAGTCTGGCTCTGTGGAGTCAAAATATTTACCAGCACCTGAAGTTCCGTAAAGCAACCTAGTGAGATTGTCGGCTTACAGCAGAGATGGGGCAAGCCATAAAATACACATCCAGAGTCCAAGTGCCCCAATTTGAGGATTTTCAGTGCCAGGGTTTTGATTCAGCCTGGGAACAAAATTCAGATCTTTATCAGGGTTTGGCTTCTGAGCCCATCCAAAGGTCAGGGGAGCTTGGGGTCCAGGGCTCGGGCCTATCTCTAAATACTATCAGTTGGCTGATAAGAAACATTACAAGAAAATAAACCCACTGGCCAGATTCTCTGTAGTGGAGAGGGATGGCCACAGGAAGCCTGGTTTACAGTCGACTGGCCCGGGCACAAGGCAGAGCTGCCCCTGTGCAAAGCTACCTTATGCTAGCGGAGGATCAGTCGTAGCAGAGCTCCGTCCCACCCCTTGACTGTCCGCAGCCCGCCACCCACACCCCGCAACAGAGCCACCCCTGCCAGATTTAGTGCAGCAGAGCGTCCCCTGGGCAGGAGCAATCTCTGCAGAGCGTTTCAGGCCGTGCTGAGACCCGTGTGCACAAAGTGGCCTTAGCAGACAGACAAGTGTGAAGAACAAACTTGCTCCGAGGAGCGCACGATTCAGCCTGAGCGGGGGGCACAGAGATGCAGCGCTGATCTCGAGGGCTCGCTGTCGGCAGTTTAGGAATGGGTTAAGTGCCTGATGGAGTAAATAAGCTTGTTTGTCTGTGTCCAAACTGACATCAAAGCATGAATTAGAGTTTCTTCCACTCGGCTAGTTTAGAATATCATAGCACAAAGCCTGGAAATGCCAGTTCTTAGAGCCCAGACAGGCGTGAACTGACAAGCAGCTTGTTTGCTCTTAGGGCAGTTGGTTGCAGTTTTGTCATCGCTCAGCTTGTTAGCCTTTTCCAACAGGACCATGTCACTGCTTTACTCTTGGTTCCATCTTGGCTATGTCTCGGGGAGACAGCTCGAATTTGGGGAGATTTCTTTCCCAGGAAACACAGGGGTGCAGCCAAAGCCAGGAGAAATGCAAGAGAAAAGGGAGACACAGAACCGTAAGGAGACTGAGGGAGCCATTGGCGAACAAACCTAGCAAAAGCTGAATGAGCCTCTTTCGTTCAGGATTCTGGGTGGGGCTTGTAACATTTTCAGCAGAATATTAAATGCTCAAAACTCTTTGAGCACAAAGTGCTGGATCATCGTTAGTCAGTTTCACTTTGCGTGTGGGGTTGCAAACGGTTTGGTGGCTGAAAAGCTTGGCGCTTAAGCAACATCAAAAAGTGGATTTCCCCACATGGTTGTGAAAGTGTCAGAAAGCTGCCACTTCGGGTTTCCACTCTGAACGCTCATCTTGTGCCCCGCTGCCAATCTCCGGTCTCGTCCCATAACGTCCTCAGAGGTCTTTTACCAAGGGTGAAGCTCTGACTGCAGCCCAGGGCTGAGCACAGGACCTTGAAATCCTGGGAACTTTAGGAAAGTCCAGCCCAAGATTCAGCTGTGAACATGGCAGCCAGAGCCCATCTCTGTGTTTGGAGGAGCTGGTTGGGAAATTATTATTGTTTTTTCCTAAGAAAAATTTAGACCAAACCGTTTTTTTTCCCCATTTCTGTTGAAAATTTTCTTTTACTTTTTTTGGCTTTTGGTGAAAAACTGACAACCCAGAATCTGAGAAATTCCAGCTTTCGGTTACCACAAACCAAAATGTTTTCATTTTTTAGAGTTTGGGTGTGTCAACGAAAACCTACAAATTTTCTAGCAAAATGGACATTTTCCCACAAAATGGTCTGGTTCATCAAACAGCCATTTTCGGACAAAAACTTTATTTTGATGGAACATTTTCAACCCTCTCTTGCATTTTGGATGTAGGCCCCCTTGAACGTTAGGAACACTTGACTTTGGGTCTCTCAGCCTCAGCTCAGATTCAGACTCTGTCCTCGGATTTCTGATAGAGAGCACTGGAGACAGTATTGTACTTGGTGTTCTTACATGTTGGTCACGGCTCCCTGTCATCGCTGTAAAAATAGTGTTGTAATGGGTCTTCTGTGAATGAAATCACATATTAAAAGATGAGCCTGATTCATGGCATTTAGACCCAGAATCAGAGTCAAATTATAACTTCCTGGGTGTTTCTGATAGGCTTGGTCTAGCCCATTATAGAGGAAAGGACGAAACCTTATATATATATGATCCAGCAAAGTGTGTGAGCACATGCCAAATTGTAAGCACATGTGTAGTCCCAGTGATGTCAATGTGATTACTCACACGCTCAAAGTGAAGCATATGATTAAGTACCTTTCTGCGTCCAGGCCGAAGTCTGGCTCTAAGGATTCAGTTCTAATTTATTCTTAAACTCTTGATTCTGTCGCCTTGACCAGCATTCGTATTTCTATAGAAACGGGATTAAGTTGCCGGGCTCTGTTGAGGTGCGACGGGAGCACAGCATTCGCCCTATGCAGCTACACATGCCCCTGCAATGATTTTCGAGCTGAACGTGGATTGTCTCAACTCGTGACACAGAGCAAGGCGAGGGTGTGGTGTTCACCCTGGTGCGTCACCCAGAAACACAAAAAAAGCAACTTTGCCAGTGGTGAATTCTTCAGCCACAAGAGGGTGCTGCAGACCTGCCAACCAAAGCACTGGTACAGCTCTGTAAAAAGAAAAGGAGAAACTATCCCCTGTAGCAATGTGCTGTTAAAAGCCCCTGGATCCTCGTGAGCATTTTAAATAACAGTAGTGTCCAATCCCATGGGAGATTTGTCTGTGGAAAGAGGGCAGGCCCAGCCCTTTCCTGTGTGGTTTAAATAAGCAGGATTCCAAAGAAGAATCACTAGCATTTTCCCCTTCAGCTGGGCTTGTCATTTTTGCGGGTTTAAACTCTCAGCTCTCTTCTTCCACGCTGTGCAGAGGAACCTGGTGGGTCAGTGAAAAGGCCTCAGACTGGCCTGGAAGACTGGGGTGTGGGCAGGGGGAGGAGCACCCAGCCCTTTTGTGAATGCACTGTTTTGTCAACGTCTTTGTATAAGAGATACAAAGGGCCCCGTCCTGCGAGGTGCTGAGCAGTCCTGGGAATGGCTGAGGGAGGTGCACAATACTGCGTGGGACGGGAGTGTCATCCCATATGCTCCTTGTCAGGTACGCTGCCACTTCAACTGCCCCTAGGTTTAGTTCTCTGGAGGCATCATGGGTGGGGCACAGGATGGGACTCAAGAGATCTAGGTCCTATTTACTGCTCTGCTGTGGGACCTTGGGCAGTCGCTTCCCCCTGTTGTGCCTCAGTTTCCCCTCCCACTCTTTACCTAGGTTGTCTATTTAGACCAGAAGCTCTTTGGAGCAAGGCCGCCCTTACCATGTATTTATACAGCACCTAGCACATTGTGGCCCTGATCTGAGCTGATGCCTTTAGGTGCTGCTGTTACTAGTGCCAGGTGGAAAGGTGTTCTCAGTGAATAGTCCTCAGCTCGAGAATTTGCTCCCCTTGCTGGCAGGTGTTTCCCTGGGCAGAGGCCGGGGGGCTTCCAGTTTAACTCCTCTTGCCTGTTGACAGGGGTGGCTCTGATGTGTTTCTGGCGAGCAGTGCCCACGCTCCCTGCCCTGTGTGGACAGACTGCAGTTAGTGGGTAAACACAACAAAACGCCCGCCCGTCCGGCTGGGCCTGGCCACGTGGGAAGCATGCCCTTCAGCTCTCTGCACACAAGCCAGTGCAGCAGAGGTGGCTGCAGCATCGACACTCCATGCCCCCAGCCAGAGGGTAGCTGTGGGAGCCCAGGGTGGGATCTTTCAGAGCCAGTTTTTCACAGGGTTGTAAACGCCGTCTGGATGAAAGCACCTCGCCTTCCAGCGCCCCCAGGGACAAGAAATAGACCTGCATCACCCCAGGCAGAGCTCCAGCAATGTGAAGTTCTGCGGGGACTAGAGCGGGTCTGAGAGTCGGTCAACACCTCCACACCACTCCCCGGCAGCCTTGATAGGGCCGTAAGCATGATCACTGAGACCTGTACGGGAAGAACCACCTCAGCTGGCCGGACTGACAGCGTCTCTCACGGCCCTCTTTAATTCCAGGAGGCGTTCCAGGAGGTGCAATGAGGCAGACTTCCCTGCCAGCTTTAGCTGCTTCTCTTAGCTCACTTTCAGACCCCCCAGGCTGGACTCTGACCCTCAGCCTTCGCCCTTAAACTGCGACTCTGATCCCAACCCTAGGCTTTGTACTGGGACTCTGACTCCAGCTTTGCCCCTGGTTTCGGTGCTTGGTTCCCGACCCCGGCTCTGCCCCTTGGCACAGACTCCTGGTTCCTGACTCCAGCTCGGACCTTCAGTGCTGTCCCTGGCCTCTGACCTGATCGCCCAGTCGTGACAAGTGCAAGGGAGATGTGGGATTGCTGCGATCAGAGATTCCTGCACCTCGGGTCAGACAGCAACAGATCACGACTGGTCTTCTTGGTGCCCTCGGTTCCCTGTTCCCCATTCTTGTCTTATCCTTCTCTGTGTCTATGGGAACAGACCTTTGCTTTTCTGTCCCCTATAATAATAATAATTAATAAAGATTGTATAGCTGCTCTTAGAGTGCATAAAACAGCCCCATATTCCAAGGGGTTGGTTTGTTTTTAGTAATGCTAGCCAATCTCATTTTCTTCTAAATGCATCTGCCAGAAACGTTTCGCATAGAAACCCAAGTAGGCCAAACCTTTAGCTAAAGGAAGATATGGGACTGCTACTGTCCGGTAGATGTTCTCTTTATAATCAACGGCCCACGAGGGAACAATTGCTATTCTAAACAAATACTCATATTAAACTGCATTTCCTGGCAGATTTATCTGTCGTTTTATGATCGGCCTGGCCAATATGCTGACGCTTTCATTTTAAAAAATAAGATGAATTCAGTTGAGACATTTATTTGATGGCAAAACCATCCATGGGGAGAACAAAACGTAAACTGTAACGGGAAGGTTCAAGAGAAAGCTGGAGCTCTCTCCTTGAGCGGAAAGGCAGCCGTCACAGCCCGTTAGCTGGAGAATGGGCTAGACGAATTCCCAGCGAAGGACTGCTCACGCCAGGTGTTGTACGCTGAGTCAGCTTGACAGCTCCATGTAGCCACCTGCCTGGAGCTGTGTGAGCCAAGCCCCTGGCCTGGAAGGTTCTGGCTGGGATCAGGGAGAGTTACTTTCCAAAGGAGGGGAGCTCTCCCTGCCCCATGGGAACTCCCGTGAGAGCCCCATTGAGAATTCCTCTCCAAGGAAGTTTGGGCCTCTCCAAGGAACAAGCAGGGGCTCTGGTCCCCAATCTGCTGAGATCTGTGCAGATTCTGCTGAAGACCCATCAACTCAGGGGCTCTGATCCCAAGCAGCATTGAACCTCTCCATTACCCCAACTACAGAATAGGCTTGTGTCTCCATCCTGGGGTTGTATGAGGACTGGTTGGTTAATATCGGTCCTGGGCTCTTATAAGGGAGAGCGCGCCCGGTGCTCCGTTGGCCCCAATCCTGCAAAGGGCCAGCACAGACCTTTATCCCTGCACTGAGTCATACTGCCCTCATCGGGACTTTACATGGGAGAGGGAACCAGGCTGCTGTGTTCGCTTACAGGAGCAGGGCCTTTGACTGCTAAGAGCTGAGCACATCTGGGAAGTGTTGCTGAGCCCCCTTAAATCCCAGTGAACACCAGTGGGAACGGAGGTTGCTGAGCACCCTCAGAAATGCACAACCCCTTGTGTTGATTGCAATTATTATCTTGTGTACATGCATTGTGCCATCTCCAGGTCTGAATGAAAGCGTGGTCAATGTCTCCATCATTGTGAGCATCAGAGCAGCTGCAAGGGGCTGGTCACCTGGATCCAACTGCAGGACTGGGGCCTGAATTATAAACAGAAAACTGTGCCCATTTTTTGCAGAAAATGTTGTAATGGTTTCTAAATATTTAGAACAAAAAAAGGGAATGGGCCTAGTTTTGAGCCAAATGGAGCAAAAATTAGGGTTTTTTTTCCCCTTCTAAAAGATTGGCTTTCCATGGAAACAGGACAAAATACATGTTTCTTCAGATTTGGGGTCTGAACTCAGCTATTTTGTCAATGAAGTGGAATTTGGGTGGATCAAAATCACATCAAGCTAAGTGGCCAATACTTATTGTGCATCATCCATGAAACACAACATGTGACTTCCTGCCCCTGCCCTCCCAGGCCTTTAGCTCCGACCCTTTTAACATTATTCTCACCTCAGTTTGGAAGCTGAGAGAGATCTTCAGCTGGTGCAACTTGGCAAAACTCCCTTGCTGATTTACACCACCTGGGAATCGGGGCCCGTATTCAGTCCCACATTTCCCCGGTCTGTTTTATTGGCCCATGGATCAGAATTCACGTGGCCCATAGTATTGTCCTGAAATACATTTCAAAAATAGGAGGATGTGTGTGAGCCAGCCTTCTTACTTCACTTGGGCTTCACGTGGGCTTGGTGTGGGTGGATGTAGAGAAAGCCGATCATTTAAGGGGATTGGGAATAAGGCTCTGTGTGAATGGCAGGTATCGTATGACGCATTCAGCTAGTGCATATGCTTCCCACGCATCTCACCAGGGACTTCAACTCTGCCCCGAGAGCACAATTTGCAAGGTAATTTCTTCCTGATTCTGTACGTATGAAATTGGACGAATTCCCTTCCTTTCATCTACAAAGAACAAAAAAAGCACATTTGCTTTTTGTAGCTAGAAGAAGCAGAGGAGAGGAGACTGGAGTGAGCAGAATTAAAGGGGTAAGTGACTATGAAACAGAAAATTAAGCCTTTCTCCCCAAGTTATTATTCAAAGCAGCACTCTGGAGTAAAATGCAAAAATGTCACAGTCAGTTACTCAAGGGGGATAAAAATCAGAATTGCAGTAATGTCCCGAGCTCTGTAGATGGCAACCTTTGTGAACCATGCTTCATGACCTGTAGGATTTGACTAAATATGCAGCCCGTATGAGAGGAAACACTTCCGAACACTTGAGCAGTGGCTGCAGGCAGCCTGTGGAGTCTTTGATCTCCACCCAGAGAGACGAAGCTGAAGCAGAGACATGTGATGATGGAGCCTTGGCTGGCACGGCAGCATCCGGGCAGAAGATGGCTGATGAAAGGTGCCACTCTCCAGTCCTAACAGAGCCAGTGCAAAGTCACACTCCCCGCCAGGGATGAGTGCAGAAAAACCACAGAGTCCTCAAATGCTGCAGATGGCGTTTTTGCTCCCTAGTGGAGGTGTCCTGAGCAACCCTAATTGTCTATAGTCTGGAGCCTGCACTCCCCACTCAGTAGAACTCCCATCACTCTGGGGTGTGGTCCAAGGAGTCAGATTTCAGGGGTGGATTTAAGAATAAGGACCCAGTTGGCAGGTCGTCCACCCAGCGAAAGGCCACCGGCTGGGAGGATGTTTGGGAGGAAGCTGGAACTGAGAGACAGGCAGGAAGAACAGAACCAAGGCAGGTGGAAGACAGACATACCTGGTGGAGGTGACCATGGCGTTTTTCTAGCTGGGGTCAGGTCTGATCCGGTTGCTGTGGGGGATGTGGACAGGGGAGAGGGCTCATGGGCCACCCAGGAGCATGTTCCTGTAAGTGGCCAAAGATTTCCACGCTGCTGTCAGTTGTGACAGCAGCTGATTAGTTACAATCTCAGGCACAGCCGGGGGCAGGAAGGCAGCCAGTTCCAGGCACGAAGAATGGGAAAGAGGAGGGGACATAGGCTATTCTCACCTCCCGTTTTTAAATGGGGCCTGTTTTAATGAGACCTCGGGAGGACCTAACTCAGAGCCATCAATCAGCCAGCGCTGGACTATTACTTCCTCCTAAAGATGGGGAGGGGCGTCTTGAAAGGCTGTTCCAAGGGACTAGAATTGTTGCTCCAACAGACGCAGCTGGAAGCAGCTGGAGGCTGCGGTTCTGCAGTGAGCTAAGGGGTAATGCATAATTGATTATAATTGATCTGACTGCCTAAAGGGTACACAAATATAATACACTATCTCAACCAGCGGCTACATAGCATGAATAAGGGACCAGAGAAAAAGCCTTCGTTTGAGTCTGCTGTATTTTGCACTTCAAGCGCTTGCACTCGAACACTGGAAGAGGCAATGAAAACCTTGTAAAACAGTGTGTGTTAGCATCTACCCCAGGCCTCATTCTCAGGAGCACCGCTGGAGTCCTGGGAAATGGGCTTTTTTATCTACTTGTTTATAAACTAGTGAAACAAGAAACGCTCAATGCTTTATAAAGGGCATGCAGGCTGACCCCAAGAAATATGAAGGTGCTGGCTGAAGAAGATACATTGGGAAATGGGATCTTTCCTTGGTTCAGTAAAGACCAGCACATTATGTCAGCTGGTAGGAACCTAACAGCCCAGGTGTGCACAATGGAGCCCTCATGGAAAGTCCTGTATCGAGAAGGATACCATTCCTAGAGAATTCTTGAAGCCACCTATTGAATTCTCGTCCAAGATGGTCAGGGATGCAGCCCCATGCTCTGGGTGTCCCTAAGCGTCTAACTGCCAGAGGTTGGGACTGGACGACAGGAGATGGGTCACTCGATAATTGCCCGGTTCTGTTCTTTCCCCCTGAAGTATCTGGCACTGGCCACCATGGGTAGCAGGTATCACAGGCCAGGGGAGACTGAGTCTCCCCAAACAGCCAAACGTGGTCCTGTCCATGCTCTGCCCCGAGGCCTCCCTCCTGCTTCCCGCTCTTCCCCCAGGCCTGGCTGGGGTGGGGCTAGGGCATACTGGCCTGTAGCTGGGACTTGAGTGGCTGGGGCCGGTGGTCACGCTGCCTGCCGCTCCGGGGCTGGGGGCCGCACCACCTGGCCGGCGCTCTGGGGGCCCTGGGGCTTCACCACCTTGCTGGCACTCCGGGACTGGGGGCCCAGGGGCCGCGCCATCTGACTAGCGCTCCGGGACTGGGGGCCCAGGGGCTGCGCCATCTGACTAGCGCTCCGGGACTGGGGGCCCTCAGGTGACCCAAAGGCCGCAGTGGGGGGCTCGGGGCTTCGGCAGAGGAGGGGAGGAGAGAGATGGGGCTTTGGGCAGAAGGGGCAGTACCAGGGTCTAGGTTCCCCAAATGGGCAGTTCACGCACCGCCCATGTCGGCCACTGTCGGAAGACAGGACACTGGGCTAGATGGCCCATTGGTCTGACGCAGTATGGCCGTTCTTATGTTCTCTAGTAGGCGTTTAGGGCCAGAGTGTTAATGGGGTGAAGGTGCCTCAAAAAGCAAATAAGTGGAGATTTCAGAAGCGCTAGGCATTGAGAATCCCGCTAGGCACCTACCTGCTTCTTCAAGCACCTAAATACCATTGAAAATCAGTCCCTTTGGCCCCCAGCCTTGCCAATGCTTATACAGGCAAGTAACCCTGCTCATGTGCCTTAAAGTCACTCACAGGTGTGTTTGCAGGATCAGGGCCATAATTCCCTATTAAATGCTACAGGATGGTTAAAATATTATCCAGAAAGTCTCTATTCGGTGCATTATGCTTTCAGTGTTGCCACTAGAGAACTCTATTGGTTTCATCCCTCTAGGCAGGTCTTATGCAGCTGCATAGTAACTCACGGGTCACTTACGGGGTGCATAGTCCCTCCTGCGTAACGGGTAACTACAAGTCAGACACTCGTAAATGCGTGCAGCCTGGAGCCCAGCCTTCACAGCCTGGAAATACTGAACTCAGACCCCATGTACGCTTCCTGGCCACTGGATTAGTGCCGTGACTAATGGACAGTGTCACCGGAGCTCAAGAGCTGGCTGGTTTCGGATGCCCGTCCTGGGGGAGGGAACGATAAATCTCACCCTGAGCAGGTGCCATGACACAGGAGCCTCTTTTTCGATTGCCAGAAAACAATGTGGAAAATAGCTCACCAGCGGAGGAAGCCGGAGCAATGAAACGGGGCTCGGCACCGTGTTGTCGCTCTGCACACACCGGGCAGGGGAAGAGCTGAGTGAAATCTCCCGTGGAGTATAGCAGGGATGAAACCAGTGGGGAGCTATATAGGTTACTCTAAAAACATGCCTTACCGAGTAGCGACGTCGCTGTACATGGCTTGGTGGAAGAGGGCCTGGCATGGGATTCCACAGACCTGGGCTCCAGTCCTTGCTCTGCTGCAGCCTTGGGGCAGGTCACTTCACCTCTTTGAGCTTCTGCCTCGGCCCCCTTTCTTGTCTATTTAGATGGCAGGCTGGGGCAGGAGCTGCCTCTGTTGCGCAGCCCCGACCACAAGGAGATCCAGATCTCGGGTGTAAGGCCACATCAGTTCTAGCCCAGCCTAATCATAGATTGTCTACAGTGACCTCCTCTTGCAAATCTGACTCTGGGTTCATTAGCTCCTCGTTTTGCCAGTGCTATTTACATTTGCTGAATACTTTTTGTTTACTCACAGAAGCCTCCGTTTTGTGGTGAGAGCAGCGGGCGAGCTTTCAGGCTCATTCTCCTTTTTAAATACATCACTGACCCTTTGATGTCAGCTGCAGGAGTTCGAATCTTAACTCTGCTGTCTCATTAGCCGCAGCACCATGAATACAGGACACGTACGTTCTCTCCCCCCTTTCCAGATGCTTTCATCTCCTGGGTGTTTATCATACCTCTCAGCACTGCCTGGTCCTACTTGCCTCTGCTAGGCATCTCAGCAAGGAGAAGCTAAAACACCCCTGCAGAGATTTAAAATGAGAGTGAAATAGTCAGGCTTTTAGACTTGGTTACATAGATTCTTCCTCCCATTGCCACAAGTGCTATCCCCTACGCTCAGGTGGAAAGAGTTGTGCAAAATTCACACAGCAAAACTTGGGGCATTCAGCATTTTCCTGGTTTGGAGCTGGAGGCTTCTGAGAAGAGGAAGATTTAATAGCGCTTTAGTTTTGGCAGGAATGTAAGTTTTGTCAACGTGCAAAAGCCTTTGTGCCCCCTCTTCCGGCCGGTCTGTGAGAATTCCGAGGCTGCAGCTGGTTGCGAATGGCAGTGATTTGGGGTGAAATCATTTTCATTCTTCAGTCTGGGCTCTGGAAGGAAGGGGGTTGGTTTATTTAAAAGTTTCCTTGAACATTTTTTTGGAAAATATTCCCTTTTGGAAGTTTGGGGTGTATTTTCCCCTTTTTGCTTTGATTTTGCCCTTCCCTGCTTTCTCTTGATTTTCCACTGTAAAGAAAGTGGCCAAAAGGGGAACAAAGCATCTCCCTCTCCCTCCCTCCCCCGCCCCCGAAACAATTCTTAGTTTTGGGTTTTGACAATAAAGAAATGGAACATTTGCAAAAATCTTCATTGATCTAAAGCAGGCCATGTCGTCCCCCCTACCCCCCGCCCCCCAATGTGTTTGAAAATATTGCCCAGCTAGGGTGACCAGATAGCAAGTGTGAAAAATCAGGACGGAAGGTAGGCTGGAATAAAGCCTAGAGAAGACAAAGCCCCTAATATCAGGATGTCTGTATCTGAGGCCAAGTGCTGGTGCATTTCAGTGTTGTAGTGGGGAGGCTTTGTATGCCTGTGAGCACAGGTTGTTCCTGGGCTTTAATGATTGGCCCACTGAACGAATAAGGGACCTTCAGCGCCTCTCTCCTGTGAGAGATCGCCTCTCACTCAAAGCCAGAGGGACCTTTTCATCCCAGCGCCCTGGGTCTGTGACTTTGCAGCTCTGAATTTCGTACAGTTGGTCACGTGATCGTGGAGGTGGGTGGCTGGTTGGCTTAGCCTGCCCCGTGTGCTCAGGAGTCAGGGGAAGCTGATCTGACTTTCCCAGAGAAGTGGCTGTGCTTTCTGGGCTTTGCCCGAGCCAGCCACGAACAGAACTTGGAGCTCTGCTGTTTCGAGGAGCCTCAGAAGGGAGGTTTCTGTAGCACCCCCTCCAAAGAGCTTCGAGGCATGTGTTTCCCCAGCGAGCTGGTGAGGGTAGCAAGGAGTTAGAGCTGAGAGAGGGTGGGGCAGAGGCCCTGCCTCCAGCAATGTTGGAGGGGTAGCAGCTCACTGGGATTTTCTCCAAAGAGGACAATAGGTGAGAGTTGGGATTGTTGGCGGAAGTCTCGGGGCCCGGCAGAGGTCTCTAGAGGAGCAGACAATATGCTTGTGTGTCCAGTCATCGGTTTGCTGATCTAAACTGGACATCTTTGTGGTCCCCCCATGTGTGGCCTAGTGGTGACGGGACTCAGGAGAGCTGACTTCTATTCTGGGCTCTGCCACTGGCCTGCTGGGTGGCCTTGCGCAAGTCACCCCACGCCTCAGTGTCCCCCTCTGTAGAATGGGGGTAATGGTGCTGCGATCCTTTGGTAAAGCACTCTGAACTCTAGCAATGAAAAGTGCTGCATAAGAGGTAGCACTTGTGGGTCCTAGGATCATTCTTAGACACAGGTGTGGATTTGCTGCCCTGAGGCTCCTTTGCTGAGTGAGGTTGGCTTACTGGGGGGGTGACAGCAGGGGAGAACTGCAGCCAGCACAAATGCTGGAGGTCATTGGAGCACCTAAACCTCCTGCCCCACCATCTGGCCTCTAAGCCCCTGTCCAGTGCTGCGCTAGCTGGAAGCACACAGGTCAGCGTTGCTGATGCCTTGGCTACACCTGGGCAGGAGTGAGAGAGGATTCTAGCTTGGGGACGGGCCCAAAGGTCCATCTAACTCAGCTGCGGCTGCTCGTGGCTGAGTGTAGGATCACTGCGCTGGGAGCTGCTGTCACACCTGCGGCTGCCTGTACATCCTACGTGAATCAGAAAAGCTGTGGGCATGCTGGGCTCCTACAGGTGAGGTTGGTTTGCTGTCTGCTGCTGCTCTGAACATGGGAATTGCTAAGCTGCATCAGCTCCCAGGTCCGTCTAGTCCCTTATCCTGTCAGGTGTGTTGAAGGAGTTGTAAGGACCCTGCCGTACCAGAGGTGGGATAATCTAACCCCTGTGTACGTCTCGTCCTGGTTTCGATTATTTAGAGGTTGGCTTAAGCCCTGAAGCAGGAGGTTTAATATCCCTTCCAAAATTTTTTGTCATTAACTATTAGAACTCTGGATTTTCTTGGTCTCCATATAAATACCCAATCCCTTTTTGAATCTTGCTAAATTCTTGGTCTCAACAACTTCTGGTGGCAGTGAGTTCCACAGATTAATCACCACACTTCCTTGTATTGGTTTTGAATTTCCCATCTTTTTAATTTGATTGAACACCTCCCATTCTTGCGTTTGGAGGCAGGCAGATACTGTGCACTCCACATACGCATTTTCTCAGCTCAGCCTCTCCGTTCTGTCTCGCTGCTGAGTGAGGCTTAGCTCTCTGTCCTGCCTCCTGACCTCAGTTCCATCACTCCCATCCCATGTCTCTCTCTTGTATAATGCAAAGCTGGCAAAGTGCTGGAGTTAATTTACTGCGGCTCTCGCTTGTTGACGCGGGGAGCTGTGCGGGTAGAGCAGTGTGGCTGTAGTAAGGTTACAGACCACGTGTGCGAGAGCCAGGGCTGACTCAAGTAGGAGGGAGGAAACTTGGCGAAGGAATAGCAGCAGCTGAATGATTGTCTTGTGTGACAGCCAAACTGAGCAGCCCAGTTTGGGATCAGAGGCCACGGGCACTGTGCACACGCACAGAAGACAGTCCCTTTCCCAAAGAGCTGACAATGTGAGTGTCACACAAAACACAACCGGTGCATGCAGCAGACAGGGGGGAAGCCCAAGGTAACAATGAGATGACTATGAACAGCATGGCAGGCAGCTCTCGCAGCACGCCAGCTACTGAACACATCCCCACCCTGACTCTTGGCTTACAATGGGCAACGTTTCATGTCCACCAAATTCCCAGTGAGAGGTGGGAGGGTTTCTGTGTTTTCATGTGTATCAGGAGAAGAGAAAACCATTGCGCTGAAACTTCATGGACCAGTGAAATGTCAGGGTCAGAAAATCACCCAAATGGAAACAGACAATTTCCCACTGAAATTCTCTGCCTTCTCACAGCTCTGTTAATCCACTGAGCTCTCCAAGCAACTGCTTGTTCTTATTACACAGAGGAAGTCTCTGATGGCATTTCTCACAGCTAATGGCTGGTGTGAAGTCCACCCACTCCAGAGACAGAGCTGGAATCTGATTTCTGGTGACTCTAACTGAATTTTTAAAGAGCCTTCCTCTTCATGTCACAGAGAAAATAGAACACGCTGTCTTTTTAAATTTAGTTTAAAATGTTATTCTCTGTAGGAAATGGTTGGTGTGTTCTGAAGTCAACAGATGAGACTCTCCCTGCTAACAGGGTGCCCAGCCAGCAGAATGGGCTTTTTGATATGTTCCCCATACACGTTTTGGTTTTGGACACACACAGACAGACCATCGACTCCCATCTTCCAGCTCAATTCCTCATGACAAGATTTTAGCTCCAGCCCCTCTAATATTGCAAGGTGCTGAGCACCTTGAGCTCCCAGTGGAACAGGAAACTCAGTGAGAACAGCTGGCTCTAAGCCCTTGCCAGATCTGTGCCCTGACATTAGTCTTACATAGTAGGGTGCCCTTTCTTTCCTGCTACATATGGTTTGCCGTAGTCATAGACCCGTTACCATTTCCACGAGGAGGCACCCAGATATATTGGGGAGTAAAAGTTTCTGCATCCACCCAGCATGTGTGGCCAAGGTAGTGCCCCGCCAAGCGAAAAAACAAATCGAAGACGTACCGGGATGAAGGTATCTGCAGCAGCGCTCGGCTGTGCCTTAGCTCATCGCTGCTGTTGCATCTCATCTATTTCACAAGCATCTATTTAATCTTAACTGATTGTCTTGATAGTTCTGAGAAAGAAAAGGAAATAACTCAATATAGTGACAGCTTAACAACATAAGGACCTGCCGATCATCTAATAAATAATGTAACCGGGGGAAACCCATACAGCAGAAAATCATTTAAGTGCCTCGGCCACAAGGAGACTTCCTGCACTGCTGACTCCATGGATGGACTGGGGGACACCAAATGCTGCTGAGGGCTCTAAGGGTTTTCCAACCGTTCTCTACTAATGGACGTGGCGAATGATTTGATTGTCTTGGCTTTTGTGAGACGATGACCAAAAAAAAAAAAAAAAAAAATCCTTCAACCACTAGAGTATTCTGTCCTGCTTAGGTTCTTGGACCACCTTCCCCGCCCTAGGATCTGAGCAGAGCACCTTCCAGAAATGCACTCAGTCACATGACGAGCATTTGTCACAGGGGATTCTCTCTGCTATTGTACTTCGAATGGCTGCCAGTGACTCCACCCACTTGGTTCCATGCTCCCATCCCAGTGCGGAGCGGGGTTTCTCTCTCAGCTGTCTCACCTTCGCGGCCACAGCGTCTCAAACACAATGGGTGTTCTCCGCAGAGCCATGCCCAGCATGAAGTGCTGGGGCCCAGGGGAATCCATAATGCGGGGCTCAGGTGTGAATCTCACAGGGCACAAGGGTTGGCTTGCAAAAAATATCATCTGCCTCAGAGAGGGAGGGGATGTGTTGAATTTGTCATCTCACCTGGAAGGAGTAGAATGACCCCGGCGAGATTTCTGTGCCTGACTGAGAGGGACTCTGGGGGACACGGCCCCTGGATTATCCAGTAATTTGAGGCTTCAGCATTTTTAGATCTCTAGCATGTTCAGCAAACGCTCGCAATGCTTGTTTTCTTCCTGAGCAGCACAATAACCTTTTCAAATACAGGCTCCCCCCTGCCCTCCTCCACTCCCACCGTCTCACGAGAAACAGGGGGCTGATGGGAATCCCCATTCCGGTATCAGCGTTGATATAGGAGCAGGGAAGAAATGGTTGCTGTCGGTCATTTTCAGTGGCTACAGAGTGCGCGTCTGCTCAGGTTGGGTTATGCTGGCAAGAAACGCCATGTATCTCACGGCCGTCGGATTTGAGACCCACTGCACTAGCGCTGGGACCCTGACTCTAGCTGTCTAGTGTTCTAACAGGCGTGAAAAGCCACAAAGCTCTGAGGGTGGAGCCTTCGCTGAGCAAAGAGCAAGTGCTGGTGATCGCAGGGTGTTTCCACTCTGACCAAAATGTGCTAAGCTACAAGTCAGATGGGATGGGGAAAGGAGGACAGTCTGCACTTGCCCAATTAGCATTTCTCTCTCTCCCCATAGGGCTCTCTGCTGTGTGTGTGTGTGTGCGCGACAGCAGCTGAGAAGAAACCCCCTAATCAGAGGACATCAAAGCCTCAGTAAATGCAGAGAGAGAAATGAAGATGTGAAGGAGCCAGATGCTTTAAAGCTAAGCTATTTGATGTAACATTAAAAGTGGACACATTGCCAGCTGTGAACTTTACCTTGACTTTTAATTAGCTTAATTTCCAGTAATTTCCACACGGTTTTATTGTACAGCCTTTTCCCAGGTTAACTGGGAGACATGCATTCAGATACATTATACTGTACATTAAATTACCATCACGGTGCACTTGCAACTATTATGAAGAAGAAATCACCGTCGAGAAAGACTTCGTGAAAATACATGGGTTTTTTAATCGCCCTGGAGTAGTAAAAGTCTTCTGATCATCTTGTCAACACATCCAAAGGCTTAAAGATGAAAGTACATTCTTTGTGGTCTGCATCCTCTGCTGCTAACTGGGACTCCTCAGCTCCCAGCTCAAGACCAGACTCCGAGAATCAATGAAGTTTTGGTTACTCTAAGTAGGTGTTTTAACTGGGGTCATTTTAAACTGTATTTCCCAGAACGTGCTATTCACTGAGCTGTGTCAGTCCACTCTTTAGATGTCAGAAGGCTGGATATGACTCTGTGTGTGGCTTATTTGGACTACAGATAAAGCCAGTTGGATTTAACCAGGGGTGACAAGTAACAGGTTTCAAGGGATTTTTAAAACCCCCAAGCCCCATGTGTTTATGTTCCATTCTCCATCTGGGTTCCTTACTGCTATCGCAACAGCAGCGGTAATTGTGCCCACGTATGTCTTTGCTGACTTTGCTCATGACAGCTCCATCACCTCGCATGCCCCATGCTTGCAAAAACTACCCCTTCGTGAGGTACACGCCAGCATCGGAGGGAGAGAATTATGAGCAGAGTAAAGCTGAAGGATTTGTCATGGAAGCTCCATTGAAGGAGGCTTTGAGAGGAATCATTTCAAATCTGACCTATGGTCTTGTAATCTGTCAAAGCCTTGAAGACTGTCTCTTGGCTTGCACTGCCACAACCTTGCCCTGACGGGTGAGCCTCTGGCTGACTTCTGGCGTATTCCTCTTAACTGTTGGTAAACTGCTAAACAAATCAATTCCAAATTCCCCCCTAGGTCAACTTGTCTTCAGGCTACACATGGTAAGCACTCGTAACCATTCCTTCAAAGCCTTCATGCAGCACAGGGGATTCAGCTGTTTTGGATCTTCCACAGGTTCTGAGCCCCAGGACCGCTGCTACCATGCTGTTCTACTACACTTTGTGTAAGTACCAGAACTGGCCCTGAAAATGCTGCATCTGGACTAACATTGCAAAGTCAGGATGAGCTGATCGGCTAACACTGGGATGTCTGTCCTGAGGGGGTGACTTTCCCAGGGTGTTAACTGTGTTGGCCTCCCCCTGTACAGTGTTGATTGTGTCTAAGTAAACTAGGTATGGTTTGGGGGTTTCCCAAGATATTTTTGGTCCCTCAGTCTCTACTAGCTTTTGCTGTCCAACTTCCAAGTGCTCAAGGAAATTACCAACTCTGAGTTCAATGCACAGTCTGAAAAGAGTTGGCTGAGACCTTGCACAAACGGGAATTGTAGGCTGTAAGAGTCTTCCTCTAATGCCTTCATCTTGGCTGACTTGTACCACTTTACTTGCACGGCCTTATCCCTTGTACTTTTTGTGCAGTCTCATTGCTGTACACAGGCATGCTTCGTTTGTTACCGGTGAACACTGCAGCACCTTGTATATCAATAAGGGAGGAGCTGTGTGGTCTGCCCCGTTTATGGCATATTAAGCAATTTGTATCCATCAGCAATGGTTAAAAAACAATTAGGTTTTTTAATCCTGCTGGCAAAAGAGTCAAGTGCCCATTTGATGACAATAAGAAAGTTGTTCCTTTGTTCCTATGTCCTCAGCTCGGACCCTCAGGACCTGAAGGGCCAGTAGCTGCCCATGTTCCCCTTTCTCTCCGAACTACAAGAACAAGGAAACCAAATGAGCTCAACCTCTCCAAAGAAAAAGGCACCACTGTAGGCCACAAAGCTGACACCATTGCAGCTGCAGGGTTGTCCCTTTTGTAGGTTCTCGTTCCTTGTCAAGAACCAAATTCCAGGTCCCCCGTCTCTGCTGCAGCAATGAATGTGTTGGCAGCTCTTGCGGGAGAAACAGAGAACTCTGCATTCAGGCCTTGGAGTGCTGCAGAAAGCTTTTCAGTTCACCTTTAAGCAAGAACAGGACACGCATTAGCCTACCACTTCTGCATGATTAGGGTGTGTTGTGTGGCACACAGCCAAACCCAGAGTACCTTCAATTATCCAAGGGTTGCAACCATGGCCCCATAAGTAATGCATGTGGTGCACTACGATACCCTCTACAAATGCATTGCCACTTGCCATGTCATATTTTATTGATAACTCCAAAGAATCCTGCTAATAATAGAACGGCTGGGCAGCTTCATCCTGTTCTGGCAGCCTGGCCTATAACTTAATTGACAGAGACAAAGGGGAGACTATCAAAAGCACAGATGGCAGGTCGGCACCTGACACCTATTGACAGTCAGGAGGAGCCGAACTACTACTTTTGTACCTTTGCAAATCTCCTCCAAAGCATTTCAGTGGGGGACTTTAATTCAGCATCAGTATTTGTTTTAACCAAAATACATGCACCAGACTGTAAAGCAGCACAGAAGCCAGGACCCTAAGGGCATGTCTACACTGCAATAAAACATGTGCCACTGGCCTGTGTCAGCTGACTTGGGATCACTGGGTTTGAGCTGTGGGGCTATAAAATTGCAGTGTAGACGGCCAGCCTCGGGCTGGAGCCCAGGGTCTGGGACTTCCCACCGCAACTCTCAGGGTATGACTACATTGCAATGTAAGCCCAGGTTAATAGACCTCAAGTTAGCAGACCCAGGGTTTGTTAACCTAGGGCTTGAGTGTCCACACTTGTTTATAGCTCTGGGTTCGGAGTTGTTGAACCCTCGGTCCTGACCTGGGGCTCCAGGTTCTACGCTGCATTATGCGGGCCCGAGTTCAACCACCCATATCCCAGACTTCCTAGCGCCATCCTGAAATATGGCCGCTCTAGCCCTTTGTTCGTGGTATGTGGGAAAACTTGACTGTCCACCGAACTTGACTGTCCCGAGGACCAAGAAAGTCAGCCTATGGGAGTGTGGGATACTTTTGGTGGACTCCCAGAGCACGAGTCCATTGGGGCGTTGTCCCTATTGCAAAGCAACAGAACTTGAATCCAGGGTCCCAGCTTGACTCAGGCTTAGATCCTCCACTCCTGGGTGTTCCAGGGACCTGGAGTCCAAGCCCTGAGTTAGTGCAATTTGTGTGTAGATGAAAGAGGGGTTAGGCTTGAGCCTGAGTTTGAACCCTGGGCTTACACTGCTGTGTAGACATTCCCTAAGTGTCCTTCATTGGAGCTGCTCAAAGTACAATCAAGCCAAAATGCCCAGCCTTCCGATGCATAGGGATAATTTTGTGATATACCCGGAAGAGACTATTTTTTTCAGCTCTCCCTACGTCTGACTCCGTCCTGAGGCATGTCAAAAAAACCCAGGCTTTCTCCAGCAGGAAAAAATAATGATGTAAGTTCTAAAAATTATTCTTGTCTGTAAAAAGAAAAGGAGTACTTGTGGCACCTTAGAGACTAACCAGTTTATTTGAGCATGAGCTTTCGTGAGCTACAGCTCACTTCATCGGATGCGTAGCATATCGTGGAAACTGCAGAAGACATTATATACACACAGAGACCATCCGATGAAGTGAGCTGTAGCTCACGAAAGCTCATGCTCAAATAAACTGGTTAGTCTCTAAGGTGCCACAAGTACTCCTTTTCTTTTTACGAATACAGACTAACACGGCTGTTACTCTGAAACCATTCTTGTCTGTGTCCTCCCAGTCTTTGTGCTGGAAACACTAGCAATGCAGCCACGCAGATCATGCCTCAAGATTTTGCTGACATAGCTTTTTCATTAATGTTTATTATTTTCTATTAATAATGACATGGGGCTAGATCCCAGGCTAGTGTCAACTGGCCTAGGGCCACCAGCACTAGCTCACACTTGCATTATGGTGAGTAGTTTTCAGAAATAACAATGAACCCTCTGGGCCTGATTCTTGTTTACACTAAAGCTCCTTTACACTGGGATAAAGGGACCTTAGTGTAAATGAGAATTGGCACTCTGTCTGTAACCTCATTTGTACTAGTGTAACTCCATTTGCTTCAGGGGAATTACCCCAGACTCAGTTGTGACATCGGAACTGGGCCCGTGCTCCTTACCTCGTCTCCTAAAGCAACAAAGAACTTTCCATGCCCCCCTCCACACACACACGCACACACACACACTCCCAAGAGTTCGACAATTGGCTCCAGGTACTTAGTGAAATTAGAAGCCAATGAGTAAAATCACTGGATGTGGGACTGTGACATAAATTCTATGTCTGAATTTGATTCAGACCCAGTAATAAATGGATCAGATAATGATCTGGCTGGGGTTATGTCCATGAGTGTTATGTGATTGATGTGGGAGAGCTCTGAGTACCACGTGAACACACAGTGTATGGTGAAGATCCCAAAGTCAAATATCAATTTTTCATAACCTTGGCTAATGTAGTTTTCCAGTCTGCTCCATTAACAGAAATCTAATACAGTCCATTCAATTGAGCCCTTCCAATAGTGTTAGCATGTTAAAGTCATTCCCGTTTTCTCTTCATTTCACCACATTCCTGAGACTATATATTATTGAGCTACATTTGCTTTACAAATAATCTTTATTTGCTATTGCTTGAGTTCTTCCCCCAACCTCCAAAGTATGGATGTGAGAAAGTCAAAGATGTCAGTGACTCCATCAGTGAAAGAACACTTTGATTTACGAGTCTGGTCTGAGGGTTCCTGTGATGTGTCTAGAATGTGTTGCCACGAGCATCTTTGTGAAGAGATTAGCTGGATCTTTCCTATCATTCTGCATTTGCCAGCCTGGTTATAAATATGTTTGGAAAATCTAATCAAGGTTGGATTTCTAGCTGGCAGATCATTTGGACCATTTACCAGTGAGTGAATAGCAGTGAGCATGTTTAGGTCCACTGCAAATCTATGGGCCTGGTTCACCCTTCCATTACTCCAGTTTATGGCAGTGTGATTCCACTAGTGTAAATAGAGTTATGCATGTTTAACATTCCATGCAGTAGCGAATCAGTCCCTGTGCTTTCTCAGTCATGTGTTTCTACAGCTATTGGCAATATTTGGGGAAACAGAACATTCTAATTCACTTAGGACCTGATATGGGAAAGCGCGTACTTAATTTTAAGCACACACTTAAAGTTATGCTTAAATGCTCTTCCTGAATAAGGAGGCTTTCCTGAATTGGTTTCTTAAAGATGGGTCCAAGACATGAAATTCAGATCTAGATTTCAACCCAAAGTTCTGCAAATATCAAATTGTCTGAGTTGTGGTTACATCTCCTAGAGACCAACCTCAGCTGTGAAGTTCAGAGCTGGATCCAAATTGGATGTTTTTCAGATCCATCTCGATGGTCACTGTCCTTGTTCCATAATTAGAGGGGGCTGATTGAACAGGGGCATTGGCTTACCACGTCCTAGTGCAAATTAGGACTGCTGCTGCCTCCAGGGCTTAGAGAAGTGTGAAAAAAACCCTACGCTTGGCGTTATGGTCTAATAGGGATGTGTTTCTGTGTGATGGGGCGTTGGCCCCACACTGTGTTAACAGAGCCCTAGGGAGGCTGCACAAGAAACAGCTAACAAGAGACGGACAGTGAGGAACAGCCAATCAGGGGCTGGAAGGCCCATATAAGATGAGTTGCAGAGCAGGGTCAGGTACTCCTTGGAGCTCAAGGAGGGAGGACTGGGTGCCTGGCAGGCAGAAGGAAGCTTGCACCCTGGACAGAATAGTGCTGGGCAGGAACAGGGGAGTGAGAGGGAGTTCCTGGCTGGCTGCTAGGACTGGCAGGCTGAGACCCTGAGGCAAGGGCAAAAAGGGTGCTGGGGCATGGGGAAGTGGCCTGTGGAAACGTACTGAGGAGTTGGCAGCCATGTGCTGCATCCCCTCCATCTGCAGGGTCCCTGGCCGGGATCCGGAGTAGTAGGTGGGCTCAGCCCCCCGCCCCTGTCCCCCACTTGCCACAGGGGAAGTGGCCGGACAACTGGCTGCAGTCACCATTAGGGGACAGTTCACTGCAGGGGCCCTGGAAGGGAGGAGCACAGATCATGACATGGCCGGAGGTCCTTGGAGTGACATGAGTCTGGGAGTAGAAGTGACGGCGGGTGAGATGCCATTGGGAGAGGGTGTATCGACCTGAAGAGCTGATCCCCAAGATGGCCAGCAGGAGGTGCTAGTGTGGTGAGTGGAATCCCATCACATTCTGTTAAGCTGACTGATTTGACTCTGTGTGTGTGTGTGTAAGCGAGAGAGCGAAAGAGAATTTGCACAAACATTTGAAAAGACACCAGAAAGATGTTACTGTACATGGCAGGCTAATGTATCATGTGGCTTAAGAAAAACACACTCATCTCAATCATTAAAAAAAAAAAAGTTAATTCCATCTCCCTATTCTTGTTCTGTGTCGAAGCAATTATAACCAGAATGAATCATTATGAGTATGCTGATCATCATTTTCATTCAGTATCCCCGCTGAATTGCAGGGTACTGGAGTGCATCATTCAAACAGTCTGTTCCTTTAAGCATCTAAAGAGAGATTTTAGCTTTCTTTGAAAAGCAGGGAACCAAGGTGTCTGAGCTGGGGAGCGGGGGCAGTCTGGACTTGTGGATGTCTGAGATTGTCATGCTCTGGATTAATTCCGCTTGCAGCCCTTGACCCTGATTCTCCTGGGTAAAACAGCACTAACCCTATGAGATTGGGGGAGTCACATTGAAGGAGCAGATTTTTGATAGCCCAGAGCCCAGTAACATGCTTAACCACTGCCAGCAGCAGGAATGCCAATTGTTATGCTTACTGGTGAAAGCAGCTAAAAGGAGGCCTTTCTGAAACCTTTGCATGACTAACAGGCCAGGAGGAGAGGGGGAAGTATGTGGTCTCGAGGAGTAAACATGACCCTCTGCCCTCCTGACTTGATGCGGTTTTGACAGGCTGGGAAGTCTGGCAATAGTTAACTATTGCCATGTGAAATACAGCTGGTTACCTGATGGAAAACTACAGGCTGGAAATCTCCACCCTTAGCTTCTGCTCAGCAGTTGTTTTAATGGACAAGCTCTGTAATACTAAATTGGGGATTAAAATAGGCAGAAATCTCAGCTCGATGGACCCTTGGACACCTCTCAAGTTCCCATGCAGAGGGAAGGCTGGCCACTGGATGTCTGCAGTTACCCACCTGAGAGCTCCCCAATACCCTGGGTAAATATGAATCTGGGATTTTGGGGGGTGTTTTACCAACCTGTTGCAGATGTGTGCAAGTGCTGGAGACTAAATAAAGTAAAGCTTTAAGTAAAAGCACTCTTGTACTGTACTGCTTGTGCCAACCATCTGTCGGTCGGACGGCCAGGTCCCCATTGATTTATTTCCTGCCACCGTCTCGCCAAGAGTAAAAGTTACCAAGAACTTTGGGTTCAGAAACCCCAGGGAACAATACTGGTGCCAGACGGTTGTAATTAGACCCTTGTTTTTATGGATTTTCTCTCTGTCCTTTGGGAGTTTTGCTCAGGGTTTTGCTCTTGGGCCAAATCCAGCAGGCCCTACTTAATTCTCATCAAAATCAGTGGCCACATTCACCTCGGTAAAGGACACAGAATGTGGCCACTTGTGGTTCGCTTGATTGCCCGACAAAGAGTTGTATAGGGCTACACCTGCAGCTGTCTGGCACAGTCGATTATATTAGTATTATACTGCAGCAGTGTCTAAGTCTACAAGACACAATATGACAGATGGAGGAGACAGCATGAGATGGAACCAGAATGGCAAGCAGGGGTGACAATAATAAATGCCTTATTATTTCAGTCTAGCTGCATGCATAGTCTAGCTGCATGCACAGTTCAGAGGTGTAATAAACCAGACATGGGTCACCTGCTTTGCGGCTTCATTAACAACCCAAAACTCAGCTCAGGTTCACTGAAAACATGCTCCAGTTTCTGAACTTTTGAGAAGTCAGTGAAGCCGAGGCCAGTTTGGGGCAGTTATTATCGCCAACCAAAAGGAGGCAAAAGTCGGCAGTTTCAGTTGAGCTTCACTTTGTTGTGGGGGTTCACAGGAACTCAAAATTCAAAGCAAACTTCCGGGGTGAGAATTCATGGGAACTGAAGCCAGACAAAGATTGGCACAAATCCCTGTAAACCAAAACTCTGACCCTCAGGCCTAGCTGTAGAGCTGTATCGCTCAGAGAAGGGACACGATAGAGGTACAATAGGGCATGTTATGGGGGAGGTCAGTCTGCTGCTCCTAGTCACCCTTTCTCACAGTACTGGAATAAGGGGTCACCCAATGAAATTAAAGGAAGTCACTTCTCATATAATGCAAATTTAACCGCTGGAACTCACTGCTATAAGATCTGAGGCTAAGACTGTGGTAGGATTCAAAACTGGCTTGTTTTCTTAGAGCATAGGAATATCAGCAATAATGATATATGCACAGCTAAACTAACTGATAAAATGTGAAATGGATATACATCCTCATGCCTTGGGGCATAAGCCAACTACCATAATCACTGGGATTAGAAATAACTGTCCTTATGCGCAGTGAGAACAGCCGAAGTGCCTGTTCTGTTAAGGACAGGGAGCCCAGACCCTGAATTAGGGGGCCAAACTCACCCTCATCTGGGGATTTGAGTTTACTGATAATTCAGTAGTAACACCACACCTGCAGAGCTGTCCCTAGGGTTTCTTTGCAGGAGCTCCTATGTTCTCACATCTCGTTCCTTCTTCCTCCTCAGTCATACCCAGGAGAGAGTGAATGGCCCACAGCTCGACAGCGAGTCAGCAGCACTTCAGCAGGGGTCTGCTAACCAGGTGGATCTGCAGAAGACTCCTCTCCTTTCACACCGCCACAGCCGGGTTATTTCATAATTGGCTACTATGGGATTAATTGCGCCTTCCTCCTAAGCATCTGGCACTGGCCACTGTCTGAGGCTGGATAATGGACGAGGTGGACCACCGGTCTGATCCTGCCTGGCAATTCCTCGGTGCTTAAATGTTTAACCTTGTTTGCAAATATCTGTTAAAACATGGGATCTCTTCATCACCATCCTAAGACAGAGGTGCATACACGCACGCTGGAAATGACTCATCCTGCAATTGTTTGTGTCTCATTTACATGCAGAAAGCTCAGCTTGCCAGTCCCGAGCTGAGACAGCGCTGACGAACTTACGCAGGCAAAGAGAGATCTTTGTGATGACACCTGGTCACTGTAAGGCTCTCTGATGCTCCAGGGAGAGGGCAGTATAAACAGAGTGGGAATTATAGCTCCAGCAGCTGAAGCCACACACATCCCAGGATGTCGCAAGCCGGCTCTGATCTACGCACGACGACTGAGAAACGTGAGCCAACAGGAAGACAATGAAGAGGGTTTGTGGCACAGGGTAAGACAGCACTGGAGGAGTAAATGACTGTAATGGCACTATATGCTGTGCAGAATTTCAGCTGGCTAATGAAATCAGTCCTTATATGGGGGGGATAGCACAGTGGTTTGAGCATTGGCCTGCTAAACCTAGGATTGTGAGTTCAATCCTTGAGGGGGCCATTTAGGGATCTGGCGCAAAAATTGGGGATTGGTCCTGCTTTGAGCAGAGGGTTGGACTAGACAACCTCCTGAGGTCCCTTCCAACCCTGATATTCTGTGATTCCTGAGTAATAACAAGACCTTTTCTTTTCAAGTGCTATGTATGGACAGACCAATGAGAGGGAGATCGCCTCTGAATTACAAAGAACCCACCTCATTGGCCACAACCAGGGATCAGCCTTTACTGTGTTATCAGATACATTGAAATACACAGAAATAATTGTGTTTTTAACACCATTCAGATATTAGTTCCTGAGTAACGGCAGTGTAAGGGGAGAGGCCAACCAGACGCCTCATCAGATTCCCAAACAAAACACTTGAAAACACTTTAAGATTTGCTATGAGTTCACAGGGCCAGATTGACTAGCAGTTTTTACCTTGCAGTAAGTGGGTTGGAAATTGCATTTCAGGGGTAAGCTGGCTAATGACATCAATATGGGAAACTATGTAGGACCAACCGAATTAGCTATAATATCTCAGTTACCTCCCGCACGGGTGTATGGCGACATTCAGCTAGGTGTGGGTAAAGTGCTTTGGTGAAAGGGTCTGTATGCAGAGCCCTGCACGGATACAAAATTTGTCTCCACATCCAAACCATGAACATGGTCCCCGGCCATAAAGTGACTCTCCGCAGATGTGCAGGGCTCGATCTGCGTGCTGTCCGCTTGCAGTATTGCCATGCCAACATGTTTTAATCTTTGCGAAGTAATTGTGGCCCAATCTTGGATGGACCCCAGGTGTACCGTCTTTGTCACTACGCAAATTACTCTCTGGGTACTTGGATAGTTTCCTCACCATAGCAACCGAGCACCCCACAATCACTAATGAATGTCTCTGTGAGCTAGGCCGCATTAGCCTGGTGTTGCAGGTAGGCAGTTGGGGCACTGGGCAGATGAAGTGACTGGCTCACAGTCACACAGGGAAGCTAGGAGCTGAACCCAAGGCTCACACACGTCAGTACGGCGCTCTGTGCACTCCCTGCCCAGAATCACAGGTTCCAACGCTTCTCGGGGCTTCACCTTGCTGAGCGCCAGACAGTTCCCTGGGTGAAGACCTTTAGAGGAGACCTTGGACTCTGAGCCCCAGCTCGTCCTGATGGGACACTGAAGATCTCATGGCCATTTGTATCTAAGCAGGGTTCACCCAAATGTTCTTGGCCAAAATTCTCTCTTCCCCAGTATGAGTGGGTTGTCTGGCTGCCTCCCACCCAGAGGTGGCTGCAGTTCAGTGGTGCTGTACATTTGTGTGTTGCACAAAGCATTGTGGGACTCACAGCCCTATGGAAATGCCAAGTGCTTACTCATGTCTCTCACTGTGGGCTGATGCACTGCTTCAAATCTGCCACGTATGAACCAAATGGCTTTTTTAGCTCTTCTGAGATTTGTATTAGTTTTAATGTCGACAGTGTTTGCGGACACAAAGCACTATAGTGCGCACGCTATGGAACTGGCAGGGTTCCTGCAAACAAACATGCATGCCTTTTGCAGCGTTACATATGTCTTGTCAGAACGAACCTGATTGCTGAACAAACACACTCCTCTTTGGCGGGGAGTTGCCAGAGCCGGGAGTGAAAGCTGCAGAATGCAACCTGGCATGCTCCCGTTAGATGGCAGGCTAGTGGTCGGGGCAGCTGCGGTCCCCATCTAAACTGAGCTTAGTGCTGAGAGTCTCGTGGTGGTTGGAGACCTGGGCGAGCATCAGCCCTGCCAGCTCTGATAACCTCCCTCTCCTAAAAAGGACAGTGCTGGGCTTGGTGATATTTTAATTGGTACCATTCTGGGCAGTTGTTCTGTAAATGTGCCTGATGGCAAATGACGTGCTTTTCACTTCGTTTTGCCTGTACTTGAATTCAAAGAGTGCGTGGCTTGGGCTGCCTTTTGCCTTTCCAATACGGCACTCTTCTCTTTCATCCTGACAAGAAGGTGAGCATCACAACCAGACTAATAGGAACCAGATGGTTGGAGAGAGCTCTGCAAGGGGGAACAGAAGCAGCCTCAAGGTCACTGCTGACATGATGAATACTAAGTGGCGCACATCTCAGCCCTGGCAATGAAAAATTAATGAATTTCTTCCTCTCCATCTCCACACGCTCAATCAGCTGCCATTTTCTTCACCTCTCCAGCTCATCGGGCGTTCCCGTTGGATTAGGGAATAAATGATTAAAAGAGATTAAAGTTGTTGCATGAAATCAGTGCTGCTCTAAATACTAGAATATCATTGCATGGTTGGCTGGGTGGTGGTGGTGGGGGGGGTTGTTTGCTTTTATTTAAACAAACAACCAGGGTACCAGGAGTGAGAACAAAGATGGAGCAGAGGCAAAGGATTCTAACTGCCAGACCGTTCGGTTTAATAAAGCTCCGAGCTGTCGTGACTCTGGGAGGGTTAAGATTACTCATCTCTGGACCTGCCGTATGTCTTTCTAATGCAGCACTGAAGCTGTTTTATTAATAATCAAGCTTGGGAAATCATCCCAGGTTCTCGTGCTAACTAGAACTAAATGCCAAGGTGGGAGATTTAATGAGCAAAGCTGTTCCGATTGTGGGACAGTGTTTAAACAATTGGGGGCAGGTTTTTCGAAGGTGTGATGGAAGTCTGGCTTTTTAAAAATGGACAAAACGTCTCTTGGGACCCAATTCTGTCACGCTTGTTGTATTTGGCTGGTGACTGTATGTGCTTGGCCAGAAAGTGGGTGCACTGGATCCCCAGCCAATGTGCTGGCCCTAAGCACAGTCCTCCTGTGCAGATAACTTGTGCACCTGGCATGGGATGGCATGGTTGGGGGAAGGCAGAATGGGGCCGGCCAAGGGGTATAAGACACCTGGCAAGACACCTCCATCCTAAAACAGATGGACGAGAGCTCCTTGAAAATTTCCAGATGAAACAGTTTTCCACTGGAAAATGTTGCTTTGACACATTTGAAAGGTTTTGTGCGATGTATCGATTTCCTCTAAACTTCTGATGGAGAGTTATCAAAATGAATGATTTTGATAAGGTCACAAGGTTTCATGTAGCTACCATCCATATTTTGACGTCTGTACTATAAATTATAATCTAACGAACAGGAAAGTTGGGAGGACAAAGCCAAACATTTCAAGACAGTCACTTCGATGGTTCCAAAACAAAGTATTTCAGAAGTTTTGTTTCTTGGTAAAGTTCATCTCTTCCCTCCCGTTTGGGACAAAAGCAAAATTTCAAATGTCGGAATTTCCCAGATGGGACGTTTGGATTCCCAGCCAGCTCTGCTCTGGGTCATGCAGCCTGATCCATAGGGCCTGCCCTCCGAAGCCAGCGGACCTGCATTTGGTGCTGGACTTGGGGCAGAACCCATCCATTTACACACTGAAAATCCAGTCAGGCTCCCTGACCCCTAGGTCTGCTGCAGGCCCCGGGCAGCTTACAGCCAGAATACAGCCCTGCATTAAAGAAATGGGATCGTCCCACTCTGCAATCTCTCTCCCTACGTTCAGCTGCCTCTGCCTGTGACAAGAGGCTCAAATGGAGCCTAGCTATGGGTGATTCCCAATGGAGCCTTTATTGCTCCCCCTTTGGGCGATGTCGGTCCTTCCCATCCCGGAGCACCCTGCTGCATGGAGCCAGCCTGCTGCCCTCTGCTGGCCATGGGTGGGTGTGGAGCAGGGACAGGGCCCCACCTCGCTCCCAACCCTAGGACGGGCTGGGCACCCCTGGAACAGAGCTTCACTCTCCTGCCCACAGGGGCTCCGGTTCTGCCTGCCCCTTACCTGGGGCACCTAGGGGAGGGGGATGTTTTTTCCACCCCTCTTTTCAATTGTCCCCTGCCCAATGCCCCAAAAGGACCAGGCAGAATCTGGCTCTCCATGATGATGCATGAGGCAAGTTCCATGGCATATGCTGACTTTGCTTCTGCTCATTTTGTCAAATAAACACCACGGGACAGATTCTCAGCTGGTGTACGCTCCTTTGAAGTCCATGCATCTATGCTGATTTACACCAGCTGATGAGTTGGCCCAGGTTTTTTTTATTTTTCATTGTTAAAGCAACAAGAGTCTTTCAATCAGGTTTCAGAGTAGCAGCCGTGTTAGTCTGTATTCACAAAAAGAAAAGGAGGACTTGTGGCACCTTAGAGACTAACCCTTTTCTTCTTTCGATCAGGATTTCGATGGAAAACAACCCAAGGTTATATCTGATAATGTAACCCCTGAGCAATGTCTTCCCTTTGTTTGCTTCATTACTGTGATTACATTCTGACTGTAGCATAGCAACAGCTAATTGCTTGATGGTTGCAAAGTGCATAATTCCCTGTATTAAAATTTTATTGAGATGTAATTGTGTTCCTCTTGCAGCAGTGGGTGCTTCAGAGAGACGGAGGATAATGTGGTTAGTTTAGCTTTTGTGATGTTTGTAACATTGGCCACCTCTGGAAAAATATGATTTTTTTAAAAAAATTGCAAACCTTAGAAACCCCCATCTTGGGTTAGCTGCTTCTGGAAGCTTCAGCATTAGTGCAAATGGATTATGGGAAATGTAGCGTTTAGTACAGACTAGACATACAGACTTTCTAATGCAAATACTGTTTTCCCCCCCAATATTCTTGCCAGTTTATTCGTGCTGTGTTTCTCCATAATGCAAATCGAGTGAAACAATTAAGTCATAACTGATAAATTAGTCAATGGATTTAATCTCCTCTTCTCTTGTGGAACATCCAGAAACAGACTGTAATTTTCTCAGATATATTCTTCACAACCGTCTGACCCAACTGCTTTGGGAATTCCATTTACTGTCTCTGACTTTGTATGCAAAATCCAAAATTGCAGGGGCACTAGAGTGTGGGTAGGGCACCAGCCACATGGCATTGTTTCTGTCCCCTGAGTAAATGAGTAAGTCCTGGAATTGGTTTCCTGTTGCGACTGCTCGTGGAAAGCGAATTCCAGGTTCGCTCTCTGCAAGTTCTTGAGCATGCAGGCTTATAACTCAGTCTCTGAGCTTTTGTGCTATTAAGCCTCAATTGCACTAATGGCTGCAGAGAGCAAATGCACCGGGGGTGCAAACCTGGCCAAAGCAAATGCTGTAAATGCAGTGCCAGTTGTCTGGCACAGTGCATGGCCGCTGCCTGGAATGCCCATTAACGAAGACCATGTACAAATGCTCGGAGCTAATTCCCAGGAGTAGATGGGCTCAGCATGGGGTGGGGAGGGAAGGAATCCATCTTACCTAGGCTGCAGAGTGTAACGAAGCCCTACCACCCACACTCAGCTGCACTGGGACACACAGGGAGTCCCTCTGGAGCTGGGCTTTGGCATGCACAGGGGCACCCCAGTTCCCTCCTCCCCCCTAGAAGAATGGCAGCAGCCCCTTTAGATCTGAGGGCCCCCGGCGGCTGTGGAGGAGGGGAGGGACGGCATGGCACCTGAGTGCAGCTGACGGCAGAATGCTGCACGGGAGGCGGGACTTTCCACCGTGCCTTGAGACTGCAGGCGCCTCGGGGCAGGGACAGCTCTTCACTCCCCATCAGTGGCCAGGGCCCCTCTCGCTGATGATTTCCACTGGCACCGTCATAGCTCACCAGGGCACAATACTGCCTCTTAGAGCGAGAGCCCACGCAGTGCTGGGGAAAAGATGGGCCAGCTGAGTGGCTGTGGTCGGCAGTGTTATGCCCGCTGAAGCCAGGAAAC
The DNA here is from genome assembly GCF_015237465.2 of Chelonia mydas. NCBI lineage: Eukaryota > Metazoa > Chordata > Testudines > Cheloniidae > Chelonia > Chelonia mydas. The sequence continues at coordinate 80,308,562 of NC_051250.2, forward strand.
AGGCATGGATCCAGGGCAATGGGGAGACACGTACTCCCAGGCGAGCTTGCTGCACCTTTGGGAGAGGTCTGTGTTCCGCCCTACGGCTGATAATGAGGGGATGGAGCTGTGGCCACCCCTCCAGTGCCCAGACACGTTCCCTCTGGGAGGCTGCATGTTATGGGGAGCTCGCTGGGACGTCATACCCTCCAGCCTCGCTGGGCGCTGCCACTGGGGCACAGACCGTGGCCCGTACGGCTCGTCCGCTGAGCAGCTCTCCTCCAGCCAACCTGTTCTCTGCGGGCCTGACTGCCGCCCTCACTCCTGGTTAAGCTGTGAGCAGGGCCAGCTCCAGGCACCAGCGTTCCAAGCAGGTGCTAGGGACGGTAATTCGGCGGCAGCTTCTCTGTCTCCTGCCGTCCGCGGCAGCAATTCGGTGGCGACTGTTTTTTTCACTGCTTGGGGTGGCAAAAACGGTAGAGCCGGCCCTGGCTGTGAGTTAGCCCCGTTGAAATCAACAGCCTTGGGCCACTCTAATTCATGCTGTGAGGGGAAGCCCTGTCTCCGGCAGCCCTGGCTACGCTGAACACATCTTACCCACACCTGAGGCTTTTCTTGGCTGTCCGTTGGTTTTGCTCTCCCCCTCGGATGTTCTCCCTATCTAAAAATGACACTTGCCGAATCGCCAACCCCTAGTGTTCCAGCATCATGAACCGGGTCCCAGAAAATCATGATATTGGCTTTGAAGCCATGAGATTTTTTTTTTCTTTTTTAAATATAAATATTGAGGTTTTTACCTTTGCGTTCAGGTTTCTGAGCCTTCAGGGTGCACTTGCTTCATGTTTGCTCTGCAAGGGCTAGAAACTTGTCTGATTTTTTAAATGAAAGCCTAGAGTCTCATGTAATTTCTTAATTCCAATGTCTGTGGCTTTCAGAAAAGCATCAAATACTATAGGATTTGCGATAAAATCACAACCCTTAGCAATCCTGCATTCAGCTGGAAGCGTCTGTTTGTCTGAAGGACGGTCGATCTTGTCAAACTAACTTGATATCTTGTTTTGAGGAGATTACAAGTTTAGTTGATAAAGGTAATAGTGTGGATGTAATAGATTTAGACTTTTGTAAGGCATTTGACTTGGTACCACGGGACATTTTGATTAACAAGCTAGAAAGATATAAAATTACCACGCCAGACATTAAGTGGATTAAAATGGGCTAACTGATAGGTCTCAAAATGTAATTGTAAATGGGGAATCATCATCGAACAGGAGTGTTGCTAGTAGGGACCTGCAGGGTTCTGTTCTTGGCCTCTATATTTTAATTAATGACCTGGAAGAAAACATAAAATCATCACAGATCAAGTTTGCAGATGACACATAAATTGAGGGAGTGGTAAATAATGAAGAGGACAGGACATTGATCCAGAGCAATCTGGATCACTTGGCAAACTGGGCGCAAGCAAACAATATACACTTTAAGATGGCTAAATGTAAATGTGTACATCTAGGAACAAAGAAAAGAGGCCATACTAACACGGTGGGAATTCTACCCTCAGAAGCAGTGGCTCTGACAAAGATTGTGTAGTCATAGTGGATAATCAGCTGCACGTAAGCTCCTGGTGTGATGCTGTGGCCAAAAGAGCTACTACAATCCTGGGATGCAAAAACAGGGGACTCTCGAGTAGGAGTAGAGAGGTTATTTTACCTCTGTATTTGGGCCTGGTGTGATTGTGGCTGGAATCCTGTGTCCAGTTCTGGTGCCCACAGTTCAAGAAGGATGTTGATAAATTGGAGAGGGTTCAGAGAAGAGCCACGAGAATGATTAAAGGATTAGAAAACCTGCCTCATAGCGATAGATTGAAGGAGCTCAATCGATTTAGCTTAACAAAGAGAAGGTTAAGGGGGGACATGGTTACAGTCTTTAAGTACCTACGACAGGAATAAATATTTAATAATGGGCTCTTCAGTCTCGCAAAGAAAGATCTAACATGATCCAGAGGCTCGAAGTTGTAGCTAGATAAATTCAGACTGGGAATGAGGTGTAACTTTTTAACTGTGAGAGTAAAGTTACCAAGGGATGTGGTGGATTCTCCATCACTGATTTTAAAATCAGGGTTGGATGTTTTTCTAAAAGCGCTGCTTTTGGAATTAGTGTGGGGCTGGTCTCTGGCCTGTGCTGTGCAGGAGCTCAGACTAGATGCTCACAAAGAACTCTTCTGGCCTTGGCATCTCTGAATGGGTGTTGGAATGCAAGCACAAAGCATTTGATTGGGCAGATTTTTCCAGTGCTCGGCACCCGTAAGTGGAGAGAGATTTTTTTTCCCCCCTCAGATTGCTCAGTTTCCATTTAGGCATCACAAGGAAATGGCCAGACTTTCAGAAGGGACGGCAGCTGCCAGGGTGACATTTTATGGCCAAATTTTCAAAAAAGCTCTGTACCCACCATGCTCTCTGGAAAATCCAGACCTACATTTCCTTTACAGATGGGACCTGAACCAAAAGCCTGGTTATGGACCCGACAAACTCTGCTGTGGTTTGGATCTGGATCCAAACTTTGCATCCCAAGTTGTCTGTAATTAAGGTTATGTTTTAGTCATGGGTATTTTTAATAAAAGTCATGGATAAGTCACGGGCAGTAAACAAAAATTCACGGCTCATGACCTGTCCGTGACTTGTACTATATACCCCTAACTAAAACTTGGGCCGGGGCACTGCAGGTACTGGGGGGTGGGGGGGGGCGGTACAGATGGGGGTGCTGTGGGTGGGGTGACCTGGGACTCCAGCTGGTGCTGAGAGGGGGGTTTGGGGGGGCGTGCGGCCCTGGACCCCTGCCGGTGCTGAGGGGAGGGTGGAAGGGCTGGCAGGCTCCCTACCCAGCTCCGCGTGGCTCCCCGGAAGTGGCCGTCATGTCCCTGCAGCTCTTATGGGGAGGGAAGGCCAGAGGGGCTCCAGGCGCAGCCAATGGGAGCTGTGGGGGCGGTACCTGCAGGTAGGAGCAGTGTGCAGAGCCCCCTGGCGGCTCCACCTAGGAACTGCAGGGACATGACGGCCACTTCCGGGGAGCCCGCCCGAGGTAAGCGCTGCCCTGCACCCCAACCTCTTTCCCCAGCTCTGAGCCCCTTCCCACACCCAAACTACTGTTGCTGCTGCTGGGGTGAGGGGGAGTGCAGTGGCCCGGACTGCCCCAGCAGTGGCTGGTGTGGCTGGCCCCGGGGCTGCCTGAGCTGCTCAGGCAGACCCGGAGCCAGCCGCTGAAGTCACAAAGGTCACAGAAAGTCACGGAATCCGTGACTTCTGTGACCTCTGTGACAGCCACACAGGGTTATCTATAATTTCCTTACGGCAACGGTCTGAAACCTCAAAACTGATCTGCAGCTCTGGATTTCACCAGCCGCTCTGTTAAGGGGAGGCAAAGATCTGCGGCTTTTTGATTCTGCCTCAACCTCTACCAATTAGAAAGGGAAATGTAACCAATATTGATTGCACTGTTCTATATGGGCCCAATCCAAAGCCCACTGAAGTCAGTGGAAAGATGCCCGTTGACTTTAAAGGGCTTTGGGTCAGGTTTGAAGTCACGTGCAGTAATTAGGTGAATTTGTGCAGACTATTTCATGGCAAACTGTCAATAGTCATTCTTGCCCTTTGACAAATGGAAATGAGGATGTGAAAGCTGCTGAAATGATGTGATCTATCAAACGGCTGCTCTGGATGCTGGAGTATGTCGCTGCCATCCAGGCAAAAACGTCTTTCCAGCCTATTATTAAAAAAAGAAATAAAAGTAGGAATTTGTTGCTGTTACGAACCATGCCACTGTTCTTCAGAAATCCAAATACAGACTGGTGTTTTAAATAAACTGTATTCATTAGTACGGTGGTCGCACAAGGCCTATTCTATTACTAAGTGGCCCCGGTACATAGATATTATTCACTTAAGTAATCAGTCACTGCCAACAAATTACAGGATACGGAGTATGGAATTAGCAAAATGAACTATGGATGTAAAATTCATTTGAAATTCAATTTAGAAGCAACATTAGCTTTCAATTAGTCTGCCCAACTGTTTGAACATCATTTTTTCTATTGGATTTTTATATAAATGTAATTAACCTTTGCTGTTAAATTGTTGATTTTGTTGATATAATTATTATGTGACTTCTAATATTTTGCTTGGCTGACATCTAATTAGATGGTGGCTTCAAATTAGAGGAACAAAGACTGCTGGTGACCTCTACCATATTCTCCTGCTCAGTCTGTGTGGGAGGGGGATGGAAAGTGGAAAATCAAACTCGCTAACACAGATTTAGTGCAAATGAAAATGTGAAGCTAGAAATTAATATACGATTTTGCTTCCAAGCCTTCCTCTGGAAACAAGATAATACAGTAACTCCTACTAGAGCTCCTGCTAGAGATTTTTCAGTTTGCTGACAGTGCCGAAAAATAATAATGAAAAAATTAATTTCAGGTCAAACAAAACAGTTTGTTTAGTTTTGATTTTGAGCATTTGGGTTATTTTTGCATTTTTAAAAAATAAAACTGAATGAAATTTTTAAGTGAAAAGTGGTTTTTGACCTACAAAACCAAAATATTTTGTTTAGAAGATATTGAAATGAAATATTTTGAGTTTTTTAGAATTATTTTCCCCAAAAAGAAGAACTTGGTGAAACGTTCACAAATTTATTAAATGATTTGGTGTTACTGAATCTGCATTTTTTGCCAAAAAAAGTTTCGGGTGAAACATGTCACCCAGCCTTCCCCACCAGAGTTCGTTCTCCTCCAGGCTTGCTGGATTGATCTGATCAGATACAGGCACTGTGTTGCCTTTTGTAGGCCTCAGGAGTTAGATAATCTAAATCAGGATTATGAAGAATAAATGTTTCCAGTCTTTGGCCCCTGATCCCATAAATTACTCTACAGGGTTGTATCCCTGCACCGGCGTGAGGGCCCATTGAAAGCCATAGCCATTGAAATCAGTGAGGCTCCACAGGGGTGCAGGTATATAGCCACTCACCGAGGAGCAGCGTGTTTGCCCACCCCTGCTCGAGCGCCTCGCCTGCATTAGGGAAGTTTTGCAAAGCTTTCCCACTGTTGCTAAGATCTGTTCATCTCCACCAGGAGTTCCCAGCACAGACAGGGTGTTAGCATTCAACTCAGCTCTAATCACCATGTCAGTTACATCTGCTGTGAGGGGCTGCAGCTTCCTTCATTCCTGTCCTTAAGGCCTCACCCTGCATCCTCAGTTCTCGCACCAGCAAAGAGGGCATTGACAGTCCGTCTTTCTCACTTTGTCTCCCAGCAGTGCTACTCTGTGCACTGCATTGACTAGGTTTCTGTCTGTGATTGGGTTGCGTTCAGAGGGGGGCTTTCCTCACTTTGAACATTCTGTATTTATTCTCTCCGATCTAGTCCCACATCATGTCACACGTGGAGGGTCACCATCAAGTTAAAAAATCGCAGTGCTGAGTTTTACCTCTTTTCTACTGATGGCAAACCAGCCACTGACTTCAGAAGTGAGGTCACTCCTAATTATCCCTGGGATAAGTGAGGTCAAACTCAGACTCCCATTGCTCAGATCCTCAGCTGGTGTAAGCCAGCGTAGCTCCCTGGAAGACAACAGTGTCTTGCTGATCTGGACCATCTGAGGATATGCTCTTAAGCATTTTTAAAAGCCCTTGTTTCCTGCTCGTTACTTAGATTGAAATAAAGATATATTTGCCACTGATATTTTTACTCTTCATTTTCACTCTAGGTTTTTACCGCTAGCGATGACATGACACATTTACTTAAATGTTTGTGGCCATCGTGTCCTTGCAGGCCACAAAGAGATTTTAAATACTATCCGTCAGGTCATCCAACACAATGACAAGGGGAACAAACCTTCGCAGAGATAGCGCTGTGGAAACTGGCTGGCTGCTCTGGAAGGGTTGCATCCAAGACTTTAAAGCTCTGGCTCTAGCACTGGTGATTTGCATGGGCCACTAGCAACCGCAGCCAGCAGTTGGGGACCTGAGCCACGTGAACTAGTTGAGGCTTACATTTGGGCACTTGATTCAGCATCTGCAAGATTAAATTGTTCCAGAGCAAGTAACAAATTAATGAATTCATCAGGCCTACTGTATGCGGGAGGCTACTTCTCCCGACTTGTTGGCGGTGGCAGAAATGTCCACGAAATGGAACCAGCTCAGTGTGATTAACCTTGAATGGCATCAGAGGCCACCTCTATTACCAACACATACTCTGATGCAAAGAGCACAGGTGCCAGCATCACATGCAGACCTGTCCTTCTGCGTCCATCTGCTTGTGGAAGGCACAGTTGTGTGGTCCAGTTTCTTGTGCAGGTAAATGTCTCTTCTGACCATTGTAGGCGAGCCAGCTATTTTGACACATGAAGGCTCTCTGCCCTCCATACATGGGGAAAGTGATACCTTGCAAGTCCACTAAACTCAGTGACTGAACGAATTGAAGGTGTCCCTGTCACATGGTGTTGTCTGTAAGAAAACCCACGATATCTATTTCACCCGCTCTCCTTCACAACCTGGATCTATTACAGCACCACATTCTGGACATGACCTTGGGCTTTGTCTAGACTGTGATGTAAAGGTGTGATATTAGATTGTGCTAGCTAGTTTGATCTAATGAATGCTTCCTAGTCTGGCCCCAGCCTTTTACTTGATCAGCTGAACATGTGCTAAACTACAGCTTGTCTTGTCCTGACTAGAGTTTAAAGGTATGAGTTGGCTCTGCTAACCAACCACTGGGTTATGTGGACTTGCGAGGTGTCACTCCGCCACGGAGAGCACTGCATGTGTCAGGTTAGTTGGTTTTCTTACAACTGACAGAAGACAAGTATGTGGCCTCTAGCTAGATAATTCAAGACATATTGCCCATGGTAGCCACCATGCTTGGGAGAGCTTTTACTTCTGTCTGGCCACTCTGCAAACTTATCTGTTGGGCTTTTGGTTTGGATCACAGCCTTAGCTTGACAAGAGAAGTTATAGGTTATATCAACAGTCCATCCTGCCACTACTCGTTTCTCTTCTCATAATTATGATTGTGCCCATCTTTAAAGTGCCCATCTTTATGAAGTGCCTATCTTTAAAAAAGGGAAAGAGGAGAATCTGGGGAACTACAGGCCAGTCAGCCTCACCTCAATCCCTGGAAAAATCATGGAGCAGGGTCCTCAAGGAATCAATTCTGAAGCACTTAGAGGAGAAGAAAGTGATCAGGAACAGTCAGCATGGATTCACCAAGGGCAAGTCAGGCCTCACTAACCTAATTGCCTTCTATGATGAGATAACTGGTTCTGTGGATGAGGGGAAAGTAGTGGATGTGTTATTCCTTGACTTTAACAAAGCTTTTGATACCGTCTCCCACAGTATTCTTGCCAGCAAGTTAAAGAAGTATGGGCTGGACGAATGGACTATAAAGTGGATAGAAAGCTGGCTAAATCGTCGGGCTCAACGGGTAGTGATCAATGGCTCCATGTCTAGCTGGCAGCCGGTATCAAGCGGAGTGCCCCAAGGGTCGGTCCTGGGGCTGGTTTTGTTCAATATCTTCATTAATGATCTGGAGGATGGCGTGGACTGCACCCTCAACAAGTCTGCAGATGACATTAAACTGGGAGGAGTGGTAGATACACTGGAGGGTAGGCATAGGATACAGAGGGACCTAGTCAAATTAGGGGATTGGGCCAAAAGAAATCTGATGAGGTTCAACAAGGACAAGTGCAGAGTCCTGCACTTAGGACGGAAGAATCCCATGCAACGCTACAGACTAGGGACCGAATGGCTCGGCAGCAGTTCTGCAGAAAAGGACCTAGGGGTGACAGTGGACGAGAAGCTGGATATGAGTCAACAGTGTGCCCTTGTAGCCAAGAAGGCTAACGGCATTTTGGGCTGTATAAGTAGGGGCATTGCCAGCAGATTGAAGGACGTAATCATTCCCCTCTATTCGGCATTGGTGAGGCCTCATCTGGAGTACTGTGTCCAGTTTTGGGCCCCACACTACAAGAAGGATGTGGAAAAATTGGCAAACGTCCAGCGGAGGGCAACAAAAATGATTAGGGGATTGGAACACATGACTTATGAGGAGAGGCTGAGGGAACTGGGATTGTTTAGTTTGTGGAAGAGAAGAATGAGGGGGGATTTGATAGCTGCTTTCAACTACCTGAAAGGGGGTTCCAAAGAGGATGGATCTAGACTGTTCTCAGTGGTAGCTGATGACAGAACAAGGAGTAATGGTCTCAAGTTGCAGTGGGGGAGGTTTAGGTTGGATGTTAGGAAAAACGTTTTCACTAAGAGGGTGGTGAAACACTGGAATGCGTTACCTAGGGAGGTGCTAGAATCTCCTTCCTTTGAGGTTTTTAAGGGCAGGCTTGACAAAGCCCTGGCTGGGATGATTTAGTCGGGGATTGGTCCTGCTTTGAGCAGGGGGTTGGAGTAGATGACCTCCTGAGGTCCCTTCCAACCCTGATATTCTATGATTCTATGAACAGGAGTGAGTGGATGAGGATCTGTGGCCTGCAATGTGCAGGAGACCAGACTAGATGATCATGATAATCCCTTCTGACCTTCAAGTCTATGAGTCAATGATCCTGCAATTGGCTTGGGGTCTGTTTGCCCAGAACCAGCTGCAGGCGAGGCGCTTTAACAAGCCACACAAAGGAGAATCTTACCTTGATATTACAAACTCTATGATTCTCACTCAGCTTGGCAGAAACCTGTTACATAAAGAAAACCTTGTTGCCAAGAGTCGAGCAGATGACATTGTTCTCAGAATATATTCCATCTTGAGTATTAAAGTCACCCTTACTCTGATGCGCCAATAGATCTCCTGGTAATACTTATCTACTTCCTTCCAGATTGGCAGAGACATTCATTTTGGTTATATCATTCCTGACCTAATCACTGCACCAGGAATAAGTCAAATATAGTATTATTTTAGCGCTGCAAGAGTCACTTTCAAGGTAGGTGGCCATGTACCCATTCTTCAGGGAGGAGTAACATAAAGTAAAGGTTTTCTATTTACATTCCACGTTAATAAAAGTTCTCATTATCCAAAATGGGAAGGCTCATTAGTTTAGGGCAAGATTTTCAAAGGCATTAAATCTCACCCAAGATGTCTGTGTAAATTATCCAGATTGTAATTTCCTTCCTCCAATGTAAACCAAAAGAAACTTGAGCTAAGACATGTTCATATAAAATTTATAACAACACTTGCTAGGCTGTCCTCCTGCGCAAGAGAGCATCTTGCTCTTGGCCTTGAATATAGAGACCATATTTGATCTTCTTGACCCACAATGTGCTTTTCTTTAGACCAGGAAAAAGACTAGACTGTTATTGTCATTAAAGGTGGGTCTGTCTTTACTGCAAAAGTAAGTGTGTTCTTAATTTGGGTTTTTTCGTTAACTCAGGCTAACCTAGTAGTGAAGACCAGGCAACCCTGCTTTTAACTTGGGTTAACAGCTCTGGCTAAGGCCTATAGGAGAGCATAGGGTTGAGCTCAAGTTGTTAACCTGAGTTAAAAGTTGAGTTGCAGTGTCTTCACTGATAGTTTAGCCTGAGTTAAAGAACTAACTAGCTTACCCGAGTTAAGAACATGCCTTTTTTGCAACAAAGGCCTACTCTCTGTGAGCATCCCTCTAGGGGCCCATGCCTTTTTCTGCACAAGCCCAAGGGTGTTCTGGGTAATTTTCCCTTCGGGGCATGGACATACTCAGGTGACTATCACTAACTCATGACTGTCAATCAGTTTTACTCATGGTGGTGGTTGCTCTTATTTATGGTTCATTTATGGTTGTGCCCACAAGACAGGTGGTTCCCAACAGAAGAGACTCATCTTTGCCCCAAGAAGTTCGCAGTCTAAAGTCACGTACCAGACACTTTTAATCTTTAAAAGCTGCCTTGTGTCTGGGATGTACCAGATGCTGCCTTGAATTAATTTGTAAACTGTGAGCTGATTTCACCCTCTGCAACAAAAAATTCACTTTCAACTGGGAGGTCTTAGTGGAAGATGGGATGCTGTGACAGCTTGCCTGAGTCTAGTCCATTAGGAACTGGATGTGCACCGGTGGGACTGTTTGTTTCAAGACCTTGTCATCACACATATTAAAGACCCACCCTCTGTGGGGCTTAAGGGCACCCAAGACACCTCTTAGGAGTGAGTATACTGCTACACACAAACTTGATCAGTAGGAATGGCTCTGCCAGGAGAGCGTTGCTGTAGAAATGGGCTAAGTGCCACTTGGCCTCTAGTAAAAGTGCAGGATGCTGTGCTGTAAGATTTTCAGGTATATGACCCAGGGATGTGGAACACAGGTTGGAAAGGTTGAAATTTGGCACATTGGGTGATAGCTGATCTAAGTGCATAATACTGTAATCACACTAAGTCATGGTGGAAAGTCTCATGAATTTTTAGAAGCTTCCTTTGAAGGATGGTTGTTTCGGGAAAACCATTACTAATGTTCCCAGGTCTCAGCTACCAGAGCTGCAGGTGCATTTCTGTACGTGCTCAGGTGGTGAAATGGTTATGGGCTACTGAGCCAAGGATTTTGTTCTTGGTAATATAACACTGGTGACCTGAAACCATATCCAAAGCCTGAAGTTAATGGGAGCCTCTCTACTGACTTCAGTGGGCTTTGGATCAGTCCCTTACGATCTCAGCAATTGATACTGGGCTGCAGATTCTGTCCCCTCTATGTCAGTGGTTCACAGTGGACACAGGATGGCTGTGGCTGGAAAACCATTCCCATATGACAGCGGCTCAGCACCCTGTCAGTCAATGGCTCCAGTCTAGTTCCCAGCGACCATGTGTCCTGAAGCCACTATCCCACCACACTTGGCAGCCTTACTGGTCACCCACCTGAGCTAGTTTCTAGATTAAACAAGGAACTTTAATTTCCAGGCATGTCACCTTTCACCGGCACTAAATTCACATTGGCTCTGGGTAGAGAATCATAGAATCATAGAATAGCAGGGTTGGAAGGGACCTCAGGAGGTCATCTAGTCCAACCCCCTGCTCAAAGCAGGACCAATCCCCAACTAAATCATCCCAGCCAGGGCTTTGTCAAGCCTGACCTTAAAAATATCTAAGGAAGGAGATTCCACCACCTCCCTAGGTAACGCATTCCAGCGTTTCCCCACCCTCCTAGTGAAAAAGTTTTTCCTAATATCCAACCTAAACCTCCCCCACTGCAACTTGAGACCATTACTCCTTGTTCTGTCATCAGCTACCACTGAGAACAGTCTAGATCCATCCTCTTTGGAACCCCCTTTCAGGTAGTTGAAAGCAGCTATCAAATCCCCCCTCATTCTTCTCTTCCACAAACTAAACAATCCCAGTTCCCTCAGCCTCTCCTCATAAGTCATGTGTTCCAATCCCCTAATCATTTTTGTTGCCCTCCGCTGGACGTTTGCCAATTTTTCCACATCCTTCTTGTAGTGTGGGGCCCAAAACTGGACACAGTACTCCAGATGAGGCTTCACCAATGTTGAATAGAGGGGAACGATTATGTCCCTCGATCTGCTGGCAATGCACCTACGTATACATCCCAAAATGCCATTGGCCTTCTTGGCAACAAGGGCACACTGTTGACTCATATCCAGCTTCTCGTACACTATAACCCCTAGGTCCTTTTCTGCAGAACTGTTGCTGAGCCACTCGGTCCCTAGTCTGTAGTGGTGCATGGGATTCTTCCGTCCTAAGTGCAGGACTCTGCACTTGTCCTAGTTGAACCTCATCAGATTTCTTTTGGCCCAATCCTCTAATTTGTCTAGGGCCCTCTGTATCCTATCACCCTCAGCAAGTTTGCAGATGACACTAAAATGGGAGGAGAGGTAAATATGCTGGAGGGTAGGGATAGGATACAGAGGGACCTAGTGTCATCTGCAAACTTGCTGAGGGTGCAATCCACACCATCCTCCAGATCATTTATGAAGATATTGAACAAAACTGGCCCGAGGACCAACCCTTGAGGCACTCCGCTTGATACCGGCTGCCAACTAGACATGGAGCCATTGATCACTACCTGTTGAGACCGACAATCTAGCCAACTTTCTATCCACCTTATAGTGCATTCATCCAGCCCATACTTCTTTAACTTGCTGGCAAGAATACTGTGGGAGACTGTGTCAAAAGCTTTGCTAAAGTCAAGGAACAACATGTCCACTGCTTTCCCCGCATCCACAGAGCCAGTTATCTCGTCATAGAAAGAGGCTGTAGGCGAGAATTCCAAGTCTGGTCCTAGAATTAATCCCCCCCACCCTCCCAGCATACAGGAACTTACTCATCAGAGATGGCAGAAGAGGCAGATGCTACCCAAGAAGCGAAAGCACCGCCAACAGCCTAACTCCACAAAGAAGCCGCAGACGGGTTTATCCTGGCAGCACATCAGCTTGAGGAGCCTGCTGACGGGCCAGATGCTGTTGAGGATGCCAGCAGGCGCGCTCTCGCCAAAGCCTGGCGTTCGACTCTTGTAAATGTTACCCAAAGAGAAGGAAGAGCACAGAGCGTGTGGGGCAGATGGGGTCTCCAGCACAGCCTTGGGGGTGGGGGTTGTTTTAATAGATAAAATGTTGGGGTAACACTTAATTGAAAAATCACATTGCTGCTGAGTAACAGGGTATTTTATTCTGCCTAGTGTGTATGTGGTATGTGTATTTGTGCCAGCGTCAGACACTTTAAACATATACTAGAAGGAATGTGCATTTGGTCGATTCTCTTCAGTCCCAGGCTAAATAATTACAGAGCTGAGGCTCTCTCTGTGCCACTTCTAATGAGCCCGATGCCTGTTGCTTTGTGTTTGGGATCAGGGGTGCATGCAGAATGGCAGTTCAGAATCATTCAACCCACCCTGCAGATGAGATAACTGAGCCCCCTGTAACGGCAAGACCCAGATTACAAAGGCACTTGGGTACCTGCCTATCGCTAAAATCAGTGGGTGCCAGGCACCTAAACACCTTTGTGAACCAGGGCCTAAGTGCCTTGGCTCAGGGTTAGACACAGAGTCTGTGGGAATCCCGAGCTGCTATCTCCCAAACCTTTGCTTTAGCCACAAGGCCGCCCTCCCCTGCCAGCGGGGACAGGGTTCACTGGGGGCTAAGGGAGGGTTTGGGGTAATGGGATTCTCTTTGGTGTATGTGCAACTGTTTGTCACGGACAGTGTCCAATGTGCAGATGCCCGAATTTGCAGGTGTGCTGCAGCAGAGGAATTCGTATTCAGAGAGAACTACTGAGAAAAGTGACGTGTTGAAAAGCGGTGAGGCGAAGTGCTACATCAGAAGAGTCGACAAATCTTCCCTGCTCTGCGTTGCTCTCGTCCTTAACGGGCTCACCTAGCATTGCCGTGGCATAGTTCCTCCTTGGAGAGGAGCATTCTTTCCTTTCCAGTCAACCTGCCTGGGTGTTTGAGCTATGGAGCCCTATGTCCGCTCACTTCTTCCCATCTGTGCAGAGCATGACGGCATTGGGAGAGACGGGCATACCGGCAGAGGATGGAGGTATGTTGCGAGCCCAGCGGGTGATAAATTAACCCAGTTCCAACGTGTGCTGAGAATCTTCGGTCTGCCTGACGCTCGTGGAAGCAGGAAGGATTTAAAAACCACCACCCATCATAAAGGGAGGCCGCAGGCAAAGACCAGGAGCGCATGGGGGAATGCAGTGTCTTTGTTACGAAGGACCAGGGGGCAGCCAAACTGCAGAGAACCTGGGGTGGGGGGAACTGCACAATCCCCTGTGTGATGCAGAGGTCTCTTCCCTGGGCCATAGATAGCGCCCGCTGGCAGAGGGGGGAGAATAGGTCTGAAGCACCGATTTCTAATCTCAGCCAGCACTGGAGTGTTGTTTCCATTTTATCGCCTCCTTTGAGTAGATATGATGCCTCTCTTTTTCCACAGCAGGTGGATAAATTAAAACTCTTGTAGTTGTTCCATTTCACTAGAAATCGCTGGGCAAAGCATAGGCTGAGCTGAGCAATTCAGACTGCTTTCCCCACGACTGCATCACGCCATGCAAGAAGAAAGGCAGGTTGAATTCTCCACTGTCTGTTTTCGAACACACTTTATTTGGCCACCATCCCTGTGGGATCTGAGCGCCTCCCAAACAAAGGAATTTGTCCTCACAGGGTTAGCCCCAATTTCCTCATGCGGGACAGAGGCCCAGAGTGACTTGCCCAAGGTCAGAGCCAGGAATTTGAATCCAGGTCCTACCCTGGTACCTCAGACACAAGGCCGTCCTTTCTCCGCAGCAGCCAACGAAAACAAACCTTGCTTTCCTGCAGGAATCTGGCCGAGAGCGCAGCCCTAGACAGCGGCAGGCTGTCTGCGCATGGACTGATCTGCATGCTGTATAAATTAGAGAGGTGTTGAGAGTGGAGACGCTGAGCAGATGCAGCACTGTTTGATCCATGTTAAAAAGAAAACAGCCATTCTTCCGCTGCTTGCTGGAGACAGGCTTCCTTATCAGCCAGAGAGAAATGTCATCTCTGTTGCCCTCTGCTTTCTCCTCCACCTCCTGTTCTTTGTTCCTGGGCGCTGCAGGCCAATAATGATTAGACCCTTTCAGGAAACAGGCTTCTCTCTCTCTCTCCTGGCAGGCAGGAGGCTGAAGGAGGGGATGGAGGAAATAACAATCCTTAACGTGTTTCTGAAATATTGAGGCCGATGCCATCTGTCTCACAACGTGGTAGGAGGATGGGAATAAAACAGAACAACAACGAGTGGTGCGTGAGTGGGTGGCATTATATCCCGGATACATATTGCAGTGCTGGGAGAATACTAGGGCACAAGACAGCTCCAGATGAGGCGTGCAGAGGAAGGTACAGTGCTGTGCGGCTAGACCTTGGTGCTTTTGGCCATTCAGCACTTGCCTTTCCACTGCCCGCTGCTGTGTCTTTCATCGTATTTCTTGCTTCTGTCATTGGTACGAAGGCCCCGACCCTCCAAAGACTTAAGCATGTGAGTAACTTTGCTCATTGCCGATGACAGATTTCTGTCACCCCAGCAAGATCCAGGCTTTCCCAGGTGAAAATTCGTCTGCATCAATCGATTAAATCCCCTTCAGGGGTTTATGTCTCAGCGTCAGGTTAAAAAAGAAAAGACGAGAGAGCTGTTCCAACCCATCAGTACGTTGGGCCTGACCCTTGGCTGGTGAGGACGTGCTCGGTCCATTGGAGCTGATTGGCACCAGCTGAGGATGTGGCTCGTGGACTCTGCTAAAGAAAAAAACGGGACGGCTCACGTAAGTAAAGTTACTCGTGCTTAAGTGCAGGCGAAAGCCCCCAACAAGAGACACCTCTCCACACGGAGCTGATGAAAATCAGTGGAGATCCACTGGTGTCATGAGACTACGCCACTCTGCACCAGTGGAGGGTCTGGCCTCAAGTGCTTAGGCTGGAGAGCAACTTCTCACGCAACTGTCATTTGTGAACCTGCCACAGAAGCAAACTAGGATTTGACAGACCGACACTGACCCATTTTCAACCAGGAGCACCTGCCTCTTGTTGTGGCAACATAAATCACAGTCACTTGCAAGCATTAAGGTACAGCGGAGGACACTGGCCGAGCAGGAGGACGGTTTGAACCATTCCGGGTTGTTGGTGTAGAATTATTTATATTGAATGTAACAAAATGGCGAAACCAACCTAACCAAGTCGTTGCCTCTCCCATTTCCATAGGGGCAGGGCCAGGAGGCCGACTACCCCTCAAACCGGTGTGCCTTAATTCATGCAACGCTAGCAGGAGCTGGCGCCCAGTGCAGCAGAATCCTGCACCGTGTCCAATGCAAGAGCAGGGTATATGCCAGAGATATAGGGCAAAACCCATCACAGCCTCCCTCCAGCCACTGCCTTCTGTGGTTTCTGCTTGCAGGCAGGAAGCAGCAACGTGCTGTCATGGAGCGCCTTGTCTCGGGACTGCAGGGCTCATTCCTTCCCCATCTGATCCTCTGCCCCTGACAGGCCGGTGCTGTCGCATGGTCCATGCCCGCGTTGCAGGCAGCATGCAGGTCTCCTCCACCACTAATGCTATGCCTGCTACTGCTTGCTTGCCCCCTCCACTGGTGCTGTTGCTGCTGCTCTCCACCCAACACCCTGGGCACTGTTGCTCGGGGACTCAAGTGAAACTGGGTGGCTTGAATGGGGGTGACCTTTCACGGCCACACAGCCTAAACCTCTTCATGCAGCCTGGTGGTCCCAGACACAGCAGAAACCCCTCCTCACAACCTGGCCAGACTCCAGCGACACGGCTGGATGCTGAGGCATGTCCAGAGAGCCCTGCAAAGCTGAGGCTATCCGCTTTATATCCGCGGGCCACGTTTGCGGATCGGATGCAGATACAAATTTTGTATCCACGCAGGGCTCTACATACCCATGCCCCTGAAGAAACACCAGGCTGAGGACCGCTCTTCCATCTGGCATAGTGGTGCTGATGAGAGAACCCATGCTAGTATCATCTCCTTGCTCCTGCCGCTTATTTGATTGCTGTGACCCCCCTCTCCCTCTGCGTTCCCTGGTCATAAGCAGCTTTTGGGTTGTCTGCAGGGATGCTTCCCTGAGAGTTGTTTGCATGAATATTTGTGGCATTTCAGCCTTCTGCGGGTACACTTGCAGACCAAACCGGGCTTGCTCAAATGAGCGAGTATCAGCGGCTGTGCAGATGAGCAGAACCAGCTGGCAGGAATAATGAGGTAAACTTTTCTGCTGTGTTTCTCCAGCTTGGCTTCAGATGTGTTACTGCGCTGTCACTCGGAGCTTCCCAGCATGGGGCAGTAATTTTCCACTGTAAACCTCCACTCCTGTCAGCAATAACTAGCACAGTATGTGTATAATGCTATATCCAAAGGTTCATTTGAAACATTTATTCATGGGAATTATTTGCAAGGAAGTAACTTAATTTTTTATGCCCAGATCGTTTGGGCTGGCTGCCTAAGAAGTCTTTAAGAATGAACAATGAATTTGTGAAGGTGTATTTGACTTTGCAGAAAGAGCAGTCTGTGTTGTTATGGCACAGTGTCTCTTATAATCATTTCCTAGAGTTTCAAGCCTCTTTGGAAGTATGTCCAAGAGATCAATTGTCTTACATGGTACATTACTATGTTGTTTTGAAACCAACTTTCCTACCGGCTCTTTTGTATGTGGTCACCAACAGCAATGCTGGAGTATTTTGAACAGATTTGAGTGTAGTAATTACATTCTCTTCAAGTTTTTGATTAAAATAGTCATTAACTCTCCTGTCCTGATAATACATGGCAGCCCGGCTACAGCTTCCTGGAATATCAATAATTCAGAGCCTGTCTGCCCTGCTTATATGTCACTTTTCTGCCAAAGATCTCGATCAGATTGTGACAGAGAGCATCAAACATAACGCAGGCCATTTAAAGGCTCCAAGTCTGCCCGAATTCAATGAGCTGGGAGTAAATACTGTCTCTAGTTCTAAGGTGTGCTGTTTCAAGAGAGCAGGATAAGATTTCTCTGCAGATCTATGTCTTTCATCTGAGAATCTCAAAGCACTCTGCAAATATTAATTAAGCAGGATTAAATCCTGTGATGCAGCTAAGTATTATTATATGCATTTCACAGATGGGTAAATTGAGGCACCGAGAGAATTAAACCCAACATAGTCCAAATCGGGTGCTCAAAGCTAAGCGCTTAAAGTCATAAACTGGAACCTTAATAAATGTGGCCTGACTTTCAGAGGCACTCAAAAATGAGGTTGTGTTTATTTTTAGTGCATATATATATGCTGCTTTGGGCACCCAGGTTTGACATTTTTGGTCTAAACGACTTGTCCAAGGTCACAGAGCAAGATGGCGGCATGGCCAGGAACAGAACCCAGGAGTCCTGACTCTCGGCCCTGGCGCCAACACACTAGATTACATATGTAAAACAAAACATGATCCCACTTTAGCAACATAGACATGGAACTATTGGAAGCTTTCATTCGTGTGAAAGTGTATTTCCTGGATCCTCAGCTGGTGTGAATCTACTCTGGTACTTCTGTGGAGTGACCCTATTTACACTAGCTGAAGATCTGGCCTTGTCTAACATACAAACCCAGGTGAGAGCTCTAGGCCTGCTTCTAGAACAGGAAAAGAAAAAGGAAAAGAAAGCCCGGCATTGTATTATGCAAAGGTTCCTGGTCTGTGCCCATCATCTAAAGGTAGTAGTGAGAGATTAACATTTCTATGCCTGTCGGGATGGCTAGAGAGCTCTGGGTAGGGCCTTGGAGCACGACCTGGTTACATTCACATACAGTTTGATGCTGGTATATTGGGAAAATGCCCCGTGTTCAGGATGCTGTCATTCCCCTAGAAATATAATAAACACCTAGAGATCTGGAAGCCGCATTAGCCCTGTCTAATGTATTCTCATTAGAGTCAGACAGGACAGGGGAATTGCTCAGGGCAAGGGGATGGGCACGTGAATAGGAAGATTGTTGTGGCCTGTTTTGGTATTCATTGCAGGAATATAACATTAAGAGAAGTATTATTTCTTTATTGTCTGGCGCTGATGGCAGAGGTTCCTGTCAATACAATCAGATGGAAGGCAGGAGTTCTTTATGGCAATGTAACCAATTAGTGACTTTCCACCATGAAAGATCAGCCCAGCCGTGCAGCTATAGTCCGTTTTTGTGCCTGCCAAACTGCGGCTTTGTAGCTTATCAGTGTGATGTTTGACAGGTGGGGGATTTGTTGCGTGATCCTCTCCCTGCAATAACTTTATAGTATAGTGTTAGGGGCAGGAAAACATGCCTCTGTTTGCAGTACACGTGTTATTTTTCTCCAAGGAGCCATTATGTCTGCCATTGTGTATTGGAGTGCAGGCTGGCAAATGTACAGACTCGACTGCTCACATCAGGGCCCCGAAGCAAGAACAAGTCTCTAGGTTATTCACAAATTTGGAGCCAATGTACCACTCCTCATTTAGCAGCTGTTGTCGCTGCATCTCACCTTTGGCTGGGAGAAGAGGGAATTGGCTCCCTCTGAGACTTGACACAAAATGCCTCTTCATGGCTTAGTTGACAGGAAGCAAAGCTGCGGTCCAGATGGCACGTCCTGCTTCTGCCATTGCAGGGCCCGGAAAGCTGATTCTGCTCTCAGCCTTGACTTGCATGGCCGCCTTTGTCCATTGGCAGCACAGTGGCCTGAACACCTGCCACTCAACCAACTTGCCTCTGCACTTTATCAGGGTGTTTACTCCTCTTGTTGCATTTTCTACCATTATCTCTTTTTGCTGCTCTACCTTTTTCTGCTGAGACACCTTTCATTTTAATTCATTGCAACTTCGCAAAGAGAGAATTCACAGCTGTCTTCGCCAAAACATTGAATGCTGGGAAGTCTTCTGCGGCCACCCACAGCCTAATAGCAACACCTAGTTCTGTCCCAGGACCCTGAGCCTCTCTGACTGAAACGAGGTGACCCAGATTCCTTCGTTTTCCCTTGTGAAATTTGCCTCCATCTTTTTTTTGGTCTATACAGACTTTGACATCGTTGCCAATAACAGAAATACCAGGGGGCTCTGGGGAAAAAACAATATATATTTCATAGGGACCCACTAAAGGGGCGTAATGACCTCAGGCACATACGTTTGCTGTTTTCACATTGATTCTTTCATATCCCAGAATAGTTCCAGAGACAGATTTGGGCCAGACTCCCTGTGACTTGCATCTCCAGGTGCCCAAGATGGATTCATGGCAAGAGAAACCAGGTAAGGTTGCCTCTCATCAGGGTTGTGATTAGGGCTCTTTACAACCCCATATGGTGGAGGCAGCCAGGGGGATGTGCCCAATCAGCTCCCTACCCACTTTTTAGGCTGCTGGTAGAGGGGCTTTTCTACCTCCACTCCTAGACCTGGTGGAGGTCTGCAGCAGGGTCTACGCTGAGCGAGGCATCTCAGAGGTTGGGATTAATCTAGATCATAGTTCATTAACTTGTGCTCTTTCTGTGGGCGGAAAGCCTGGTCGTGCAGCAGCCGTCACTTGAGGCCATCACCCCTCCTTTCTGTGTTGCAGGGTAGAGGATTAAAAATGTTCCACCTCAGGCCGGATCCTGGTGACATCTGTCTGCACTCAGGCAAAATCCCACTGGCTCCAATGATGGTTTTACCGGAAAAATCCACACCCCTCAGTGACAGTTGCCTCCTATGATGAGACAACTGGTTCTGTGGATGAAGGGAAAGCAGTGGACGTGTTGTTCCCTGACTTTAACAAAGCTTTTGACACTGTTTCCCACAGTATTCTTGTCAGCAAGTTAAAGAAGTATGGGCTGGATGAATGCACTGTAAGGTGAGTAGAAAATTGGCTAGATTGTCGGGATCAACGGGTAGCGATCAATGGCTCCATGTCTAGTTGGCAGCCAGTATCAAGCGGAGTGCCCCAAGGGTTGGTCCTGGGGCCGGTTTTGTTCAATATCTTCATTAATGATCTGGAGGATGGCATGGATTGCACCCTCAGCAAGTCTGCAGACGACACTAAACTGAGAGGAGTGGTAGATACACTGGAGGGTAGGGATAGGATACAGAGGGCCGTAGACAAATTAGAGGATTGGGCCAAAAGAAATCTGATGAGGTTCAACACGGACAAGTGCAGAGTCCTGCACTTAGGACGGAAGAATCCAATGCACCGCTACAGACTAGGGACCGAATAGCTAGTCAGCAGTTCTGCAGAAAAGGACCTAGGGGTTACAGTGGACGAGAAGCTGGATATGAGTCAACAGTGTGCCCTTGTAGCCAAGACGGCCAATGGCATTTTGGGATGTATAAGTAGGGGCATTGCCAGCAGATCGAGGGACGTGATCGTTCCCCTCTATTCGACATTGGTGAGGCCTCATCTGGAGTACTGTGTCCAGTTTTGGGCCCCACACTACAAGAAGGATGTGGAAAAATTGGAGAGTCCAGCGGAGGGCAACAAAAATGATTAGGGGACTGGAACACATGACTTATGAGGAGAGGCTGAGGGAACTGGGATTGTTTAGTCTACAGAAGAGAAGAATGAGGGGAGGTTTGATAGCTGCTTTCAACTACCTGAAAGGTGTTTCCAAAGAGGATGGATCTAGACTATTCTCAGTGGTAGCGGACGACAGGACAAGGAGTAATGGTCTCAAGTTGCAGTGGGGGAGATTTAGGTTGGATATTAGGAAAAACTTTTTCACTACGAGGGTGGTGAAACACTGGAATGCGTTACCTAGGGAGGTGGTGGAATCTCCTTCCTTAGATATTTTTAAGGTCAGGCTTGACAAAGCCCTGGCTGGGATGATTTAGTTGGGGATTGGTCCTGCTTTGAGCAGGGGGTTGGACTAGATGACCTCCTGAGGTCCCTTCCAACCCTGATATTCTATGATTCTATGACAGTTATACTGACCTCACCCCTGGTGTAGACAGCACTATGGTGATGGGAAGTCTTCTCCTGCCAACACAGCTACTGCCTCTCGCGGAGGTGGACTCACTATGCCAACGGCAGCTCTCCCATCCACGTAGGAGCATCTTCACTGAAGTCCTACAGTGGCAAAGCTGCAGCGTTTTAAGAGCAGAACTGCCCTAAGGGAGGGTACTTTCAGAACACAAAAGGCAGTTAATCACCCATTGAAAGTCAATGGGAATTGGGAGCCAACCTCCCTTTGTGCCTTTAAAAATCTCTTCAAAGAACTTCAAGGTTTGGTCCTTGAATATTCAGAAGCAAGAGACTCTCCCAGCCCCCTACCCCCCCCCCCCCCCCGCCCCCCAGATAACAGCCGGGGCAGGCTTTAAACTACTTGACAGAGTCACTCTGAGCAAGATGTTGGCACCCAGCTGTCCCTTTGCAGAAACTTGCAATACATAATAATAATAATATGTCCCATTTCAGCTGTATCCAGCGTTACCAGTCCAAGTCCTTGTTTTCTGTGTTAAACTTCATCCCTTGTGCTGCAGAAGCCAAATCAGTCCAGCTACCTGCATTTGTGCAAATGCAGGCATTGTTCCTGTGCTGAATAATGAGGCTCTGGGTGAATTTTATCTTGGCACTCATTTGTGTTCTCTCGCAGAATTATAGCTGGGAATCCAGCTGAATGAGATTCATGACTGGATGCCGTAAGCGGGTTGTAATAGCTTTATCAATCTTTCCGTGGCTGATTGTCTAGAGTTATCATCCAGAAAAGCTGGACTTCCTGTTCCTAATTCTTGGTTTTAGCTACAGGAAGCTGATCTTCATATCACTGGCTGGGTTCAAATACCTGTGTAACAGCTGATCACCTTTTGTTTTGCACACCCAGGTTTGGGCTGGGGCGGGAGGGAGACCTGGCTGCTGGAGCAGGAGTGGTCTGACACCGTCCAAGGTGCTGAGAACGCTGGCTGTGGAAGGAGCCCTCTGACCCTCCAGCAACGTCACCATTTTAACGAGATCCTTCTCCAAGCTCTGCGTTGATGTACGATTCCTTTGCCAGCTAAGACAAAGCGTCCAGCGCAGCCAAAAGTCACTGTGGCCTATTCAGAGAGCAAACTTCTTCCCCTGTCCCCGCATCTCAGTGCTGGGGCCCAATCCTGCTTCCATTGAAATAAACAGGAGCTTGACTACTGACATGAGGGGGGCAGGATTGGGTCCCCATGTGGCCTTGCATACTACAGGCCAAACCCTTGTTGCTCGACAATCTGTTATTCTGCAAAGTTCCACTGGGTTCAGGGAGAGGTAATTGGAGTGAGGAGTCCAGGCCTTGGTCCTGTATTTCTTGGGTTTAGGTGGTACAGATTAGTGGCTGAGGCATTGCTCTCTAAACAGGTAGCTGCAACTACTCTAGCTGGGGGATCGACATGCTGGCGCTGACCCTGCTCTGGCTAGAACGTGGGTCTGCAGCGGTGGCTTTTGCCTCGCCAATACACCGTCTAATATTAAACATCGGTGCTATGGAACGAGATGAGTGGGCATGAAGAAAGTAGAGGGCGGTGCCGTGACCCTGGATGTGACCATGCTAAGGATGATACGAGGAGTTAAAGCAGGAAGGAGGAGATGACTTCCGGCCCAGATGGCAGCTGTGATGTGTGTTAGGATATATTTCAGGCCTGTCTGTAAAGGCCTATACGCTAAGAATTTAGGTGTATTCTTATCACTTAGCTAGTTCTAGAGGTATAAAAGAGAGAATCCAAATCACTGTCTGACTGTCTAAGGCCCTTTCTCACTGAGACAGTCTGAGGCCCTGTTCTTAGGCTAAGGCCTTTGGCTAAGCAGCAGAGGCTGCCATAAGCTGGGAAGCGACTGGTCACCTCCTCACATTCCAACCAAGTCACATTGAAAGAAGGTGCTATGGGGCTGTTAGGATACAATCCTGTCCTGATAATGCCTATCGCCTCCAGAGAAAGGGAAGTGCCTAGAAAATGTAAAAGGAAACTTAGTTTGATAGCATCCTGTCTGGCAAGAACTCACTTATCCATAGCTGGGATGGGAAATCCTCATTTCTGTGTTGTTCTATCATTGTAGTCCCCATTTCCCTATTGTTTGTCTGTATTAATCTCTGTCTGGTTCTGTGATTGTTTCTGTCTGCTGTATAATTAATTTTGCTGGGTGTAAACTAATTAAGGTGGTGGGATATAATTGGTTAAATAATCATGTTACAATACGTTACGATTGGTTAGTTAAATTTCAGTAAAATGATAGGTTAAGGTATAGCTAAGCAGAACTCAAGTTTTACTGTATAGTCTGTAGTCAATTAGGAAGTAAGGGGGGGAATGGGAACAGGGAATGGGGGTGGGGAAATTGGAATCATGTTTGGCTAAGGGCAGGAATGGGAACAGGGACACAGCTGTAAGGCTCTGTGGTGTCAGAGCTGGGAAGGGGGACACTAAGGAAGGAAACTGGAATCATTGCTTGCTAGAAGTTCACCCCAAAAAACATCGAATTCTTTGCACCTTTGGACTTCGGGTATTGTTGCTCTCTGTTCATGTGAGAAGGACCAATGAAGTAAGCGGGTGAAGGAATAAGCCCCTAACAATGTGGTGGAATGACTCAGCTGATGATGGGTTGCCATTCCAGAATCTAGCTTTGCTGGCTCCCTGGCGGTGACAGCCATAAGTGAGGATCCAATCCTGAGAGGGGTGAGTCCTGCCCCACTCCTCTGAGTGACTGGAGCCTTGGGCTCACCGGAGCTGGGGTGGCTTTGCTGTGTGGCGTACTGGGGGCAGGATTTGGAGAGCCCAGGCAGGCAGCTTCTGGCCATCCCGGGTGAGCCCTGGAGATCAGAAGCCCGACATGGCTCCTGCATGCTCCTGCACAGCTGGATTTGCTGACGAGCCTGGTGGATCTGCCCCTCAGCAGAGCCAGGCTGGTTCCGTGCAGGGAGCAGTGAATTTCATCCAGGGGCTGCTCCATCTCCACCAGGACTCTAGGGTTCGCTGCTGATCCATCCCACTACCATTTTGGTGTCGGAAGGATTTCTACCCCTGGTGCCCCAGCAGACACTATGATGCACCAATCTCCCTGGCCCCATGCATTACACCTGCTACTTGAGCATGAAGAGGGGACAGGATTCGGCCTGTGGTGGGTACTTTACCCCCATGGTGTCAAGCTCAAAGCTTTCTCTGATTTCCTAGAATTGACTCATCCTGTGATGTTAGAACCGGGAAGACTGTGTCTACTTCACTGTCTGCATTGAGACAGTCTGCTCCCCAGAGGGGGTATCCAGTGGCTCCCACCCCTGCGGCCATAGATGGTAGTGGGGCAACTGGGGCATGACAAGGGAGACCTCTCTCATGGGGATGGACAGTGAGAGTCCCAAGGGACCTTGTCTGTCTCTGAGCTGCATGCCCAGCACTGAGATCCACTAGCCCACAGACACACCCTCAGTCCCCACAGGCCACCAGGGCGTCCTACTAAAACCATCCCACCCAGAAGCACCTGTTTCTTAGGAGCCCTTGGTTAGCCCTGGCTGCCTTCACTTACCCCTGTAGGCTGCTCCGGGGGGTCTCCTAGGGCCCTACGGCTGTGTTAGCCTTTGCAGGGCTTCAGAGAGTGAGGCAGAAGGGTTGGGAATCTCGACAAGCCAGTGCGGGAGGCAGGGAGTTAGTTCACAGGGCTTCCTTGCTCCGGTCTAACTCTCTGCAGGACCAGGCAGCAAATGGCAGAGGAACTGCTCTGTGCCCCCTGTAACAGCCAGCAGCCTGTCCCCAGAATCAGCCAGGCCAGTGCAGCTCTTCCCTCTGTGGGACTGAGTGGCAGTCACATGCCTCAGGGCCAACCCCTTATCTTCAGTGCGTTCACAGCACTGGCCGCAAACTCCTCTCTTGTTATCTCAGGCCAAAGCCAATCTTCAGTTACACCCTGAGAAGAGACTAAACCCCTTGCAGATGAGACTCCTCTCTACAGGCCTAATCCCTTGGTGACTTCCACCCTGCGCAGCCATATTCAAGGCAGCACAGAGTCCCAGGGAAGGAGTCTGGTTTCTATAGTCTGTCTATTCTCCCCTTGCTGGGTGTGCATAACTCCCATTAACGTTGACAGGACTCACACGTGCACTGAGGGGTGGAAAGACACCCCCCCCCTTCCTCCACCAAGCCCTCAACTCTGTCTCCCAACTGTCGTATTTGCAGCCAAAGTTGGCAGAAACATATGCCCACTTGCCACCTGTCTCATTCCAACCCTACTCCTCGGCTGTCACCTTGCTCCAGCTCCTCCACCCCAGGCTCATGAGTTAGTTAGATGTTTTGCCTTTTTTAAAATTTTTTTTACAGCTCAGCAAAGCTCAGTTATCCACCTGGCCCCTGCCTGCTCAGAGTAAAGACGCCCACGGGACAGTTCTGCCGTGCAGTTCCTTCTTGCATTTTGGATACTGTGCTTCCTGTTCTTCCTCGTAGCTTGCCCAACGCATGTGGGACTGGGAGCCCTTATACGGCGCTTGGGCAGTTTACCATGTTAGCCCTAATGTGCAAAAGCCGATGTGCCACTGTAACCCCCTGGCCAGCGTGTGTTGTGTCCGATTCATAGAGGCTATGAGTCTATGACGGCCCCAACTCCAGAGCCTGGGTCTTTAGCTCAAGCTGTGGAGACTCGTACTTTCAACTTTGGAGGTCTCCAGTTCAATCTCTGGCATGTTGGCCAAACTGCAGCTGTTGTACAGCACTGTAGATTGGGTGAGCCAGGATGGGTCCCGCTGCAGGAATGTGCAGCCCTCTCCAGTGTGTATGGCTGTGCAGGTAGGGTAGAGAAGCCGAGTCCTGTAACAGAGGTATGCCCGGGAGTTGAAAGGATGGTCTCTGTTAGATCGAACACTCAATCCTTTGCACGGGAAGGCTAATTTGAATGGTAAATTAAAACCCATCCTAAAATACAGCGAAAACCTCCCCCACAACACACCCACTGTGTGTTGTTCTTCTCTACTCAGCTTAGTGAATTTTACCTACTTATGCTAACCAGATGCATCATAATATCTGCTTCTACCCTACAACCCTGAACTCTGCAGAACTGCTTCTCAGGAAGGGACTTTTTCTCCAAACGAACAGTTACCTTATGGCTCTTCCCCAGCAAGAGCTCCTGGATCTATTGAGAGTTAGGCTGGTGCACCACCCTGGGAATACATGAGGCCTCTGGCTTCTGTAGCTTCTCTCCGAACAGAACCAACATGCATTTTGTTCCACTGGCCCCTGCTCTTCTGGCCTTTGTGGAGCCAGGTTCTTCTTTTCCCAGATGGAGAGACAAGTGCAAAGACTGCCCCAGTCTAGCCCCTAAGTGCAAAGACTGGGCCTGTGCCAAGGATGGGGAGCAGGTGCCTTGCATCCCCTCCCATTCTTGGGTACCTACCAAGGGGTGGACACAGTCTAGCCTTACAGGCCTGGATTCTGCAATCCTTGCTTGGGGGAATGTCTTCTGATTTCAGGGGAATTTCACCTTCGTAAGAGCCGTCAGATTGAGCCCTCAGTTGAATCTGGTTCAAATTCATAAGGGGAGAACATGCTGGGGGATCACTTTTAAACTGTAAAATATACATTTTAAAAAATCCTTGAGCAAATTAATAAAAATATAGCCAATTATCATTATTAATTAGTTGTTAATAATTAATATAACCCCATCATCCTTCCCTCTGAGTCCTGGTGCAGAACAATCAGGAACTTCTACGGAACATCTATTTTCAACGTCCCCATGAAGTAATGGAAACTGAAGACAGCTGGATTAGCTGATGAACAGAAAAATCTCTAGAGCCACATTGACTCAGTCTTTCCCTGGCTGGCAGCCAGGAATAACCACACAGTGCTAAATAACAATAAATCTGAATTATTTATATAGGATACAAATTGCTCATTACAATCTAGTACTAGCATTTCTCTTACTGTGGGGTTTAAAAGGCCTGTGACATCATATGTCGCCCTCTGTGTTTTTCCTCGCTGCTATTTCCAGCAACTACTATCAGCAGAAAAAGGTAGAGCAGAGAATCCATGGGGGGTGGTGTCCTTAAGTGCTACGGTAATTACAAAACAGAGGATTTGTGCTTTTTTATGGTTTGATGCAAAAATAACTTGCTTGTGGCTTCGGCGTGAAGCGCCAGAGAGATGTGCTCAAACCAAAGGAAGGCCTCAGTCACATGACTGCCACTCTAGACAGAAGCACTTTCTCTCCCACAGGTGAAATCCTCCCCGGTCAGAAGGTCAGCAGAAGGGGAATTTAACCCACAGGTTCTTACGCGGGGCTTGAATCTCCATTCCGCACCAGCATGCCTCTGCTGACTTCAGTGGAGACATGTCAGCACAAGTCTGGCGTAATGGGATGGAGAAGTAGATACTTATACCTGAAAAATGTCTAGCAGTTTGTAACATGTGCACGTGCTGGTCAATCTATTGCTCCCCTGCCTGCAGTAAACCCTTAATCTCCTATGGTAGACCTGCCGCTGCACCTGTATGATCACTAATCCATCACTGCAGCTTCAGATGCTAACTTGTTTAATGAAAGGTTCAATGGAGGAGAACAGCAACAGAAAACACATATGCCTGCCTACACCTAGGCATTAAATGACCCTGATAAGTGAAAACATTGGGTTGGGCCAGATCCTCAGCTGGTGTGAATCTGTGATTCACATGGAGTGATGCAGATTCACATCGGCTCAGGATCTGACCCATTGCTGGAAGACTCACCTGAGTATTGGGATAAACAACACTTGTCTCTGAACAAGACAATCTATGTTTCTGCTACTCTTTCAACAGTAGCTGTTTTCTCGGTACCGTATTAACAAAAACATCCCCAAACCTTCTGATAGTGGAACTTTTAGACTCTAATTTAGAAGAGATTCTGTGATTAATACAAAAATTCCTTGGCTATATGATTCCCCGTGGATAGAAGAACAATAAAATAACCCATTAATAATGTACACCAGAGCCATTGAGATAAATAGTAGCATAGTCATAGTAATAAATTCAGAATGAAATGAAATCCTTATTTTCAAGCAATGGTGTAGTAAAAATGCTTTGAAAGACAGTGATTTACTGATATGTTACCTGCAAAATCGCAGTGTTTATTCAATGACCTGGGGACCATCCTATGGAAAACGAGCATGAGATATGTAAAGAGAAGACATTACCATAGCTAAGTCATCAATATTTTCCCCTGTTTCTTGTTTTTCAATTTTTAACTAAAATACTAGGTTGTTAGTCAAGTGAGAGAAACAGTGCATTAAATATAACTTGATCAGAATTCTGATCTTACTTTGCCCTAGTTGCTGGAGGCACAACATAAAGGTTAATAACAGATACAGGACCCCGTGCATTTAACCACAGCACTGCTACATATCACAAAGTGACAATTAGAAACTCCTGCGGAATACCAATGGCCGGTGATCAAACAGACTTCAGCAAAACCAGTAGATATCACATTATCCCTGTTCTTCATTCATCATTTATCTGACAGGGTACAAAGATTATATTGAGCGTTGGGGGTTGCTCTTTCTGTTTTGTCACACAAATGATCTACCATATAAGATGAGGGCAAGGTGGGGTGGGAGGGAGAATGAAATCGGCTTTACTTCAGTGAGCTTCGTCAGCAACTTTGCGACAACTCCTCCCCTTCGCTCTAGCAAAGAGGAGACTACTGAGTTCTTCAGGGCTCAGCCAGCACTAACCAGGCACACCTGGAAGGCTTGCTCTGTCTGGAGGGGTGGGGAGGGGGAGTTTAAAAAGAGACAGCCTGCCACAGGAAGGGGCAGAGAATATAAAGAAGACAGCTGAGCACAGAAACAGATCAGCCATGATGGTGCCTGTCTCAGGCCTGACTGTCCCTGAGACTGCATGGTCCAGGTATAAAGCATGGTGATCTAAGAGGAGGGGCTGGAGGCAGACCCTAATTAAAGATATCAGCTGATAAGCCAAGCCCCAAAGGGGTGACCCCAAAAGACTGCCTAAGAAACAGACCACCTTTGCTTTCCTTTTCCTCTGATTCCCCTCTCTCTCAAAGGAAAGAGAGAAAAAAGGACCTTTTGATGGTTGTTTGGTTTGCTTGGAGAAATCCTCAAGTGCTACAAACAGGGGCAGGTCATTGTAAATAACTTAAATCATAGTCTGTAGGGGACTTGGGAGCCCCCCCGGCAACTTGAAATCTGTTTATAAGGAACTGGTATTATGATTGAGGGGATTTTTTAAAATTGGTATCCGTAACCTCATTGAACTACGTAAGATGACTGTCTTCTGTGAACAGCGTGGACTGACAGCGACTTTCACTTTTCTCTCTCTGCTAACAGAAATCATAATGCTGCTCTTGGCTTCCAGTGGGCCCCGCTTTCTTGGCAGAATGTACTGGACTCTAGATCCTGCCGACCAGGGTATGTGTGTGTCCACAGTTACACGCTGTAGGCTGCACCGAAAGCAATGGGAGTGGAAAACAGACGGAAACTCACCATGAAACGTATGTGGCAGATAAGTTAATTAAAGAGTAATAACTCTTTAAGTCGTATTTTGAGTACTAGCTACTTCCGAAACAAATGAATGGCAAGCCATTAGGCACTCAACATTTATTTAATTAGGATGACTATAAAGAGTTATTATTCTTAGTAATTTGATGTTTCTAGCTATCTGTGTTCTTAATTATTCCTTGTGTTGTGATGCACCTCTCCTTCTGTCTACAGACAGTGTACGATGCCTCACGATCAGCAGCTTCCATCATATTATCATTCAAGCTTTGCAGGCCGCCCCCATACCTGCAGCAGGATGTAAATCTCACTGCCTGTAAAAACTCCTTTATAAGTGTACACACAGATTGTCAAAGGCTTAAAACTACCATTATAATTCAGTCTCCCATTTGTTGGACTACTTGAGCTTTGACTTTGTGGGCTGTAATGTTAACAAAACCCTTGACTGAACGTATAAGTCAATGTCAGCATGTAACCTCACTAAGTGCTCTGTAACCTTTCAGGTGTAATGTGGGAACCTAACTTGCAAAGCAAAGTGTAGTATTAATTATTATTATGTATTATGATTATTACCATATGATTATTTGTACAGTGCCAAGCACAATGGGCCCTGGTCAATTACTAGTAGTGAACCAGGGCCCATTGTGCTTGGCACTGTACAAACACAGAACAAAAAGACTGTTCCTGCCCCCAGAGCTTACAGTCTAAGGATGAGACAAGAGACAACAGATGGCTACAGACACCTAGAAAGGGGAGTATGAAGGCACAGTGAGACAATATTGGTCGGCATGACAGGCAGAGATCACCACATACCAGCAGCCTATCCATTGTCAAGTTTTTGGCAGTATCATGGCAAAGGAGAGTTTTGTGCCTTCTTGGATTTTTTTTTCAGTGGTTTATCCTTTTGTGTTTAAGGAAGTTTACAAGATTGAGACATTCAAATACTAAGCTTCCAGTGAGCAAGAGGAAGGTCGGATATGTGCTAAAGGTACTAGACTCGGACTCAGGAGATCTGGGTTCCCTTCCCAGACTTCCTGTGTGACCTGGGCCAAGTCACTTGTGGGCTGGTTATTTACAGGTGAGAAATGCCCACAACTCCAATGAAGTCAACGAGCCCTGTGGGTGCTTGGAAAATCAGGCCCTTTATCTCACTCTCTGGCTCAGTTCCCCCTCTATAGAGTGGTGATAATAGTACTGCCTTTGTCTGTCTTGTCTATTTAGGCCCTAATTCAGTAAAGCATCCCTATTCAGGATAGCACTTAAGTATGCACCTAACCTTAACCACGTGCTTAAGTGTTATCTTGAATTGGGGCCTTTGATTGTAATCTCGCTGGGCTGGGGACTGTCTCTTTGTATGTGTACATATATGCACAATTCATAGTAGCATGGGCCCTAATTTCGGTTGGACCTCTAGGTCTGTGGTTCCCAACCAGTGGGCTGGGGCCCACTGGGGGGCCGCAAGCAGGGTTTTTTTTGGGGGGGGGTACCAAGCAGGGCTGGCATTAGACCTGCAGGGGCCCAGGGTAGAAAGCCAAAGCCCCATCACCTGGGGCTGACACCTGGGGCTCCAAGTCCCACTACCTGGGGCTGAAGCTGAAACCTGAGCAACTTAGCTTTGCAAGGCCCCCTGTGGCTGTGGAGTTTTTATAGCATGTTGCGGGGGCCTCAGAAAGAAAAAGATTGAGAACCTCTGCTCTAGGTAATAGGAACCCTACCCAATATTTATAATTGACAGCTGTAATATTTGTTTTTCCCTATTTGAGATAAATATCATCAACAGTCACCTAATTCCTATGACTTATTTTTAACAGATACATTTTTTCCCTTTCAGATGTGTGGATTTTCTCAGCACTATAAATCAAACTAATAGGTGATATATGGGCCTAATTCTATTTCTATTGAAGTCTATGGAATTTTTTCCTTTGACGTCAATGAGAGCAGGATTGATTTCTATGTATGTTCCATTTGTTGCTGAGATTTTAAGAATGAATTTTCTTTTTTCCATTGCCAAAGACAGATAACGGCAGTAGAGGTAGAGGAGTCATCTAATAACCACATATTAATACATGAATCATCACCTTAGAACCCAACTCAGTAAAAGACTGAAAGGAAAATAACTGAACTTGATATTTTGGCTGTCTGAAGTAAAGGATTTTCCAAATAACGCACAGCAAAATCTGTAAAAACAAGATAATAATTGCAGAATAAATTTTCACTTTAGCTTTGGGATCACACACATCCTTTAAATGCTGTTTAAATGCATTATTATACTTAGGGCTCTACTTGAAAACCCCTTTGTGCTTTGCTGAAACCCGAGCAGAGAAAATCTGTTAAAACTTTCACTTTTAGGCATACCTAATCACCTTCTGACATAGAATTCTCATTCAGTATTTTAAAGTGAAATAGCCACAATGGAAGATAGTCCAAATAAATCCAAGAAATCTAAATAAAATATTTCCATTCTAAATTAAGACTCTTCCATTTATGGAAGGTAAAAAATCTGACTTTTCTCCGGTTCTGCTTATTCTTCATGGTATTTTTGATATTGCCTGAATAAAAAAAGTATATCCCCAAAGGCACAATTGTGACTGAATACCAAAGCCCCAATTCACATAGCAGGGTGTGAGACTGGGGATTCATTTATCCTGTTCCTGCTGAGGAATCCAGTAGTTTTCCAGTGATGAAGTTGGTGACAAAGCACTGCAATCAACAGCAGTCCTTGGTGTTGCCTACAGCCTTGGTGATATGTGCCTTTAAACTTGAGGGTGGCCCAAGCCACATAACCTGAATCCAGGTTTTTGAACCTGCCTCAACCTCAGAGTTATTTGGATTTGGGGCGCTGTTTCCAAAGATAAGAGCATGGAAGGACCCAGCAATGATGGTAGAGGACCTTGAAAAGTTGTGCGGTCATTTAAACAAGAGTTTAACAGTAGAAACCCTATTTTATTAATCTAAATGAGGATTGAGAGATTCATAAAATTGAACATCTCAAAACTAGAGTAGGTACAGTGCATAGGCTGTAGTTTGGTGCACTGTATTGCCTCCTTGCCCTTCAAACCCCACTGCACAGTGATTTCCAAACCACTGAAGGCATGAGGATGGGAAGAACTGTTGACTTGTTTTTCGTCAACATCACTTTTGTGATGTGGGGTTTTTTCAGGTGGGAAAACTAGTTTGTATAACTGGTCATTTATAAGATTTAAATGTTTGTAAAATCAAGGCTCTACAGTATCTATTTCCTTGAGGACTTCCGTAGCAAGCGCCAAGGATAACCTCAACATTTTGTCACAGTAGATGCTGTAGTGCTAACAACTGCCCACAAAAGAAACAACTGGATAAAGAACTGCGAAATGTGTATGCTAGAGATCTGGCCCAGGCAGACTGTCTGTTGGGAGGATACCACGGGGCACAATGCGTGCCTGCGCTGTGGATTGTGTGCTGAACAGGCATGGCTGGACTACATTGGAAGAATGCTGACTTAGGAGGAGCTGAGGCATCTCTAAGAAATTTATTTCTCCTTTGTATTTAGGTGTAAATGTAGTGGTTTTTCTACTTAAGGAAAGGGTTGAAACAGATTGTGAAATTGCCTTGGTTCTTGTAAACTTTTCAAACCTTTATGATAATCTATTTAAGATTAGTTGATCAAGCTAAATGTTGCATTTTGCACAGTTCTGTGCTTCATTCCCCTTCTGTGTGTTGTATTGAACTGATACTGGCTTTTGATTGTCTAACCAAATAGGCTGAAGTTCTTTAAAGCAAGGACATTTGCCTTCTATGTGCTGAGTTTTTGAAACACTCTGCTTGGGAGTAATATTCCATTAGCTCCATTTGGCCTATTCTGCTACCCTTACTTTAAGAAGTAATTGTGGCATTAAGTACACCAATGTGCCCAACGATAAAAGAACTGGGCCTTTAAATTTAAAGTTTTCTTTTTTATTGTTTTATTTTAATGTGGGGAAACTGACAATTTATATTGAACTATATTCCCTGTACAGCACTTTGAGAAGTTCTAATACAAAAGGTGCTAAATATAAGAAATGTATTGTATATGACCTATTACATCTGGCATAGGAATGTAAATGCATCACTATGGTTTTGAATTCATTTGCAACTGTGAATTTCTGAAAGTGACTTGCTGTGATGACTATGGTTATAGGTACCTATTGTGTTCTTTTTTAAAAAAAAAACAATAATCTTTCAGAATCCTCACATTTCTTTGCATTTTACTTTACGATTCTGCCCTCCCTATGTAACTTCTTTAAAAAATGAATACTTTAGAAGAGGGAGTGTTGTGTGCATGTGACCATGGAAGCAATCTTTAGGAGAAACTTGAAAAATAATTCTGTTCACATTTTGAAAAGTCATCAGAATCACAATTTAATTTTAAGACCCTTCAGTTGCATGTGACCTTTGGCATCATTTTAAGTAACATAACAATGAAGCACCATAAGATACTTTTCCCTCTTCTACAATTTGTCCAAAAGTGATTAATTAAGATAATGCTTTAATTAAGGCCCTTACTGAGTGCTTTTTCACTTGGTTAATTTGAAATCAGTGAAAGGTCAATCTACCATTATCCTCCTGAATTCATGAAGTTCTAGACACACAAAGGGATTTAGGTGCCTCAATCCAAAATTTAGATCCTCAAATCCCCCTCCTTAGCTGCTGTCTAACCCTGAGGGCACCTTTGTTTCTGCTGCTAAAGTCTCTTAGGTGCTTTCATTTCTTCTGCTGGGTATGCATACAGCCACCTACGGGTATGTCTGCAACATAACTTCCAGCTTGGGTAGACATACACTAGCTTTGATTGTGCTAGACTGTTAAAAATAGCAGCACAGTTGTTTGCTGAACAGACAGCAGGATGGGCTAGGGCAGGGGTGGGCAAACATTTTGGTCTGAGGGCCACATATGGGTATGGAAATTGTATGGCGGGCCATGAATGCTCACGAAATTGGGGGTTGGGGGTTCAGGAGGGTGCTCTGGGCTGGGACTGAGGGGTTGGGAGGTTGGGAGAGGGATCAGGGCTGGGGCAGGGGCTTGGGTTGCGGGAAGGGTTCAGGAGGACAGGCTCTGGGTGGCACTTACCTCAAGCAGCTCGCAGAAACAGCGGTATGTCCCCACTCCAGCTCCTACCTGAAGGTGCAGCCAGGCGGCTCAGCGTCCTGCCTTGCCCACAGGCACCACCCCTGCAGCTCCCACTGGCAGTGGTTCCTGGCCAATGGTAGCTGTGGGGGCAGCACTTGGGGTGGGGGCAGCATGTGGAGCCCCCTATGCATAGGAGCTGTAGGGGGGGGATATGCTGCTGTTTCTGGGAGCTGTGTGGAGTGTGGCAAGACCCTGACCCTGCTCCCTGGCTGGAGTGCCAGAGCGGGGCAAGCCCTGGACCTCACTTCCCGGCAGGAGCTTGACGGCTGGATTAAAATGTCTGGAGGGCCAGATGTGCCCCCAGCCCGTAGTTTGCCCACCCCTGGGCTAGGGGCCCTGAGTACAATCCTGTCCAAGATCCTCAGTGTATATAGATGGAAGTTGGTATGCGTCTGTCTTTAGTGCACTAGCGTGATCAGTGCAAGCGTGGGTATGTCTACTTGAGCTGGGAATTGCATCTTCCAGCTGCAATGCAGACATACCCTATGTCCCAGGTGCCTAATCCTTACACTAGCTCTTGCCCACCTGTCTTGCCTATGGGACTGGATCCAACAGGTGTGCTCAGATCTCAGACACTGAGAGGAGAAAGCACTGCATCACCTTTGTAACCATTAGCCCAGGGGTTAGAGCACTTGTCCAAAATGTGGGCGAGCTATGTTCAAATCCCCCCTCTACCAGCTATGGAGTAGGAATCTGAACCCAGCTCTCTCTTCTCCCATGTATTTAGATGGGGGTATTGTGGGGGTAAATCTCCCTCAGTCTCCTCTGTTGAAGCTGTTCCACTGTGTCTGAAAAACTTATGTAGCCAGTGAGAGTACAAGAATGGCTTTCTAGGCAGTGGTTAAGGCACTCACTGGGAATTAGGAAGAGTCAAGTCCCTGTTCCAATTACTATTTAATTATTTATATAAAGTGGAACAGCTTCAACAGGAGACACTGAGAGACCCATGCCAGAATCCCCTTCACCCAGTGGTTAGGGCACTCACATAGGCTAGCTGGGGTCAAATCCCTGCTCCGCCTCAGGGGATGTCTACACTACAGCCCTAAGTCAATCTATGTTAGGTTGACTTACAACCACCGCACTAATTACTGTGGTGACTGATGTCCACACGACCCTCCTCCTGTCGATGGTGTGCATCCTCACCAGGAGCGCTTCCACCAACTGAAGAGGGGCAAAGTGTGAGCCAGGGCAGGAGTGGAGGGCAGCTGCTCGGGCTTCATGGCTCCCGAAGTGGGGAATGGGGAGCCTCCGGGCAGGAGCCTGGCTGGAAGTGGACAGCCAAGGGCAGCTGGGCTCTAGCTGCCCACCTTTCTTGTCAATTTAACAGCTCCAGTATGGAGCAGTATGACAAGACAGCCAATAGTTGATGAAAGCAACGCAGTGTCTACAGAGACACTCCGTCACCCTAACTACACCGACATAAGCCCTACACCTCTCGTGGAGTTCTGACTTCGGTGTACTAGGTCATTTACATTGGTGGGACAAGGCTTTAATGTAGCTACTGACATAATTAAATGTAAGCAGCCTTACATCAACCTAACTGTGTAGTGCAGACCAGGCCTCAGCTTGCTGGCTTTTGCAGTTCCCCTTCTTAGGTGCTGAACTCTTCCCTTAGTGTAGGGAGCCTGGGCATGTACCTTGGTGCTGTGGATTCCAGCAGGTGGCAGGGTGCCTAAAGTTAGGCATTGCAATGCTGAACCTGTCCCCGTTGTGGATCTAGCCCTAAGTGACTCAGGCAACAGTTGTAATTTAGCAATGGAAGTTTATACTAAAACTGAAAGAATCCTGGACCTGAAATATCTAAGTCAGGCTGGATTAAAGGTCGAGGGCATAATTTTCTCCTTACCCCATCAGTGTAAATCCTGAGTTACCACTGGTGTAATACCAGCAGAAAAATGGTATGAGAAGAAAATCAAGCCCAGGGTCTGGTTTTGGAACTGGCAGAGGAAGCCTGACCAAACAATAAGCCAGTGAGAATGTAAAGGCCATGTGGTCAGATCCCTGCCACTCCTCTGACTACTCTGAACTGGTCAGAAAGCTGTCCTAGTTGGGCAGGTGGGTATTCCTCTTACATAGGGAAATCCCCAGATAGTGTAAAGCTGGCTCTCCTCTACCTTCTCCCAGCACCCAGTAGCATGGAAGAACATACCAGGGCATGGCTAGAGACTGCTGCACTCTATCTTGGGCAGTGGACTGGCCCCTATTAGGACCCAGTGATCTGACCCTAAGAATTTATCCATGGATTGGGACAAAGAAACCAATCCTGCAAATGCCTTACTATCTAGCTGATGAAGTGCTTGCTGCTACAAATAACCCTATTACTTTATGTAGGGCCTTTCTCAGTATTGAGCACTGTTAGTCAGGTAGTAAAGGTTTGCAGAAGGGGAGCTGTAGAAGTGGTGGAATTGTGCATGTTTCAATGCAATAATTGTGTGAAAACCTAAAGTTCTGAGCCATGAAGCAGCCCAGAACTAAACTGAGATTTGTGTTGAGAAACCTTGTGAAGATTTTTTTGCAATTTTCACACAGCACTAGCCAAGAATATCTCTATACTAATTGAGATGAACATGAATTAAACATATTGAAAGTATCTCAGATTTTGTTTCAATTTATTTTTCTTCTCTTTTTTTAAGGCTATTAAGCGAGGGAAGAAAAATGTGGCTGTTAAATCCCAGCATATGTAGTTATGAATCTCTTTATTTTTCCTATAATTCCTCTTGACAAAATAATTAGCACATGTACAAAGTGAATGGAAGCATGGAGCGCTGATGTTTGAGGAGACTCTGAAGGCTCCTATGGCTGTGAGCTGAAGCCCTGCTACAGCTCTAATGAACTGAAAAGATACCTGCTCTCTGAAAGGGGTGTTAAAACAGCAATACTTCTGAAGATTACATGTGGCCAGATCCTTACAGGGTGTGGACTGCATGGCTAACTTCAATAGAGCTACACAGACTACATCAATTAAGGAGTGGCCCACGGTGTTTTCAAAGCACTACATTGTAGAAGAATCATATAGTATCTTTAACTTTTAGGATTTTAAATGTGCAGAGTGGACTGAGTAGGTTTTCCAAAAAAAAAAAAAAAAAAAATCTGATAGTACTGCATTCTTCCTAAAACCACAGGGCAGAGAAATCTGGAACACCAAGAGCATAGCTATAAAAAGATTGCTTTAAAAAGATAAATTGGTTCAATTTTTGCACTTACAAAATTTGAGATTCAGTGTGAAATATTCATTCAGTAACTGTTAGAGGAGACAAGTTTAGCACAGTGCCTACTCACTCCGCTGAGGGTGGCTCTCTGAGAGTCCTGTTGGCAGCAGTATGTAGGCAAGATGCATGACTCAAGACATGAAGATAGGAAACTACATTAATCTGTTGTTGGCTGTAGTGGTTACCCACCAAAGACTAGCTACCAGGGTTCCAAACTGATTTGTGGATGCAGTGGGGAGAAATGTCGGGCTACATGTTTTTAACTCCCACATCTCATGCTGCTCCTAAAAGAAGCATTCAAGGAAACTGGTGAAGGTGGAGTTACCGTAGGAGCACGTGGTCCCCAAGCAGTCACTCAAGTGTTTGCACAGGTGCATCCACAATATTAGTCTTTATGCTGATTTAAATGGAGATCACACTCAACCTGTCTGTGTTAATGGGACACAGGTTCAGATTTTCCCTTCCAAGATATCTGAAATGTAAAAGAGACACATTCTGAATGATCTAAGGCAAATGTGCCCACATACTGTGGTTTAGAAAGGGGATCAGTGACTCCCTAAGGCTGCATTATGAATGCAGGAGTAGATGGTCTTAGGATAGTTTTCATATCTTGTGTATTAGCCACCCTAAGAGTCCTTACCCTAACAATTTTCATGAAGCTGCACCAGGACGTGGTCATCACATCATGACTAGGTTCTACGGGGCAGTTAGATTGGTGTATGGTGAGGCTGCGACTGAGGCTGGGGGGGGTTCTGTAACCACTGTGATGTCCTCACTGATGAAAAGAGAACAAAGAGGCTGAAGCTCAAGCTTCATGCTTTTGGGAGAAGGCTTGGCTGGGGACTCTGTAACATGGTTGGACTTTCCCCACTTCTTGCGATGTGGGTGCAGAGCCTGGCTGGGAGCAGCAACCCAGGCTCTCGGAAATAGGAGGTGGATACCAGTATCTGAGCCCTCAGCTAAAAGACTTGCGGGCAGAGCAGGTGTTTAAGGGTTGCTGGTGAGAAACAGAGAGCACAAAGGCCATGGAGGACACCAGGTCGATGGCAGCTCAAAGGGGACTTCCTTAAAGACAGGAGTCTAAAGCTCTCTCCTCTGAAGCTTGTTTTTTCCCCTTCTCACTCCCTGTGGCATCTCAAGGCTATGTCTACACGGCAGCTGTGCCACTGGAAGGTCTCCCAGGCAGCTGCTCTATGTTCAATTAAACCGCCCTCATGGAGCAGGGGGTAGCTATGTCAGTGCGAGAGCCTCTCTCGCCCACACAGCTCTGTCCACACCGGCACTTTTGCCTGTGAAACTTACTTCGGTCGGGGCTGGGGGTGGGGTTTTTCCACAGCCCTGACGAGCAAACCTTTTACTGACCGAAGTGCGAGTGCGGACAAAGCCCAGCCGAGGGTCCAGCCGTACGCCCCGTGGAGGGAGGCTGCCGCCGCGCCCAGCACAGGGCCAGCGGTCACCGCGACTGGAGCGGCCAGGCGGGGTCAGAGCAAGGGCCCACCTAGCCCAGGGTCCCGGCTGCCGACAGCGGCCAGCGCCAGGTGCCCCCAAGGGGAGGAACGGAGCAGGGGAGCGCCACGTGCCCGACGGCACCCCCCCCCGCTCCCGCTCCCGCTCCCGCTCCAGCCGGCGGCGTGGCTGGGCAAAGGGCCGAGCCGGGGTGCGGGGGGGGGGGCAGCGCCCCGCGCGGGCGCCGGTGGGGAGATGAGGAGGGGGCGGGGCATTTGCGGGGTTCCCATGAGTCCCGTCCCGCAGGGGGCTCCCGCGGCGAGGCCCCGCTCCCGGCCCGGCCCGGCCCCGGGCAGGCGTGAGCCGCGTGTCCCCGCTCCGCGGGCAGCCCCCTCCCCGCCGGCGCGCTGGGATTGGACGGCGGGTCCCCTCCTGCCCCGCCCTCCTTGCGGGCGGAGCGCTGTGATTGGGCGATGTGTCCCCGCCCCCCCGCCGGGTTCTCGCGGGAAGTGGGGGCGGAGTCGCTCCCCTCCCCCCGCCCCCCCAGGCGCTGTGGTTCCGCCGCGCCCGCCCCGCGCAGGTAGGAACTTCCGGGGGGGGAGGGGGGCTCGGCGCGGGCAGCCGGCTCCAGGGTCGCCCCGCCCGCGGGTGTAGGGTCGCCAGGTGCCCCGGGCCTGAGGCGAAGGGGCTGCGGGCGCCGCGACCTGGGGCGCTGGGGCGGGTCTGGGGGCGCCCGTTGCCGGGGCCGGCGGCCGCTCTGCGGAGCGCTCCTACCTCAGCGCGGCTGCCTGTGAGCGCCGCTTTCCAGCCCCGCGCCCGGCGGCGCGCGGTGATTGGCCGGCGGTCTGGGGGCGGCGCGCTGGGATTGGGCCGCGCGTGTCCCCGCCCCGCTGGCCGGGGGGGGGGGCGCCGCGGGGGCGGGGTCCGGCGCGGCCCCACGTCGCCGCCTCCCGGAGCCCCCCGCACTCTGGTTCCGCCCGGGCCGGGGACAGGCAGGAGCTGCCGCGCCGAGGGAGGCCCGCGCCCAGCCGCCCTGCACAGGTGGGAGCCGCCGGGGCCCGCGGGGCGGGGCAGCCTGGCAGCCGGGACCCGGCCAGGGGCTGTGCCGGCTCCGGGGCCGTCTCGGTCTCCTCTCCCCGGCGTGTGGGCTGGCTCGTGTCCCCCGGGGTGGCCGGGGCTTGGGGGGCCGGGGCCGGCTGCGGGGGCTCGGCTGCCCCCCCCCTCGGGGCTGCGGGCCCGGCTTCCCCTGACAGGTGGGGCGGGGGAGCGGCCGCCGCCGCACCCCCTGGCTTGAAGTGGTTTCCATCGTACGCAGGGGTGACCGTCTGGGTCATGGCTCTCAGCCCCCCCCCGTACACACTGTTCCAGGCCCCCCCCCCGGGTTTGACCCCTGCCTCGCCTCGGGGCCATGTGGGTTCCTGGAGGATCTCTGCTGGGGGGAGCGCCCGCTCTGTGCAGTCTCCTGGTCTCTTTCCTCCCCCCTGTTCCTCTGACTCCGTCTAGCAGTTGCCAGGCTGCCCGGCGAGTACAGAGCCCGATGGGTTCGGGTCTGGCAACAGCAAGCGCCTGCCCTGGTGCAGAGAGTAGAAGCTGAGGAGGATGGTGCCTGGGAGCGGTGTGCAAGGGTTATAGGCAAGACTGTCTCGAAACTCCCTGGAGAGACCACAGAAGAAACAGCCAACTGGGAAGTCAGACCGCTCTGAGACTGTTGCAGAAAGGAGACATATTTGCTTTACCCTGACAGCCTTGGTTGTAGCTGTTTTCAGTCAAACCCGGCCACCACTTTTTCAGCTCCGTGCTCTTCTGTGTCTGTATCAGAGTTTTACACTCTTGCTTTCACGTTCACTTTGGCTTCTGTGCAAAGTAAATAAAAGTGCTTCCGTCCATTCTCTTCCTCAAGTTGCTTAGTAGAAGGGGCTTCACATTTCAGGATGGAGATTTTGAAATTCCAGGTCCAGGAGGAGAAGGGAGAGCAATAGCAGCTCTTTCTGGAGAAAGAGTAAAGGCACTGATTACAGGTTGATATTTGTTTCATTCATCAGAGTGGGTAAAGTACTGGGTCTTGCTGCCAGAGCATTGTATGAGTAACCCGATCTTGAACAAACATCCATAAAAATTTGCCACCCTTAGGATGATCCTCTAAAGAAACGGATCATTTTGATGGGTGAGTAAACTTACGCATCCCAATTGAGTGGGTGTGTAGAGTTTTACGAGACTAACGTAACTGGATCTGAAATGTTCTGTGGTGACTGGAGACACTATTTGGGAATTTTTATGCGAGCTATTTTCTTGGTCAAGAGCAGCCTTTTCTTTGTGTGCTTCATTACTGCAGGTGCAATCTGGCATAGAAGAGAGCTTGTGAATAGCTCTTTGTATTGTGCCAGCACCTGTTCATGTGGAACTGAGGTAGTTTTACTGTCTCCTTAAAGGTGTAATGTGGACTGACGAAAGCAGAAATATTTAAAGCTCAGGCTATGCTTCTGACCCTAATTTATCCCCTATTACCTGGCTGTTGCTAGTGTCTTGTTGCCAGCTACTTGTGCTGTCAAAAGACAACATGAATTAAGCATAGGGACACAATGTTGAATATTCTAACCCTTTTGTTAAGGGTTTTCTTCTGATCTGTAACAGTGGATCTTGACTCGTTATTCTGGCCTCCCAAAAGACATGGATTTCCCTCTTGATGGTGGTGTTGGTTCCATAGAAGTGGGGCAGAATATTAGCTGCTTATGTGGGACAGAAAGAATTTTGATTTGTTATACTTTTATCTTAGGAAATACAAAAATTTAGGATTACTTAATCTTTGATGCTACTATAGCTGTTACAATTAGTTGCAACAGTTCTGTGATTCTAACAACCGTTTCAGTGGGGAGTGCCTTTTCGTGAAATATACCTATATCCTCTGGCTACATCCATGGAACCACTCCAATTTGATCTCACCATTTTCATGTAGAAACTTCATAAAAATGCTAATGCTCTTCAAAGATAGTTGTGCAGTTGATTAGCTTTTTTGTCAGATGATCCAAAACCACAAAGATGTCTTTCTCTCTCTCTTCCCCCCCCCTTCCCCCTTGATGTTCCATTTATAAAATAGGCAGACCAATTTAGGTAACTTTTCGTTCTAAATATGCCTAACCATGGCATAATGCTGATTAAGGGCCCAAGCTATAGTGGGTCTAGTAAGCACCCCCAACAGGAGAAACCGCTTCCATTTCGCACTGTTTATGTAACATTCAAATATAACTATTGATCAAAATATTCTTTGTGGAAATATGTATGCCCCTTTATATCTGTCTGTGTCAAGAGACAATTTTGTGAATAGTTTGCTTACTGGGTGAATTCAAAAGGCCAAGCAAGATGTAGAAGTAGAGATTGTATTAGTCCATTTATCAAACTTACATTTAAAAACCCCCACTTATTTTATTTTGGACTAAAATGAAGCTTGATTGTTCTTAAGGGATAAAGCAAAAATAGCTTCTTCCAGATAGTTTTTCAATGTATGGAAGATCATAACTGATTTGTGGAGTAGCAGAGTAAAATATATCGGATATCTAGATAAACAGGTAAAATCGTTCTGAGTCAGTATGGAGTCTCAGTTACTTAATTGGTTCGGTCTGGCTTAAATTTGCAGCTATATAAGGAAAACCTACAAATATTCAGGAGGTTGCATTTTTG
The DNA here is from genome assembly GCF_015237465.2 of Chelonia mydas. NCBI lineage: Eukaryota > Metazoa > Chordata > Testudines > Cheloniidae > Chelonia > Chelonia mydas. The sequence continues at coordinate 80,351,849 of NC_051250.2, forward strand.
TTTTTAAGTACAGTACGTATAGTAGGAGAAACTTAGATGTCACTATCTATGAAACTGCATGCATTGCTCAGGAATGTTCTTTAAACAAATGAATATTTCTTACACCTTTTTTCCCCCAAGTATGTAATAAGTGATGCCTGACTGTTCTTTGAAATATGGGCGGGTGGATTTCTACATCTTTTGGATATTGTGGAACATCCAAGCGATGTATGTTTGTGTTTATATGTAGCAGGTATGACATGACAAATGTTACTAGGACATTTATTTAAAAAGATATGGAAATGTTTAACAATTAAGAGGTTATGGTAAGCGTATTAAAACTTTGTCCAAACACAGCACTTTAATGTTTAGTAGCTGGGCATATAGCTTGTCTAAAGCCATATTCTAAGTGGCTGGCTGAACTTTTGGTGCATGTTTGTGCAGGTGGGACCTTAAATCGCTGGGAGAAGACTGTAGAGTAAAGAGAGCGGGGCATGTGGTGAACAGAAATGGGGATAGAGAAGAATGCAATGGTTTTAAACTGTTCCCTCTGATTCTTTCTCCCCATTCAATGCACTTCCCCTTCCTTCTCTCCCTTGAAAAGGTTGCTGTTGATAACAGTAGTTTGTGGATCTCTAGGCACTTTCTATCATAAAATCTATACAGGTTCAATATTACTAATGTAGGTTTTTAGTATAGATAGTTAGTTCAAAGTGAGTGATGGGCCACAATCTGCTGAAAGGGCAGCTGGGCTTCTGAGGGATGAGGAAAAGGATCCAGATAGTTAGGAAAAAATTGGGTTCTAGTGTCAGCTCCTTAGGCAAATCATCTCATGTTTCTACCTTAAAAATGAGGATAATACTACTTACCCACCTTTGAGTTGTTTCAGATCTATGGTTGAGAAGTGTTGTATAAGAATAAGTATGTGTTAGTTCGTGGGACTTGTAAATTATGTCAAGGTTAAAATTTATATTGTGTATATACTACATAGTAAAGAAAAGCCTGGTGTCCTCATTCCACTCTTTTCTTTAATCCTGGGACTGCTTCTCATTTTGAAAGGATAGATTAAGTTCTTCGAGTGCTTGTTCATGTTGGTTCCAATCAGGTATTTGCGTGTGTGCATGGCAGCTGGAAGCTTTTTCCCCTAGCAGTATTCGTCAGGTCGGAGTCGCGCCTTCATGGCAGAAAATATAGAGCCCTGTCGACCCTCCACCCCTTCAGTTCCTTCTTACCATCTGTGACGGTTAGCTGGAACCTCTCACAGCTCTTGCCGTGGCAAGCGCCGTTAGCAGTGTCCGTTGTACATAGTTGTTTACCTCTTAGTGTAGTTAGTATTAGCAAATCTCGGCCCTCCCGCCCTTTCACCCCCCTTCCCCGTCCCTCTTCAGGGACCCTTCTCACAAGCGGCGACTCATACAGGAGGTGCACTCGTTCCTATTGCTTGGGGCAGTGGAAGAGGTTCCTCAGGAGCTGAAGGGCAAGGGCGTGACACAACAGGAAGTGCCAGCAGTTTTGCTCCTTCCTGAATCGCAGCCCAGGCTCCATCGCGGACACGTTCCTCCTCCCATGGCGAGGCCATCTCCTAGATGCGTTTCCATCTATTCCTCTTTTTTACAAGATGCTCCTCAAGATACGGAGGGATCAAGCTTCAGTGATATTGATAGCTCCAGCCTGGCCCTGTCAATTCTGGTACACATTGATCCTGGAAATGTCTGTGGAAGCCCCAGTCACCTTGCCGCTCCTCCCGGGCTTAATAACTCAGGATCTTGCCCGTCTCCAGCACCCAAACCTCGAGTTGCTGCACTTCATGGCATGGAAGCTCCATGGCTAAACCTGATGGAGCTCTCCTGCTCAAACCCGCTTAGACAAGTCCTCCTTGGCAGTAGGAAACCCTTCACCAGGGCTACCTACCTTGCCAAGTGGAGGAGGTTTTCAGTTTGGTCGGCGCAGCATTGCTCGTCCCTGAAGCTCGTCCCTATACCACTTATACTAGACTATCTTCTCCATCTCAAGCAGTAGAGACTGTCCATGTCATCAATAAGGGTTCACTTGGCAGCCATTTCTGCCTTCCATCTGGGCACAGAGGGCTGGTCAGTCTTTGCCAATCCGATGGTCACCTGTTTCCTAAAAGGTGTGGACAGTCTATAGCTGCACCTCTGGCAACCGGCCCCGACCTGGGACCTTAATCTGGTCCTTTCCAAATTGACAGATTTGCCCTTCAAACCGCTGGCGACTTGTTCCTTGCTCTTCCTGTCGTACAAGGTGGTGTTTCTGGTGGTGATAACCTCAGCTCAAGGCTTAACATCAGAGCCTCCTTACACTGTGTTCTATAAGGAAAAGGTTCAGCTCAGGCCTCATCCAGCTTTCCTCCTGAAGGTTGTCTCCCAGTTTCACATCAACCAGGACATCTTCCTCCCAGTGTTCTATCCTACGCATTCATCAACAAGATGAAGGATCTTCCAGTCTCCTCCCAACGAATTTCATCGTGGGTCACGTCCTGCATCTGAGAGTGCTACAACCTGGCAGAGGTGCCTGCCCCTCCACTCAGAGTGCACTTGACCAGGGCGCAGGCTTCTTCAGCAGCGTTCCTCACGCAAGTTCCGACCCAGGAAATATGCAGAGCAGTGACCTGGTCCTCCATACATACTTTCACTGCGCATTATACAATTACCCAGCAGGCCAGAGATGATGTGGCCTTTGGCAGAGCAGAGCTCCAGTCAGTGAACATCTGAACTCCGACCCCGCCTCCAAAACTTAGGTTTGGGAGTCACCTGATTGGAATCGACATGAACAAGGACTCTGAGAATAAAAAACGGTTACTCATGTTCTTGTAACTGTTGTTCTTTGAGACATGTTGTTCTTTGAGACATGGTGTTCATGTCCATTCCAATACACACCCACCTACCACTCTGTTGGAGTAGCCGGCAAGAAGGAACTGAAGGGGTGGCGGGTCAGCAGGGCTCTATATTGAGCGCCATGAAGGTGCGGCTCCAGGGGTCGACCAAGCCAACCCAATGGATGCTGCTAGGGGAAAAATCTTCTCGCTGCTGTGCACATGCACACACCTGATTGGAATGGACATGTAACTTGTTCTTTGAGATATGATGTTCAAGAAGGTGAGTGACTTTTTTTTAGTCAAACTTTTTTCAAAGGTCATTTAAAAAAATAAATGTAAAATAAATTAATTTGTATTCTGCTAGCAATTAGCCAGACCTGACTTTCTGTTGGTGTATGTCTTGTGCAGCTGAAGACCAAAGCAATGTACCCAAGATGTGCATCAGCAGTCTATTAATGCACATACCTTTTTGTTGTGCTGCCATATCTTAAGAATGTAAACTTGTCATCTAACGGATGCTGGAGTTGTATCACTGTCTTTGCTTTAATCTACACCCAGTTTTGAGGGTTGAGACACTAGCAAGGGCTGTGGAGTATTTAAGCTGCATTTAGAATTCTCATATCTTCTCACTTTGCGCATTTCTGGATATTCCCTATTTGTCAGTGGGGAAAATAGGCTCCTAGGGCATCTGGAAACAAGGATTGAGAATGGAAGCCTCAATCTTTGAGTTGTGTGTGTCTTTCTTTTGATACTGTTGTTCAGCAGTACAGTATTTAGATCATCCTTTAGTTTGTTTGATAATCTCCCTCAATGTTTTCTGCCTGATATTACCAGCTTTGTATCTGATTTTCACATGCAAAGAGGCAGCTAGGGTTGCTTTTGTACTCTGATTGTAATTCATCTGAAAACAGTCTCTGAAATATGTTGCATAATACAAAGGGGTGTAATTAAAGTTGTGTCTGACTAGATGTTGATTCCACAATCGGTTTCTTGAAAGTATTTGTTCATCAGTTATCACTGATTCCCCCCCCCCCCCCCCCCCGGTTAATGTCAGTAATGTAATTTCAGTACTGTAGATACTTATTTACTCTGTACTTTATTATATAAGAACTCATTGGGAATTAAGAGTGCTCAGCACCTTGCTGAATTAGCCCCTAAGGCTATATGTAAAAAAAGACTACATAGCCTACATGTGTGAAAGTACATTAACTATCTGATGTTTATGTAAAGTATTGTCATTACCCGATTAGCATGTAGTAGATCTCATAAACTGAAGCTCTGGTATATTATGGATACATTATTAATCAGTAGCTAAGCATTTTTATGCTAGAGATGTTAATGCTCTTTAATTTTGAATTTCATTCAGTTGGTCAAAGTCTGCATTGGCACCTTATTGTGCATTCAGATAGTGATCATTGAACGGTGTGGAGAGGATATAGCAAAAAAAAAAAAAGTACTGAATACATGATCAAAACATACTTTTCTGTGGGAGGCCAAATTAAAATAATTCAAGCCATTGGTTCAGCACCTTAGCAATGGGAAGGTCTGGTGTAGGCAAATTTAAGGTTAGATAATCAGAACTACAATACCTGCCAGTGTAATATGAATGGACCCCAGTCATCAGCGGGAAGGACTGAACCTGGGACCTTCTGGAACTAAATGTATGAGTCTCTACTGCATGAGCTAAAAGCTGTTTGGCTCTTAGCCAAGGCTGTAGTAGACTCATCAAGTTCTAGATCAGGAGTGGCCAATCTGTCGCTCTGGAGCCACATGTGGCTCTTCAGAAGTTAATATGTGGCACCTTGTATAGGCACCAAGTCCGGGGCTGGAGCTATAGGTGCCAACTTTCCAATGTGCCGGGGGGTGCTCTGCTCAACCCCTGGCTCTTCCCCAGGCCCTGCCCCTTCCCCTGAGCCTGCCGTGCCCTCACTCCTCCCCCTCTCCCCCAGAGCCTCCTGCATGCCACAGAATAGCTGATTGGGAGGTGCGGGGAGGGAGGTGGAGGTGCTGATCGGCGGGGCTGCTGGTGTGTGGGAGGCTCTGGGAGCAGGGTGCGGGAGCTGATGAGTGGGGCTGCTGACGTATTACTGGTTTCAGAGTAGCAGCCATGTTAATCTGTATCCCGCAAAAAGAAAAGGAGGACTTGTGGCACCTTAGAGACTAACCAATTTATTTGAGCATAAGCTTTCGTGAGCTACAGCTCACTTCATCTGATGCATTCAGTGGAAAATACAGTGGGGAGATTTATATACACAGAGAACATGAAACAATCGATGTTACCATACACGCTGTAACTTCCGATGAAGTGAGCTGTAGCTCACGAAAGCTTATGCTCAAATAAATTGGTTAGTCTCTAAGGTGCCACAAGTACTCCTGTTCTTTTTGCGAATACAGACTAACACGGCTGTTACTTTGAAAACTGTAACGAGAGTGATCAGGTAAGGTGAGCTATTATCAGCAGGAGAGAGGGGACACCTTTTGTAGTGATAATCAAGGTGGGCCTTTTCCAGAAGTTGACAAGAACGTCTGAGGAACAGTGGGGGGGCGGGGGGGTATGGAATAAACATGAGGAAGTAGTATTACTTTGTGTAATGACCCATCCATGGGTCCTCAGACGTTCTTGTCAACTGCTGGAAATGGCCCACCTTGATTATCACTACAAAAGCCCCGTCTCCTGCTGATAATAGCTCACCTTACCTGATCACTCTCGTTACAGTTTTCAGAGTAACAGCCCTGTTAGTCTGTATTCGCAAAAAGAAAAGAAGTACTTGTGGCAACACCCATTGTTGCATGTTCTGTGTATATAAATCTCCCCACTGTATTTTCCACTGCATGCATCCGATGAAGTGAGCTGTCGCTCACGAAAGCTTATGCTTAAATAAATTTGTTAGTCTCTAAGATGCCACAAATCCTCCTTTTCTTTTTGACGTGTTACTGTGGCTCTTTGTCAATGTACATTGATAAATTCTGGCTCCTTCTCAGGCTCAGGTTGGCCACCCCTGCTCTAAATGGTCTCGGTGCCACGGTAGGGGGACAGCACCACACCAAGCAGGCATGGGGGTTACACCTGCATTTTTTTTCTGCACAGCATGTACACTTTCAAAAATGCAATATGAAAATAACCCTTTGCATGAAGATTTTGCATGAATTTTTTTATGGAAAAATACATTTGTGTATACAATTACTAGTAAGAATCTAGCAAGGGGAAGGTCTGTTAATAACTGTTGCACAGTTTTGTGTCTGTCTACACACAAATGAAATCGTGTTTTTGTTTTTTTTCTTGGTATTATCATCCATGAGTATAAATATTATTGCAAAATCTTAACGTTGGCTCAAGCAAATACTCCATGCCCTGCAAATAGCAAGAAGAATTATGTATACATGAACACAATCCTTCAGTCCTCCTAAACAACATTTGCTGACTTTTTGATGGGAGTTTTGCAAACCAAGGCCAGCAGAATCAGATTTGGGTGTAGTCTTTTTAAAGATAGTATGAACTTGAACAATACAGCCTGTAGATGTAGGGATTGCCAGTTTTATTAATAAATCTTTAGTCAGCACTAGCTAAACAGGAAAGACTGTAAGGACGTTATGCACTTCTGAATTTGGCAAGTTGTAACAAGTGAAATGACACTATCAAAGCACGTTCTGTAAAAGTATTTTGCCCTGCAAATATATTCTTCGGCACTATTAAACTTTTTATGGGTCAGATATTTCAGTTGATGTCTGTCTAGCGTCTTTGTTTTCACTTCAGTGAATTTGTAAAGTTATCGGATGCCACAGTGATGGTAGTACATAAATGTCTGTATTAAGTCTAAGTGTAATTCTACAGCTAATCCTCCTTATGTAGGTAACTGAATCCTGTTCAGTTGTGGGGATGGGGGAGGGAGCAACTTGACAAGTTGCAACTTAAACTGTTTTATAGATTTCCAATATGCATATTGTGAAAACTTGCATCCAGTAATATGATTCTGAAGATGCATTTGAAGACCTGTATTGGCTGTTATAAATTGTTGGCTCAAGAAATGATTCTAATGACATGCCAAACTAGTTCAGTGAGTTTTACCAAAGTGACACTAACATTTTTTAAATGTAGTTTTTGTACCAAGTATGTGGTGGTTTCTGCCATCGTGTTCCCAAATATGAGAAGCAACTTAAAAGTAAAGTGAAAGCATTTGTATAGGGAAAGGAAATATGGGCATTCGCTTTTGAAGTGATGGTCTTGTGAACCGCCATATCCCCTTTCTCCTAGTAGTAGTAGGCTAAGATCAACATTACCTTTAGTATGGAAACAATAGCAAAATGTTAAAGCATGAGATAAAGTACAGTAAAGCATTCTCACGTCGTCGTGGGAAGGCTGTCTGGGTGGTATTATGCAGTATATTACACTGCTAAAAATTAGTAGGTGCCTAAAACATTAGTGTCTGGCCGGTGGCCCAGACAGAAGAGAAGCTGGGCCTGGCAGCATTTAGCAGCAGTTCTCTGCAAAGCAAGTGTCCTGAGCTCTTTTTACTGTCCAACAGATTCTCTGACAATATACTGCTTTATAATGCTGTTTTTTACAGTGCTACCTCAACAGGAAAAAATAACTATTTTGGAGATGATCTAGTCGCTAGTTAGTTGAGACATTTCCTGTCTTTATTATAGAATTACACTAACTAGATTGGGGTATTGATTTTAGACTTGAAAAATAAAATAAGGGACATTATTCTATATTTGTACAGCCCTGAATACAATGGGGCACTTATCTTGACTGACATGTCAAGTACTGCTGTAATATAAATAGGTGGTGGTAATAATCAGAACACTGCCTTTATCCTGCATACATATCATCATTTTGTGGCTTTCTTTGCCTAATAGCATCTTGCTGTTTTGGCAGACTTTCTGTTCCCTCACTGGTAACAGTGAAATGAGAAGCTGAGCTTCAATAAGATTAATTTAAGTGGGTCTCCAAACAATTGATTGAGCCATAAGATTAAAAGGTAAGATTTCTTATGCAGTTACTATGTGATTTCTCAAAATGGTTACTTTACCATTTGGGTCATTAAAAAAATTTTTTTTTAAAAAAAGTTTGATGAACTACATGAAGTAATGTGGGATTCAAGTCTTACTGGCATTCTAAACCATTTAATATTTTGACTTCCAAAGGCCTTCAGAACAGATTGACCATTTCAGCAGACTCTCAAGTGAGGGAAATCTGATATTTTGCGTGGGCTGCAGAGTGAATGTGTCCAGAGATGTTGTGTACTGTTTTGACTTACCTTTCGCTATATTACAAATTAGCAGAATTATTACACTAAAGCAGTGATTCCCAAACTTGTTCCGTCGCTTGTGCAGGGAAAGCCCCTGGCGGGCCAGGCCGGTTTGTTTACCTGCCACGTCTGCAGGTTCGGCCGATCGCGGCTCCCAGTGGCAAAGCTCCCATTGGCCTGGAGCAGTGAACTGTGGCCACTAGGAGCCGCGATCCGCCGAACCTGCGGATGCGGCAGGTAAACAAACCGGCCCGCCAGGGGCTTTCCCTGCACAAGCGGCAGACCAAGTTTGGGAACCATTGCACTAAAGATTTTATGCACCTATACAAAGTTCAGAGGATCGATACAGGGATGGCAGGGTGTTAACTGGCGGTGGTTTTTACCAGGTAAAATAATGGCTTTTACTGCTATGGGAAAAGCTAGCTAGACCCAGTTAAAGGCATTTTCTATTTCAAAAACTGTTTTATAGAACCATAGGGCTAGAGGGGTCAGCAAGGGTCATCTAGTCTAATCCCCACCAAAATGCAGGGTTTGTTGGGTCTAAACCACCCAAGCTAGATGGCTATCCAGCCTCTTTTTGAAAACCTCCAATGAAGGCGCTTCCATGTCTTCCTTAGGCAGCTTGTTCCACTGTCCTACTGTTCTTACAGTTAGGAAGTTTTTCCTGAGATTTACTCTAAATCTGCTGTGCTGTAGTTTGAACACATGGCCTCTTGTCCTGCCCACTGTGGCAAGAGACTGACCACTTTTCTCCATCTTTTTATGGCAGCCTTTCAAGTATTTGAAGATCGTTGTCATGTCCCTCCCTTAATCTCCTATTTTCCAAACTAAACATATCCATTCTTTCAGTCTTTGCTCATGGGGCTTGCATTCCATCCCTTTGATAATCTTTGTTGCTTGCCTCTGGATCCTTTCCAGTTTCTCTACATCCTTTCTATAAACTAGTGACCAAAACTGGACACAGTACTCCAGCTGATGACTAACCAGCATAGAGTAAAGCAGTAGGATCACCTCCCATGACCTGCATGCTATGCCTCTGTTAATGCAACCCAAAATTGTCTTTGCTTTTTGCAACAGCATCATGTTGTTGACTCATGTTGAGATTGTGATCCACCACAACTCCCAGATATTTCTCAGCAGTGGTGTTTTCAAGCCAGTTATCTCCCATTCTGTATTTGTAAATTTTGGTTTTTCTTCCCTATGTGTAGCACGTTACATCTTTGCTGAATTTCATTGTGCTGTCTATAGCCAGGTTCTCCAATTTATCAAGATCCCTCTGAATTTTAGCTCTATCCTCCAAAGTGTTAACAACTCCCCCTAGCTTTAGGTCATCTCCACATTTGATCAGTATGCTGCTCCCTATTCCTACATCCAGGTAATTAATAAAGATGTTAAATAACACTGGACTCAGATTCCTGTGGAACCTCACTTGAGACCTTCTTCCAACCTGATATCATTCCATTAATAGTTACTCTTTGTTTATGGCTGTTTAACCAATTATGTAGCCACTTAACGGTAGTTCCACTAAGCCTGCATTTCTCCAGCTTACTCATGAAAATGTCATGTGGGACTGTGTCAAGAGCCTTGCTAAAGTTCAGGTATATTATGTCCACTGCATTCCCCCTATCTACCAACCAGTTACCTTGTCAAAGAATCAGAGGGGTAGCTGTGTTAGTCTGTATCCACAAAAGTAACGAGGAGTCCAGTAGCACCTTAAAGACTAACAGATTTATTTGGTAGGTTTCAGAGTAACAGCCGTGTTAGTCTGTATTCGCAAAAAGAAAAGGAGTACTTGTGGCACCTTAGAGACTAATTGGTTAGTCTCTAAGGTGCCACAAGTACTCCTTTTCTTCTTAGATTTATTTGGGCAAATCTGAAGAAGTGGGGTTTTTTACCCATGAAAGCTTATGCCCAAATAAATCTGTTAATCTTTAAGGTGCCACTGGACTCCTTGTTCATGTTAAAGAAGGAAATCAAGTTGGTTTGGCATGATTTGTTCTTAGTAAATCCATGCTGGCTGCTAGCGATCACCCCTTCATTCTCCAGGTAATCACATATTGAATGTATTATACATTATTCTGTAGCTTCCCAGGTATCGAGGTTAGGCTGACTGGTCTATAGTTCCCCAGCTTCTCCTTTCCCCCCCTTTTTAAAGATGGACCCTATGTCAGCCCTTCTGCTGTCATCCATGAGTTTGTAAATATTATTGCCGGGGTCTCTGAGATTTCGTCAAGTAATTCCTTCAGCATCCTGGGTGAATAGCATCAGGCCCTGCTGACTTGAATTCATTCAAATTAGTCAGAAGATCTTTTACTTATCCTGATCTGCATCCCTTCCCCTTTATTGTCTATGATAACTTTGCTAGTCTTCTGGTCACATGTTTTTTGTGTGAAGACTGAAGCAAAGTTGACATTGAGCAGCGCTGCCTTCCTAGCATCTTCTGTTATCTAGCTCACCACCTCCACTGAACAGTGGGCCCATCATCCTTGATCTTTCTTTTTTGTCTGACATATTTGCAGAATCCGTTCTTGTTGTCTAACTTTTCTTGCCAGCCGTAACTCAAGCTTTGACTTTCCTGATTTTTGTCCCTGCACACTTGTGCTGTTCCCATGTATACATCCTTGGTGACATGCCCCTCCTTCCATTTCCTATATGTATCCTTTTTGGTTTTTAGATAGCTAAAAAGCTCCTTGTGTGGCCACATCAGCCTCCTATGACTCTTCTCTTTCCTCTGCATTGGAATAGCTTGATATTGAGCATCAAGTATTGCATCATTTTAGGAACTGCCAGCCCCCTTCCACTCCTTTTTTTCCTAATTGGTCTTTCCATGGGACCTTGCCTACTATTTCTGAGTTGGTTGAAATCTGCCTTTCTGAAGTCCAGTGTCCTTGTTTTGCTATTCTCATGTCTTCCTTTCCTAGGATGTTGAATTCATCCATCTCATGATCCCTTCTTCCCAAGTTTCTGACCACCTTTGCGTTTGCAACTAATTCCATTCCTGTCGGTCAACACCAGATCCAAAATAGATGGACCCCGTAATTATTTCCTCAGTTTTCTGAATCGGAAAGTTGTCCCCTACACATGCTAAGAACTTGCAGGACATATTATGTTTTGCTGTATTAGTCTTTCAGCAGATATCAGGCAAGTTAAAATCCCCCATTAATACTAGCTCACATCACATTACTTAGTTTTAGTTACATATTCAAAGTGTTACATAAAACGGTGGTTCTGTAGATTAATTAAAGTTTGTACAAATAAAGTAAAACTGCAGTTGGCATAATACTAATGTAATAATACTGAATATTGGAATGTCTATACATTTTGGTTCAGTATTTTCTCAAGGAAGTTATACGTGTTATGACACACTTCAGTTTTCAATATTGTATAAACAAGATGAAAACATTCAATTATATGAAAATCGTTAGTAATGCAGGATTGTAGGCTTGCAGCATTAAGCAGACAGAAGCATGCAGAGTTGCAGATACCAGTCCGTGTCCATTTGGCCATGTAGCATTCTGTAGCAGAAGACTGACTTTGATGTAGTGGATAGACCAACTCTATTCCTCCGTTTTGAATGGCTGTATCCAAAGTCCAAAAAAATTCATTCTATGCTTGTTGGACTTGCTGGGCACTGATGCAAGTATTTTTCCCAGTTTCCTAGTTTAAACTGGGCTTAAGCCAGTGGGGTCCCCAAACTTTTGAGGATCACGCTCCCTTTTACCCCTGTCCGTGCTTCTCCTGCCCCTCCTTCACCCCCCCCCCCACTCCGGAGCTGGGGCCTGGAGTGGGGGCTGATGCAGACGGGGTAAGAGGGCTGAGGCTGGGGCAGGAGCGGAGCCACAGCTGGGCTGCGGTGGGAGCCAGCAGTTGGGCCTGTGGCCAGGTGTGGCCCCACTCCCGGCCTTTCCCCCAGCCATGGCCCCAGGCCAGGAATGGAGCCATGGCCAGCCGCCAAGGCTGGGGGCTGGCATGGGGCCGTGCTGAGGCTGGGGACAGGGCCATACACGGGGCCAGGAGCTGGGGATGTGGCTGGGGGTTGGGACCTGAGCAGAGCTGGGGTTGGGGAGGGCTGGACCTGGACCCTCCTGCCTGCCCCAGAATGTTCCTCCATGGCCCCCTAGGGGGGCATGCCCCACACTTTGGGGACATGCCCCACACTTTGGGGACCTGTGGTTAAGCTAATATTTACCAGTGCCCTGTCCGAAACTGGTTTTTTCCAGGAAATTGAGAGCACTTGAGAGATACTGCAGTTTACACAGCTGTAAGTCTAGAGTAACTCCATTTACTTCTGTGAAGTCACACAGTGGACGTAATTTCTGAATCAAGAGCAGAATTTGGCTTCATCTTAATGTCCTAAGAACATAAGAATGGCCATGCTGTGTCAGACCAAAGGTACATCCAGCCCAGCATCGTGTCCACCAACAGTGACCAATGCCAGGTGCCCCAGAGGGAGTGAACCTCACAGGTAATGATCTAGTGATCTCTCTCCTGCCATCCATCTCCACCCTCTGACAAACAGAGTCTAGGGACACCATTCCTTACCCATCCTGGCTAATAGCCATTAATGGACTTAACCTCCATGAATTTATCCAGTTCTCTTTTAAACCCTGTTATAGTCCTAGCCTTCACAACCTCCTCAGGCAGGGAGTTCCACAGGCTGACTGCGCTGAGTGAAGAAGAACTTCCTTTTATTTGTTTTAAACCTGCTACCCATTAAGTTCATTTGGTGGCCCCTTATATTATATTATGGGAACAAGTAAATAACTTTTTCCTTATTCACTTTCTCCACACCACTCATGATTTTATATACCTCGATCATATCCCCCACCCTTAGTCTCCTCTTTTCCAAGCTGAAAAGTCCTAGCCTCTTTAATCTCTCCTCATATGGGACCTGTTCCAAACCCCTAATCATTTTAGTTGCCCTTTTCTGAACCTTTTCTAATGCCGGTGTATCTTGTTTGAGATGAGGGGACCACATCTGTACGCGGTATTCAAGATGTGGGCGTACCATGGATTTATATAAGGGCAATAAGATATTTTCTATCCCTTTTTTAATGATTCCTAACATCCCATTTGCTTTTTTGACCGCTGCTGCACACTGCGTGGACGTCTTCAGAGAACTATCCACGATGACTCCAAGATCTTTCTCCTGATTATTCGTAGCTAAATTAGCCCCCATCATATTGAATGTATAGTTAGGGTTATTTTTTCCAATGTGCATTACTTTACATTTATCCACATTAAATTTCATTTGCCATTTTGTTGCCCAATCACTTAGTTTTGTGAGATCTTTTTGAAGTTCTTCACAGTCTGCTTTGGTCTTAACTATCTTGAGCAGTTTAGTATCGTCTGCAAACTTTGCCACCTCACTGTTTCCCCCTTTCTCCAGATCATTTATGAATAGGTTGAATAGGATTGGTCCTAGGACTGACCCTGGGGGAACACCACTAGTTACCCCCTCTCCATTCTGAAAATTTACCATTTATTCCTACCCTTTGTTCCCTGTCTTTTAACCAGTTCTCAATCCATGAAAGGATCTTCCCTCTTATCCCATGACAGCTTAATTTATGTAAGAGCCTTTGGTGAGGGACCTTGTCAAAGGCTTTCTGGAAATCTAAGTACACTGTGTCCACTGGATCCCCCTTGTCCACATGTTTGTTGAGCCCCGCAAAGAACTCTAATAGATTAGTAAGACATGATCTCCCTTTACAGAGACCATGTTGACTTTTGCACAACAATTTATGTTCTTCTATGTGTCTGACAATTTTCTTCTTTACTATCATTTCAACTAATTTGCCCGGTAAAGACGTTAGACTTACTGGTCTGTAATTGCCAGGATCACCTCTAGAGCCCTTCTTAAATATTGGCGCTACATTAGCTATCTTCCAGTCATTGGGTATAGTAGCTAATTTTAAAGAACAGGTTACAAACTTCAGTTAATAGTTCCGCAGTTTCACATTTGAGTTCTTTCAGAACTCCTGGGCGAATGCCATCTGGTCCCGGTGACTTGTTACTGTTAAGTTTCTCAATTGATTCCAAAACCACCTCTAGTGGCACTTCAATCTGTGACAATTCCTCAGATTTATCACCTACAAAATGACAGGTTTCAGAGTAGCAGCCATGTTAGTCTGTATTCGCAAAAAGAAAAGGAGTACTTGTGGCACGTTAGAGACTAACCAATTTATTTGAGCATAAGCTTTCGTGAGCTACAGCTCACCGATGACGTGAGCTGTAGCTCACGAAAGCTTATGCTCAAATAAATTTGTTAGCCTCTAAGGTGTCACAAGTACTCCTTTTCTTTTCACCTACAAAAGAAGGCTCAGGTTTGGGAATCTCCCTAACATCCTCAGCCGTGAAGTCTGAAGCAAAGAATTCATTTAGTTTCTCTGCAATGACTTTATCATCTTTAAGTGTTCCTTTTGTATCTTGATCGTCTAGGGGCCCCACTGGTGATTTAGCAGGCTTCCTGCTTTTGATATACTTAAACATTTTATTACCTTTTGAGTTTTTGGCTAGCCGTTCTTCAAACTCCTTTTTGGCTTTTCTTATTACATTTTTACATTTAATTTGGCAGTGTTTATGCTCTTTTCTGTTTACCTCACTAGGATTTGACTTGCACTTTTAAAAAGATGCCTTTTTATCTCTCACTGCTTCTTTTACATGGTTGTTTAGCCACGGTGGCTCTTTTTTTAGTTCTTTTACTGTGTTTTTTTAATTTGGGGTACATATTTCAGTTGAGCCTCTGTTATGGTGTCTTTGAAAATTGTCCATGCAGCTTGCAGGGATTTCACTCTAGTCACTGTACCTTTTAATTTCTGTTTACTAACCTCCTCATTTTTGCATAGTTCCCTTTCTGAAATTAAATGCCAGAGTGTTGACCTGTTGAGGTCGTCTTCCCACCACAGGAATGTTAAATGTTGTTATATTATGGTCACTATTTCCAAGCGGTCCTGTTATAGTTACTTCTTGGACCAGATCATCCTCTTTCTCAACTCACTTAACTAGCCCCTGGTCTCTTTCCACCAACAGTTCAAACTTCTTATGCTCATATTAGATGTTGCATAACTTCTTCTGCTTGCTTCGAATCTCATTCCCTGCTCCATTTCTCTCTTGCATGCTATTCACTCTCACCTTGTGGCTCCATTACTTTACTTTTCTCCTCTTGTCTTTGCCTATCTGAAAACTGTTTTCTGTACCTGGAATGATGTCTGTTTTCTCATCCACCAAGTGTCCTCCTTTCTCCTGCTTTCAAAATCTGCTTTCTTTAGTCTTTATTTTCACTCCGACTTCCCCTCCTGTGCTGTTTACTTCTCTCGTCTTGCACTCAGTCTTTGTGTAAAAATACTAAAACATATAACTGGCACTTTACATAATGGCTCACTCTTTATTTTAAGCATTGTCCTTTCTTTCCCAATCGCCTTGACTTCTCTATCTTCATGTCCTATATTTAAATGTGATTTTTTTGGGTGGAGGCAGGGGTAGGGTATATGTTAATCTGTGTAAAATGGTGTGCAAAGTTATGGCGTGATATACCTTTTGTAATCATTCATTCACTATAAAATATTTTTCTTCAGAATAAACTTTGCATAATTTTTAGGCTAGATTTTTAATAACTGTTGAATGCCAGTTGAAATATTGGAAGTGTCATGGAACACGAAAACCATGGTAACTAGATTCTCTAAAAGAATGCTCATTGTTAATTTAAGAGGAAATGAGAAAATGAGGTTTTAATTACTGTCTTTATCTTGAGTACGCCACCTTATGCACAGATCTTCTGAATTGTGCCGGCACTGCTAGCACCCTTAGAGTTAAAAATGAGCTGGTATTTCTTGATTTGAGAGTTGGCAACTTGGCTAGTGTCACTGGTGATTAAAATTTGACTTATAGGCTGCCTGATTAAATATGATTTGTTGGTTACAAATTTAATTTACTCAGCTATATTTTTGGGGGGGTTAGAATTTAGTGTAACCTAAAATCAGGCAGTCTAGTCCTAATTAAGATTTATAGTGGAGGCCATATGGGGAGTACTTGAATTGTCACTACACTTCTGTGTACCTTGTCTGCGGGTGAAGCCTTCAGGGCTCTAAATCTGGCACCTTTTAAGAGCAGTATATTTAATGTATTAAAAAAAGCTGCAGTCCATAAAATACTGTATTAAAATAAAAATTGAACAAAAATACCAATAGGTTGGGTGCTATAGTAGATAGCTACCTTCTGTCTCAACACATTTAATAAAATAAATGGAATACCTTGGTTCTGTACCTCACTAGGATTAAGGTAGGACACTTCTTGTTAGTTGGCATTCAAATGAAGCTTCCATAACCATTTTCTACTACATAAAATTCTCAAACTTAATTTTTCAGGTAGCCATGCAATCTGAAATTGTATACAGGTTTGGTTTAATTAGATCTTGGTGCAGACGTACACACGTGACTTGTATTAGAAACAGAGAGACGTTACAAAGAATCCTGTAGACTTGGTTGCTTAATGTTTAAAACTGGTCTGTACCTCACAGGTTTGTCTGAAGATAGTTTTTCATAATCTAATAAACCCTTAACCTCAGAAGGAAATAACTTTTCTGAAAGAAGGAGAGAATTTGTCACGTCATTTTCACGGCATTATGAAAGCTGGCAGTTTCTGTGACATCTTGAAATTCACTTGTGTTATGGGTAAATGTGGCTTAGAAGTAAAATATTAGCACAACAATTGTTAAAATGTCAAGTCACATACCCTGAAGAGAATCTTTCTTTTGTATTCCTAACATGCGTTCCATAACTAGGCATAATGTAAGGCTGACTGCAACGGATGCTCTTTGAACCAAGTGGACAATGAAATCGCAGGGAAATGTAGTTTATTTCTGTGCAATGGATTTTTCTTTTGAAGTCCTAAGAAAAGTGTATATAATAGAACCTCCGTGTTATGGACGCTTCAGGAATGGAGGTTATCCGTAACTCTGAAATGTTCGTAACTCTGAACATAGCGCAGTTTGGACTCCAGATGCAGCAGTTGATGCTTCAGGCTGGGCTTCGGCAGCAGCTGAGCTCACTAGTCAGCCCCGGCATGAGTTTGCAAGCTTGTCCCCCTCCAGGCAGAGAGGCGGGTGTGTGTTTTTGAGAAAACAGCGCGTCCCCCCCTCCCGACGGGGCGCGGGGAGGAGGGGTGAAAGCGGTGCAGACCCCAGCCCTGCTCCTGCTCTGCTGGCTGGCTCTGGCTGCCTTGGGCTGGCAGCCCCGGCGTCTTGCTGTAAGTGGCTGCCCCCTGGGTGGGGGTGAGGGGTGGGGACAAGCAGTCCAGATGTGCCTACTTTTAATACAGGCACAGTACAGTATTTGCTTTTTTGGTCTCTGCTGCTGCCCGATTGGTTACTTCTGGATTTACTCGGTGTCTGGTTGACCGGTGAGGCCATAACTCTGGTGGTCATATCTTTGAGGTTCTATTGTACTGTCAATCAGGTGTTTCTTCTGGCTTTTCTGAATCAAATGTTACCTTTTCCCTGCTACTTTCATAAAATTAAGAGTTCTTTTGTTTGAGCCAGAAGTGTTTAGGTTAATGTATGATTGCCCAAAGGCTAAAAACTATTTCCAGTGGGGGTGGACTACTATTTTATTTATGAGAAAATACTTAAAAATAAACTAGCAATATATACCAGCAATCCTACCCTTACTGTCACAATAGAAAAGTTTACATACCAATCCTATCACTTATTTTGAGTTGATTCAATTCAAAACTTTCTAAACTAAATCCTCATTCATTGAAGTCAATGCCGAAACTCTCCTTAAGTTCAGTGGCAGTGCAGATTGGCTTGCAGTGAGGAAACTGCGAAAGGCAGGTAGGTAGATTGGGTCCTGTCTCCACAGTAGGGAAAGGGTATATTCCCTGCAGTCAGGAGGTGGGACCCTGCCTAGCCCTTGATGCCATGGCACCACTGCTATTTTTAGCAAGCTAGCTCAAGCAAGCTACATGTGCTGCAGTCAGACCTCCTGATTGCAGTGTAGAGATACCCGAGGCCTTTGGCGAACTTTCTTCTAATACCTGACTGGCATTGTGACCGTGTCACTAGTGTCCTCTCCTGGAAGATTTGTCATTCACCGCTTCACCTTCTTGTATTTTGTCTGTGTGGTTTGAAAACTGGTGAAATGGGAGGGCTTGAGATAGTACTGGAATTGACTGCGGATTATAAGGGTGCATTATTTGTAGGGAAGACGTGCACACTGGCATTTACTAAACTGTAGTACATTTATATTCTTTGACATTTCTGAATACGTAAAACCTAATGTCCCCATTGCCCTGTACTGCCCAAGGTGAAGTGAGAGCAAAGATATGGAGAATGGTATTAATCAAAATATAGTGCTGATGAATTGGGCACACTGCCTCTGTTCAGATCCCTGGAGCTCAACTAAACTTGATTTGCTCATGTATAAGAACAGTAAGTATTGTACTGGGGAGTGTGTAAGCATCTTAATTTACATGTTATAAAACTGGGGGGAGAGTCTGTCTGAAGGTCTGTTTAATTTCTAAGTTGGCTTTAAAAACTTAATTTTATATCTATATGACTTTAAAACTCGGGTGTCACATTTATCCTACCTTTTGCTCATAAAATTAACATACAGTACAGGCAATTGAATCTTTACCTAAGACACCATTTTATATGCTCGTAAGCTGCTATTAGGTTTAAATAGTAGAATGTGCTGGGTATTTGAGTTTGGACAGTGTTTTTTTCAGTGAATTTTGTTGGAAAGCCATTAGTCTTATTTCTTTATCTAATTTTCTGTTCAAAACTATGCTGATTTAGAGAATGTGCTTTTTACTGGGTTAGAGGTTTCTCTGCACGTCTTAAAAGGCTGCGTACGCTGAAATGCAGAACCATCTTGTCAGAAAATATCAAGGTTCCTAACATGAGAATCCACTGCAGGCATGGAGCTGCTGTTTCACTCACCTTTTTAAAGGCTTGGAGGCACGCAAAAGGTACTTTCTCACCTTTCTTGTGATATCCTATAGGTACCCTCTACAGGCACACCTGGTGAACGTGCAGAGACCCCACTTCCCGGGCTTCTGTCTCTAGGATCAAAGCCAGGTGCTTTCTCAGCAGCTCTCTAGAAGTCTGTTTCCTCCCCTCTCTGTCTTCTTCTGGCAAGGATGGGGTCTTTATAGGAACATTTCAAAGGAGTCCCCAGCCTTGATTGGCTTAACAGTAGATCCTCCACCTACCCCAGTGCTTCAGCAGTTGAGCAGGGCCAATTCAGGGATCCTGTCTACTTTCTCAGATAGCTTCTCTGAGTATTAAAGAGATCTCTCAACTCAAGGCCAGAAGCACAGGCTTAAAAAAAGCTACTAACCAAGTGAGGGTTGCTTTTTTTTGTGGTTGATAGGCTTTATTTGCAAGTTCTTTCATAATGTTCCTCAACTGAATGGCAGTGCCAGTATAACATCAATTGGTACAATTTCTGTACTAGAATATCCAAAAGGGGATGTGTGGGTGGAAATAAAGTGCAACAGAGGAATCACTTGCTATTCAGGTTCCAGCTTTCTTTTGTCAATCTAAAAAAATTTTTATAAGACGCTGTAATGTAACAGTTATATTTAAAAATTGAATTTCACATTAAGACTCTGTAGGCAGATTAAAGTTCAGTTGAGTACAGTGAAAGGTTTTGCCAGGACAATGGATTTTAGATTTAGCTTTGCAAAAGCTTGTAAAGAAGTGAATAAAGTGAAGGTAAATGTATCAATCTAAACATAAACCCATGTAAACTGAACTTAACACACCCTCAAAGCTGTGAGAACTAATTTCTGTAACATTGTGGCTGCTTTAAAAGATAGTTGGGACAAAGTGATGATTTTAAAAATCAGATAAGTTATAACACCAGTTCTTGCAGCTCACTTAAGTGATATACTTGTAAAATGTAACTAACTAATAGTTGTGATCAGAAAGCTCAGGAATTGGAATTGTAGAATTGGTATAAGCACACACAAGTTAAATTAAATTAAATTCCAAGCAGAATTTGGGACAGACTTAATCTTTCTCTTTATTTCACCTCTGAAATTGTGAAAAGTACAAGAATAGGATAATGGACTGCTTTAGAATTCATATGCATCATAGGTACTGTGCACACTGGCATGAAGTCATGGCCCTTAACACTAAAAGACTTCAGTCAGATCTATACTAAAACTTTTGGTGGCCTAACATTGTGGTTAGAGGTGTGTGGTTTTGGGCTTTCTATGCTGGCAAAAGCACTAGTGTAGATGCAGTATACTGGCTTAAGAGTACTTTTGTCTGTATAGCTTATTTTGCTTGGGAACCAGTATAAGCTGTTCCAGCAAAAACACTTTCTTGTCTGTATAGCTATAGCAGTGAATTTTAAGTATAGACTAAGCAAGATAGTCTGTGAATACAAGGGATGGATACAGCAAAAGAAAATTAAGGGTGTCTCTATAGAAACATTACTTTGAGGAGAGGACAAAGCTTGAAGGCTTCTGATGTAGGGGTGGGTAGAAGTGTTCTCTTGTCTTTTTAGGAGACAGTATGGTTTGAGCCTGTTGTGCAGGTCCCCCACACTTAGGGTCAGACTTTTCAAAAAGCTCTGTTTCATTTGGGTGCCTAAATGGGAGCAATCAGATTGTCAAAGTGCTCAGCACAAAGCAGTTCCTGTTGAGAAGCAGCTTGATGCCGGTCACTTCTTTTGAGAGCCAAAATGGTAGCTGAGCTCTCTTGAAAAATTGGGCTTTAGGCATTGAACTACCATTAATGGAAAGATTTCCTTTGACTTCAGTGGCTCTTGAATTAAACCATTGGTCATGGTTTTACAGGTGTTCTGATTGCTTGTGTAAATAGGAATGAATTCCCCTGTTACACATATATATTATTAAGCCAATTCAACATGGCCTTGAAGCAACCATTCTGCAGATAATTTGAATGTAGCTTTCAGACTTTTTTCTCACAAATGCCAAATGCTCCTGTTCCAAAATGTTAGTGTTTATACCTTGTTTTCATTGTGGGTTCTCGCTTTGCCACAAGTAGTGCATTCATTGTGAGGTGGAGGTTCGGGTACGCGAGATGCATTGAAATTGCAAGACAGCAAACCCAGGAAAAAAACTGAATTGGAGAATTTTGATCAGAGTTTATAAATTTTAAATGGAACTTCTATCACATCTTGCTACTTCTGCAAATAAGATTCTATCCTCTACTTACTCAAAGCATCATGAGATTTATTAGAAAATATAGACAGTTGTGTAACGGTCTGCAGAGGTGGAAAAGATGTTATTGAAAGAGCTTCCCAGAAAGCTAAAGAATTTAATGGTTCTTTTGTTCTTCTATTGTGTGTGTAGCAAATGAATATATTTTTTGTTTAAAAAAAAATGTCTAACCTAGTGTAGTCAAAAGAAAAATGCAGCTAACATTTGAGTGACTAACTTATTGCAGTCAACCTAACTTTCATATTCTGTACTTGGTAAATAAATATTTGAGGACAAAGTTTGTTAGCAGTGCTGAAAATCACTCAATACCTCATCTTAGCTGAGTTATTTCAGAACTTTGTGTTTCACTGTAATGTCTCAATCTGTAGGACTAATCCTTTCTTGCCATCCCTGCTGTTTAATGTAGGCTTTTTTAAATCCTAAGAAGCTTTATTCCTTTGTAAGGCTTTCAGAAGTCTCTCTCCTTAATGATAAATGTCAACAAATTACATGAGGGTATCTTTGACAACAGCAAGGGAAAAGTGTAGTTTTCAGTCTTTGGTAGGTTCTGTTTTACAGTATAGCAACAAAGTAAACTAGGTCGCACAACATTTACAGTAATGAAGGTAATGGTTTCTGTGAGATCCCTTATTCTGCTGTAAGGGGCAGAATAAGGTTGCAGTTTTAAAAAAATAGTGTATTTCTCTGTTTGCGTACAGTGCTGATCGTAAGTTTGGAGATATGATCTTCACAGTCTCCCTATGTACTTTTCTACTGGGATTTGTCATTGTGCCAGTGGCTGATAGCAAGTACCCAAGGTTGCAAGGTATACAGTCTGGCACTTTTCTGTTCCTTGCAGTTCTTCTAGTTCTGTTCCTTTCTTTCATGGGTCATGAAGACTTACAAACCTCTAAACCTTTTGAGGTAGGTTAATAGTGTAACATTTGTTCTAACAATGGTGGAAATGGAGAACCAGAAAGTCAGTGGAAGAGCAGGGAATAAGCCTTGTCTACATGGGGGGATTTAACCTGACTCCAACCTCTGATGTGGCTGCACTCACTCAAACTGCTAATGACAGTGAGTACTACTTACTTGCATCTGTGGAGCTTAGTGGCTTTGCCTGTTTGTGTTGGTGGTGCTACCTCATGGATAAATGGCTTTGGGGTAAGCTCCCAGTATACACCAAACTTAGATTATTGTAGGAGTCGTAACTCTACTTATTGAAATAGTAAATCTCTTTATGCAATTTAACATTTTTTTTCATGTGAATCTTATTGTATGCATGAAAGGATTGAAAAATTCACTCGCCCCGGTGAGTGCAAGTCTTAATATGAGATTCTGTGGATTGAAGCCTTAATTTAAAAGAAAAATTGCTGGCCCTCTGAATGTGAGTGGAAAGTAAACTGATTCAGTGCTCTTTTTGGCTCCATGGCCCTCTCCAGTGCTGCTGCTCACAGCCTTATTTAGCATCAAAGCAAAAACTGTCAAGGCTCTGGTGAGTTTCGTTGCTGCAGTTCAAAACTCTGAGGGCAGTGGCAAAATGGCAAATCATGCCAATTTTGCTCTGTTTGGAAAATCTCAGATTTCTAGGAGGTGAAATTGGACCCCAAAAATGGAGGTGTGGGGAAGACTACAGGAGCAGAAGTCAGCCCGCTAGTCAAGAGGGGGTCTCTTTTTTTCAGCAACTTGCTGGAGGAACTGTCAGCTTATCAAATGCTTATTAGCCACAAGCTAATTCCAGAAGGATTCTCAGGATTAGATCTGGGAACAGCACCCTGGTAAGAATTCAGTCATCTTCTACAGCAGCTGGAGGTCCCAGTGAGAGCCTGGACTATTTTCATTACCACTTCACCTTCCTGGTCAGACCCACTTCTTGATTGGCCTCTGATAGGTATAGGTTAGCAGGTGTCTGGTAAACTTTTAAACATGGATTTTGTGTTAAATGGAGCTGTATCTCAGGTGGTCATGTTTTTAGAGTGTCTCTAACTTGTGGGAAAGCTTTAAAACCTATTAAGATTTAAATTTAGAAAACTCTTCACAGGTCTGGGAAGTTACTCTATATTTCAGTACTCTGTATGTAAAGGTGTGAGAACTTATATATTGTGTAAACACTTAGTTCTTGTTTCTTGGTTAATTTAAATGTAGTGCTAGTTCTTGAGAATTTGAACATCTGTTTTTTGAAGTGTGGAGCTCCAGTTACTGCATAACTGAACACTATGCTTAATGGATTAAGTAGTATACGTGTCCATAGTGGGTTGCCAGGATGGCTCCGAGCTTTCATTGGATTTTTGGTGCTGCTTTTATAACTAGCAGTGAAATTCCAACTTGACATGGAGTACTTCCTGTTGGCATAATGATTAATGCACAGTCTAATACCTCCACGTACATGAATCCTATGTGGTCATGTAAAGTAGGTCAGATTTTTAAATCCTAATTTTATCAGTGCCATTTTATAGGGATAGCAATGTTCTAAAAACCTCTTAAAACAGAAAATTGGTGCATCAAAATGAAAAAATGTAGACGTGCTAACTACATTGCACTTTTGTGAGGGAGATCTAGAAGAAGAATTTACTATCCAAAAGCTTAGAGATTTAAGTACCTAAATATTTTTCTTTAATGTACTTTAGAGCAGAAAATCTTTCCTGTTGTGTAATGCTTCCAAAACCTTTGGCAACTGCAGAATTTTATATCTGAACATGGAATGCTTTAGCTGTTTAATGGCATAGAATTTTTCAAGAATTTACAGCATTTTCAGTGTGCTCATAGCATGTCTGCTCCAGAACTAGATTTAAAAAAAAAAAAAAAGATTTCCACTGATCAATAACTAACGGGAATTCATATTGTAATACTCCTGAAGTACTTCAGGTATTGCTCCCCTTGTTATTGGAATGGGGCCATTTTAGCATGGCCCTCATCCGGAGATGAACAAATTTGATAGTCTCAGTGTAGGATTAAGTTTGGATTTGTAAGTCACTTTTAAACACTTGTGTTTACAAACCTTTCAGCTTTTTTATCAATCATTTGCCTTTTACTGTACTCTCCAAGTTCTTAAATCCAAATTGCAGTAACTGGTACACTTTTTTTTTTTTTTTTTAAAGGTTACTTTTAGTTCTGGAATATTGACATTTAAGTGCTATACTTAACAAATCTGACAACATAGGATTTAACAGGTGTTAATGTGGGACTTCATGGTGGCTGCAGGAGTAGAATAAGACTTTTTTGTTCCAAAACCCCATCCCATATATGAGCATTATAGGGCCTCTGACACAGATGAGCTATTCATATTTCATTCAACAGAGGAGTGAAATATAGCTAAGAGTAAGGGAAAATTGTTTCTACCTAGGCTGTGATGTGGTGTTCCAGTGCTCACAAGTAGTTTTAGTTCCTCCCATTAGCAGGCTGAGACAAGAAAAAATGTGAAGAGCTTTGTTACACTAGCTCACATTGAGGTCCCCCTATGTCTGGCAGGTTGGGGGTTTAGGTCTGATTGTCTAACATAGTTTGGTGGTTTGAGCATTGGCCTGCTAAACACAGGGTTGTGAGTTCAATCCTCAAGGGGGCCATTTAGGGATCTGGGCCAAAAATTGGGGATTGGCCCTGCTTTTGAGCAGGGGGTTGGACTAGATGACCTCCTGAGGTCCCTTCCAACCCTGATACTCTATGATTCTATGATCTTTGTTTTTTCTGAGGAGGTTATTTAGGTAAGAAAACAGACTTTGTCTGGCATGGCTTTTGAGATGGTTCTCTGAGAATACTATGCTTCAATTCATGAAATAATCCACTTCAGGAATCTCTTGCAGCATGTATGGGAATTGCAGTAGTTCCTGAAGTTCAGCTGAGTTTTTTGGGTGTTTCTTTTTATTAGGTTTCAGAGTAACAGCCGTGTTAGTCTGTATTCGCAAAAAGAAAAGGAGTACTTGTGGCATCTTAGAGACTAACCAATTTATTTGAGCATGAGCTGTAGCTCACGAAAGCTCATGCTCAAATAAATTGGTTAGTCTCTAAGGTGCCACAAGTACTCCTTTTCTTAGGTGGTTTGTCTATTCACTGAAAGTGAGGCAGGTACCTTTTGAATTCTGAGTGAATTGTGCTTGTTCATGAGTCATAGTGAGCAGTCTCCTTCCCTAGTTTTATCTTCAACCTTCAGATGTGTTTTGAAATAGTCTGCTGTGCAAGTAGTCCATGCTCTGCAGACATAACAGTATGAAGTTATATGAGCAATTGTAGATCAATAATTCTTAAACTTCAGGTAGCTGTAGTCTTAAGGCAGTTATGGTGTTTTTTTAAAGCAAGAGGGTGAAATTAATGTCCTACATTCTGGCCATGTAGATTTTCATACATAGCTGCAGTATGTATCCAGTGTGAATATACTGCACCATTAGACTATCCTTTTCCATTTCTCGGAAGGTAGTGGAAGGCAATTATACTAACAGGCTAACTTAGCACTTACTGTCTCTTCACATGCTTTCTTAAAGGGCATACACTTTTCCCCAGAAAAGTGTAAATGTTCAATACCCAAACAAACTTCAGTTAAAGTCTGAAATTTAATGGGTGTTGACTTGAGGCCTTAAGAAGTGTGTGGCTGTTTAATAGTAACATGTACTAACTATACTTCTCAGCTGACTTCCCCACATGTTAAAAAATGCAGTGATTGTATTGCTGTGGAAACGAAGAGTAACTTTTTAGTACGGTCACTTCAGTTGACTCAGCTACAAACTAACAACATTTTAAATGCATATTAGTCTACTTGATGAATAAAACAATTCAGCAGTAGCTCATCCTTTCTTTAAAAGACAACTGGATTTGTAATGTGTGGACGAATAGACAGAGTTCATAAGGTAAGATGCTTTTTTCACTACAAAAAACTGCAAAAGGCATTTGTAGGTGCTGAAATGCTAATTTAAGTGCCATCTTGCTCAGATGTGAGGTCATTTGACTCTCAGTGGGAACGCGTCCACTAAACAACTGTTAACTAGTTTCCCACATGCTTGACTCGCTAATTTAAAATTGTCTGTTAAACCAAGCTTCAAATTTCAGTCTGTTCTTTAAGGCTTAGGCTTTCAATGCTGCTTTCACACAACCTTGTCGAAAAGAGTGTCTCCAGCATGGACCTTAAATTGATATCTATAAGGGCACGTCTGCGCTACAGGGATTATACTGGTGTAGCTATGTTGGTGTAGCTATGCCGGCATAGCCCTATAGATGTGGTCTACACTGACAAAGGGATGTCTCTGTTGGTATAGGAACACCAACTCCCTGAATGAAGCTGGCTATGTCAATGGAAGCCCTTTTGGAGAGCACCTGAAGGTGTGAATACCCTATTTATTTCAGTGGGTAATATTGTGAACGCCAGTAATGCTTTAAATGAGTAGCAACAGATTTCACAAAGTATGTAAGAGCATATTTTCAAGTTCAACCCAGGCTTTTCCTGAAGTGAGTGTGGTTGAAGGGCAGAGGGAAGGTTGGGCATGGGGTGTTTTGAGTGGGTATGAAGGATTTGCTTGAGGAAAGGAAGCATGGTAGAGGCCTACACCTATTAATGGATACATCTTCCAATATGTATGTGCAGTTGGTTTTATTTTCCTAAAAGGCTTCACTTTCAACAATTTAAGAAACACTGCTTTGAGGTCATGTGGCACCTTAGAGACTAACCAATTTATTTGAGCATAAGCTTTCGTGAGCTACAGCTCACTTAGCTCACGAAAGCTTATGCTCAAATAAATTGGTTAGTCTCTGAGGTGCCACAAGTACTCCTTTTCTTTTTGCGAATACAGACTAACACGACTGTTACTCTGAAACCTGCTCTGAGGTCAGTAATTTCTTAGATGACTCTCCTGTCATGTTCAAATGCAACACCTGGTTGAGGAACTGTGAAGTTGAATACCAGAGTTCACATGGCACTAGTGTTTAAACGTATTGAAACATTCTCTACGCTACTCATTCATGCTACAGCACTTCATGCGAGTGTTGACCCGAAAATATACAAAGATTTCTGCTATGTATAGACCATGTAAAGATGCTGACTTATTGCTAAACACTAGATTAAAAGAATGCATTTAAATAAGTTTTTTTTCCTCAGTAGCATGCATTTAGCTTCTTACAACGGACTTTTAGACCACTTACTAATCAAGTTGGCTTTTAACACACCTTAGTGTATTTTTTGTCTTTCTCCAGCACAAGGTTTGCTTTTTTTCTTTTTTCAGTTAAAGCAACATTTATATAATCCAGTCTGTCCTCTCATTGTGTAGTAGTGCCCTCTACTGGAATGAACGTCAAAGCTGCTCAAGTGTGATCATTTCCCTTTCTAGAGACTGCAGCCGGCAGATAAAACATAAACTACTGCAGCGAAACAATTGACATTGCTCTTACGTTATCTTCGTGTATCATGAAGGAACATCCAAGCATGTTTGAGTGCAGTTTGATCTGTCTCTCTGCTCTTAATCATGTATTCTCAATTTTATTTTAATACGGTGCATTCCAGTTCTAATATTTTTAACGTCTTTATTTGCATGCAAATTAAAAACACACTCCAAATAGCATCTCCTGACAGCCCATAGAGGCAAAATGGGTGGTCATTCTGCCTTTCACAAATTTTGACCTGTACACCAAAAAAGCCCTTCTGAATTTGAAGAGAACCTGATAACTAGATGCCAATTAAAAACTAGCACAGCTGCAAAGTCCAAAAACCGTACAGTGCTGCCATTGTTGGAGGAAAGTCCCATCTCAACTTCTAAAGCTGAAGGAGCCTGACTAATGCTGTTCCATGGAATGCTGGGATTAGAGTCAACCGGTTTCAGATTGGTTTTGTATGGAAACTGACTGAAACAATCTCTGGAATATTCTTCCTCGTGATCCTGTTCCTCATAGGATATGCGTATACAGCTTGAAGGTGAGGAGGCATTGCATATGACAGGCATTTCTACTTTTTAATCTAATGTTTAAAACCTTGCAGTACACTCCAGTTTAAGAGTAAACATGCAAGGATTGATGAGCTTCACGCAGTGAATTAACAAGCCCTCAAAAGCAAGGAAGACTGAGTTATACTTTCCAGATATCTCTAATGTGTTTGGGTATCACAGGGAGAGTCCCATAACCCTTATTTCCTCTCTAGTGCTGGTTGCTATGTGTGTTCTACACATGGGTGTATGTGTCATGTGCCCAAGTCTGGAAATTCTAATAAACAATGTCCGTTGGACTGCATATGCGCAGTGGATCTCCTCGTGCTCCAGAGCATAAGAGGCAATGCGGACTGGCGTCTCTCCAATTCCTTCTTACTGCCACGTGGTCTGAGTTGGAATCCTGTGTTCAGTTTTCTCCAGCTTTTTTGATAAAACCTATAAATAGTTTTGCCTGTTAGTTTAGCTAGAGTTTTATAGCATAGTTAATGTAGCTTGTTGTCACCTGCTGGGGACTCCCTCCTCCAGGAGTCCTGGAACAATTTTTATAGTGGGGGTGCTGAGCCATTGAACCAAATTGTAAACCCTGTATATAACTGAGTCCGCTTCAAGCCAGGGGTGTGTGGTAGCACCCCTAGTTCCAGAACCTATGCTGTCCCTATGGTCTGGGACTATGCCCGGAGTCCAGGGGTTCAAGAACTGCATCTCTTGCCCTTTCTCCTTCATCAGCAGCAATCAACAGTACTGCCTCTACTTCTTGGGTGAAATGCATATTTCTGCAAAGCATAATATGTCCTTCGTTTCCACCAAGAATTCGTGAAACTCATGAGCTTCACCTAAGGAAATACCTGATGGAGAAGGCTCTGAGGCTCCTCTGATCCAGGCCAGGGAGACTCGCCCTATCCACCCTCCCAGTGCATTGGCCTCAACAGACAAGCAGCGCCCCTCCAAGCTTGTGCTTAGAATAGAAGTCTTCAATTCCTAAACCCAAGGACTTTTCCTCCAGGGCTTCCCATGAGAATAGGGGGCACTCTAATGTTTGTAAGGACAGATCCCTGTCAAGGACTGTCAACAAGAGATGCAATCCATCCCCAAGTCTGTCAAGGTGGGTGATGAGCCTTTGCATATGGACCCTAAGGGACCGACACCACTGAAAATCCCCAGACTGGAGGGTAAAGTGTGCAGGAAGAAAGATCTGTTGGTGACTCCAGCACTGAAGCATAAGGACAGCCATCCACCGGGTCCATCTACAAGCATGGGTCTGGATTTGTCATCAGTACTGACTTCACCTCACTTGCAGGGCTTTCCTCAGGTTTATGTAGTCATTCCATATCCAAGTGATGTCAGACAATGTCACTATGGTCTTTTACATAAACAAGGTGGAGCAAGATCTCTTCCCCTTTGCCTGGAAGTAGTCAGGCTTTGAAACTGGTCCATCAGAAACCACATCACTGTCCAGGCCGCATACGTCCCAGGTATTCAGAACTCCTGAGCAGGCACTTCTCTGCAGACTACGAGGGGGAGATCCACCACTGTGTCCTGAGCGAAATAGTCTCTCAGTGGGGAATGCCTCAGTGGGACCTCTTTGCATCCAAAACAAACAGAAATTCCTTAGTAGTACTCCAGAGGAACCATGGGCCAGAACTCCCAGGCCAACGCACTCCTGTTATCATGAAAAACTATCTCAGATATGCCTTTTCTCCCATTCCCCAGCTTTCACATGTCCTACGAAACATACATCACAACAGGGCCAACATCATTCTTCTCTCATCCAGTTGATCCAGGCAGGTTTGATTCCCAGAGCTCCTGACAATGTCAGCCTGCCTCTAATCCAGATTCACCCTTTCCCAGACCTCTGAACTCTAGAGGGGGGTGGGGGATGGAATCAGACATCCCGATCCAATTTCACTCCACCTCAATGTCTGGTGTTGAGATGGGCATCTGAAATAGAATGCTTCTGCTCAGCACCCGTTAAAGGCTATCCTTACTCCTTATTTAAATAGGAAAGATTCACCAAGGACCTAGCTAAATGGAGGCATTTCTCTGCCTGGGTGCAGCACTGTCAACCTGCTCCAGTCACTGCAGATACTCCAGTCGTTTTAGATTATCACCTGTCTCTAAAAAAAACAAAACAAACTCAAGACTTTCTACTAGCTCGTTATGAATCCACCTCGCAGGGATTAGTTCCTTCCTCCCACCAGTAGATGGACATTCTGTTTTCACCAGCTCAGACACAGTACTATTCATGGGGGTGGGGGGTGGGGGGGGCTGATCAGGATCTTCCAGCCAGTGGTCAGATCTACACCTCCGTGGTCCCTCAATCGTGTCAACAAGAGTTCAGATGATGATCTTGTGTCAATAAGATATGTGCCATGCCCCCACCCAAAAACTGATTTTTTTCTTTTTTTTTAATGGCTATCATTTTGGCGGGAACGGTCAGTGAATTGGGAGCCATCGTGACAGATCCTTCTTATGGTTTTTCACAAGGAAAAGGAATCCCTTTGCCTCCATCTTAAATTTCCCCCCAAGGTTTCTTCTGAATTCGACATCCACCAAAGTATCCACTTACCTGTCTTTTTTCCAAAACCCCACACTTATGCTGAAGAGACTTCACTTCATCATCTGATATGCCCTGGCATTCTACCTGCAAAGAACGAAGCTAGCTGTAGCAGAAAGATTGTGAGGTAAAGCTGTAGCCTTTCACAGAATCTTTAAGCGGGCTTCTGGGTGCATTGTTGAGTGCTACAGGTTAGCAAACATCCCGCATCCTGACAGTGTCACAGCTCGCTCCATGAGAGTATAGGCCACCTCTACAGCATCCCTGCAGGAAGTCCTGTTACAAGACATACACAGGACTGCCTCCTGGAGCTCCAGTCACACGTTCGCTAGACATTATCTGCTAGCTCAGGCCTTTGCTGGAGATGCAGCAGTGAGATCTGCAGTACTGAAAGCATCTTTGTAGCTGGGTTCTGTGCACCCCCCCGCCCTCCCCACCCCCACACACACACACCCAGAAGGGGAGAGTTGGGCTCAACTCAAATCATTGAGCATTTAAAATGACTGAAAATCAGAATGGAAACTAAGTCAGCTAAAACTGATGCTTAATTTTTTTTGGATGGGATGCGATTACTTCAGCTTAGCTACATGTGGCTTCAGACAATTAAGAACTCCTTCTCCTTTGATATTTTTCATTAATATTAGTGTAATCTTGATACTGAGCAGTTAATTGGGTGTCATCCCTACTTTAAATACCATATTTAAACTGAAAAGAGCTTTTAATAAATGACAAATGTCAATATAAAATTCCATGTGTTCTCAATGTAACTCTAAAGGCATCAGCCTTCCGGCTTCATCTCCCCCACCATTCATTACCTGATAAGTACTCTTTAACCTTTAAGTCTTTTGTGCTATTTGGATAGCCTTTTAGATCAAATCTTTTCCATTACAACATTGCTGCCTTCACAATGATAACGCAGGGGCCCAAAATACCATCCTGTTCATCTGGGAACCAGTAGAGTTTTGAAGTTATTGAAAAGTAATCTGTGTGCTCTGTTTCTGTGGTTGGGCAAAAATGGAGCAGGAGGAGAGAAAGAATAATGCAGAAACTGGGGGATAAGAAGGAGAAATTTGAAAGGAATAAACTCAAGTATTTTTGATAGTTATATATCAAATATCTAACTTAAAATATACAGTCACTATTTCAATACAACACTAGACACTGCCCATTCCTTAAATTCCTTATATAAATCTCATATACACAGAGAACATGAAACAATGGGTGTTACCATACACACTGTAACATCCGATGAAGTGAGCTGTAGCTCACGAAAGCTTATGCTCAAATGAATTTGTTCGTCTCTAAGGTGCCACAAGTCCTCCTTTTCTTTTTGCGGATACAGACTAACACGGCTGCTACTCTGAAACCTGCCCATTCCTTAACACTGAAAATGGATAGACCATAAAATCCATATGACGGAGCAATGAGAACACTGAACCTTGTTTATGCTAGCACTGTAGAGATGCTGGGAGAGAGAAAAGGGAATACTGATTTTTCCTAATTCTAGACAAGGCCCAGTGCTATCAGTCAAATGCTATTTGAATATCACTAAAATCAACCAGAAGGTGCAACAGGAAGCCACGTTGACTTCCGCCCTATTTAAAAACAGGTGATAAAGTTCCGAATAAGAGGATGAAAACACCCAAGGAATAGCTTGGTTTACAGACTTGCATGAGGGTGCCGCAAACAATTGCAGGTTGTTTTTTTTTTAAGTATGTAGTGGTGTCCCTTTAAACAGAACCTTTCTACCTTTTTTTCCTCCTTTTTTAAATTGAGTTTGATGGACCATTCCAGATTTTTTGATCTAAAAATCAGATGTCTGTAGGTCATGTCGGTTCTAGGAAGCAGCATAAAAATTCTTCATTGACCTAGTTAACTCTTTGGCATAAGGTATTAGACCTGGGCAAATTGCTGACACCTTACTGGCTACATTGACCTGCTCTGACTCTTATAGAGTTCTTCAGTCTAGGAGAGAGAGGTAGAACATGATCCAGTGGCTGGAAGTTGAAGCTAGACAAATTCAGACTGAACTAAGACATACATTTTTAAGTGAGTAGTTCACCATTGGAACAATTTACCAAGGATCATGATGGATTCTCCCTCACTGACAACTTTTAAATCAAGATTTGATGTTTTTATAAAAGATCCGCTCTGGGAATTATTTTGGGGGAAGTTCTATGGTCTGTGTTATGTAGGAGGTCAGACGAAATGATCACAATGGTCCCTTCTGGCCTTGGAATCTGTGAATCTGTATGCTGTCTTCAGTGTTGTGTTATTAAAAAGAGAAGCTTCATAAGTAATCAAACAGCTTGTCTTTCCCCTACTCAACTCTTCCTAGTGTCCAAAATTGTTTTTATCCTGGTATGAGTCTTTGAGGAAAAATTGTCTCGAGTGACCATCTTCAGCTTCTTTCTGGAAGAATGTGGAGCTGATTGGATGAGATACACGCTCTTACTCTGGGTAAAGCTGCATGTCATGGGGCAGACTGTCTGGAATTAGGGATGTGCCAGAATTGGGCATTTAGTTGCAGTGAGCATAAATGTTGACAGTGTTGGGGGTTAAAAAATCATATCAGGTATTATATTTCGATAGTATTCTACCAAGGCTTATTCTGTGATAAAATTCTGTTCTTTCCTGTTTAACAGACTTGAATAAAAAGACATTGAGGCTGACTGTCTAAAACTTCCATATTTGGATATTCAGTTATAATTTGGAAACTAGCATAATGTTCTGTTGTTGCAATAACTATATAAGATACAATAGGGTATAACTCTGTAATCTGTTAATACTGATTTGGAAATACTGAAATTTAAGGCGGCGAGACCTTTAACCATGCAAGGCATATAGTAATGGCTTACTAATACATGTCCTGTAGTATCCTATTACTATATTGCAATAACTGTATACGCTAGCTTCAGAACTGTAAACAAATACCAAAATTTAACTTCACAGCTGTGCATTGCATTTTTCTGTAGAATGCTTTGAAATGAGAAATGCAGAAGTCTGCCTCCAATATTAGCTCCCTTACCTTGTCCAAATTTGTCTTTCAATACTTGTGGAGCTCTTGCCCATCTTGACACATGAGTTCAGTTGGCTGTTGTATCATTTCAACTATAGTTTTGTTGAATGAAGTAATGCTAACATTAGCCGCACTTTTCTCCCCCTCACAGCTGTCAGTGACACAAAAGGCAGTCAGTGAACAGGATTATCTGATCAAGGACGTTAGAAGTCCTTGTATATGCACTTATGTCAGTTATTTCTGAGTAGCAAGGTCAGTCCCAATTATAAAACATTTTATCGAGTGTCATACCTCTGCATATTGTTTAGCGATTAGCCATGGTTCATGGCCTGAAGAGTTCACAATCTAAATTAGAAAAATGAAGGGGGAGGAGAAAGGGGGCAAGGACTAACACAAATAAAAATAGTTCACACTATATAGCAGAATCATACGGGTGGTTTATTTGTTAGTTCATTTCTCATTTGTACACTTCTGAAGTGCAAGGTCTGTAATGCAGGGATTTACTGCTATTTTAACAGTGTTGTTGTAAAATTCCATATACTTCCATGGATGTTATATCAAGAATAAAGAGGAGATCTAAAATCATCACGTTTAAGTGCCTGACCTCTTGGTATCACTAGGGAAGGGTCTGGTACCCCAAATGTTAGGCTTCATCGGTGCATACCTTGACAGGCAACAGGTTGTTTTTTCAGTTGAGTCAGCAAGAAGTGGACTTGGTGGCAACTTCCTACTGCTGGACAAATAATTCCTCTAGTTTCCTGTCCCTGCAGAAAGTTACGGGGATACCTGGGATTCACTGGCCTTGTCTAGATTACAGGGGAAATTCAATCTGATCTACGCAATTTGAGTTATGTGAAAAGCGTAACTCAAATTGACGTAGCTTAGATCTACTTACTGCGGGGTCCACGCTACGCGATGTTGACTGGAGATGCTCTCCCGTCAACTCCCCCTACTCTTCTTGATCCGGTGGAGTACAGGAGTTGACGGGAGAGCAATTTGCGGTTGATTTAGCGGGTCTTCACTAGACCTGCTAAATCGACCGCCGAAGCATCGATCACTGCTCGTTGATCCCCTGTTAAGTGTAGACAAGCCCACTGACTGTTGCTATAAGGAACTACTGTATAAAACTCACTTATTAAAGTGGTTGCTGTTCCCATCTTGAAGCTGAACAGTACTAATAGTAATTCCTCCATCCTGATAGGGAATTGATGTGGCATCATTGGCAGTTCTGTCTTGGCTTGTACTTTGTCAGTGGAATTATCAGTGTGGAAAGCGTGCAAACTGCAGTAGCAACCAGTTGTCAGGAATGCGAAGAAGGTGGTGAGTAACACACTTGTGCATTTCAGATTGCGTATCTCTGAGAAACTTCTGAAGACAGTGACAGAATTAGATGAATGGAATTGTGATACTGCGGCTGTTAAAATAACTGACTGCTATTCATGATTACTTGTTAGTCTCTTTTAAAATGAAGAGTGATCAGTTGCTTTTGTTTCCATTCACCGCGTGAGATGTGGTGGTACCCAGTTCAGCCTCTTGATACTGTGTTGTATACCTTCTGAGTATGTTCCCAAAGAACCCGTTCTCCATATTCACTAAACTCTTCAAGATCCTAAAGATCCATGTAAGCATAATGCTCCACAAGACTCTATTTTAGTTTGGATGCTTGCTTGTTGGATTTGAGTGTGTTATGTGTCTCCGGGGAGGTGTCAGTTAGTGTTCTGAAACAATTTTATATTCTTCGGTTGTGAGACCTAATACAATGCACAGCTGGAATGTAGAGGAATGCTGGGACTATAATTTGGGATTAAAAGCTAGCTTGGGATGGAGATGTGAATAAAAACCAAAAGGCTCATTTAGACTTACTATGGGCAACACCTGGCTCTCTCTGGATATACTAAGGTAGACTCTCTATATTTAAACACAATAAAAACTAAAGAGCGCCACCTCCCGTAATAATAATAATGCCTGGCTCTTATCTAGAATTCTTCATCCACAGATCTCAAAATGCTTTACAAAGGGTTCATTAGCCCCATTTTACTGATGGGAAAACTCAAGCACAGGGCCAGGGGAGTGACTCTTCCAAAGTCACCCAGCAAAGCAGTGGTAGAGCTGAGAATTGAACCTAGGTCTCCTGAATCCCAATCTAGCAGACAACTGCCCGGGGTAAGCTATCGCTATAAAGGATCTCCAGTTTCACATACCTTTTAGACAAACATTAAGGACCAGACCATTTCTGCTGTAAAACTGATTTTTAGTTTTAGTCGTCAGTCTCCTGAGTGGTCGCTCAAAGGCTTTGCTGAACCTGGGAACTATGGCCATTAAAACTTGAAAGTGGTAGAGGAAGCCAGTAAAAATTATTCCTGGAAAGTAAAGCAAGGCTGTTAGTAAAAACTAAATACGGATGCTTTTTAAAATCGGTGGGGCTTTTGAGGAGATGTTACCCTAGTGTACTATAATCTTTAAACGTCCACATTCCACTATATACAGTAACTAGAGTTTGATTTTATTTTTTTTAAACTGTTCTTCCCAGCCTTTAACTTTTGATGGTTGTAAGAAAACATGAAGTGCTTTGTAAGCTGGTTTTTTGGTTTTGTTGCTTCAATTTATAAATAAGAAATGCTGGAAAATGAACATTTTGTTGTAAAGATGTTTTGAAGGCCACTTTTTTTTTTTAAAGACTCCTAGAAGAAAAACTGACAATTTAATGGTGCATGATGCAGTAATAAAAATGCCTGTGTGGTTATGTTTAATCCTTTAAAGGAGAGAAAAGAAACACTGTAGTTATCAGCATTCAAAAGGCACGACGCAAGCTTAAATATATGCAAAGCCTTGGAGAGACTGAAGAAATTTACTGACTATATTGCAGAAAGCTTCTGACAGGCGCATCGCATCTTTGAAAGTAAGATTTGAATTATTAAAGCTGTCTTTGTTTATTAAATTGGGCCTCCAGTGAGAAGATTGTATGAAGAAATGTCATGCAGACTTGAGCTGAATTGGGCATAATTTGTAATGGGTATTAAAAGTAAATTTACCTTGTTGGACTAGAACAGTGAGTACATTCAAGTGCTTTAGAAAATGAAAATTCTGGTTTCAGGTGTACAGTAGATTGTGTATTTTAAGTCTCTTCCTGCAACAGATAAACACACCTCTGTTTAAGGAGACCAGTTTGTTAGTGAAGGATAATCCTTTTTAAACCAAGAGATTTGATGGCAAAGCAGTTCAACAGGGGAGTCTTTGTTAATTTTAAATCAGGAATGCAAGGGAAAGAGATGAGAGCCAAGGGGTGTGCGTGGGGTGGGTGGGTGGGTGTGCGTGTGCGCGCGCGCGCGTGTGGAGACGGGATGCTTAAAATGCTACTTTTTGGAAAAATTAACTACATGGGGCTTAAAGTGAATTAAAAAATGACATTTTAAACATTTTAGTGTGGAAAAAATGTTTTTACACCTATTGATTCAAGTATAGCATATATCTGCAATTTTTTATGCACGTAGCAATTTATCTTCTGTTTTCAGGAGAGTGGGACCATTGCATTGCGAAATACTTTTTCTTATTCCTGTTCTCAGTTGGACTGTGTAAGAAATATGCAAAACTCACAAAGTAGATGGAAAATCTTCACAAATTATTGTGGGACCAGCACAGACATTGTAAACAAAGCACTTCATAAGAATGTTTAATTTAGTATCTTTTTTTTTCTAAAACTTATTTTGTAATTTCAAGGTTTTGGTTACCTCTGCAGTCCAAGTGGAGACAGCATAATTTGTTTGAGGTTGAAAACTGGGCTCCAATTTTTTGTTAGCATTTTAATTTTTTATCTGTTCCTTTAATGTAGTTTCTCAAGTGGAACACCATGATGGTTTATTTAAAAATGGAATCCTCTAAATATGGGATTTAAATCTGAATTCTTCAAAAATGTTTAATGAAAGCCATGCATTTTATGACACCAGGAGGCAGATGTCAGGATTTACTCTTCAATTAGGTAGGATTGTGGTGGGAATAGCAGATTAGACTCCTTTGCAGCTGATGCGCTGTCTAGAGGAAGTGACATTTATGCTCTTGATCCTTCAGTGATTCTACATGTCAAGAACTGAGCCTTGAAATTCGTCAGCAGTGCTGTCTTAAGAGCAGACAGAGCTGAGTAAGAGGATTTTTACAGACAGAAAATTTAAGTACAAATGCTTAAATATATTATTTTCTTTTTTTTTCCCTAGGAGATTGGAAAGGAAAATTGTAGGTGATTATTTGAAACTAATGTATTTTAGAATTTTGAAATCTGAGATGCACTAGAGTTCAGAGACCTTCGTTTGATTAAGGTAAGAATATCTTAAGAAAAGTGTACCTTCCCCTTTCATCTTTCTGCTTAATATGTGTGTTTTTTTTAAATTTAACTCTTCTATCTAATCTGAGATTCCGTATAGTAATGCATTTTAAATGTACATTGCACCCCTGGCATTTAAATGGTTAATGTTCATTCAATTTAATAACTTTCAGCTGCAAAGGGCACATGGGTCTATGTCTACAGAAGGTGTTGTGTTGATAACTGGGTTCTGTTTGACCAGAGGAATTAAAGCAGGCTATTTATCAGGAGGAATAAACAGTGTGATTATAGTGCATTTACTCAGAGGAGGAGCTGGTTGGTTGTTTTCATTTTATAGTAAATTAGGTTTCATGTAATTTTTTTCATTTGGCTTGTAAGCAAGCTCAGTAACTACAAGGGGGTTACAGGGCAGAGGAAGTGTTTAAAAAATTTTACCTTCGAGATGTTGTAGTTCTGTACAATAAACCAATGAAACAGGAGATCAGGTAAGCAGCTGTTATGGTTATCATGGCAACAGAAAATTACTCAAGTGCTAAGTGCGTATTTATCTCTAACCATTTAAGGTTTTTTTGCCAAACAGCTTTTTTCCTTTTTTAAGGTATGTATTAATTATTATTGTCACGTTAGATAAAAATGAGTAGTGATATACTGCCTTTTTTCCTTAAGAATAAGAATGGAACATTGCATATTTGTACTAACATAACTTAGTGTTTGAAAAAATGCTCTTTTTAGCATAAATACATATTGGACAAACTAAACCTGGCTTTTTTTAAAAAATATGTATAAGAACCCTCCTGATATTCCTTTTGATGGAGGAGTATTTAAACTGTTTCCTTACTGGTGTGTGGTATAGTTAGCCGCACACAATTTTAGAAAACCAAATTACAAAGGAAGAAAACCAAAATTAGAGACCAGCAAGCCTTCTGGTGTTCCTCTGACATGCTCTGGCTTACAGATAAAAGCAGAGTTTGAACTGCTATACCAAAAAAAAATTTCAAAGTGTTTTATATTAAAGGAATACTTCAATCGTATGTCTAAAAACTAATATACAGAACCCTTTTTATGTCTAAGAAAATAAAAAATTATTATTATTTTTTTTTAAATTTAACTCTATGTGATGAGTTTATTTGGCTTATGTAAGGTACTTCTTGTGAATCTCAAACTAATCTGACCATAATGTCCCATGTTCATAACCTACATTGGTGTATGTGATCTGTCATTATGAGCTGCAGGACTGTCAGATAAGAGGGAGTTTAAAATGTCTTATTTTTTAAATTTGTAAATGGTAGCGGGAAATAGGAGTTGAACTGCTAAAATGGATCCTCCGTTCAGGTGGTAGCAGAATGTTACATAACCAGAGAGACAAATTTCTTCCAGAGTTACACTAGTGCTATGCGTACAAAGCATCCATTTTGTGTTATGAGTATTGTGAATTGTTCCTTCTGTGCAGTTTCTAAATGTAAAAGAATGCAGCAGATCCATTTGAG
The DNA here is from genome assembly GCF_015237465.2 of Chelonia mydas. Lineage (NCBI taxonomy): Eukaryota > Metazoa > Chordata > Testudines > Cheloniidae > Chelonia > Chelonia mydas. The sequence goes on from NC_051250.2 coordinate 80,391,360, forward strand.
CTTTGTATCAATCACTTCAAACGTACAACATCCCATCACTTTAGTGTATTCTCTACTAAGACAGCCTCTGAGTTTCAGAAAAATTAGTTTGATTTGTCAACGTAATCGTACTCCCCAAACCTTACCATACTTAACTGATTGTAGAATATGCTTTTTTTTATTAACTTGCAGGCAATAGAATTTGACTATTTAGGGAGGAAATAAAATTTTGCTGTCGGGTTTTAAATATATATCCTCTTAAACATGCTTTGCAATCTGCTTATGCGGGCATCATGAGTTTTATATTTAAATTGGAATGATTTTTTTTTAGGATGAAAGTGCTTGCAGATCTGACTTGTGAGGGATAGATGAAATTAAGCTGTGGAAGCACTGATGGCAATCTACAAAGCTTTAATGTGTTAATGTAGTCTAGGCATTATCCATATTTAGAAGCATTTTAGATTGAATCCTGGAGAAATTCAAACTCCTGTCTTACGCATGTTTCTGAAGTGATGGATGGTGTAGAACAGTAGTATGAAGGAGCTCCTAACGATTATTTTGCTGTTGCTATAACTAAGTCAGAGACGCTAATTCCCCCAAGTTGAGTAAAAAAAAATAAAACTTGGGGGGGGAATGAGTGGTTTGTAAAATGTCTGAGTTTTGTGTAGAGACCTTTTTTCTCTTCTTGAATTATTCATTTTTTTGAGTCTGCTATATTGCAGTATTTAATATACTTTAAATGACACTGAATCAGTTAATATGGTAAAGGGAAAAGATCTAGGTTTATTGATAAATTCTCTGTCAGTTGTGCAGCAACAGTGAAGAATGGCTTGCTGACTTGAACTGAAAAGTGTATTTTATGACCAAAACATACCAATACACCTTTGCACTTGGTGTTATCCCATATTTAAGACCGTTGAGCAGCTCAGAACTAGGAGACCAAACTTAAGCTCTTCGGGATAAGGGACCACAATGCTTTTAGTACAGAGCCCTAACCCCGATGGGAGGTTTTGGATTCATTACAATATATATTGGACTCTAAGGAGACTGGACATAAATAGGGAGTGAGTGTAATGGACTTCCAGTTGAGGAGACCAGTAGCATTAATAAGAAATTAGATTGCTATCTGGCATTAAAGTGGTGGTAAAATTATTTGAACAACTGCCCAGAAGAGTCAGTCAAAGGGGTTAAAAGGGGGATGCTGTCCTTTGCAGGGGTGTAAGTCTGCCCTTGTCTTGTACAACATTTTAAAAAAAAAGTTTACAAATATACATGATGGAATTGGGGCCCTTCCACTCCATGACATGGTGGACCCATGTCATTCCATCTGGTCCTGTGTAATAGTTTTAAAGCACGACTATATGGTGTGCTCTAACAGATCAGTGCATGCAGCATAGAGATGTCTTAAAATGTAATTTGTGTGTGTACAAGCAAATGCTTTAAAGTAGCTTTATTTTTTTCTGAAAGCCTTATTCTCTTTGTATTGCTAACGTGGCTAGAAATCGGAGTGTGGCAGTAATACCTACAGAATAGCACACAGCTTGGGAAAGCTGACTGTAGTGTGAACCCTCATTCAACTGTGTCGCTTCCAGCAGGCTGGAGCAGAGGTTCTTAGTTGGACCAGATCACATCTCAGGTTCTGTGGGTTGGTCCTTCTATTGTTTTCTGAGGTCTCGAGTCCACTCCTAGTGGAATGCCCTTATCACCTCCTGTCCAAATGTGCTTGAGGGCAATTCATGTTCCTCAATATGTATAAACAATGAGCCCTCTGCCCCTTTGATAGCCTCTATGGGAACTTTCAGAGCTAGCTGTGAATTTAAAATCACTTCCATAAACATTTTGGGCTCTTCTCCTGTTCTACTTAATGATGCCTGATAGCAGTCGGTGTTAACCAGGCCAAAATCTAAGCAGTTTTACCCAGCCCCCCCAAATTGTACATATCTGAACTTGTATGTATCACACAAAATCAAACTAGGTGCCTGAAGTGTGCGTTGGACACTCATGTTGCAAATGCATAGCCATTAGACAACATCCAATAGTCTTTAGAATTGTGGGTTTCTTTCTGTTTTTTCCCCTTTAGTTCCTGTGATGGAGTCACAGGTCTGATGCTCTGGAACTGCTCTGTATGAAGCCAACCAGGATTCTGGGGTGGTGTGACTCCCCTAAGGGCACGCTGTCCAGGGCAAAAAGCCTCTTCAGCTATGGCCTTCCTGGTCTGACGTCGGAGCATTCAGCTCCCTGTTCACACCGTACACTTCCCCTTGGCGGGTCCACCTGGATGGGACCCCTGGGGCAGCCAGAGGGCCCTGCTCCCCAACTCCACAGTCACCCATGACTCTCAGCCAGCGTTGTAAAACAGAAGGGTTTATTAGTCAACAGGAACACAGCGTAGAACAGAGCTTGTTAGCACAGAAATCAGTGACTTTCAGCAAAGTCCATTTTGAGGGCGACCTCGAACTGATGCCCTGGACTCCCCCCTCTGAGTCCCAAACCGGAGACTGCCCAGCTTCCAGCAGCCTGACCCCTGACACGCATGTTGCTCCTCCTCCTGGTCTTTGTCTCGCTTCCTGGTCAAAGTGTCACCTGGTCACATCCCCCTCCTGGGTCTCAGGTTATGAAGGGCATTAGCTATCACTTACATGCAGGCAGCTGAAGCCTCCTCACCTGGCCCCAAGGGTCTCAGCAAAAGTCACCCCCCCTTATTCCCACCGCCTAGGCATTGGTGCAATACATGGGGAAACTGAGGCACACACAGTATTCATGCAAAACAGTAGGACTCACATAGGCTCACATGCAACATAACAAGGGAAAACACCCGCTTTGTGTTATTTCCTAAGTCTCGCTTTAACCAGCAATCTGTGAAACCTAAGTTTTCAGGAAAGTCTTGCCCACTTTAGATAGGGAAAGGCGCATCACCACTCTTGTGAATGGCATGATGTTAGGCCCTTTGTGCAGTCCAGTTGCCAACCCTTGATTATGTGAAGGCCACTATAGCTCAGCTAGTCAGGATGAGAACAGTTCAGGAAATCCAGTATTGGGTTCCCATGTGGCCTGGTTCTCATTTGAGACAGACTGTCTCAGATACTGAGGTTCAAACTCACTTGACTCCAAACTACCACATTTTTGAGCTGAGACTTCCTCCCACAAACCACTGGTGACTGCTACTATCTTCCTTTCTTATCCTTCATGGAATCTCACTGGCCTCCTTCACCTTGTAAGTTAGGATTTTGCTGGGACATCCCAAGTAGCCTTTTCTTCCCCGTTCCCCCCATTATGGTATAGTTGTGTCCATGAGCAGTCTTGAATAAACCAATCAAAGTTGCTTTAACCGAGGGGGACTGCAGGAGCCAACGTCCACAAAATTTCCACAAAAACAAATACATTTTATTTTGTGTATTGTTCAACTGTTTACTTGTGGAGATGAGCCTGGCTGAGTTCCAGGGGCAGCGTCCAAGTATGCATTCTTGCAATTACAGTGAAAGTGCCACATCACCCTGTTTCACTACTTTAATGTGGTAGTGAGATGTTCTCAAAGTAGGCAGCACAAAAGCAATTTTAGAGATTGTGGTATGGCTAATGGGTACCTACTTTACTTCAAGTAACTAAAACGTTTTATACTCGCACATACATGTAAAAAAAATCTAGACCTAATAAATTCAAATGTTTGTGACAGGAGGACAGTATTGTTCGGATTTAAACCTACAACAACACAGGCACTAGTAGGATATCTGGAATTCAAACAGGAGTAATGTGTAAACTTTCTTTGGGCTTTTACAGCAGTCAAAGGATATTTTCAGGTTTTTGAATGTTAAAGATAGAAGGTAAAAAATAAAATAAACATTTAGATCCAAGAAAAGAGATCAATACTACTTTTGTAATAAAGTTGGTTTGTGGGGCAATAGCATTATCTAGTAAACATTAACATTTCTTCTTTAAAATCCCCTGATAAGACAGTAGGGGCCACATGTGCAAAAGGTCAATGAATTTTTAGTGTCCTTCTGGTGTTACCTAAGGTGCATGCTCAGGTTGGGGTGTTTGAACACATTGCAGGTGTGCATGCACATGCCCTGATGTGTGCCTTACAGAATTTGTATGCCTGCTATCAGATGTGTGGGGTTCTCGGCGCCCTCCACCCACTTTTTTTTTATGCACAAGTTAGAAAATTTGGTCTTCAAATTCTTTCAGCTCTTTTGTGTAAAGAAGCGCACCTGTCTGTTTGGCCTTGTGTACACTGGCAGCAAGGTGTAGGGTATGTGTATGTACATGCCACAATGAAAAGCACGCTGCACCCACCCTGCAATGTGGCAGTGAAAGCCTATGCCAGGCGGAGGCAGTGGGGCAAGGCTCTGGTACGACACGACACTGCTAAAAATGCCATGTGGGAGTAAATGTGGGAGACATTGCTTGAGCATGTAGGGTACTTAACCTAAGGTTCTATCCTGTCTTTACTCACCTGAGTCGTGCCTCGCTGTCTACACTATTTATACCTGTGCTGGGTGATGTGCAGTGTATGTACTGTACATGCCGCCATAAGTGTAGAACGTAGCCTGAGAAGGGGGTACACGCAGTAACTGCTATTTCAGCTTCCCAGCTGATAATTACATGGAAATATATACCAAATAAAGGTCAGTCTGCACAGCAGTTCAAGTTTCTGAAAATGGCTAAAGCACAGACATTGCCTTGTTTATTTCAAGCACTTTTGCTCTTCTAACGTTAAGAGCAAACGGAGACATGTTATATGTATCGTTAAAGCTGGAGCTACAATAAGACAATACTTGCTACCAATTGCAAATCTTTCAATAAATCTTTCTACTGTCCTCAGTTCTGCAGAGTTTCTGGGGAAGTATTAGAGCTGTCCAAATCAATGAGTAAAAACACAAGTCAAATGAAGGCAGAATAACAAAGCAGTTTCTGTCCTCTCTTGCCTTCAGCTGTAGGCTCTACTAACAGCTTTTTCAATGGCAAGTCTTATGAATATCTTATGAAACAAAACAAAAGAACACCTGAGATAAAATAATGTAGTGGAGATCTGAAGAAGGAAAAATTACTTCCTATTTTTGGTTAACGATGTGTATATGTAAAGGAGTTCTTGGCTGTATCGAGACTTATTTTCTCAGTTTTAACTCAGGAACTGGAATGGGAGCTTTCTCTGATATCCGTTGATGGAATGGCATATATGAATCTTTAACAAAGAGTCACTGTACTTTCCACTTTATGCATCCGATGAAGTGAGCTGTAGCTCACGAAAGCTTATGCTGAAATAAATTGGTTAGTCTCTAAGGTGCCACAAGTACTCCTTTTCTTTTTGCGAATACAGACTAACACGGCTGCTACTCTGAAACCTTTCTCCTAAGTGTTCATCAGGAGATTGTGACTCGGGTATCAATAAAAGTGGACAATTTTAAACACTGACGAAAAGTCTCTCCTCTTGTGCACTTATCTTATAGCTTAGATCCTTTCAGGCAAGGGCAGTCTCTTCTGTATCTTACATGAAGTACCTAGCATGTTGGTTTTTAATAGCATCCAAAAATTTCTTGTGGTGCTCGTAACCTGCTGTAATTGTATATACCCTGTTGTTTCTGGAAGACACTGTTGACAAGACCTGATATTTTTAATATAAAAAGAGGCATGGGAAAAATCCTCTAGTTTCTTTTTATAAAGAACCAAACAAAAACTCAAAATATTATCCTGCTGCTTTAAAAGCATTAGATCTATATTCAACTCAAAATACGGTTGCAATGGTCAGCTTGAGATACAGCACAAAGTCAGAATTAACATTGCTGCAGCAGCTACAGTTTATTGCTACTGATTCTGTCACCATTTATCCCATGAGTTAATATTCTGTTACACCTTGTAAGAAAACTCTTGTCTGGAAGGGTGTACAGTTTCTAAATATACTCCAGCTGAGGAAGGAGGCAAGATTCAGTGGAAATTTATAGTGGAGCAATCTGGTTCCCGCTGCATGCTTTCATGTGACATTATGGGATCAGGGTCTGCCTCTGAAGCAGCCTGTGGATGAAGATTCCTTTCAAGCTGCAGCTCAGCCCTAGAGCAATAATTTTTCCTCCTTTTTTTGCCTATTTGTTAAGTTCAGAGTGACATTATTAGATATGTCCCTTCACTGCTTCTAGAGGTTTGTCTGAGATTTTAAAACTAGTGTTGTGCCCAGCAGTACATAAATATTTTAAGAGATTTTTTTTTTGTAATCTGCATTGTGTCTTATCCTTTCAGTCCTTCACATAAAATTAGTGCTTAGTTTTAATGAACTAATGTCTGAGTGGATTTTGTTTACATCTACATCTAGGTCTTTGGAGCACAATGGGTTTAAGTCTGTCTTATCTGAAGGTACGTAACAATCATCTGGAGTACATAATCTTGGAAGCAGTCTTGTGTGAATACATCCAGAATGTATTCCCTTCCCTGATCTGTTATCAGGGAGGAGAAGTCTTCATGAGATGGAAGGCTAGAGATTTTTTTTAAAAATTGACTCAATTCAAAACAAAATCTAGCATTTCTTATTAAACAAGCATTTAGATTCTGATGTATTTTTCTTGTTGAATATATTTCTTCAATGAGTTGCTTTAATTGTGAAATCCTTATCGCTTGCTCTTGCAGATCAAGCTAGTGCTGAAAAACATAATTTAGACTAAACTGAATTTTTGGATAAGTTTAGTAACTAATAGTCGAGTCAGTAATAACTGCTTAGATCTTATTGCTTGAATTTCTTTTTTTTAAAAAAATCTTTTTATTTGGTTTTTCTTTCCTGCCAAAGAGCGCCATGAAGTCACATACAGCATTGTATGTATTTCTTGCACAGGAAGGCTAGTCTGGTTACTTAGAGATGAAAAATACCTAAATTAAGTCATACATGTATTTGAAACCTTATGTTCTTGTTAGGAAAACAAAGTTGATCCATATTTTTTGGCCAAATGCATCTTTCAATTAGTCAAGAGAATAACTGTACACAAGTATTGCGAGAAAGTATTTGATGCAATTTATTTGTTGCACTTTAAATATCTTCACACTGCCTAATCATATGGATAGCTTTTGGTTTGGGATGCAATTATTTTGGCGGATAAAATGTACCAGGACTAGTACAATATGTCACATGCAGAGGAGACTTAATTGCTTAGAGGTGTCTGAAGATGTGCTTCTTTATAATTGGTTTTCCCCTTCTATAAATAAAAATCTGTAAAGTTAAATGTTAGTGTAAATAGGAAGATGCAGCTCCTGACATCTTCCTTAGAAGATGAATATGGTATCAGCATCCTGTCTGGCAGATTTGCTAATTGCATTTTTTTTTTTTGTATAGACAAATACTTGACTTGTCTGGCAATGTTAAATGGATGCTGAACCTTTAAAACACATTTCTTATAATTTGCTAACTTCTGAAAGAATTTCAATTTTATCTGATCAAATTAATCTGTCTGCAGCTCTGCTGCTTGGTTTTTATATATAAACTTTTATGCTAACGAAGACACTTGGCCTACCCATCCTGATAGTAGTGGTTACTGGTCCTGATTATCAGCTGGACCTTTACCTAGCACCTATATTTGTGGGCACTACTATGCTTGCAATAATCATGCCCACAGAAATGGAGGCTGTTACCAGAAATTAAGCCCCTCACCTCACTTACCAGTATGATACTGCTCATTCAAGTGATCGCTGCTCTTATACTCGCACTGACACAGGGAGAAGCCAGCTTCTATTTCGAAGTTTCAGGAAATACCTAGATCTTGTTGGGGAGGTGGTGGGATAGGTGCTTTTTAAACCATTCTGAATAAATGAGTTCGCAGCAGTGGCAGCAGCAGAGTCTGCCTGCTTCATACTTTTGTAGTCTTATAAATGATTTACACCCAGCCCAAGTGCTTGACGTTCTCTACTGCTGCACTCTCAGTCTCCACTCCCAGCAAGCTTGGGGATCCTTTCAGCCCCTGATGCCAGCCCTCCCACTGACTTGGGAGGGTTTGCCTGCTGGTCCCAGAGCCAAGTGCTAGAGTGTGCTGAGATGGGATGTACAAAATATTGGCATTGGGTTCCACTAGTGAATAAACTCCCAGGGAACTAAGGACCATCACAAACCTCCCCACCTTCTGCTCCAAGTGCAAGGTGTATTTCTTCTTTGAATATGCATCAGTGTGATTTCCCCACTGTGGGTGCATATATGCCTTGTGCACATGAAATCGGAATGTTTTGAATAGCTGAGTCCAGTGGGGCCACGCATGTACCCTGTGCTCCCGTGTGAGGCATAAAGGGTGGAGCGGTCCTGACTCTCGCTTAGTTTCTTTTTAGCATTCATGGCATCAGGATGAAACCCTCACTGCCCAACCCACTTTGGCGTTTGTCCTTAACTATTTTGTGAAGCAATTATTCACTCTTTTTGGTCTGTTTAGTTTACCCATTTGTTTTTATTTGGACATTAGTGCACCTAAGGAGAGAGGGTGGTTTTTGATGTCTACTATTACCTGGAGAATTGGCTGACCAGGCAAAGAACTTGAAAAGAAACCATGACAGATCGAGACGCTGCATTAGCCCTTTTCACCCAGTCGCAGTGATCTCTCTTGATCAACCAAGAGAAATCATCCCTGAACATCCAGTGCAAATGTTAGAAATCATAGCAGCTAGAATAGATTTGGAAGTAGTTTAGGCATATCTACCTCAGGACACTTTCCTTGTAATCTATTCCCTGGTAAATGGGATGATCGCTTACCCAACCTTCACTGTACAGACTTTTACAGTATTGGGCCATGTGACTGCATGTACGTATGTGACGCTGCTTGCCAAACTTCACCTAAGGCCCCTACAATTCTAGCTCCAATCAGTATATTTGCCAGGAAACGCCAGTGAGCAAATCAGTGGTAATACCATCTTGAGTCTGCAGAGCACTCACCCGGTGGCTGCGTCTTGACAATATCCATAAAGGAGAACTGTTAGAAACCCCATCGCCATCCAGGACTGGACTATCTCCACCTGGACTGTCCCCAAATACAAAGTACTTAACCCAGACCCACTGTCACTACAGTTGATGGCCTGGATGCTGGTTTGAGTACCCTGAAAGAGGACTGCTTGTCACTTGTCCAGGATATGCTGGTATACACCAGGAAACCATCCACAAGAAGAACCTACTCCATTAAGTGATAGAAGTTTTCCATATTGGTGACCCAAGAGGGCCAAATGCTTGAACAGGCCACTGTACCTAAGGTCCAGGAATACCTAGTGCAGTCAAAGCACTCTGGACTTTTCGATCAAAGTCCATCTCGCAGTGAATTCAGCATACTGCCCTTTGATGCAGTCACTCGCTTTTTTTTTCCCTCATCCAACAGTATCAAGTTCTTCAAGGGCCTGATACATGTCTAGTCACTGGTCACACAACCAACCCTGGCCTGGGATCTGAACGTCATTGTCCTGAAACTTATGGAGTCACTATTCAGGGAGTGCTCAATTTACCATTTTGTCTTTAAGACAGTCTTCCTGTTGGCTATCACTTTGGCTAGGAGAGTAAGCAAGCTACAAGTTCTCATGGCAGCCCACCCCAGAATATCTCCTTCCTTCAAGATAGGGTGGTTCTGAGGCTGCACCTGAAGTTCATCGCCAAGGTGGTGTCTGAATTTCATTTGAACCAATGTTTCAATACACAAAATCCAGAAAAACCACTCCTCTGCACACAGCTCTCCCCTTGGTGAGAGGATGAGAACACAAACATGTGACAATATTAGTCCTGTTACTTAATGCGCTAATGAAAGGTGCTCCGATACAGTGCTGGTGTGGGTGTGGTGTCAGAACCTATACAGAATAGAAGGGTGGGATAATATTATTGAACTAGGAACCCTAAGAGCAACCAAACCTGAGGAGAAGGTTTATATTGGACTTCTGTTGTCCTGTTCTTTGTCAATAAAGTCAAACTTCAGAATGAGATGAGTTTTACCATATAAAGTTGGGTGGCAGAGACAACTATTCTCCTGTTTCTGTAGTGCTTCTCACAACCCAGCAGAAGACTGTTATGCCCAGTCCTGCCATATAAAGAACAGTGGAGAAACAATGGCATCGCCTTTTATGCTGCACTACGAGGGAACTGCATGAAGGGTCTTGAGCATGAAGCAGGACAAAGGAGCAGTCTTTGTAGATCCAGCAAAGAGAGACTTGCAATTTTTTTAAAGTAACTCTTAGTCTTGAATCTGAAGTTCCTGAAAATGGTAGTGGGCATAGAACATGCTAAATAAACTGTTATAAAATTTCACAGAATGCTGTAAACTGTTTTGCCAATAAACTAATGTTATAGTAGATCAATAGGTTCCATTTGTAGAGTGGTTTAACAGTCTTTAGCTTAATAGCTCTTTTGCCTGAAGTAATGTTATATGGTCAAGATTAATGTGTAGGTATAGTATCCTTGTCAGTTTCAACACATTTTTCTTTATATACTCATTAGATTAATGATGCTATTGTAGGATGGATGTAAATTTGTCTATAAAGCAATCATTATGAATTTGTTTCCAGTGTATTTATGATCTGTTAGAAGCTTGCAAATCAGTAAATATTGATACAAAAAGTACACTTCACTTACCACGAAACTGAGATTCAAGTGATCAGTTTTTTTTAATTCAGTTAAACTGTAAAAGATACCCGAATTTCAGCCTTTGCCTGAATGAAATCTCATTAGCCTGACAGAGGGCCTACTCTTTGCCATGTATGTTTGGAAGCAAGATATGCATAGACATAGAGACAGTCATTGTAATGGCCTGCAGCCATAGGTGCTAACTTTCTAATGTGCCGAGGGTTGCTCTTCCCCGGCTCTGTCCCAGGCCTCACCCCCACTCCACACCTTCCCCCAAGGCCCAGCCCCCATCCTGCCCCTTCATGCCCAATTTCACCCCCTCCCCTGAGCATGCCCTGCCCTCACTCCTTCCCCCTCCTCCCAGCGCTTCCTGCATGCCATGGAGAAACTAATCCGTGGTGGGCGGGAGGTGCTGGGAGGGAGGGGGAGGCGCTGATTGGTGGGGTTGCCAGCGGATGGGAAGCGCTGAGGGGAGGGAGAGGCATTGATAGGGTGGCTGCTGGTGCTTGCTCAGCCTTCCCCCTTCCCCCATGGGTGATCCAGCTGGAGCCTGCAGCTCTTGGGCTGTGATTTCATAAGATTTCTCAAAAAAGGCAGTTATGATATTCAGAAAACTACAAAGGTCAAGATTTTTGTTTTTAGTAAACTTTTTGCAAATAACGTTAACTCTGATCCACCTGTTATTGGCCCCCTACCTGTTTTGTTTTGGGGTTGAAATTTGGATTTCTGCTACAATAAGGACACCGCTACACAGCTCTAGAATCTTCTAAAACACTTTTTGTTTCTAAAGCAACTCTATCAATAACCCTAATGACTGTACCTCACCTAATTTACCTGTAGTGACAACCCAGTATAGCTCCCTGTATTGTGCTTACAGATATGAGAACCACCCTGTTTACACCATCCTCTGGTTCACAGTAAACATCTAATATATTCTCTATAGACAGTACAGAAATTGCACAGAACTGAGGATATTCTACCATCTCCAGAGAAACCAATGTACTTCATCCACTCTGTCGCATATTGGCTAGAAGACGCACATTGTAGCTATGTAATCTATCTTCCCCATGTGGCTAAAAGACTCCTTCAGAAACAGGTATCATAAGTACCTTTTGGACTGTCCATTTCCCAGGCGATTAAAATATATCACAGATAGTAGTGACCACAGTTGCTGATAAACACCTTAGGCAGGTAGCTAGAATGCAATTATTTGCATGTTGTTCGTGATGTCTTATATGCACTTTTATATATTTGGGAAGGGGTGTGTGTCAGAGTTGATCTCATTTCAAGAAATTTAAATCTAAACTTCTTAACTTCTGAACTTGACTATGAGGCACAAATAAAGCTGTTGACAAATGTGTGTATTCAACCCTAACCTAACTGGTCCAGGCAAAGTTCATTTTCCTGGCGAATAACTTAATGAAAACAAAACCTCACCACAACATATGTATCCAATACTGAACTTTGGTTGGAATGTGTGCTGTATGTTTTCAGAACTTAAACAATCCCAATGGAAGACAGAGTAAATACAGTTTACAGATATATAACGCAGGGGGCTGGACTAGATGACCTCCTGTGGTCCCTTCCAACCCTGATATTCTGGGGGGGAGGGATAGCTCAGTAGTTTGAGCATTGGCCTCCTAAACCCAGAGTTGTGAGTTCAATCCTTGAGAGGGCCATTTAGGGATCTGGGGCAAAAATTGGGGATTGGTCCTGCTTTGAGCAGGGGGCTGGACTAGATGACCTCCTGAGGTCCCTTCCAACCCTGATATTCTATGATTCCAAACTCTATCTGGTCTTCAGTGTATGTTTGCTGCCTTAAAAAATGGGCTGTTCTTTTAATTTTTTGACACGGTATAGTGCAAGGTTTGTCTTTACCTCAGCTCAGTGAAAATCTTGATGCTGAATATATTTTAGCTGAGGTTAATGCATTTTCTCTTGCAGTAGTTTCTTGGTAAAAACTCATGTGTTGTGGTAAGCGTCTCTTTGGAGGAAGAAAATCAAACTCTAATGCATTTAAACTAATGTACTATTTTTAAAGTTCTGCAGAATATCTCCTGGTAGAGAGATCTGGAATCTCTACCCTGCTAGTCTAGGCATGTTTAATCACTGTACTGTGAATATTGTAACCCTTTTATTAAAACAAAGCTTCCAGTCATGAAAAAGTAAGCATTCTGTTGTCGGTTTAAAATTGGGAGTGCTTTTAATTATTCCCGAAACCTACACAATTACTGCAAAAGCAAATCTTTATCCTAATGTAAAATCAATAAAAATAATGCAATTTGTATCTAGTCAAGTGCTTTAGGAATTGTTAATGCAAAAAGTGTTCTTTCTTGATTTACCAGCAACAGGGTTTCTAATAAATCCAAATCAAAGACTTCAGACTAAAAAAATGTAATTTTAATTGATTCATTTTTCCCAGGAGACTATTGCCAGGATGACTCTACTTAAAATGCAAATTGTGTAGAGGAGAAATGATACTGAAACAGTTGTAAATAATGCCTCTTTAAACTTTTTTTTAATTGAATTTTTACTGTAAAGTCAATTTGGTTAGTGATCTTCAGTAATTATTTCAGTTCAGTTAAATATTTATGGGGTTTTGTGCTATTGGGAAAGGTATGCTTGGATCCCTAAGAGGTTACACAGAACCTCTTGAGCTTTGGGTTAGTTTTTGTAGCAGTATCTGAAGCAGCAAAAGGCTGCTTCTATTTTTGGAGGATGAGTGTCGTCCATTCTGGTGCAAACCAGTCTCTTTTTAGAAAATGTTCACATTGATACGATAGTTACGCATTTGATTTTCAATGTGTTAAATTTCATAAGCATTTAGAGTTTATATTTAACCTCACATTTTTCATGCCTGTGACAGCTTGCCCTTTTCTCTGGCGAAAATGAAAATTTCATTTGTAGCTCAGGAGAAATGTTTAATAAAAGTAACGTTCATATCACAGTTGGACAAATTCACAAGGCTAAAAAAATTACATAAAGTTTACTAAAGCTATTTTTCCTGTATCCCAATAAAGCTAGATTAATTTCTTTTAAAAGTGGAGGGGAAAAAATAGGAAAACTATTTTTTTCTCACCATTTTGAGTGTGCCATAAGGATAAGATTGTACCTTCATAAAAATTTCCTTGTAATTACGACAGCTGTAGGAAGCTACTTTTTAATGAGCTTATGAGCATTTGATGAAAAGATCTAGACTGCTATTGACCTTTCATAGCCATTCACAAAAACAGAAAGCAAGTAAAGATGATACTGTTTGTTAAGATGATGAGAATTCCTTCTTCCACAAAATGGAGCCTGACTGCGCACATACTGGGGAAATAAGTAACCCATAAAAACAAATAATTGATACCATCAGTGTATTCAGAATAGCTGCAAGAACTAAAGCATAAAACAGTGATGGTAAAGCTAACTTTGCGGGAGAAATAACCTGGGATTGGTAGAAAACAGTACCTGACCAGGTGTTTTAGGATATTGTAACGAGTGCATATGCTGAATGAATAGGCCCTTAAATGTTCTTCTAAGTTTTGAATTACCTTAGTGCTAACTAGGGGAACTCATCAGTTTAGAATCTATCTTAAAATGTGTGATTGAAGAACATTTGTATATGGCAGATCATTCCTGTGACCAAAAGGAAATGATATGTAAGATTGAAATTATAGTCTCTTGTTGGAAGGTCACTGAAGATGAGAAAATGCCTTTCCACGGCTTCTTACTTGTGGCTAATGGGCTTTTCATAAACACTTCATTTATAGAGAGCTACGTGACTCTGGTTATTTTGTATTCAGTTTTGATGCCAATACCTCCTGTGAAAAAATGTTCCTTTTTTTCCTCACAACATTGATAATTTATTAATTTTATTGCAGCAGCACCTACAGGTCCCATTCAGGGATTAGTGCCAATTATACTAGGAGCTGTACAGACATGAAGTAAAAGAGCTTGCACGCTTGGAGGTGAAATCATGGCCCCACTGAAGTCAATTGCAAAACTCCCATTGACTTCAGTGTGGCCAGGATTTCACTCTTGATTTAGAACAAATGTAATAAATTGGGGATGAATAGAATGGAGAGGACCAGGAAACAAAGATGCTTAGGTAAAAGTTCACTTGTCATTTCAATCTTCAGCAGCAAACATGCTCTTCTCCATTAACCTTAATTCCACCAAAGTCCACGCTGTGTAGACAGACTGGTTCCTGTTTAGTATACTGTAAGTATGGCCTACGTTCTTCGTTCCCAGATGAATACATTTATATTTAGCCATTTAAGATGCATATCATTTGCTTGCACCCAAGCAATCCAGATTGCTTTGTATCAGTGACCTGTCATTTTCATTATTCACCACTCCTCCAGTCTGTCATCTGCTGACTTGATCAAGTGACTATTTTGTTTTTTCAGTAAAAATGTTAAATAGCGTAGGGCCAAGAACCGTTCCCTGTGGGACCCCCCCCAGAAACGCTCCCATTCGATGATTCCTCATTTACAATTACATTTTGAGACCTATCAATTAGCCAGTTTTTAATCCATTTAATATATGCCATGTTAATTTTCTGTCTAGTTTTTAATCAGAATGTCACATGATACCAAGTCAAACACCTTGTAGAAATCTAAGTATATTACATCAGCACTATTAACTTTATCAACCAAACTTGTAATCTCAAAAAAAAAAATCAAGTTTAATTTGACAGGATCTATTTTCCATAAACTCATTTTGATTGACATTAATTGTACACGTATATAAATTATACATATAAAAATAAATGGTTTTGACTTTTATGCTGTTTGTGCATTATAAATGTGATCTAGTCATGACCACTTGTACCTAAGTACCATTTGTTCTGTGATCAGCTCCTGTTTATCCATCAAAATGAAGTCTAATATAGAATTCCTCCGCGTCAGACGCAATACTTTTTGATTTAAGGAACTGTCATGTATAATGTTTAGAAATTCCAAGGATGTTTTAGTACTGGCAGCATGAGACTTTCAGCATATGTTATCAATATCTTGATTTTGTGCTAAAGGAGTGCGCATACCTTCCCTGTTCTTATTCTCCCCTTTTGTTATTAGTTAAATACCCTACATACTGACTATGTTAGACAGCGTGTCCCTGTGGAGATTGCTCCCTCTACAGAAGTGGAAGGCCATCCCAACTATACAGCCTCCTCTAGCTATAGAAGGTGAACCAATGTT
The DNA here is from genome assembly GCF_015237465.2 of Chelonia mydas. Lineage (NCBI taxonomy): Eukaryota > Metazoa > Chordata > Testudines > Cheloniidae > Chelonia > Chelonia mydas. The sequence goes on from NC_051250.2 coordinate 80,407,077, forward strand.
CCACAAAACCAAAACCCTCCTCCACTTACCTCGCCACTTCCAGAGTCTACTTCCATCACTTGTGGGACGAGAAGGATCTGACATTTTCGTTTGAACACTTTTCAGCATGCTTCCAAGTTCCTTGAAGTCCTCTATTATGCAGTAGCATTAGTGCTGATGTTAACCTTCACCAGTTGTTTCTTGCCTACTGACTTCAGAAGCTTTTCCAGTCTTAGTGATGTCTTGACTCCAGGAAGGCAACACGGTCCTCTTGTCCACCTTGCAGAATGTTCTTTTGTTCCTTGCAGAATGTTCTTTTGATTCTTCTGAGTATTGAATCCCCGGTAAGGATTGTTTATCTTCCTTAGACAACTGGAGAACTCTTTGGGCAAGCTTTATTTTCTTGTAGGGTGTGCTTAGCTTCCACAGGTGTGTCCCATACATCTCTCCATTCCCTTCGACCAGTGGGATCCAAGGAGGTATCTTCCACAGTTTCCATGTTGAGGACCTGGAATCAGTTGGGAACTTGGATGATAGTTATGTCATATGTAGCTGTGTGAAGGAGGCAACCAATATGTCTGATGGGTGAGGGGACGAAGCTTCTGGGAAGGGGACAGAACTCTCAGACGGGCCTAATCCTGTTTTCAGTGAAGTCAGAACTCTCTTTAACTTCAGTGAGAATGGGATCAGGCTTAGTGTCTGTCTGAAGCCTGCTGCACTTCACTCCTGTTCAGTCTCCGGTTTACAGGGTTTTCAGCTGTTTGGAAAGGCACAAAGAGAGAAACGGGAATTATTTCTCTTTACTTATTTTTTTAGTACGACGTAGTGGAATGGTATAGTCTATTAAAAAGCACTGGAAGCTTCAAAATTGGGTAAAGCTGAGTTCTGCAGTTCTTTGAGCACCATATGTTAGGGTTGTGATGAGCCCAAGCAAAATCCTGGTGGGCTTTAGGTGCAAGTTTCTGTCAAAATATTCATGAGTTTAGCTGATCTAGTCTATTCAGAAACCTTTTGGTAGGGGAGTAAATTAAGAGACTTTATTGACAGCAGCTGCTTGAGTAGCAAAATAGTCTAAAGTTTCCATTGTTGTACTCAGGCTACAGCATCCTCTGAGTTGTGCAGACCTGTATTTGTTGACTGTGTAGCTGAGGAATGTTTATCTAGACTGTTACTAGGACTGAAGAAAGCTACTAAAACCCCAGATCCCAACTGAACATGAGCTCACAAAGCCCAGTCCTGCAATCCCTCAGACAAAAATCCCATTGTGAGTCTCTTGTTGGAATTTGTACCTTAAAGACTGCAGGACTGGAGCTGGAGCTCATCCAGTCAAAGAGCCCTCATGCAGGAAATAAAAACAGTGTTGCAAACCCAGACAAATCAGACTGCTCATGCCAGTACAAAGATTGTTCTGTTGCAATTTCTTTCTCATGAAACTGAGTAAAAGGTTGCTGCTATTCCTTTACTCTAGTTAATTTATATTGATGGACAAACAAGGTTTCTCTGTCCGCCTTTTTACCAAAGATGGATGCCATGCAGAAAAGCAGAGGGGGAGATATTCCCTGAATGATAGTAAAAAGAAAACTCTCTGACTCAGGTCGTCCTTGTGGGCTATATGACATATACGGGTTGAAGCTTAATTAGTATCACTTTTTGGGGGGATGCTGCATATAATTCTTTATAGTGGGCTTTAAAATATTTCCTTGTATAATTCAGCAATAAACACTTTAAAATCTATTTTGAGAAGCTGAGCCAAAGATTTTTAGAGGGAGCCTCTGGATTAAGGTAGATTGTGAACCTTGTCTGACAATTCTTATCCCTGTCTTGTATATGAGATCTGTATCTTCCTGAGTCCCCTAAGTATTTGGAGCCTTTAGTCATAGAGGCTACTGGATAGAAAGAGAAAATAACAGGAGCATCCTAAAGACCTTCTATGTATATATTTAGATAGAGAGATATGAGAGAGAGAGAGATGCCGGCAGCTGTCCATGTAACCCCTTTAATCCCAGAAAATAAAAATATTTTTGCTAATCACGAGTACTGGACTAATAAAGTGAAAGATTTCCTTCCTTCACACTTTGTTCCTTCCATTACTTCTGCTGTTGTATAACTTTAGCTCATTCCTTTTTCTTGGAGCATAGTGTAAAATAATTTGCAACATGCTTAAAATGGCTGTTTTTGTCTTCCCCTGTGAAGAAGATACATCATCACAACAGATTTCTCTCCACTCTGCTGTGGTCTATCTATCTCTGGTCTCCAGATTTATAAATATTGTCATGGTTTTCTCAAAACACCAAATGGCTTCAGGATCCTGGAGTTGTAGGTAACTCTATGGCCCAGACCCTGAGCTTCATGTGAGGATTAGAGGTGTGCACACACATACTAACGCGTGCATTGAGCCTGCTTTGTGCTCCCCTAGTTGGAGATTGGCTGTGAGCTAGTCAGATCTCCTGAGGTTAAACTGGAGCAGGCTAACGGCCCCAAGGTGCTATTGTGTCATCCGGGCAAATGGTGAGGCACAAGCCATGCCCCCTACATTGCTGACCAGGAGTGGAGAGGCATATGGCTACACTGCCCAACGATTCCCCTACACAGGGATGATTCTCCAGGAGCTGAGTAAACTAGATCTTAGGACCTGTTTGCAGTGGGAGAGTAGCAAAGAGTGTTTTGAACAGAGCCATGGTTTAGGCTTTGCGTGTTGTCTTTGAGGATCCAGAGAGATTGAGGCAGTTTTGCCTCGCATTTTAGTTTGATTGTGAGAGACTCAGGTTACTAGAGCTGTCCGCCACACTCCCCACGGAGGGATCTAAATCTGGTGTGGGCATGGAGGATGTGGTTCCTACTCTCTGCACTTAGGAAATTCCCCTGTAGGAGGATTGTATTGGTGTTCCTGCTTCTCTCTTTAGTGCTTCCCTATCAACTGAGTAAAACAGATGTGACCCTGATCAAGGCAGTTATGTGCAGGATCAGCAAAAGCCCTATTTTACTTATTTTCTTCCACATTAGCAGAAGATCATGTCTGCCATATTAAAGCACTTTACTAATATGACCCCACTGAAGTGGAAAATAAGGACCTTGTGTCTAATGGAGGATTGAAACAAAGGAGGGGAATACAGAAGCTGCAGGAAAAATCGGGGGAAGAGACAAGCAAAAACAAAGAGTGGTGGGAGAAATGAGAGAGGGACCTCAGAAGGGTTTGGGTAATAAACTAAGGCTATCCTTCTCTTGAGTGTGGTTTTTTTTTTTTTTTTTTGCAAAGGAAGCTGTTTAGTCTGAGTATACTGAGAAGGAAAGTCAGTTACTCCTCCCCCCCCTTTTTTTTTTGAGTGAGTTGGGATGTCACATATATAAGGGATCAAGACCCCATCCCCCTGTTTAAAGACAGAACTACTCCTGTTAAAGGTGATCTGGAGAAGAGAAGTTTGCATTTTCATGGAAGTGACTACTTTACAGCCATGCTTTATTTTATTGTCTGCTCTGTGTGGCAACGACATTTGAGACCATTGAGTAATTAACACTTGCCCCTGTAAAGTTTTACAATCTGGAGCTGACTGCAGTAGGATGAGGTCTGTGTAAGATACAGAGAAACAGTTGCATTAAGAATTCAGTGCAACATAATAGCTTTAGGAATTTACTCCCTGATCTGTCCTCCTTACCTTTCTGGTTCATAGAATAGAATATCAGGGTTGGAAGGGAGCTCAGGAGGTTATCTAGTCCAACCTCCTGCTCAAAGCAGGACCGATCCCCGACTAAATCATCCCAGCCAGGGCTTTGTCAAGCCTGTCCTTAAAAACTTCTAGGGAAGGAGATTCCACCACCTCCCTAGGTAACGCATTCCAGTGTTTCACCACCCTCCTAGTGAAAAAGTTTTTCCTAATATCCAACCTAAATCTCCCCCTCTGCAACTTGAGACCATTACTCCTTGTTCTGTCATCTGCTACCACTGAGAACAGTTTAGAGCCATCCTCTTTGGAACTCCCTTTCAGGTCGTTGAAAGCAGCTATCAAATCCCCCCTCATTCTTCTCTTCTGCAGACTAAACAATCCCAGTTCCCTCAGCCTCTCCTCATAAGTCATGTGTTCCAGTCCCCTAATCATTTTTGTTGCCCTCGGCTGGACTCTTTCCAATTTTTCCACATCCTTCTTGTAGTGTGGGGCCCAAAACTGGACACACTACTCCAGATGAGGCCTCACCAATGTCGACTAGAGGGGAACGATCACGTCCCTTGATCTGCTGGCAATGCCCCTACTTATACATCCCAAAATGCCATTGGCCTTCTTGGCAACAAGGGCACACTGTTGACTCATATCCAACTTCTCGTCCACTGTAACCCCTAGGTCCTTTTCTGCAGAACTGCTGCCTAGCTATTCGGTCCCTAGTCTGTAGCGGTGCATTGGATTCTTCCGTCCTAAGTGCAGGACTCTGCACTTGTCCTAGTTGAACCTCATCAGATTTCTTTTGGCCCAATCCTCTAATTTGTCTAGGTCCCTCTGTATCCTATCCCTACCCTCCAGCATATCTACCACTCCTCCCAGTTTAGTGTCATCTGCTGAGGGTGCAATCCACACCATCCTCCAGATCATTTATGAAGATATTGAACAAAACCGGCCCCAGGATCGACCCCTGGGGCACTCCACTTGATACCGGCTGCCAACTAGACATGGAGCCATTGATCACTAGCCGTTGAGCCCTACAATCTAGCCAGCTTTCTATCCACCTTATAGTCCATTCATCCAGCCCATACTTCTTTAACTTGCTGGCAAGAATACTGTGGGAGACCGTGTCAAAAGCTTTGCTAAAGTCAAGGAACAACACGTCCACTGTTTTCCCTTCATCCACAGAGCCAGTTTTCTCGTCATAGAAGGCAATTAGATTAGTCAGGCATGACTTTCCCTTGGTGAATCCATGCTGACTGTTCCTGATCACTTTCCTCTCCTCTAAGTGCTTCAGAATTGATTCCTTGAGGACCTGCTCCATGATTTTTCCAGGGACTGAGGTGAGGCTGACTGGCTTGTAGTTCCCAGGATCCTCCTCCTTCCCTTTTTTAAAGATGGGCACTACATTAGCCTTTTTCCAGTCATCTGGGACCTCCCCCGATCGCTGTGAGTTTTCAAAGATAATGGCCAATGGCTCTGCAATCACATCCGCCAACTTCTTTAGCACTCTCGGATGCAACGCATCCGGCCCCATGGACTTGTGCTCGTCCAGCTTTTCTAAATAGTCCCGAACCACTTCTTTCTCCACAGAGGGCTGGTCACCTCCTGCCCATGCTGTGCTGCCCAGTGCAGTAGTCTGGGAGCTGACCTTGTTCGTGAAGACAGAGGCAAAAAAAGCATTGAGTTACATTAGCTTTTTCCACATCCTCTGTCACGAGGTTGCCTCCCTCATTCAGTAAGGGGCCCACACTTTCCTTGACTTTCTTCTTGTTGCTAACATACCTGAAGAAACCCTTCTTGTTACTCTTAACATCTCTTGCTAGTTTCAACTCCAGGTGTGATTTGGCCTTCCTGATTTCACTCCTGCAAGCCCGAGCAATATTTTTATACTCATCCCTGGTCATTTGTCCAATCTTCTACTTCTTGTAAGCTTCTTTTTTGTATTTAAGAGCAGCAAGGATTTCACTGTTAAGCCAAGCTGGTCGCCTGCCATATTTACTATTCTTTCTACACATCGGGATGGTTTGTCCCTGTAACCTCAATAAGGATTCTTTAAAATACAGCCAGCTCTCCTGGACTCCTTTCCCCCTCATGTTATTCTCCCAGGGGATCTTGCCCATCAGTTCCCTGAGGGAGTCAAAGTCTGCATTTCTGAAGTCCAGGGTCTGTATTCTGTTGCTCTCCTTTCTTCCTTGTGTTAGGATCCTGAACTCGACCATTTCATGGTCACTGCCTCCCAGGTTCCCATCCACTTTAGCTTCCCCTACTAATTCTTCACTGTTTGTGAGCAGCAGGTCAAGAAGAGCTCTGCCCCTAGTTGGTTCTTCCAGCACTTGCACCAGGAAATTGTCCCCTACATTTTCCAAAAACTTCCTGGATTGCCTGTGCACCGCTGTATTGCTCTCCCAGCAGATATCAGGGTGATTGAAGTCTCCCATGAGAACCAGGGCCTGCGATCTAGTAACTGCTGCGAGTTATAACAGTTTCTACAGTAAAAAGAAAAGGAGTACTTGTGGCACCTTAGCGACTAACAAATTTATTTGAGCATAAGCTTTCGTGAGCTACAGCATCCGATGAATCCGATGAAGTGAGCTGTAGCTCACGAAAGCTTATGCTCAAATAAATTTGTTAGTCTCTAAGGTGCCACAAGTCCTCCTTTTCTTTTTGCGAATACAGACTAACACGGCTGCTACTCTGAAACCAGTCTCTACAGTGTTTATACTTTGAACTGGGCCATTCGTGGATGGGAGCATTCCAACCATTACTAGAGAGAGTCTGGCTATTGGTTATAATTTAATAGAAGGTAATGCAGGGTACAGGATGGCTTTTTACTGCACTGCCAGTCCTAAATAACCAGTGATTGCAGCTAGGTTTTCTCATATGACATTACAGCTGTGTCAGATCCCTCTAGTGCACTTCGCTTCTGTAAAGGATGCAAATAATTCAGCTGTGGAACAGCGCTGACTGTGAAAGTCTCACTCTATTAGACTATTTCCTCAAACCATCTTCGCTACTGAGTAATAGTAGAATCACATTAGATTCCACCTAGAAAATATCTCCCCTTTAACTATGGTGTAATCACTATTTCCTAGTTATAGGAACACTTTGTAATGATTTGAAAAATCTAAAGCAGATAATCGTAGCTCCTCCAGTGAGGCAGCTCACTTTTAAGTCTTTATTCTTTTCTTTAGCGCATCATAATGAAGCGCATCGATATAATCAGTCACTCAGACCTTTTTCCTGAGTCAAGAAATAGGCTATCCTAAACCTTAACAGTACAGGTTTCTAAAAGACATCGCTATATGTCTGTGTGTAAACTACCTTCTGCTTGTGAGTAGTAAGAGCAGAGCTTTCCAGGCTACTGCATTATAAGGTGTTGGGCTAATAGCTATAAGTCTCTCCTCCCACACGCACCATAATTACATCTGTAGAAGGACCCATACGGCAGAGATAATGGAGTAGTATCCAATAAAGTATCCTTCTGTCTTTCTGATGGGTGACCTATTAGACTAGAATGTCAGTCCTGTAGTAGGTGTGCCTGACCGTGCAGTCTATAATGCCATTATTTTAGGTTGCCTCAGGACAAACCACTTAAACTTGCTAATCTCCTAATAGTTGACCAAGGAGTGACACTGGGCATTAAGTAATTGCTAAGGCTGCAGGGAAATGAGACTAATAAAACTTTGTCTGAGGGAGTATTTGCAGTTAATCTTGGATATTAAGCTCTGCATGGCTGGGATTGTCTGCCTGCCTGCCTGCCTGTCTGTCCGTACAGACCCTTGCTGGAAGAGACCCTAATCCTGTCTGGGGCTGCTAGGCATTACCACAATGCAAATATTAATAATTAGCAACCTGACGAAACAGAATAGGCACTTACTTCCCCGTAGTTCCCTTTAGAATATTACCTTTGAATATGTGTACTGGAGAATCAACATAGCTGGTGTTTATTGAGCCCAGTGTTTTGTGGGGAAGGACTGGATGGGCATGAGGCTGTACAGGTTTTTTTGTTCTTCCACTCGCCTGTGCTCTCATATTCCAAATTCCTTGGCATGTTCATTGCTGGTACAATTCAAGACCGCTCTTCCTGAGTAAATGACTTGTATACAACTAATGCAAGTACTTACTTAGATCTAGATTTGGTGGGAGGTTGTCCTTTTTTCCATAAATTATGGGTTGTGTTCTGTAGAAAGTATATATAGTAAAGCAGTGGTTCTCCGCCAGGGGTACATGTACTCACCCCTTGGGGTACACAGAGGTCTTCCAGGGGTACATCAACTCATCTAGACATTTGCCTGGTTTTACAACAGGCTACATAAAAAGCACTAGTGAAGTCAGTACAAACTAAAATGTCATACAGACAAAATGAGAATGTAAGCAATTTTTCAGTAATAGAGTGCTGTGACACTTTTGTATTTTTGTCTGATTTTTGTAACCAATTAATTTTTAAGTGAGGTGAAACTTGGGGTACACAAGACAAAGCTGACTCCTGGAAGCAGGTACAGTAGTCTGGAAAGGTTGAGAGCCACTGCAGTAAAGCATAGGTGAAAACAGTGCAGCGCACAAATATTTGCATAATTAAGACAATTTTAGTCCTCTCATAGGTTCATAATGTAAGGTTTGTAAAATATGAAACATTTGGCTGTGCCTGACAGAGCTGCAAATGGATATGGCAAAGACTCAGATTAGAAAAATGTAAAACTACTATACAAAGAGTTTAATAGCAAAACCAGCAGAGCAGAAAGTCACAAAGATCAGGGAAGACTACTGGTTGATTTAATTAGAAAATTATTAAAGCCTGAATCTGGACACTGAAGAAAATGTCTTTTCAGACAGAGAGCTCATGGGAGACGTGTAACCCCAATGTATATCCTACATAGGACCTGCCTCTTATTTTGAGCTTACATCCTTGACCCTCAGGAAGACAGCCTTCTCAGAATGGTTTGGCATAATATAAAAGTTTTGTTAGCCAACCAATTCAAATTCCTAGCAGCCAAAATGAAGTTAAAAACTAGTGTCCCTGTAATATGTTCCACATTCAAAAGGCATGTGTGTGAGATTTTTTTGGAGGATTTTATTTATACAAAATGCGTGTTACATCCCAACCCAGCAATTCTAAACTCAGATCAACTGGCTGAAAGTAATCTTGCAAATAACAAGAATGTAGCATTAACAGTGGTCAGAATATTTCCCCTAAAAAATTCCTTTCATTGTTAATTTTGCTTCTCCTCCCGAAGTCAAAAAGCTTTACTGCAAAAGTCTTAAGACTTAGGATACAATGAGCTCAAAGCATTTATTGGGGGAATTGTCTTTATTCCACAGCTCCTATTCTCATAAAGAACAGAGGTTTAAAATCCTTTTGACCTTTCTTTGGACCTCTTCTTAAAGTCCTAATTCTGTTCTCCATCTATTAGACATTAAGTAGCTGCTTCCTTTATAACCAGTTCATTGTAAGGAAGCTAGTTTCATTCCTCTGCATCTGAAACTGTTTTGCTATCAACGGACTTTCAGCAGATTTTTATATAACCTATAATTTATTCCGTCTTCTTGCTTTGCATTAGTTTTTCTGAAGAACAAAAGCAGTAACTCTAAGGATACTGTGCAATCTTATACCTTATTACATATGCACTTTCATGGGGCATATTATGAAATATGGTATATAAACTGTTCTGTTTTTGTGTAAAAGATAGATCTGCCTTTGTGGTGAGTTTTCAGTAGAAAAGAGGATTTGCATGTTATCTTAGTCTGTTTCCTACCCAATGCTTGGCTTGCAGGATATGAAAAACTGTGGAAAGAGAATGTGTCCTAAACACATTTGTCTGTGAAGTTAATGCTGGATTCTAAACAGGAATTAAATTAATTTTTCAGGAATTAAAGGGAGAAAATGCAGCATCCCTCCCAAAATTGTAATATAGGTGGGAGATTCCATTGTTAAATGCTTATCATTCTAGTTCTTGGACTTTGTCTCTGTTCAACTATCTAGACCTTGGCCACTGTTTACTAGTGTGTATGCTTTTTTTGCATACCAGTCCAGGCCTTAGCAAGCAAGATTTCACAAAGTGATGCATACTTTTCACTTTGTTTGAGCTGACTGTTAACTCAGTAAAAAACTTGTGGTGTTGCTGTAGCACGTTGGAATATTGCAGTTACATGTGTTCAGTGTGAATTTTAAAACCAACAAAGAAGAATCTTTACTCTTTGCTGAGCATGCCAGGAGGTCATACATAAGTGGGAGGTGAATGAAGTCTGCTGCTGAGCTCAAGTTAATTTGGTTTTGTAACCTTACTGTTTGGTTTTGAAAATAGTCCATCTGGGAAATCATAGGTTCATGCTTAATTCACATTTATCAGTGATAAGGTTCACAGTCACTGCCAATATCTTGTATTATGTACTCTGAGAAGAGAGGGAATATTTACAGTTGTTGATTTATCTCATAATTGAGAGCTATGGGGAAAAATACATACATCAGGGTAAGTAGCAGCAGAAAAACCTTCAGTGGAAAATAGTTTTTGTGAACTTTTCCTATTTTACATTCTTCAGTGTTCTGCAGACCATTCTCTTTGAAGATGTGTAATTGGAAGCAGCAAAAATTCACTGAAATACTTAATTCTGCTGCTGATTAAGTGTCAGCCATAGCTCTTTCAAGCAGTACCATCTGTACAGAACTCCAGAATTTGCTAAGCAATAAAAAAGGCATAGTCAACCAGTTATTTTAGATATTTTAAGTTGACTTAAGACAAATTTTCCAATAGGCAGTCTTATTTCTTTGGCTTATTTTATGTATTGTATGAGAGAATAAAAGAAGGAAAACTATATTTTCAAATTTATACAAGTATATGGTCTCAAATTACTTAGGCTGCAAATAAGGTAACTTTCAATGGAAGTGTAACACAGCCATGTGCAATGTTGCACTCTAGGTGTATACTACAAGGTCTATATTCATCAACACATATCTTAGCACTCTTTTTGTTATCTTGGGGAAATGAGAAGCCCAAGCCCACAGATAGATGCAGAATAAGGAAAATAGAAACTCCTTTTCCACCATGAATATTGATTGATAAAAATCTCCTTCCTTAGAAGTTTTTAAGGTCAGGCTTGACAGAGCGCTGGCTGGGATGATTTAGTTGGGGATTGGTCCTGCTTTGAGCAGGTGGTTGGACTAGATGACCTCCTGAGGTCCCTTCCAACCCTGATATTCTATGATTCTATGAAAATCTGTTTTTTGTGATATTGTAGCCCATGGTATCTCTGTATCCTGGGGTTACTGCAAGAAATACAAGGTAAATTAATAATCCAGAAATGGTGAAAGTAAAACAGGGGGATTACCTCCAACGAATAGACTAAACTAACAGTATATTGAAGCAGTATATTGAAACACTGCCCCTGTGTTTCAAAAGTATCATGTATCTCATATTTTTAGTGTGAGACCCTTATGTCTAATGGGCAATGGCCCAAGCAATTTCCATTTTATACCAGCCCTGTCCCATTTATGCTTTCTCCAGTCAAAATTTAAATGTATCCCTGTATTGGACACACTTCTTGCATCAGATGAATTTAGCCCCCTGATGCTTGTGAAGTGGCAGCAGGACTTGTATCAGTACTTGGAGAGTACCCACGTTGCAAAACTTTTGATCTCCAGCAAAAAGGTTCAGGATAAGGTAATGAGTTTCCATTCTCTCAATAGCTTTTCTAAGAGAACATGGAGGTTGCAGAGACAAAGTTGAATGCTCCAATCTGTTCTGACCCCATGTGCATATGCATTATGACATCAATGTGTTGTTTAACTACATGACCATATACTATTTCTACAATATAATAGAATATGTACAATCTTGCCCATAATCTGATAGCATAATATTTTATAATGTTTTTCCATTTTTATATACCTGCACTATTTTCCTTGTCCTAATGGTGTGTATGTTTTAATAATTTAAGCAGCAGCCACATGCACTAGCTTTTCAGCCACCTTTTCAGTCTTTTAGATCCAAATCTGTGGATAAGTCATTCAGCTACAAAGGTAACATAGCTGAAAATGTTGGTGGCCTATATATGCCAACACACTGTCACCATTACTGTATTATGTTTAATACACAGTATGTTTGTGTAAGGATGTTTTATGGTATACTTGTTACATAAATATTTGAGCTCAGTGGACCCTAGAATGTGCAGAGCTCTGGTCAGCACTAGAAGATGTTACATATCTATGGTTGTAGAATAAGTTGTGTTGTATGAGAAATGGCAGGTGACTTGGTTATTACTGTATCATAATGCTCCCAAATGGATGATTGCGCAAACTTTAAAAACAAAAAAAATCTGTGGACGTAGATCACTCTTGAAAAATTTAGCTCAAAAAGCTAAAATTAGGGGACATTATGGGCAACCAGAAATGGAGGTAGAATGGAAACCATAGTGCCCTGCTGAACTGTCAGCTGCTAGCACTCCGTCTATGAGTCTACCATAATATAAGTGCAGGAGTTAATTCAAGAATAACTCCATCCTTCCTCCACGAGGTGGAAGATGGGGAGTTATGCCAATTTCAAATTTCTTTAGTCTCTACCCACACTGTTAAAGGGAGTTCACAAATAGGGCTTGACATAATAATCTGTAACAGTTGCCATGCATGATTAAATGTGACCTGTGCAAAGACTGCATAAGTATAATAAGTGGCAGAATCATAGGGCACAGCGTAGACACAATGAAGACCCAACATTTGCAAGGATAAAAGGTGAGACCACTCATGCTAACCAGTATTGCAAGCCATTTTCACTGAAGTAAAAGCTTTTTGCTTCCTAAAGTAACCAACCATTCATAGCAGCAAGTGATTTTATTCTTTCTGAAATTTAATTTCAAACTCATGAGCAGTAATCTGCAGTGGACAATTAAAATCCTTTGGAATGGCTGAAGGAGGTTGTTTAGACACTTGACCTTCATATCTAATGATAATTCAAACTTCAGAAGTTTCCCGGTAACTAGCCTTGAAAGACTTCGCTGTTTTCAGTGTGATTGTAATCATGTTTGTTCCAGGATATTAGAGAGACAAGATGGGTGAGGTAATACCTGCTATTGAACCAACTTCTGTTGGTGTTAAGAGACAAGCTTTCAAGCTTATTCAGTGATCTTCTTCAGATGCTGTTGTTAATTTCCTGTAGAATTACTTGGGATGTGAATTGACAACCAATTTGACCACCTGTCCGCAGCTGCTGTGTTATCTTAATATAAAGAATACACGTGCCAGTTCATCTGATTTCCTTGGATTTTCAGCTGAAAGGAGCAAGAATGAATAAATACAGGGCTTGGGCCATCGTACATGTCACTGGAGGAGGATATGCTTGCTGGATTTGACCTGAGGCAAGACCCCTAACTCTCCTGCACTTCCTTCTGATCCATGGACTCGTGTGCTCATCTATCTTTAGTAACTTCCTTGCATGACGAGAGAAGATTGTGAAACTACACTCTGTTTCCAGTCAGCTCCCAGTGTTGTTTTGAGGAATGCAAAGTTTTCCCCCTAGCAGCTCCCATCAGGTCGGCTGTGGAGCTCCCTGGAGGGGTGCCTCCATGGCGCTCAATATATGACCCTGCTGACCCGGAACCTCCTTGGTTCCTTCTTACCACCAGTGACAGTCGTTGGAACTGTGGTGATTTGCTTAACAAGCTTTCCTCGTTTTCCCGAGCTTTTCAGTTTAGTGTAGTTTTAGTTTACTGTAGTTATGACAATAGCTGTTGGGAGTGGGGATTTCCGCTCCACCCCGACAGTGTTCTCCCTTTGGGGACTCGGGGCATGCTTAAGTCCCAGGGGTTCAAACCCTGCAATGAGCCCATGCCAATGGGCAACCCCCATGATGCTTGTTTAAAGTGCCTGGGGGAAGTGCACCAAGTGGATAAATGCAGGATTTGTAAAGGATTTCGCCATAGAACAAAAAAGAAGCAGGACTTCCTCCTAAAGCAGCTCCTTACAGAGACAGCGCTGAGACCACAATGCACCTTGGCATGGCACGACCCGGCACAGAGTTAATCGGTGTGCAGCGCTCCAAGGCAGTAGCAGAAGCGGCACTGCAGAAGGTCTCTGGACACAGACCCGTGCCACTGCTGCTCCGCAGCGCCAAAACCGGTGGGAATGGCCCGGCGCCACAGCAGCAGCCCCGGTGGCAGCGGCGGAGTGGATCTCCAACTCTGAGACCCACCCTTGGGAGCCAGTCACAGGGAGGAGCACCGAGTGCCGAGAACTTTCTAGCCGGCACCGTCGACTTTGGCCCCACGAGGGGGACTGTCCAGTCCAGTACCGTTGGACTCCCCAAGCCAGGTGATGGAGGAGGTGAACTGCTGTCCACCCGGACACCTTTGGGGCCGCGAGGGACCTTGTTCCCATGACGGTGCCACGGTCCCCGGTCCTCCGTGCCAAGCCTCCGGCGGAGCAACATGCGGCACTGTCTTGAGGCAAACGGGCGATGCTTCATCCTTCAGCCCTGCCAGAGGAGGCAAGATACTGCTCGGACTCGTGGTGCCGCTCCAGGTCGCATCAGCGTGTCCGACTGCGGCACCGATCCCTGTCGCACAGCAGGGCCCGCTCCTGGCACCGGTCGGCATCTCCGCACAGACCCTACTCACCGTACCGCCCCAGATCGTGGCACTGCTCCCCAGGCTTGTGGCACCACTTTCCATAGATAGCCATGCCCACCGGGACCTTCTACAGGATGGCGTGGAACATGGGTCTGCAGGCCGAGGAGGTGGTAGAGTCCAAGGCCCCTGTGGTTGACATCTTGGCCCCAGAAGTCCCATTGAGGGTGGCTCTACCCCTTATCAAACTATCGAGGCCAACGCAAAGACCATTTGGCAGACCCCAGCCTCCGTGAAGGGTGTGGAGAGGAAATGCTTCATCCCCTCTAAGGGGTATTGAATACCTTTTCACATATCCGCAACCCTGCTCTTTGGTGGTGACCACAGTGAACGAGAGGGGGAGGTAGGGACAGCAAGCCCCAGCACCTAAGTCAAAGGACTCTAAGCACCTTGATCTGTTCGGGCGCAAGGAGTACTCCACTGGGGGTTTGCAAGTCAGGATTGCCAACCAGCTGGAAGCTTCAATTCCTGGAACTCTGCTGAAATTTAAGGAGCTGGTACCAGCAGAGTCCAGGGAGGAGTTTGGAGCTATTGTTGAGGAGGGCAGAGCAGTGACACGGACCTCTTTACAGGCCTCATTGGACGCTGCGGGCTCAGCGACTCACAACTTATCCTCTGGTATCGCCAAGCAGCATAGCTCATCGCTGCAAGCCTCGGAGCTTCTGCCTGAGGTCCAACAGACAATGCAGGACTTGCCTTTTGATGGGGCGGGCCTGTTTGCAGAGCAGATGGACTGCAGGCCGCACAGCCTAAAAGACTCCCAGGTGACTGAAATAGTTGGGCATGCACACCCCAACATCCCAATGCAACAGCCGCAGCGCTCCTATCCTCCAGGACTTCTACAGGAGAAGGGGCAGGAATAGCAGGTCCAAACCTTGCCACCCCCTGCCCAGGCAGGGCCAAGGCCTGACCAAACCATCGTCGATTTCAAAGCAGGCCTTTTGAAGGTGTGCCTGAGGACAGCACACCAGCCACGACTCTGGATCTTTCCCCTTGCTTCTTGACTAGTCTGTCCCACTTCTGCCATGCTTGGTCCCAAATAACATTGGACCGCTGGGTCCTTCACACAGTAGAAGTGGGATATTCTCTCCAATTCTGCTCCTCCCCTCCCTCCCACTCCTCTTCCCTGTCCCTCTTCAGGGACTCTTCTCATGAGCAACACCTTATCCACGAGGTGTGGACTCTCTTTGATATAGGAGCAGTGGAGGAGGTTCCTCAGGGGCAAGGGATTCTATTCCTGATACTCCCTAATCCCAATACTTCTATTTCTGATACTTCCTAATCATTTAGACAGTAATCTAAATTAGCATTTACTAAACTAGTAAACTTATTTTTGCAACACATTCTTATGGATTGCCTACCATTTCTTACTAATTTGTTCGGAGATGTCCACATCATCATCTTCAAAGTCATTGCCTTCTGAAGAGCATTTTATTATAATATTTCATTCTGACAACCAGGCATCACATCTCTTTGGTGCACTTTTTGCATTTGGCATGTGTTCCTTTTTTATGACATGCAGCTGTGGCAGTTTTTTCCTCTAGTTCCCTAGTGTGGAAATCAACACGAGAGGCTGCACTCTGAAGAGTGTGTTGTCTTTTCTTCCAGTAGGGTCCTGCTTTGACACCAGTGTTGCTTCTTTCTAGTTGAATACTCTGCTCCTTCTCCCTTGTTATGTAACCTCCATCCTACCCCTACTCCCAGAAAAACAACAAGAACTAAGAGTCCAAGATTTCTGCTCATGTGACCCCATGTGCCTTTTGCACATTTGTTTAGAAACAAAGGAATGCAGTTGGGAAACTAATGGATTTTTGTTTGTTTGTGTCTGTGTAGACATGCCAGGAGACAGAGTAAGGTCATTTCCTTGGTGACCAGAACCATGCAGAAGCAAGACTGGTAGTTACTGGGCAGATCAGTGTTTTTTTTCCATGAGCTGGAGAGTAAGTCTCCCTTGTGGATGGAGTCCTAAATATTCATAACTTGAGAACTGACCCAATCAGAGCTCCTGTGGGGAGAAGCTATAAAATAGAGGTACAAGAAGCTTAGTGGGTGATCCTCAAATGAGATATGTGATGGTGTCTCCTGAAGTCAGAGGCTGAGTCCCAGTGCCTGTGATGATGCTGCCAGTCTCTTGTGCCCAGTGGTACACAGGATCATGACCTATTGTCCCATATTTATAAAGCTCGACCTCCAAAGTTAAATGTTTTTCCTCTGATTCTTTCTACAAAAAAGCAGCCTTTAACTCAAAAAAAAAAAAATTTGATAGAAGTCCATTTGAGGGTTCGGTATATATTTTATTTGAATGTTTTAAAAAACTAAGCCTTAAAACATTTTGTTATGTTCAGATTTCATTTTAAACATTTATTTTTAGAAAGAAAAACTATAAGAAGAATATAAGAACAGCCATGCTGGATCAGACCTAATGGTCCGTCTAGCCCAGTATCCTGTCTCTGACAGGGGCTGGTGCTAGATGCTTCAAAGGGAATGAATAGAACAGGCAATTACTCAGTGATTCATCCCCAGTCATCTAGTCCCAGCTTGTGGCCAACAGAGGTTTAGGGACACCCAGAACTTGGGCTTGCATCCAGGAACATCTTGGCTAATAGCCATTGATGGACCTTTCTTCCCGGAACTTATCTAATTCTTTTTTTATCCTAGTTATCATTTTGGCCTTCATGGCATCCCCTGGCATTGAATTCCCACAGGTTGGCTGTATGTTGTACAAAGTACTTTGTTATGTTTGTTTGAAACCTGCTGCCTGTTGATTTCAATATGTGATCCCTGGGTCACAACAACAAATTTAACATTCAACTTTTTAAAAAAAAAATTTAATTTAAAAATCAGATTTATTTTATTTGGTTCCTATCCACGCTTGTCTCACCTTGGGGAAGCCAGGAAGCCATATGTTCTTATGAAACAGTAGCACAGAGGAGACGGTGCAAATATCGGGCTCCTGTCTTAACGTTTGTTGAAATGGAAAATATATAAATCTCAAACTTGCCATTAAAAAGCTAATAGGCTATGCTGTTGAATGCAGAAAGCGGCAAACCCACTCCTCTGCCGTGAGTAAGTGGGCTGCGTGCTGGGGAATGATGTATGTTGGAAGAATTTGCTCTGGAGAGGCTACTCCATTCTCATGCCTCCTGTAGACTCAGGCCTGTTCTCATTCTCCTGGAACGGGACAGGATGAGCCACAGTGTGCGGGATCCCGTGGCCACCCATACTTCCCTCTTCTCTGTGCTGTCCTGCAAGAGGCTCATTTAAAGCAGGTCTCTGTGCCATGCTGGGGTCCATACTCTGCATGGACCCCCACATCAAATCCTGCCTTCTTGTTTAAGGGTACTGCACCAGTTCTGCTACAAAGCAGATTTTTAAATTAAACAAGTAACTGATGAAGCAGTAAACTAGAAAATAATTTTAATTCCTTCCTAGATCCTGAAAACTAAAGACAGTAATTCAGTTGCTAGCAATGAGAAAATGTTCAAATGTACCATTTTGATTTCCTTAATGTATTGTAGGGATGGCTGAACATAGTACTGTAAAACCTGCTTTTTCCAAGTTTGCATCTGGAAGTTTTGGCACTATACATCTGGTCAGTCTGTTTTGAGAACAGGCTTCTGGGTCCCCATGGACTGGCATTTCCTCATGGGGCTAAGATAAGTGTCCAGAGGGGTGCTGCTAAGAAGGTAGAAGTATCTGCTTGAGCTATTTGAAAAGCGGCTTCTGAGCTGAATGCGCAAGCAGATGAGTGTAGTAGAGCTCTGTAGTAGCCAGTGCAGTCCAGAGTAGGTAACTACAGCACAGTGAAAGATGATGTGCCAACAAACACCAAAAGAAATTAAGACACTTCTTAAAAACAAGAATGTGAATTTGTTTGCAATTTTACCTGTTTAATGAAAGGACCCTGACTCCTGAAATAGTATATTACAAGATATAGTGAAAGATTTTGTTTCCCTGAGAGGCTAGTTACAGTGGTTAGACGTCGCTACCTTGAGACTTGTGGCATTTAGTGTATTACAGTTTTAAAGCATAAAAATAAGAGAGGGTGATGAAACTGTTTCATCTTTGCTTAGGCTTCTGCTTCATCTATTTGTGTGGTAACAATATAATGCTTAGTAGCTTAAAAAGCATAGTAATACTTTTGTAAGAAGTAGCTAGATTTTGGAGTTTGTGCCGTTAACAAGTGTTTTAATAGCTTCATCCATCTGGAGATCAAGTAGATTTATTCCTGTATGCTAAATGAGCACCTAATTATGACAGAAATTTCCACTAACTCTGTTTTTCCCAGTATGGCATATAAATATGGTACAAAATTTAAATGAATTGTAACAAAGCTTTATGTTAAATTCTAATTCAGTAGAATGACAGAGGCATCGCAGAGACAAGGTGGGTGAGGTAATATCTTTTATTGGACCAAATACTGTTGGTGAGACAAGCTTTAGAGCTTACGCAGAGCTCTTTTTCAGGTCTGGGAAACTAACAGTGTCGCTGCTATATACAAATTGGAACTGGTTGTTTAGCGTGAGTAGTTAACAACAACAAGGTGAGCGAGCTTCCTAGACATGAAGAGCTCTGTGTAGCTCAAAAGCTTGTCTGTCACCAACATGAGTTGGTCCAATAAAAAATATTACCTTAGCCACCTTGTCTGTCTAATATCCTGGGACCATCACCAGGTACATCGCTGCACACAACAAAGACATCTTTTGCATTCTTACTTTGATAACTGAAGGCCTGACTTTTAAAAATAGCATGTAACTGGATGTCTGATTTGCACATCCATTTAGCACAAATGCACCCACAAGTTGGGTAATTGTGCACGTAAGCTGAATTCTGCCTGTTGGCCGTGTAACTCCTGTAAGTGTCTCAGGCTCTGTCATCTAACCTAAAATGTTTCAGTGTCAATGTAGATTTAGGAGGACACCACTGAACTTTGACCTAGAGCAGTTTTTTAAAATTAATATAATCTGGTGGGGAATGCTTTCAATAGTCTGTACAGCATGAGTGGGGTTGAGAAAGGAGGGAAGGAGACAAGCACCCCTACAACTTACACTTAAAAAGGTCTTATGTTTGCTATGTTAGCTCTCTGTTGTTTAACAACCCTTCCTGATGACATTACTGCTACACAGATAAGTTGGCTTCTGCTGCATGAGAAATCCAGTAATAATATTATTTGTCAAGCGTAGAAAGATTAAAAACAGTCTAGCAAAGACAATGGTTTAGATGTCGTTCAATTCTATTACAAAAGAATTTAAAATAATATACAGAATTACTTGTGATATATTAAATCTGGATAGGTTTTATGAAATTCTATAATGTAAAACTAATGCTTTCTTGCAATTATAAAGACAGGTTATCTACCATGTAACTTCAGTGATTTGAATAATAATCTTATGTGAAAGGAAAAATGCAAAAAACTCAAACAAAATGAAACCCCCACCCTCATTTAACAAAATTGGTTTACTTTGTCCATTCCCCGGCATCAAGGCAGAATCAACTTTCTTATTGATAAACCATTCCTGATTACCTTTACAGACTAAGGGTAGACCTATATCGGTACTGTGTGCTGCTGTTTATTTTTAGCGTATATATATGTATATCTATAGTGCAAAAATGTTGCAATTTGACGTGGAAGGTAGTTTGCATATATTGCCTTTTTGATAGTCCAGCCTGTGTTAGCTGTCTGTGCTTATGTGCGCACAGATGTGCTTTTTGTCAGAACTGAAAAACATGAGGGAGCTTGGCCCTGAAGAGGGACAGGTCACAAGGGAATGAGTGAATATGCTTTTTCTAAGGTGATCTAACCTTCAGTTCTCACCAAATCTGTGTCTAGCGATGAGCTAAGTGCAAATGAAAATGGTATCAGTTGTGCAGTTTTACACCAACGGAATGATGCTCAAAATCTTGTAAAAAATATGAATATACTGAGTGTGGCTGTCATTGAAACTAAATAAGGAATCCGCTGTGTTTTAAGTGGGGTAATGATTACAAATACACTAATATAAAATTATAGTATGCTTTTTAAAACCACTCTTACCTCATCACAACAATGTAATGTAAATAGACTTCTGTTCTAAATCTAAGCAGTAGATGGAATTTGTTGAACAATAAAGGAAATTACATTAGGCTGTAGTCACATTAGAGAATTGTAGGGTATATTACTGGACACTTTGTCATTTTACTTTACAATTTAGATCTTCCTTTCATGTGGTATACAGATGGAATATTACTAACTGCCATAATTAAATAGTAAATCTGTCTTGGAGTCAGCCAGTGTAGCGTAGTGATCTAGATTCAATTAGGTTAGGTCTATTCATTTGTATTTGTACATTATTATAATTTCTCAGCACAAAATGAAACCATATATATTGTTCAAATTCTCTTCTGATTTTATTTAATCAAAATCTATTAAAATGCTAACTGCATATAGATTAAATGCAGATTAATTATAATTAATGTATTAAATTAGGCACTTGTACTCAAACCAGTTTTCACAGGTTAACGGTCAACTAAAACCTACTTACTAAGATATTTTAATGCCTCTGCCAATGTGTATATTTATTAAAATAAATGCAGCCATAGTCTCACCTACTTCTCAGTTCTGCCTATTTCAAAATTGTCCTTCTAGTTTTGTTGCATCATCTGCTGCTGTGGGAATAAATATGTTGTGAAGCAGAATTTGGCAAACATTCATGAAGCCAATTCTAGTAACAAATTATCTTTAATTAGCTTTCGAAGGGCAGCCTTAGTGTTTGGGAGCATTGCAGAATTCCTGTCAGCGAGGCTTTATAAATGCTGAAAAAAATCTGGCTTTCAAGTCTTAAGTAAACATCAGTGGTACAGAAGTACAATGGAGTTTTTATTACATTATTTTCCTATGAAGGAAAATGAGGACAATTGAGACAAACTGAACAGTTTCTGTAGTATTGACCATGACTGCTTAAATATACACTTTCTGCTTCTAACTTTTTTCTTCACTCTTACGTACCTATAGCAAGATTTATTTTTCCCATGATTGTGATCAGGATATCGATTGGAATTCTAGTCTGTCAGATTTATTTGGTTGCTAAATTGTTGTTGGAATGTGGTTTTTGTTTTTCTTTGTATCATATTTAACATATCTAAGATTGGCAGTCACTATTCCGTGGTTTTTTCCCCCCTTGACTAAATAGTTTAGCTTCAAAGTAAATAGGTAGCTTATCACTACTCAGCAGAAATCCACGGTCTTCAGTTAAAATACAGTCTTTTTTCATACATAATAAACAGAATGTCAGTTCTGAGAAGTTTAAAATCTCGGTGAGCAACTTATTTTTGACTATTTAAACATTACTTTTTAAACTGAATACTCTAATGTATTACCAACTGATACAGCCTGTTTGGAAAATGTTTGTGCTTCGTGCTTGCTAATGTTTCTCTGCTTTCTATACAGAAAGACAGCTAGAATTTAATAATTTGAAGAAGCTTTATGTAATCGTTGAATTTAGTCCATTCAAGTCTGAGCCATACAATGTTAGGAAAAAAACCAGTAGTGCTAAAAGAGCCCATTGACTGTGGTTAGCAGATTGCCTGGGTGTGCAATACAGGTCCATGCTAAACAGGGGCAGCTGAAGTGATTGTAAAATGCTGGAAGCTGCCATCACCTTATCTACACTATGGCTCTCACTCTTGCAAGTGAATTTGTGGCAGCGCTGGTGGGATTTTTCCCCGTAAACTTCCTAACCTGGATACAGCCAAAAAAACCCTTGAGGGTGAGGCAGGAGGTGATTTTAAGATCAGGTGGGCACTACAATCATTGCAGACATGATGGACGTCCTATCTGGGAGAAGGTTTGATATGTTTGCAAAGTGTTCAGACTATAGTAGTACAAAGTAATGCCTCTTGGTGACATCTGCCATAACAATGCTACACGTCGTCTAGAGCTATTTTGTGGCATACAGACAAGTTGTACTCTTGGTAGAAGTGCTTATGTAATCCCAGGTTTCAGAGTAACAGCCGTGTTAGTCTGTATTCGTAAAAAGAAAAGGAGGACTTGTGGCACCTTAGAGACTAACCAGTTTATTTGAGCATGAGCTTTCGTGAGCTACAGCTCACTTCATCGGATGCATAGCATGCATAGTATGCATCCGATGAAGTGAGCTGTAGCTCACGAAAGCTCATGCTCAAATAAACTGGTTAGTCTCTAAGGTGCCACAAGTCCTCCTTTTCTTTTTACTTATGTAATCCATTAGTTTGGTTATGCACGGATCCTTTGAGAGAAGATAGGGTGAGCAGGGGAGCTTGCTCTCTGCCTCAGTCTAACTAGAATTAAACCTTAGTGCAGAGTTGCTTCCTGAGAAACCAGGCTTTGGTGCGTGGGCAGAGATTTCTGGAAGAAGGGTTTGCCTGCACACTGTTGTGACCGTCTCCGTTCCCAGACTATTGTGTACTTGTAAGAGTATGCATGCTTTATTTATGGTATATCCAGACTCCCTGTCACTGTTGTTTCCTCCACTGGAAAGCTGACTTCCATAGCCCCAGACATCTGTTGCCTCTTGGCAAAGGATGAGAGACATTGGGTTCAGAATGGGACACTAGTATTGGAAGAAGGGGCAACTTATATTTCCATTTATTTAGAACAGTAGGAGAAAATCCTAGTGTCTGAAACGAGATGGTGGGGAATTGGGATCAAAAAGCCACATGAAGGAATTACTGGAAATCAGGTCTCCTACTCAACTTGCTATGATGAGTTGTTTCTTCTTCCACAAACTCTGAGCCTGCTGGCTGTGACTGAACAAGCACAAATGAGCCTGTATTTGGATGCTTGTGGCATACAGCTCTTGGAAAATAGGCAATTTATAGCTGGGATCCTGTGTGCTTTGCTTTTCTGTGGCTGGGGAGTTGGGTGCTCCAGAGTTTTAATTTAAAAAAAAAAAAATCTAGCCTATATCACTGTGAGGCAAACCTTTAAAAACAAAAAGAAAAGGAGTACTTGTGGCACCTTAGAGACTAACCAATTTATTTGAGCATAAGCTTTTGTGAGCTACAGCTCACTTCATCGGATGCTTTCTGTGTATATAATAAGATCTTCTACACGTTCCACAGTTTGCATCCGATGAAGTGAGCTGTAGCTCACGAAAGCTTATGCTCAAATAAATTGGTTAGTCTCTAAGGTGCCACAAGTACTCCTTTTCTTTTTAGGATTAACATTGTTCATTGCTAAGTGTTTTAGGAGAAACATTCAGTTAATGTGCTTTACCCCACAATCACACGCTGCCTCCCACTGTTTCCCAGGCATCCAAAGCCACAACTGTCTTCTCCCCAGCTCCCCAAACCTCCAGTTTACCCCTGCTTTCTATAGTGCCATTGTGCATTTTCAGCAGACAGGTCTGCATCCCATAAAAATGTAAGGCTAGTACACAATTAATTAAATACTGTGTTCAGTAGCACAGGGAACTATGTACTGACTGTATTCATTTTCATATTAGGTTTTTTTAATGGAGGTATTTTATCTAAAAGCTGCCCTGGAATCTCCAGTATGCCACACTGGAATGCTGTGAAATCCAGACACATACTCCCCACCCCCGCTGCCTGATTTAGACCATGTTTGCCAAGGAGTGACCTACAGAAGGTCAATGACCAGTTAAGTAGCTATGTAAACATTATGGTGATGGCTTCCTCAGGGTAACTATACACAAACAGTAGCTCAGTGTAGGAGTGGCACATTTTTGGATGAAGAGAGAATCCCCCAGTACAAAGTCTTGCAAAGCAGCTCTCTAGAATGTGAAAAGGATATTTGCTAAATAAAAAATAGATATAGCTCCTTTGGCTGATTCATTTTCTTGTAGAGTTTAATAAGCTTGGTCTCTCCAATTTCCCTTTTCTTGTACAGTATACCTTTCTTTCTTAACTGCAGACTGAAAAGGAGTACTAGTGGCACCTTAGAGACTAACCATTTTATTTGAGCATAAGCTTTTGTGAGCTACAGCTCGCTTCATCGGATGCATTCCAATGAAGTGAGCTGTAGCTCACGAAAGCTTATGCTCATATAAATTGGTTAGTCTCTAAGGTGCCACTAGTCCTCCTTTTCTTTTTGCGAATACAGACTAACACGGCTGCTACGCTGAAACCTATGTTTCTTGTGAACTGTATGTAGCATAGTTAAGGTTAACAGCTTCATTGTAACTTTTTTTTTAGTGCCGAGGACCTGGATTCATCATCTTACTTCCCCCCCCAAACGTCTGAAAAGGGACCAAGCAGCCTTTTTGTTCTATCCAGCACTAAAAAGCAACTCAACCTCTAGCTGTTGATATCATGCGTTTAAAACACCTTCTGGAGGAAAAGTCATGGCAATAAATAGTCTAAGTCTAACATGGTAACAAAGCCCTTTCTTGGGACATTTTTCTTGCCATTTAACATTACTTTACAAGAGAGCTTGTTATGGTTGCATTATGATTTGTTTTTAGTGAACAGGCAATAACCTTGAACCTTTAGCCCTGAACCTTTTATCATAAATAGACTAATGTCTTACCTGAAAAGTTCTTTTTTTCTTCACCATTCTGCACTTTGGGTTAGTCTGTTGTGATTTACTGACCCTCAGGCACATCCTGCTGACACTGCTCATGCAAGTAGCCTGATTTGGAATCAGCTGAGCTATTTGCTTGTGTAAGGTGAGCACGGTTAGGCACTTCTATGGAATTCCTTGGTACTAACATCTCTCCTCTATCTGAAGGCTCCAGTTTAAGGCCCTGTCTACACTAGGGGGCACTTCACTGTTATAGTATACCTCAAAGAGCTCCTTGGGCTAGCCTACACTATAAAAGTTTTGCCAGTATAGCTCTGCTGGCAAACCCCCCCTTGTGGAGACACCGCTTATTCTGCCAAAAAGAGGTCTTTGGCCTGTATACTTAAGCTGCCTATACTAGCAAACGAACTCTTGCCAGCATAAGCTGTGTCTCCCTTGGATTTTTTTCAGGCGTAGCTGTGTTGCTTAAGGGTGAGACTTTATTTTTTCACATGCCTGATGGATATGCCAATACAATTTTGTAGTATAGACCTGGTCCTAGTGTGGACGCCAATTTACAGCAGCAAAATAATGCTTTTACTGGTAGAGCTTATTTTTTTCCTCTCTCTCTTCTCCCCGTCACTTAACTGAAAAAAGCTCTACCCATAAAAAGCACAGTTTTTCAGGTATAACTGTGTCTATATTAGGGACTTTGCCAGCACATCATGTGGGTTAGGGCTCACTCCTGTTCACATCCTGACAGACGTAGGTGTGCTATCAGAAGTCTGTCATGTAGACAAGGCCTAATTCCTCCATATCAAGCTTTTCCCCAGTTACATCCTGTCAGGCCTTGGAACAAAGACACCCTTTGACATAGACTCATGCTGTCAGGAGCCTGTCTTTAGTCTGGGAGACAGAATGATGAGTAGACAGTCTAATAGGAGGAGAGGGGTTTACATGATGTGTTTAAAAATCCTTGCCAGGACGTCGGAAAAAATCCTTGCCAATAATTGGCTTGAGCCTGCCTACCTGAAAATGGAACCGAAGGTTAGTTTGCAGTTTTCAACTAAACACATCATTCTGATGAAGTTTACACCTTAATTAGTTATCTTGACACCTACCCCTCACCCCCATTCTAATGCTTCATTAGTGTTGAAATTGCCTTTGTAAACTGGAGTTTAAAAGATTTTGTTTTAATTCAGGGCAACAATAGTTCCCTAAAAAGTCCATCCACACTTTCAATTTTGAAATGCTAACAAATTGGGTCAGCCTGTTGCAAAACTGGGTCAGTGTACTGCTCATTCTTTCATGGGATTGTGAGTTGTGTGCCAAATCAGAACTCAGCTTGCCAAAGCTGTGACAATACCTACCCTCAGGTCATTCCAGACTTCTGAAATGTACAAGCTGCAGTAACCACTTGAAGTCTGATTGTTTTTCCTCATTACTTCTATCTTAGTGATCCATCATAAATCCCCAATATTGATTCACTTGGGTCACTCTCTTCTGAGTGCCAGTGTTTCCTCCCAGAATCCTTTCTTTAATTTTCACCAGTAGTCTGTTTGTGAAAGATCTGTTTCCTGCTCCCAGAGCACAGGATTTCTGTGCCCTTGAAGCCCTGAGAAATACGCACAGATCCACAGTTGTTTTCCACCTGTCTTCAAGACCTTTGCTTGGATACAGTATATGTCCATCCAAGTTGAGGACTCCTTTCTGAGCCTGTCTGCTGCTCCTGCTTAATCATATGGAGGTCTTACCATTTAGCTATACAAGCTACCCCTCCCTTTCTTTGCAGCTGTACACATTCCCTCACTCCCAGACTCTACTGACCTTCAGAGCAAGAGACTGGGGTGAAATCCTGGCCCTGTTGAAATTGATGGGCATTTTGATGCTGACTTCAGGAGAGCCAGGATTTCACTCCAGCATTCAAATATGGGTCACCTGAGAAGCCATGCTGCACAAACAAACCACAGTGGCAGCTTATCCTCTGTGGCCCTCAGATGGGAAGGTTTGTGATAGCCGTACACAGACATCCATTTTCCTTTAGCCGTTGTCACTGTAAACTAGAACTGTTGGTTTTTGTTTTTCCCTAATGTCATTCCCCAGGGAGAGCAGCTAAGGCAGGTCTTTAAATTGTTCAGAAAAAATTTGCCAAGTACCAAAACGCCCTGGGAGGTTAACTTTTTATTCTGTGCTTGTGGCTACATACAAAGGGACTTCCTCACAGATGTCCACTTATTGCTGGACACATTTCCATATTCCCATGGCTGGTCAGCAAAACATCCTGTGCTTTTTAGCTTGCTAGGATCAATACATTTGGAATACAGATCTTCCTGGTTTGGCTGAGTCACAGCTGCACACGCCTTCACAAGTGGAGCTGTGTAAGGCAGGTACCTGCCCTTCCCTACACACATTCTGCAGTAAAATGTTCTCTTCTGGGTTCGCAAGGCACCTAGGACAGGACCCCAAAAGACCATTGTCCATAGCTTGTGGAGTTGGTTTTGAGCTTTCCGTTTCTTTGTGTGAATCCTTTCTTCAGAAAAACATCTGTTCCTGCTTACTCTGCTCTCAGTTTGCTTTCCCTTCCTTTGAGTAACGTTTAGTTATTGCTACTTCGATCCCATCCACCTGTACTAGTGTCGGCCAGTTCAGAAAAGATCTTCTTGCCTACTTTCTTCTGCTACTGTTCCCTCGTTAAAATGCTAACCTGTCCGTTTGATTTATCTCTAGTCAGTAAATTGCTCTGGGAAGGTTGATCTAGAAATATGTTTAGTCCTGCAGTTTCTCAGCTGATTTGAAGAGCAGATAGCTAGACTTACTGGAAGATCACATAGAATCATAGAATATTAGGGTTGGAAGAGACCTCAAGAGGTCATCTAGTCCAATCCCTTGCTCAAAGCAGGAAACCAACTAAATCATCCCAGCCAGAGCTTTGTCAAAAAACCTCTAAAGATGGAGATTCCACCACCTCCCTAGGGAACCCATTCCAGTGCTTCACCACCCTCCTAGTGAAATAGGAAATTTCCTAATATTCAGCGTAGACCTCCCCCACTGCAACTTGAGACCATTGCTCCTCGTTCTGTCATCTGCTACCACTGAGAACAGCCGAGCTCCATCCTCTTTGGAACCCCCCTTCAGGTAGTTGAAGGCTGCTATCAAATGATCACTTCCCTTGATCTGCTAGCAATGCTCCTACTAATGCAGCCCAATATGCCGTTGGCCTTCTTGGCAACAAGGGCACACTGCTGACTCATATATCCAGCTTCTCATCCACTGTAATCCCCAGGTCCTTTTCTGCAGAACTGCTACGTAGCCAATCAGTCCCCAGCCTGTAGCGGTGCACTTGTTTAGCTGCTTCTGATTGTTGCCTGTTGCTGTTCTGGGGTGTGCACCAGTTTGGCCCGGGGTAACCTAGTCAAGAAAAAATTTAGCCAGTAAACAGGTCTGTTAGTTCCTGTATGTTAATCTGTAGGTAATGAGGTGAGTCTTGAACAAAGGAGCATCTGCAAAACAAGCTGTTATAAATATGTATTGGATTCCTGCTGGAGCCCTTCTCATCCACCAAGCTTGCTTTGGATTCGGTTACTGCTGTAGATAGTCAGAGGAGTTGATGGTTAGAGGCTGTGAAACAGTTTACATCCTCCTTTGCTATGATCTCTTTATAAATAGGTCTTTTGTGTTCAGTGGGCAGGGAGATCTGACAGCAGCCTGGACCCATGAGCTGCTTACCTTTAGGGGATTCTAGTGCAAGGTGTCCTTGCATATTAGTTGTTTGCGGTGTTGTAGCCATGCTCATCCCAGGATATTCGAGACAAGTTGGGTGAAGTAATGTCTCTTATTGGACCAACTTCTGTTGGTTAAAGACAAGTTTACACAGAGCTCTTTAAGAATAAAAGATATTACCTCCCCCACCTTGTCTCTCTAGTTCCAGGGACCAATACGGTTACAATAACATTGCATTAAATTCTGGCATTCTCAGCCCAAGGTACAAAGTGACTCCTCATTTATAATTCTTAGCACTGAATACCAAGACTTCTTTGCTTGCAGACTTAATTAATATAACGGTAGTAGCAGGAATAGTTGAAGTTTTAGTTTTTCTTTAGCCTAGTTTTTTATTCTTTGTACTCAAAACAAAGAATGTTGACACTTCATTTGTGCGTCAAAATAAGTTGTTCTAAGTTATATCCATTAACATGTGTTTAAAATTGACTGGTTATTTTCTCTGTAAAATATTGTGTATTTCCTTGCCTATTAATTATGATTCTGTGAAGTAATTTTTGCTTCAACAAGAATATACTGAACTTTCAGAGGTAACTTGGATTCACTATATTTTTAGAAAAGTATTCTTTAAAGGTAACTTTGATCTCCAACTTGAGGTCCTTAGGTGTTATCACAACAGGAACAGAATCCCCATTGTACTGGTTAATACAAAGAGACATGAGAGGGGGAATTGGTCACAATAACATCAAACAGATGTGTGCATGGATTAGTTGTAGGTCTCAATAGTCACAGGTAGTAACGGCTTTTAAAAGCTGAGCAGTTGAGTGTCAGACTGTTTAGAAATACTTGCGTTTTGCTAATATCTATAACACTAATGGAAACTTCAGTGAAAGAGATGCTGAATCTTTATGAAAGATAATCTAATCTATACCTTCAGTTATGGTGTGAGAACTCAGCACACCTCCAGAGATTCTCCTAGAATACTCCAGCAAAATCCGGGAAGACCAGACATAATATCCCTGATATACAGAGAGAGCAGACCCTTCCATATATACTACCTTACATTTTATTTCCGGATTTTAAAAAAAAATATTCCTTTTATAAAAAGAAAAGGAGTACTTGTGGCACCTTAGAGACTAACCAGTTTATTTGAGCATGAGCTTTCGTGAGCTACAGCTCACTTCATCGGATGCATAGCATATCGTGGAAACTGCAGAAGACATTAAACCTGGATTAGTGCTGGAAATGACCCACCTTGATTATCATGCGCATTATAAAGAGAGGTTTCAAAGAGGGATGGGCTATTACCAGCAAGAGAGTGAGTTTGTATGTGTGTGGGGGGGGGGGGGGGGGGGAGGGGGGAAGGGTGAGAAAACCTGGATTTGTGCTGGAAATGGCTCTACTTGATGATCACTTTAGATAAGCTGTTACCAGCAGGAGAGTGGGGTGGGAGGAAGTTTTGTTTCATGGTCTGTGTGTATATAATGTCTTCTGCAGTTTCCACGATATGCTATGCATCCGATGAAGTGAGCTGTAGCTCACGAAAGCTCATGCTCAAATAAACTGGTTAGTCTCTAAGGTGCCACAAGTACTCCTTTTCTTTTTACGAATACAGACTAACACGGCTGTTACTCTGATTCCTTTTATATATCATAATGAAGAACAAAAGGCACAGTGTCAATTTAAAACAATCCTTTGTAGGCCTGCTTTATGTTATTGAGACTTGTACAGTTATTGGTCCATCCATTTACCTCTAATGTGTACACTTGTTTTAAAGATTAAGGAATGTCTCAAAGTGTAGATGTAGATGTGTATGCAAGTTCAGAGAATTTGTGTTCTTTTTCTTGGTAACTATGGGCATTTGTCTGACAACTACATTTCTCCACCTTTTGCTTGTTCAGTACCCAAAATCCTCTCTCTGGTTTCACAGTTGGTTGCTGTGAAGTTGTCATAAACCTGAATTGTGACTTTAGGGGAGGAGCTGATGAGTAGTTCAAAAACAATTATCTTTACATGTTAAATATTTTTCATAATAGAGAAAAAGGGTAACATACAGAAAATATACTGACTGTAAGAAAAATGTGTAGACATATCCATAGAAATTTTCTGGTAGCTCTTTTAAAAACCTTGCCACTTTAAACTTCACTCAGTGAGCAGACCTTAAACTGCTGCACAGGCTGCTGGATAGATTGCACCAAGTGAGAGCTAGCAATGTGTGTCAGGATTGCGCATTCAGAAATGCGAAAAGCAAGGGAGGAAAGGGACTTGTTGGTTGCAGATATTTGATCTGTTTCTTAACATGAGTGCTGGATACTTCTTGTTTTGTGGTGTCTTCAGCTAATGTTCATAAAGATTGCATGTGTTTTTTAAATACCATTTTGGGGTCCTAGTTAACTTGGTGTTTAGGGGGCCAATTACAAATATTTTTGTAGTATTAAACTTAGGCTAGAGCAAAACAGAAAATGCTTAATTCCAACATTAATGTTCCAACATTTTCCCATCTTTCTTGAGTGCGTCAGGAGTGCTTTTCTCCTTAGAATGGGGTGCAAAGCTCACTGAAGGTAATGGAAAGACTTCCATTTATTTCAATGGGCTTTGGATCAGGCCCTCTTCACTGCACAATAAAATCTCATATGATGGTTCTTCCAAAATGTTTCACTTTTTATTTTCTGAATCGTTCTAGTTAAAATACATTGCTTATCGTGAAAGTAAAATATACAGGCACCAGGCAACCTTTGCCACAAAGCTTCATGTGCTCTCTAACCCCAGACTGCAGCAGTGCCTAATCCTCCATTTACAGGCTTCTGAATGGAGGTGAACGGTTGCCGCTGTGATCAAATATGCTCACAATCCTGGACTGCGAACACCATTCTCTTCCACTTGTGAGCCAAATGCAACTTGGGTCTCATCTCCAAGTGGTACCTAGAAGATGGTTAGCCATGCCATTGCTGCCAGTCTGAACTGTCATTTTAGAAGAATGGTATGCATCAATCTGTTTGACCCAAGTCAAGGAAACACACCAGGGAGGCCGCATTTCATAGGCAGCAACTCAGAGTATTGGTGATATAGAATGACAGGTCTTGCTCATGACACTAACTCTGGCATACACAGAGAATTCTAATCAGAAGGCAGGCCAAAGACTCTTTCTTTCTTAATGATAGATATTTTGAAGTTTGGTGGTTGGCTTTTGTCTGCTCCCACCCCAGAGTTTACTTGCAGTTTGCTGTTGGCCATCTTCCAGAAATGTTGGATTTAATTTAATACTTCACGCTTCTGTTTTTCATCTGAGAATCTCGGTGCTGTCAAAACACTAAATCCTCTCCATTAAGCAGAGTGGGGATCGGAAGATCTCAGAGCTTGCCCAGGATCACTCCTCAAGTTGGTGGAAAAAGATGAGCAGAAATTACTGTGCTTAGTTCAAGTCCTCTGCTGTAACCAGCAGACATGCTGCCTTCCAATGCACTGGACATGCACAGATTAAAACAAATATATTATGTAACTGGGGAATAGCTGGGCCCTATTCACTGCCATAAAATGACATCTAATAGTCTGTTTAAAATATGCAGTAATAAGCACGTAAAAATGTATTGAGCTGTTTCTCTCTTCCCCCTCTTCTCCCCCCCTCCCCATAATACAGATGGCTTAACTAAATGTAAAGTGTGCTTTATGGGTAGGGGTGAAGTGTAGGAAGTACTGTTCTCCATTTAAAAGTGAATTATCTCTCTGTATAAAAGAAGCAAAGCGTACTTGTTGAGGTCATCCTGAAAGCATCATCACTAAAAATTATCTGCTGATGCAGAAAATTAGATTTATTCTTATATTAGCATTTCCATAAAAATACAATTATATACAAATTTATATTCTCTAAAAGCTGGTAGTAAACTAGGCTTTCAGGAAAATAGGACACTTATCTTTTAAAGTCCAGTTTCAAATGGCCAGATGGTGCTTACAATATGGAAGCATAAAATTAGTGAGGTGATTCATTGTCTCTTTTTTTAAAGGCAACCTGAGGTAGGAACCTTTCTTGTTGTTCAGTATCATTCCTGTATATTTGTCTGTCAGCAGAAACTACAGCCGTTGCCGAAACATTTCATTTAGTCATCTGAGGTCGATTCAGAGAGTTGTGTGGATAGTCCCTAGTGGGGGGTGTGTGTGACCATTATTTTAAATGTGAAATTTAACCACCAGCTCTGCCTATTCAGTTGTGCTTCAAAGAATATTAAGAGCTAACATACTTGTTTCACTGGGTATTCCTTTAGGTTCCTCCTGTAGTTGCCCAAAGGCAGTGCATAGTGCTACAACTTCGTACTGTTAACGGCATTTGTTAAAATGTTGTGGACCAAAGGTTTTCTGAATTCAGAAATAAACAAGCCATTTTTCATAGTCCTTAATTGCAATTAAACCATTAATTTGTTTGTGCCACTAGATACAAGAAATCTTATCCTGTTGTCATCCTGACACCTTCTTAATGCTGATCTCTGGCTGGGAGTGGATGCTTCTTTAGAACACCAGTCAGCTAAGGGGGAAAAGTCTGTTATGGATGTTTGCATACAGTGAGATGCTTGCAGTAGTAACTGTTCCTGGCCTGACTTCCTGATCTTAATCTGTCATTCCTGATCTTACTCTGTCACTCACGAAAGCTTATGCTCAAATAAATTTGTTAGTCTCTAAGGTGCCACAAGTCCTCCTTTTCTTTTTGTAATTTTAAAAAGAGTATTTGAAGAGTTGAAACTTAAAGAATTGATCTAGGTTTGAATGTCAAGATCCACACCGAACAAATTTGTATATTTCCAGTTCTTTTAAATCAGCTCACATTTTTATCGGTGTCTAAAAACTTAAAGTACTTTTTTTTAATCATTAGCCACTAACTTCTCGAAAGCGTCTGTTTGAAGAAAGCAATGACTGAGATTTAATCTTTGAAATGAGGCAGTTTAAAATGATCAGCAATGACTTTAGATAAATATTTCATTCACTCTTCTCCAAATACACATAAGCCAACAGATGTGCCAGCCTGTCACAGAACTCCAAACCACAAAGAGTTTTTTAACAACACCAGTTTTAAAAAAAATCTTTTGGTGGCATCTCAGTTCAACAAAGCAAAACAAATCCAAGTTCAGAGCTTAGTCTTTTCATTTGTCAGAAATTTATGGTTTTTTAGATAGTTTTGTGTATTGTTAGTTTAACCAATCACTGTCTGTATTACCTGTCTGAGTTTTCCTCCCCTACTCCCCCTTCTTTCTGGAGTTGGAGTAGTAGAAATGATTCATCATGTCACACTTGGTAGTGGCTCTACTTTGTTTGACTTCTCTGTGTGCGCTGCGGAGTGGATTACTGTGATTAGTGCTTTTGCAGCTCTAGTCGCCTGCTGCTGAGCATTTCATTGCTAGATTTATGACTCTTTACTTGAAAATATACTGTGGCTCTAAAGCTTACTGCCAGTTCTGGTGTGTCCTGCTCATGCTGCACAACAAAATTGTGTTGATAAATGCCTTTCTGTTGCTATAGTCCAAAGATGGTGATGTGAGCTACTGATTCGTAAATTCACTTTGTTGGGATGGAGGCGACCTAGAGGGATCCTGAGGAATACCCCACTGTACGGTGTTCCTAATTCAGTCATGCCTCTGCACAGCCTCGCTCCATGAAAGGCCTCAGTCACGCTTACCTCTGTCTGAGAGCCTCACACCTATTCCTCCAGATACTATTGTTAAAGAAAAGGAGGACTTGTGGCACCTTAGAGACTAACAAATTTATTTGAGCATAAGCTTTCGTGAGCTACAGCTCACTTCATTGGATGCATTCAGTGGAAAATACAGTGGGGAGATTTATATACACAGAGAATATGAAACAATGAATGTTACCATACTCACTGTAAGGACAGTGATCAGGTAAGGTGAGCTATGACCAGCAGGAGAGCGGGGGGGGACGGACCTTTTGTAGTGATAATCAAGGTGGGCCATTTCCACACAAAGTAGAACTATCCTCCCCCTCCCCCCACCCCCGCTGTTCCTCAGAGGTTCTTGTCAACTGCTGGAAATGGCCCACCTCGTTACAGTGTGTATGGTAACACCCATTGTTTCACGTTCTCTGTGTATATAAATCTGTTCTCTGTGTATATAAATCTCCCCACTGTATTTTCCACTGAATGCATCCGATGAAGTGAGTTGTAGCTCACGAAAGCTTATGCTCAAATAAATTGGTTAGTCTCTAAGGTGCCACAAGTCCTCCGTTTCTTTTTGCGAATACAGACTAACACGGCTGCTACTCTGAAACCTATTGTTAAAGAGTCCATGCGTCGGACAGAGAGCTTGCTAGCGAATCACAGGGGTGAGGTTGAATCCAAACTGACACCCGCGCCCCCACGTGGCAGTGGACTGCCCTGTCACCAGCTCTGTCGCTGTTGACTAAAGTAAAAGCAAAAGCCGTCCGTTCCCCTGTTTTAATCTACTCCACATTTATACTTGAGAACATCTCCTTTTATTTTGTAGGTATGGTGTGAATATGCGTTGCTTGGCAGCTCGGGTCAACTATAAGACTTTGATCATCATCTGCGCTCTCTTCACTCTGGTCACAGTCCTGCTGTGGAATAGATGCTCCAGTGATAAAACTACTCAGTTTCCCCGAAACCTGAACAATGGCTTCCGAGTAGATGGATTGGAAAAACGAACAGCTTCATCTGAAAGTAACAACTATGTAAATAACCTAGCCAAGCAGCAGAGCGAGGAGGCATCACCCCAAGAGCAGCAGAAAGCACCCCCTGTTGTTGGAGGGTTCAATAGCAATGGAAACAAAATTTTGGGACTTAAATATGAAGAAATTGACTGTCTGATCAATGATGAGCATACAATTAAAGGGAGGAGAGAGGGCAATGAGGTCTTTCTGCCCTTCAGTTGGGTGGAGAAATACTTTGAGGTTTATGGGAAAATTGCTCAGTATGATGGCTATGACAGATTTGAGTTCTCTCATAGCTACTCCAAAGTATATGCACAGAGAGCACCTTACCACCCTGATGGAGTATTCATGTCCTTTGAGGGCTACAATGTAGAAGTTCGAGATAGAGTGAAGTGCATAAGTGGTGTTGAAGGTAGGTGGTGTATGTATTTTACAACTGAATGAAATGCATCTGAAAATTGGCTCTCATAATTTGATATTCAAGATGTTTGTTTTCATTTTCTCAACCTCCCTAAGAAAGAATGGGGATGTGAGTCATGAGTGACATCGAGTTTTTTCTAGTCTGTCCCTTACTGTTCCTCCAGAGTCATCCTGACAGCTCTAATTTTGGTTTACAGCGGACACCTGCAGTACTAGAACGTGCTCTAATGCTTTACTAGCACCCGTGGAGAGAGATGACAAACCATACGGCAGAGCTCTGCCATACAATAGCCTATGGCTAAACTGTCTTTTGCATTTTGTCTTTCTGTTGTATTTAACAAGATTATGAATTGTATTTGTTTAGGTTTATAAATGTCTGATTTAGCACAACAATGTAAGCTTCTGCTTTGGAACATTTTTAGAGCAAAACAATAAATGTGTACAAGCAGAAAACAGTACAAGGTTAGATTCTTCCAGATCTAGGTTAGCCTAGCACAGGCTTTATGCAACAAGGTAACAGAATCACTGCGATTTCTGAAGACCAGATAAGAGTATTTCTTCAAATTGGAGAGTTCATGCTTTTCTGTGTAATTACAGGAGAGATTTCGAAGAATGGTGTGAGCTGAATGGGAAGGCATTTAAGCCATTAAAGCTTTATCTCATAAGACTCTGAATAAAATTACAGGACAGTAGAACTTTTCTAATTTGCTGAGCCACTCAATCGATAATTCGTACACAAACAGCTCTCATTCCACTTCATAGGAAAGATTTAATAGCAGAAAACTCTAGCAAGATCTCATAACTAAGAATTAATTACTTTTACAAAACGTACTACGGAAAACTTACTGGCATACTGTCATATACTGTAAATAACTAAAACTAAACTGCACTTGTGAAATAAATGAACAAAGTGCATTAATGTGGTGGTGTATTCCTGAGTTTATCCTAACAATTAACTTACTAGTTTGAAAAATTCATTAATTTGTGATGTTTCATTGTATGCTAGTATCAGTTCTTACTTCCAGAGTAGGGTCACTTCTAAACCCCTGAACATCAGTAGATTAGTTTGTTTTAAAAGATGCACAGGAGTGAATGAACCATGTCTGAATTAATCATGATACGATGTGCTATGATCTTTTCAGGTTATATTATCACATTCCCACTAATTTAGATATCAACCAAGCAAATACTATTCTATCTTTTCAGTCAATGTATTAAATTATTTTAGTCTCTGGAATATATTTTGAAAAAATATAAGATGCCCTATCAAACACATTTCTAAAAACTACTATTTTTAATGGACATGGTGTTAAAATATCTCTCCAAAACTATTGAATTCAATTCTTTAAATTCATGTTCTTTTCCTGTGTTCTGTAACTGCCATTTTGGGTTCATTGTAGCTGCTTTTAAAAATTCACCTTATCTTAATGTTGGGCATTCGCTAGATGACATCTTAGCCCTAATATCTCAAAATGTAGAGGTATCCTCCTCCTGTTTTTAAACGGCCACCTTCCTTTGGAATGAGATGGAAAGAGAGGAAGGACATCTGGAGCTGTTCTTGTGCTCTACAAGAAAGGTGTTTACTAATTCTACACATTCCGCTTCAATTGGGTTGCAAGGTGGCCTAGCTCTGAATGTAGACTCGACTCCCACCCCCCACCCCACCCCCGGGCTTGTCTATATTTCAAACACTAGCACGGCACAGCTGCAGTGCTTCAGTGTAGACACCATCTATGCTGACAGGAGAGGTTCTCCCATTGGCGTAGGTAATCCACCTCCTCAAGAGGTGGTGGCTAGATCAATGGAAGAATTCTTGTCCACCACACACTGTCTACATTGGGGTTAGGTTGGCATAGCTCCATGTGTCGGGGTGTGGATTTTGCACACTCCTGAGAGACGTAGCTATGCCGATGTAAGTTCTGAGCATAGACCAACCCTAAGATGCCTGACTATAATTCGTCTCTGTTTGGAGGGAAAAGGGAGAGTACATGCCTAAGTTCCCTCTAAGCTGCGCGGCTGTGCAGCAGCCTATTAAGCGCCACACAAGCGCTCAGGGCTGCGGTGGGGAGAGATGCCTCTCCCCTGGCCCCAAAGCAGCCCCAGACCTGCCGTGGCCCGAGGAGGCGTCACGCATCACCTCCATATTGGTGCACATAACAAAATTCATTCCGCACATACCTGGGAAAAATTAGAGGGAACACAGGTGCATGCTGAGTCTTGTGACTCTCCCAAAATTACAAATAAATTAAAGACCCAATAAGCAGCACATATGCGCAAAGAGGGGAATTTTTAATGAAACAGACAATAGATTAGAAAGTCCTATGTAGAATATCATTTAGAAAGTCTGGTTATCTACATCAGACTTTCTAATTGATGGTCTATTTCATTAAAAATTCCCCTCTTTGCGCATACGTGGTGCTCAATGTGCTGTCAGTCTTGGTTGTTAAATGTAGAATATATCTGGAAGATCACTGCAGTTAGTCACTTTGCAGTACTGCTGACTTTTAGGCTGAAAAGCGAAGTGAAGCTGCAATACAAAACCAAGCAAGACAAGTTCTGGAGCATCTCAACTGCAAAATATGTAGGCTCCATGCAGATCTGGAATATGTCTAGCTGCTGTATATTTCAGCCACAAATTTCTGTGAATGAATTTAATCAAAGTGTCAAGTGTCATTTACCTACAAACTTGGCTTTCTGCATTATGCCATTTAGAGCTGTCGTCGTGCAATGTGGTGCCAAGAGCCCTAATGTGGTTGGGGAAATAGACTTGCTAGCATCTGGCAGACAGGTTTCAGGGGAGAAATAACAACTGTGTGTGGGGGAGAGGATGGATATTAAAGTAAAACCGTTTGAAAAGGTTTTAGGTTTCAAATGCAAACTAATAGAACGATGCAAGATGATAGAGTAGTTCTTATCACCTAGATGGAATGAAGAAGAGCTCATGTTATATTTTTACCTTGTCTCTTTTTTACAAGGTAATATGTTGCCTTGTGTCCTGTGACCTGGACAATTCAATCATGTCATCTTCTTAAATTAACAGCTACAAGTAAAGCTTTTACAGCAGATTTCATCTTCTGATCCCAATACAGGCACCCTTAACTGAGAACACTTATTAATACTAAGTGAGCTAGCTTCCAGCAGTTGAGATAATACAGAGTACTTAAATATTTCCCTTGATGCTTTTACTCTTCAGGCAGAAGTAGTCCATCAAGTTACTTTCAGGAACACTTACTATTAGTAACATGAAGCACTGATAATCTATGAAAGTGTATCTTCTTTAATTTAGTTTAATCTTTTCATTACACCAGGTTCCAGGGCTAGCTAGCTTCCAAGTTGGACATTTGCAAGGGACAAAAATGGTGCAAATGCCACTGTATTTTTCACTTTTAACTTTCTTCACTTTGTGCCATTCAAAGGTTTGAAGGGCTGGAATCCTGTTTCCTACCGGGGGTTCAAGACACTTTCCATTTTAAGGTTCAGCTTTGAGACTAAGTTGGAAGACCAGTAAATCATGTTTGTTAAACTCCAGCAAGTTTTGGAAAAAGTATTTTATCCATGCTTCATGCTGTGTGTGCATTTCCTTTCATGTTACCATTTATCCAGATATTGGCATATAAATTAGAGCCTCTTTCCATATACTAAGGCTCCTCTTGCCTTCCCCATTCAGTCAGTGATGTGACATGTTTATCAGTTATGGCTATGATAATGAGGGTGTCCCTCACTGAATGGACATTAGTGAGTGCTTTGGGCAGAAGGAAACTGATTACAAGGTGGGGGGAGCTCTTTTTAAGCACATCATGGCGGTTGGTCATGACAGAGAATGTTAGAAAATGTGTATTGATGAATGAGGTTTCAAGAGCATTACATTACACAGTGAGCTTCAGTTATACAAATTACCAGGTTGTAGCAGGTCTCTGGGGGCCCAACTGTTAGCAGATGTTGGAGCTCTGCACAGATGTGCCAGTTAATTCTTATTGACTGATTTTGGTAGATGTAGACAAAGGTTTAGGTTGCCATGTTTTTTATTTATATGTTGAGCTAAACCTGAAGAAAAGTTTAGATCAGAGAGTACGTGTAAATTCTGCAAAGAGCAGGGTGGGGGAAATCTCTGATTACACAGACATTATTTCAGGATGTATTTGTAATAGCTTTATAGTTTGGGAGCTGTAACAGTTTAGATTTGCAAGTATTGAGTAAAATTGCAGGTTCAACATGAAAAAATGCTAGTAAAATTCTACTAATGTTGTTTTACATTTAATTTGCAAAGATTTATGTGGTATTAGAGGGATTTCATGGTCTCCAGAGTGGAAGGAAAAATCCATAAAAATGTTTGTGTATTAAAGTCTGGTATTCCAATAAGCAAGTAAATGCCCGGGTATGGTAGAACATGGTGAGAACTTCACTTTGCCTTCTGCCTCTGGTCGGTTTTGATATCAGTTTTTAGTATTTGCAGACCTTGGTAAAAAGGAGAGTAATTTGTCTGTGCCTGAGAACTAATGGTGATAGCTACTTCTGGTAAATGGCATTCATTTATGTAAAACTGTGGGGGGAGAAAAGGGGAGACAGAATTCTAAACTCTGTTTTAAATGTTCTAACAATTATGTGTTTTTCCTATATTACAGGTGTGCCATTATCCACACAGTGGGGACCTCAAGGCTATTTCTACCCAATCCAGATTGCACAATATGGGCTAAGTCATTATAGTAAAAATCTGACTGAGAGACCACCTCACATAGAGGTGTATGAAACAGCAGAAGACAAAGACAAAAGCAGCAGACCCATTGATTGGACTGTACCAAAAGGCTGTTCTGTTTCAACAGTACCTGATAAATTCAGGTTCACTAATGTTAAACAGTTTGTCGCTCCAGGTGTGTTGTTGTAACTACATCGCAGATAAGCCATTTGTGTCAATTTTGTGCAGATGTTACCACGGGAGTCCTTTATTAAATACATATGTATATAACCTTGTTGACTTTTCATCTTTGAAATCTCACCTGAAAACCTGTCTTCTCCTTTGTCTGTCTGTCTCTTATTTTCCTTCTATCTTATCTCTCAACTTTGTAACTAACTCTAAAGTGAACAGAAGCTGTATTATAGAAGAGATTTTACCACACAGATAAAGAACAGAAAAGCTCCAGATGAAATTCTGCAGCCTTTAGTTGCCATGCCTATTACAGAACTAGGAGGAAGCAAATAACCTGGGAACCAGTCTGTAGAATAAGAAATGGGAGTAAAATAAATTCCACAATCTTAGTGCTAACGAATTACAGATAGGGTGAACCTGCAATATCCTCTTTACAGGCTTAACTGCATGGACTCCATCAGTGTTTCCATTATCAATCCCTGTGTTCTAAGATTTTTCATTAGAATGTGAATGTTGCGCTGAAACTCAGCATACAAGTTTTACGATATTTAGTTTGTCAATTCAGGCCTTCCTAAGCCTAAGGAAAGAGGACAAGCTGGACTACATGTGGCTTCAGGCTTTTTTAAATGTTCTATTTCTCTGTAACAGTACTGCAGATTCATGCAGCAAGGGTTAATCCATAAGGTGGGTTTAGCATGTCTTGTACATGTATTAAAATAACCAACATGTTCAAAACCCTCCTGAACTGAAAGATGTACTACTGTTTAATGGAGGAAATCAAGAATGTCTAATTCTGTAACCTGCCATCTGTTTCATTATGCATGAGCTTTCGTGCACAGGATGGCTCTGGAATCGGGCCCAAGGTGTTCAGGTATTCTTAAGGGATCTAGCACAATTGCTTTATGCACCATTGCTGGTAGAATCTGACCCTAAAACTCCAAAGTAGCTGATGATTGGAGGGTCATCTCAGCATAGGAGGATCCTCCAGTGGTGTAGT
This sequence comes from Chelonia mydas, assembly GCF_015237465.2. NCBI lineage: Eukaryota > Metazoa > Chordata > Testudines > Cheloniidae > Chelonia > Chelonia mydas. The sequence goes on from NC_051250.2 coordinate 80,448,464, forward strand.
GGCTTCCTGCTGCCAGTGTAAGGGAGTATGGCTGGGGAAGAGCTATAACGAGGGCTTCCCTGTGCCCTGCTGAGTCCCAGCTACCATGTGAGTCCCTTGGGGGTGGCTGAGGTAATGTCAAATAGCCTTCAGGCTGCTCTAAGTGACACCCAGCTACAACTAGCCTAGGTGGGGAGCGAAAGGTTACTTTCCCAGCTGCACTGTTTGCTTGGCAGTTGTAGCCAATGTTCGAGCCTTTGTTCTTACCCAGCCCCTCTGAGTTTTCCCAGTCAGTATGTATATACCTGTTAAGACACTATGTGCCTACGGCTCCTTTCTCCACTCAGGGTTCTAAAATATACTTTTACTTCCTCTGAGTTGTCATCTACTGTTTCATACGTAACAAAACAAACCATCAATACAACAGAGTGCATTATTTTATGCAACATTTTCCCCTTGTACTAAGACAGCCTCATTAGTAAGGACTGAATGTATTTTTCTCCCTAATCAATACCCATTAGAATTAATGAGTCCATTACTTAAAAAGACAATGAAGTAATTTTAGTCAGCACCTTAGGCCTGGGTCTCTAAGGAAAAAGTTGTTAGAACACTCTTGTGTCTTTGTAGTAGATAAATATAAGGAAGAGGAAAGGTTATAAGATCTCTTATGTATTCTCCCCTCATCCTTTATTGATGGCAGAGTAATCTTCAGACCTTGAAGGCCACAGTACGAATCCACTCATCTTAGATGGCCTTAAGTAATGGATTTATAGGTGCTTAATGCAGTACAAGTAATGGGCAACCTTTAGGGGTTTTTTGGTTTTTTATTTGGTTCTTAACTTTTTGCCCCTCTTCCCATAGTGTTTTGTATGGTAGAAAGCAAAAGGAATAAGTAGAAATGATAGATGGGGACAGTCAACTTTTTAACATTTTTTTTATAAAGAATTAATTTTACATAATTTTGTTGGTGGTGTGTGTTAGTCATTCACAGAAAGAAGAACACTAGTGTAACAAAGCACTGCTATTTCTCTACTCCAAAGACAGACGCTGAACTTCAGAGCTTAAACGAAATAAAGCTTTATTTTAAAAAACAACATAAAATTCAATCATAAAGGCGATACGATAGAACTGACATTGTACAGTGCAGCATGTGAAACTACAGTCTTGATGCAAAGCATAATGGATTAGTTTGGTAGATGGGGAAAGCCTTGTATTCTTGAGGGAATGTGGGTCATAACTCTGTTGTTGTTCCTAGAAATATTTATGGGGTATTTCACACATCAAGGAGCACAAGCAAGGAAACAATCACCTTTCACACATGAGAATTTTATTCCATTAAAAACATTAATTTAAAATGACTGTCTTTAAATGTTTATCATACCTCTGAGCTTTCAAAACTACAAGATCTGTACAGTCTTACAAACTAATTAGCTGATTGATCATCTACTACAGTTTGGGGGGGGATTTGGTTTTATACTTAAAAGCTAATGTGTGAGGAAACAGGGTTTCTTTATGGTGTGTTGCTTTGAAACCTTATTTAATTGTTGACATACGTTTTTAAAAAAAAAAAAAATAAAACCAGACAGCTGAGTTTTGCCCTTGTAGGGGTTAATAAATTAAAATGTAAACTTGCTTTGTGTTCATTTTTCCACTAAATTGATCAGTTCCCTGCTCTTGCAACTGTCAAGCAGGCAAAACCTCAGCTAATAGATTTTAATTTTGGTCCCAATGGATCTCTAACTACCTGTTTCTTTCTCAGTTCTCCAAGCTGTTTTGCTTAATGTGGCTCTAGTCTGAAGTGTGACTAAAAATGGCAAAGCTGGGGCTCCATGTTTTTTCCCCCTCAATTTCCGTTTCAAATATTTTCAGTTTGCAGCTAGAAAGAGTTCTTTTCTAATAAGCTCAGTAGAATCTGTGTAAATCAAATTGGGTTCTTTCCTTCTGGTGCATCACCAGTAACAGATGTACTGCAGGTCCAATTAGGTCCTCAATTATGCTTGTGCAACACCCATTGCCTTCAGTAGATTTGCACAGTTAGCTGGTGGGCCCTGTGGTGGAACTTGGTAAACGTCTAAGCTGATGACAGTAGAATCTGCCGTGGGGAGATTTACCTTTTATTTCAGCTATACAAGCAGGGGTACTGGAACAGTTTGGATAGTGGGGGTGCTGAGAGCCATTGAATCAAACTGTAAACTCTGTATAGGATGGAAACCACTTCAAGCCAGGGGGTGTGACAGTACCCCTAGTTTCAGCAACTATGTATACAGTTTTCTGACTGGGGAACTGAAGAGAAGTGGGCAGTTAATAATCTGTTGGCACAAATCATGTCAACTGCTTTATGTGACAAGTTCCAGAATATGTAATGCCAGATTAGTGTCAGACACCCAATCTGCACACACAAAATCGGATTTTTATTGAAAGATGACTTACAATGTAAAGTGACTCTTTCTTCTGCTTTTCTTTCTTTGAATCATAACCGGCTGGAACAAATTGCCCACACTGTGTTACTAGAATGCCAGACCTGATTAGGGTAAGATTTATTGTAGCTAGAGGGGTTTATATTTTTTGAATTGTGTGGCTTGGTTAGTTCATATTGCGGTCTACTATGGATAGCTTAATACTACCAAACATATTTCAGGTTCTCAGTAATGCAGTCCATCTACCTCTTTTCATCTCACCCTCTCTCTGGCTCCTCTTATGCCAGCTGTCCTGTGCCTGAAGAGTCCATTTTGGCATCTGCGTTACATCCGGGGTATTAATCAGCTAGCATAGGATCCTGAAGAAGCAGTTTGGCCAATACCTTGGCACTGCTCCTAGACCGAATGCAGCAATGCATTAATGTAGAATAGAGGAGGGAGATTTTCCCTTATGGTACGGGAAGTCATCCTTGACCCATTAATTGATGCTGTGTTCTTAATTTAGTAATAAGCAATAATGAACTGACACACACAATGGAAACACAGATTTTAGGTTAAGTGCCCTTGAATTATTTCAGATTTTTATCTGGCAAACCTAATTGCATGGTGTAACTTCCTTCTAAATGTTCTATTAATATACATCCTGGCGGATCATTTTTACCCCTAACCATTTCATTTTGTGTTTTGTATTTTTTCCAGAAAATACCGAAGGGGCGTCTCTGCAGCTTGGGAACTCAAGAGATTTTATTATTTCTTTTGACCTCAAATTCATCACAAATGGGAGCATATCTGTGGTTCTAGAAACAACTGAGAAGAACCAGCTCTTCACCATACACTATGTCTCGAACACTCAGCTGATCGCTTTTAAAGACCGAGATATTTACTATGGCATTGGACCTAGGACCAGTTGGAGCACAGTCACAAGAGATCTGGTAACTGACTTAAGGAAAGGAGTGGGTCTCTCCAACACAAAAGCTGTGAAGCAGACAAAAATAATGCCTAAAAAAGTGATTAGGTTGATCACGAAGGGAAAAGGCTTTATTGATAACATCACTATATCGACAACTGCCCACATGGCAGCTTTTTTTGCTGCGAGCGATTGGCTAGTGAGGAACCAGGATGAAAAAGGTGGCTGGCCAATTATGGTGACACGGAAGTTAGGGGAAGGGTTTAAATCTTTAGACCCTGGCTGGTACTCTGCTATGGCACAAGGGCAGGCCATTTCAACGTTAGTCAGGGCTTATCTGTTAACAAAAGACCACACATTCCTCAACTCAGCTTTACAGGCAACAGCACCTTACAAGCTCCCGTCAGAGCAGCATGGAGTGAGAGCTGTCTTTATGAACAAACATGACTGGTATGAAGAGTACCCAACCTCTCCTAGCTCATTTGTTTTAAACGGTTTCATGTACTCTCTGATTGGACTGTATGACTTAAAAGAAACTGCAGGTGAGAAGCTAGGGAAAGAGGCAAAGTCTCTCTATGATCGAGGCATGGAGTCCCTGAAAGCCATGCTTCCATTCTATGATACAGGCTCAGGAACGATCTATGACCTCCGTCATTTCATGCTCAGCTCTGCTCCCAACTTGGCCCGGTGGGACTATCACACCACCCACATAAACCAACTCCAGCTATTAAGCACGATCGACGAGTCCCCAATTTTCAAAGAATTCGTCAAGAGATGGAAGAGCTACCTTAAAGGTGGCAGGGCAAAGCACAACTAGAGCTCACAACCAAAACCCCGTTTCAGCTATCTGCTGTTGACAGGAATTATTGGACTCCTTAAAGCTAAACAAAGGTACATTTTAAAAGGTTGCATACTAAGTTTTTTGTGGACTATTTCAAAGTGGTCCTCAAAACTGATCTTCAGAAAGTAATTGCATTCCAGCGTGGGAATACCTCTGTCTGGGAGGTAGAATTTGAGGCAGGGGTCCAGTCAAAGGACGGAATAAAAGCTGGTACTTTAATGTATTTACCTGCCCATATAGTGTTCCATAGCGAAATTATTCGCACTGGACAAAATCCATTTATACTCCTGGGTTTGTGGGGGAAGTTTTTTATTTTTCCTTTTTGTAGGAAAAAGATGATTTACAGAAGCCATACAGGTCTCTAAAGTCCAGCACTTGCCTGAAAAGTTAGTATGTGGCCTCTTTTAAAATGGAATTATCTGTATATATGTTGGAAACAGAATTACAGATCATGTGATGTAATGCAGTAAATGTGTATTTACTTGTAACCTGGGTAGTCGACAGTGTATCTTTTTAAAAGTGTTTCTTTAATACAAATTCTTTTCTTGGGGGGAGAAAAATACACAAAATTTGTTTTAAATTCTATATATCGAGGAATATGTTGAACATATGGTTTCTTTAAAGATGTGTAAATGGAAAACACACACAGCCAGCATTCAGGCTTCTTAAATTATGTAAGCACAACTCAAAGTGGGATTAGTTGACTGCACAAAAACTGCAAGCATGCCATTTAAATTTGAATTTACAGTCATATTTGAGGCTTGCTAATCAACATTCCCCCCCATGTAGTTGGAATCTCTTGTTGTGGAATCTGATGTTTTGTACTGTATTTTCACCCACACTTGAGAGGTTTCTGTATCAATATGATTTTTTCTAGCGATTTAATTTTTAAACTGTTTTTAAAAAGTGGATCAAGCATTTTAAATGTTAATTACAATCTAGGTCTCTACACTTAGTTATACCCACAATATTGGCTTAATTTTTTATATTAATTCTCAGTTGCTCTGACAACTGAGTACTTGTGCAATAACTGAATGTGTCGAACCCATGCATTCAGTGACATACATTATTGTTCAGAATTAACCTGAAATTTCCTTTTATATTTATAAAGTCTTTTCAGTAGCCATTACAGTCTTTCATTTCAACATGTGTAGTGCCCGATCAGATTCACGGCCGTGAAAAACGCATCATGGACCATGAAATCTGATCTCCCCCATGAAATCTGGCTATTGTAAGGGAGGGGCAGGGCTGGGGGCGCCCCAGCCACAGGGCCTCCTACCATGGGCTGGGCTCCAGCTGCTAGTCCCAGCCCAGGCTGGAGAGGGATGGGACTACTTCTTCCACTGCAGAGGCTGCTCCTAGAGCTGGGTCAGACCCACCTCCGGGAACCTCTCGCGGCGGCAGGAAGCACTGCAGCTGCTTGCTGCGACAGCCCCCCGACCTGGGCAGAGAGGAGCCCCCCGACCTGGGCAGAGAGGCTGCAGCCCTAGCTGTCAGCCCCCGATCCTGGTGGAGAGGCTGCAGGAGAGCCCGGACATATGGTAACCCACCTCCCCATACCTTGCAACGTTTGCTTCTGCACTGCTGGCTTTAGAGCTTGGCATCCAGCCAGCAGCCGCTGCTCTCCAGCTGCCCAGTTCTGCCAGCAGCAGCGCGGAAGTGAGGGTGGCAATCCCGCTGCCCCATGTTGGGTCAGGACCCCCACAGTTACAACAAACTGTAAAATTTCAGATGGAATCATATGAAAGTGTGAAACTTACTATTTTTAAAATCCTATGAAAGTGAAATTGACTAAAATGATCCATGCATTTGGTAGGCCTCTAAACATGTGTGTTGCCTCTTTGTAGTTCGAAGAGAGTAAACAAACCAACTCATGTCATTGGACCAATACTGTTTTTAGGGTAGTCTGCATCACTAATATCTGCTAATATTTTGGTCAGTACAGATTATGAATCCCAGACCTTTAAGTTGTAGACACATTCCAGTATGGTAAAGTATACACACGAGTAACAGATTTTTTTTGTCCGTTTGGTCCTGTTGTATGTTACTTATTTCTTGTGTGATTTTAAAAAAAAAAAATACCAAGGAGAGTTTGAGTGGGGAGAGATGTTTGTATTGGGGACAAAATAAATTCAAACCACTGAAAGGAGAGATGTGGCAGATCACAGTAAGACTTTAAAGCCTTTTCTATTTTGCTCACCAATGCATGAAACAGGTTTGTAGTTCTTTTGATCTTTGCAAACACACATGATCATATTGATTCCTACAAAAAGTAGATGTCACAGCAGAACTATTTTGAACCCTAAAATCTTTATCAATACCAAAGTGTTCAGAGAGGAGATTTTCCTCAAATTACAAAAAAGGGGGAAAAAACTACTTCTGCGATGGCTGATCACTATCTGAGAGTGAAAGAGAGATCCTTCTGGTGTGTTTCCTCAACATTATACCCATTTTAGATTTGGAGAATCAAATGAGAAGGTTTGGGTACTGCTTCTGTGACAAATATCAGTGCCTTAACAATGTGAACACCTTTTCCAACTGAATTAGGAAAAGAGTGTTAAAAACAAATAGTGGCATTGATCTTTCCATGTTTCATGCCTCACATTGGAGTCCATCCGGCAGCAGACAAATAGATTTGTTAAGAAACATAGGTTAGTCATTTCAGCTGAGAAACTGATGTTGTACCATTCTATTTTTAACGCAGTCTCCATTGCATTTTTGTTGTTTGTGTGCATATGCATGTAAATTAAGCAATCAACCAGGAGTGCTTATGGAACCTAACGCATGGATTCCTCTTCGTTTTTAAAAAAGAAGTGCGCTGTGGGAGAGCATTAATAGACACCATTGCCGGTAATTTCATTTATTTGATTTCACTGAATAATAATCCCTTTTGTACCTCTGTTTTTAAACTTGCAAAAGATCTCCGATGCTAAGATCTGTTTAACCCATTCGCTAGGATTACTGTACATGTCTATTTCATTAGAAACACAGTGCACGTGGGTGTGTGCAAACCAGAGACACAAGCACAACTATACAAGTGTGGCAGTGCTGTTTTTCTCGGCCATTGTGAGACATTCACTGAAAGCTGCTATTTTCGCTCACTTTGTAATTGTACTTTATTCTTTTCTACATTTTACATGGGGGGTACACACCATGTGTTAAATATGCAATAAATTGTTTACAGGATGCCCTTCTAAAGGGTAGTCCTTTGTAAAGCTGTATAGACTTTGCAGTTTAAGCACAATGTGCACATGTTAGTTTTATATACAGCAGGACAGGATTTTTTGCAGAGGGAAAGAGATCCTATTATGTTTATATACAAAGTAAATGGATCAACATTTGTGCTTAATGTAAAGCTGCTTTATAAAATTGTAAAATAAAAATTTTTATCTTAAGACATGGTTTTGGGTGTTACATTTTAATTAACATATATATATCACCTGCATGAGAAAATGTAATTGCTTGATTGCACATAAGTAAAAACAAACCCATTATGTGGCTAACAGTCTTCCTAATGGTTTGATAAATGTCCTCTTTCGGGATACCGTATCCTCGAAGCAATGACCCTCTGTGGCAGGGCTGGGCAAACTTTTTGGCCTAAGGGCCACATCTGGGTATGAAAATTGTATGACATGAAATTGTGGGTTGGGGTGCAGGCTCCGGCTGTGGGTGCGGGTTCTAGGATGGGGCAAGAAATAAGGAGTTCAGGGTGTGGGAGGGGGATCAGGGCTGGGGCAGGGGATTGGGGCACAGGACAAGGTCAGGGGTTCAGGCTCCGGGGAGTGCTTACCTCAAGCAGCTCCCAGAAGCAGCAGCATGTCCCCTCTCCGGCTCCTATGCAGAGGCATGGCACCAGCTCTGCGTGCTGCCCTGTCTGCAGGCGCTGCCCCTGCAGCTCCCATTGGCCACGGTTCCTGGCCAATGGGAGCTGCAGAGCCGGTGCTTGGGGCAGGGGCAGTGTGTGGAGCCCCCTGGCTACCCCTACATGTAGGAGCCGGAGGGGGGACATGCCACTGCTTCTGGGAGCCTTGTGGAGCCAGGTAAGCCCCCAACCCCGCTCCCCGGCTGGAGCTCGAGAGCCAGATTAAAAGGTCTGAAGGGCCGAATGCGGCCCGTGAGCCTTAGTTTGCCCACCCCTGCTCTACAGTGAAGGTGGAGCAGGCTCTTTCTGCCTCTTCCTAGCTTGCTTGTTGTGGCTTCTTTTCATCTTTGAGGTGACTTTCCCTCATACCTCTGATCCCCAGCCTCCCAAATAAGCTTGATACTGTCACTCATTTCCACTAAAGGGCCCCAGAACCTAAATATATTTAATTCTCATATTGTTTGATCATTGAACAATAAACTAATGAAGCAAATGGATGGTCTGCATTTGCCGTAATCTATACAAGAGTGTTACCAGTCTCATTTTTACCTATAGCTTTAGCTAAATACATCTTACGTAAATATGTCTGCCTTACTTGTAGGTATAAAAGTTAAACCTGTTTTTTTTGTTAAGGCTACTAAAGTTTAACTTCAATTGAAATTGCAACAAAAAGGGAATTCGGGGCCCCTTGAATTTTATTCTGCAAGGCTTTTACTGTTCCATGACTGAAGTGAAACCTCCTGCTTTAACACACAGGGACAGCAAATTTAGAAATACCTTGCTAGTCGCTGCTGTGGCCTCGGTCACTATTAGCTTGGAGGTGAAAAGTCAGATTTTTAGCTGCAAAGAACATTCTGACCTACATAAGTATGTAAACCGCGAGTTAATGTGTCTTTTTAACAACTTCATACAATTCAAATAGCTAGAACATGCCTCTGCTACAATGATGCAGATTTTCCAGCATCTTTCCTCAACTATTTGGACGAAAGTATTGATTTTCATTACTTAGCAATTTGTTGAGAATGTCTGAACTGAAAATAGAAGTGAATTTAAATATGTTGTCTTGGTGATGAATTTGAATGTTTGCTGCTCAATTTGTGGTGAAAGGAGATACATTTACCGTCTGCCTACAATGATTGATAACTTGCACGTGTGCATTACATTTCCTGAATGTTAAATAGTTCTCTTCTATCACTTACTAATCCTCTTCCAAAAATGGAAGGAGCTATTTAAATGACACAAGTGCTCAGCATTTTAGTGTGTTAAACAAGGTTGGTTTTTGCTATGGTGAAGTGCGAATGGTGCTACAAATGAGTTTTTAGGACAGTACGGTGCTCTTTAAATACAGCATTCTTTAATATTTAATCTGCAGCCAGGGAGATTTAGGTTAGATATTAAGAAACCCTTTCTATCTATAAGGATAGTTAAGCTCTGGAATATACTACTAAGGGAGGTTATGGAATTCCCATCATTGGAGTTTAAGAACATGCTGAACAAACATCTGTCAGGGCTGGTCTAGGTTAACTTGGTCCTGCCTCAGCTCTGGGGGCTGGACTTGACTTCTCAAGGTCCCTTCCAGCCCTGCGTTTTCTAGGATTCTATAACCCTATAGAGGAGTTGTCAGTAAGTAACTCACATAACCCTCACCAGAGGTTTAGCAATGTGAAGACCACAGTCTTTCTTTTGTCATGCTACAGTCTTGCTTTAAAAATGTGTACTGGCAGGAAGGCAGGATGGCGGTGACACGGGTTGGTCTAGAGCAGGGGTGGGCAAACTTCTTGGCCTGAGGGCACATATGGGTATGAAAATTGTATGGCGGGCCATGAATGCTCATTAAATTGGGGGAGGGGGTGCGGGTTCTGGGGTGGGGCAAGAAATGAGTTCAGGGTGCGGGAGGGGGCTCTGGGCTGGGGCAGAGGGTTGGGATGCGGGAGAGGGTGAGGGCTCCGGCTGGAGGTGCTAGCTCTAGGGTGGGGCCAGGGATGAGGGGTTTGGGGTGCAGGAGTGTGCTGCGGGTTGGGACCGAGGGGTTCAGAGGGCAGGAGGGGGATCAGGGCTGAGGCAAGAGGTTGGGGCACAGGAAGTGGTCAGGGGTTCAGGCTCTGGGTAGCGCTTACCTCAAGCAGCTCCTGGAAGTAGCGGCATGTCCCCCCTCCGGCTCCTATGCGGAGGTGTGGCGCCAGCCAGGTGTCTGCATGCTACTCCATCTGCAGGCGCTGTCCCTGCAGCTCCCAGTGGCCACAGTTCCTGGCCAATGGGAGCTGCAGAGCTGGTGCTTGGGGCGGGGGCAGTGTGTGGAGCCCCCTGGCTGCTCCTGTGTGTAGGAGCCGGAGGAGGGACATGGTGCTGCTTCCGGGAACTGCGTGGAGCCAGGCAAGCCCCGACCCTGCTCCCCAGCTGGAGCTCCAGGGCTAGATTAAAAGGTCTGATGGGCTGAATGCGGCCCACGAGCTGTAGTTTGCCCACTCCTGACCTAGAGTTTTTTGTTACTGTTGAGCTAATTCCTTCTCCATGCTTTGCCTTATTGATTGTCACAATAAGCTTTGTTTTTGTTAAATCATGTGGTGAAACTGCTTCTCTTCGAACTAGTATTTTGCCCGTGTATAGCACCTTTTGCCCAAGGATTTTTTCAGTGCTTCATGCTTGTGCAGAAATACTCTCCCATTAGATGGTTAAACCCAGGCACATAGCTGTGACTTGCCTACACTCTTACAGCAAATCACTGTTGGAGTTGGCAGTAGAACCCAGATCTTCTGCTCCTCACCACTGGGCCTTTGATAGGAATGATCCTTTAACGAAAATTATCATGGATATGCCTTCTCTAGTATCTGTGAATGGCAACCCATGCGGCTCCATCTGACATGAAGTTGGGGTTTCTGTTCTTTCAGGGATCATGTACGTAACCCAGTGAACTCAAGTGACATTTAACGAGTAAACAACATCTCTTCAGAAAGCTAGAGAGAAACCTCCCACCAATGTGGACTATTTCTATTCCCCTGAACAAGAAGACAATGGAAGCTGGTGTCTGCTCAGTCATCTTGTCTTCTAAGTGGTTTCTTTGTTTATCCACTTCCAGTAATTCAGGAAATCACCACTTCTGGAGAAAAAGGTAGGAGCCTGGTGGAGATGGGTCCAATCACCATCTACTGGAAAGCAACACCTGGGGACCTTGGCACTGGTGCTCAAACCAGCCTCAAAGCCTTTTGTTCCCTGAGTGCCTGCATCTTGTTCTATACCATCTGGTCCCTTCCCTTGGGCAGCTGGGAAAACAGAAATCTGAGGAGTCCTAGACAAGACTCACTTTGAGCTTGATGATTTTTTTGCTCTCTCCCCCCCCCCCCCCTTCTAAGGAAACCCAAGAAATTCTTGGGCCTATGTATGCCCAACAAATCGGACAAGTCTGGGCAGCTTCTGGAGGAAAGAGCTGTAGCTAAGCCAGCTTCTCATGAGTCATGTAAGTATAAAAAAGGAAGTTTAAAACGACAAACAGCCCAGAGCCTAACAAAACAAAGGTGTGCGCACAAAGCAAACCTGGCAGCCTCTCAAACCAACAACCATCACCCCCAACCAAACGGACTAGTTATAGACAAGAGGCTGGCTGGCAAACTTAGAAGACCATGTAAGATACAGGCTTGGTCTACACTTACAGCTATGCCAGTGTAAGTTTTGTCAGTCAGGGGTGTGGAAAAACCCCACTCTTGACTGACACAGCTGTGCTGTGAAGATGCAGCTGTGCCAACACGAGGGCTTTTGCTGGCATAACTAACATTGTTCGGGGAGGTGCTGTTTTTACACCAGCAGAAAAACTCCTGTCCCTGTAGGTTGCATCTATGCTAGGGAGCTATGCTGACATAGGCTTTGTAGGGTAGACAGCCCATATATCTGCAGCCAGGGCTTCCCACCAGACACAGGAGCAGAGCATTGCCAGCTAAATGGGACAAAGGACTTGCTCAATCAAGAGTGGTGGGGGATTTCTGATCCCTGGGAGAAGATAGTAAGGCCCTCTAAGGTTGAAGCTCCTACCTTCACCCTCATTCTTATCCACAAAAGAGTCAATCTGTCAAAGCCAAGGAAAACTGAGTGAAATTGACTGGAAGGAAATATTTTTTTAAAAAGAGTTTGTTGGTCAAAAAGCCACGATTCCACAATCAAAGAACAACTTCCTCTAAAAGCCTATTCTGGTGCAGTGGCAAAGTGAAATAAAAAAAGCTCTGTGTGTGTGTGTGTGTGTGTGTGGCAAAGGGGAGGTAGTAATCAGTATAAATTACAAGTTAAGAAGTGTAGAAGATTGATAAGGGAAGGTACTGAGCTCAGTACAGGGGTAAGTGGGTAAAATGTAATAACCTGGGCTATACAGGAGGTCAGACTAAATGATCTAATGGCTCTTTCTGGCCTTAAAACTCCCATGACTCTCCCTGAAACAGTTCCTGAAAAGGGGGCTGTATCTGGAGAGCAGTGTGTTAGGTGACATTATGAAACCATGACAGGATCAGCAGTTGCTTGGGTTTTCCTGGCAAAGCAGGTATGGGGCATACCTATGACCTAGCTCAGGCTTCCATAGTCTAGCCTGTAAAAAGTGTTTTGGAATAGGTTGTAGACCAACTAATTCCTGGACAAAACAGAATGTCAACAGGATGTTTTCCTGCTTGCTTTCACTCACTGGGGTCTCAGGAGCTGTGTCTGGTCAGTTAACAAGAACATAACAATGACCTCACGGGATCCATCCAGCGCCCAGTATCCTGTCTTCTGATAGTGACCAGTATCAGACATTTCAGAGGGAGTGAACAGAACAGGGCAATTTACTGAGCGATGCACCGTCATCCAGTCCCGGCTTCTAGCAGTCAGAGGCTATGGGACAGTTATAGGAGTTCGTTTCCATTGCAGTGAGCGATGTACTCATGATGCTCACCAGCCCATATTGTTCTGCAGCCAGAACAGTTGAAAGATATTCATTAACATATACCATTGGTGAGTAACGTCTCTTTCATCTCCTCCACTAAGGACTCCTGTCGTAGTTCTGGAGTTACCCCCCCACACACACACCCCGACTGTGAGAACAGCCAGGTACCAGGGAGTAGGATGAAAGAACTGTAGGAACTTCCTGGAGATGTACAGCTGCCGTGGTGGTCACCTGACTGTTAACCTTGCCTACACAGTACAGTAATCAACACCCGGAGGGAGAAAACCCACCTTTGGCTGGTATCTGGGCTTTGCTCCTATTGAGGCAACTTCTGTAATCTTACAAAATTAAATAACAAGGCGGAAGAATTTCTCTGCTCTAAAGGGAAGCACAGCAGAGTGGATGGGAGAGGGCTAGTGTGTGTGATAGCCCAGGACTGTGCTCTGTCAAGGGGTGGCTCGTTCCTACTTTGTTCTTCCATCTGGTCTGGAATCATGGTTCTAAACATCAAAGGCAATTACAGGCACTTGGAAAAAATAATGTAAAAAATGAACTTTTTGTGCACTGTAGGGGGCCCGAGAGCGAGCGCCAGGCTGTCCTCGAGAAGCAGCCGGAACGTCAGGAGTTGGCACCACAGTAAGCCTGGGGCCATTGTTTCCAAGCGACAGAGCCACCCAACTGTAGAGGATTAGCGTGGATGGAAACCAGCCAGAGCAGTAAGTGCTTTTGTTTCCAGTAAATTAAAACAGAACTGCTACTCTTTCTCCAAACACCACTTGACTTTGCAGGCCTTGTGGGAACGGGACATGCTCTAACCTAGTCAGTCTCAGAGGTTGTGGACTGCCCTGCGGTGATGCGATAAACCCCAAATGGGCAGTGACAATGCATGCTCCCCCTCTACGTCACATAGTCCAGGCCTGAGCTGGAGGCTTGACCTGAACCCGTGATAGGCTGGTCACTGCAACGCCAAAATGATGCTGTCACCTGCTGTAAAAGGAGGCAGGATGGTGTTGAAGGCCTTGGGCAGGTACTGGGGAGCTCTGGGATGGAACCAGTGAACTAGAGAGGGTAGTCTCCTAATCCCATGACTGGCTCCTTGAGCCATCCACTCCCCTGAACTTGGACTTGTGCAGACAGGATCCTCAGTTGCTGTCCCCTGGAGTATCTCCATTGACGTCAGTAGGAATGTGCTGATAGCCACTCGCTGTGGATCCGGCCCATGCTTGTATGGACATTCACCAATGCTGCTTCCGAGTCCCTGGGGCTAGTGCAAAGGCCATGCACTGAGCCCTCTGCAGGAACATACCACCAGGGGCAGCTCAACGGTGCCCCCTCTTGCCTACTGAGGGTCAGTGATGAATAGTTTGTGGTGTCTAATTTTGAGACTGTAGGATTCTGTGTCCAAAAGTTCCCCACTGCGCTGAAGGGAATGCTGTCAGCGAGATGTTCGCACTCAGCAGCAGCGTCTCTGACTGCTGAAATGCCTTTCGCTGCCTCCTGCCTCGGAAATTAAAATGACATTTACATGGTGCCCTGTAATGTACAAAATTAGTCAGGACCTTCGGGGCATTAAGGGAGGCATTTTCAGCCATTTGGGCCCAATGTGCATGAAGCATCTAAAAGGATTTGCTTCCGCAAAGCCCATTACTGCCAATGTTCAAATGGCACCGCTTAGGTGGGGAATGTGACTCCGTTAATTGGGTCATAAAGAGGCCTTATTAAAATCCCTTCTTTATCCCAAGTACTAGCCTGGGTAGGTCGAATCTTATTAAATACTCATATTCCACTGTTGCGGTGTTGTTTTTACTGTGGCTTGTTTGAACAATCAAATGTCAGCGGAAGCAGCTGGTGGTAAACTGCCTTTTCCGTCGGTGTTTAGGGAGTGCAGCTTCGGCTGCTGTGTGCTTAATCGGGAGATGAGCTGCTTAGAGTGAATTAAATATTAATACTGTGTACTGGCCTTTTAATGCACTAAACCTTATTTATGTAGTTCAAAACACTAACCAGCTGCGATTCGACTCCTTTCTGGGATTAGTGTATTCCCAGCCTTTGTACGCCTCACACGCACTGAAGCTAGGGCTCTGTGTGTGTGTGTGTGTGTGTGTGTGTGTGTGTGTGTGAACAGATGACTTTCATAGGCCTTTGCTATGAAGAGAGCAACAGTGTAACCAGGACTTTCCAAATGTCAGTTCCTCAAGGCGGGGCCTCAGCAACGTAACATAATGACGGGGCATTGGCTGTGATGTCGGGTTGGGGGGGACGGACAGGGACAACGAGATCCTCAGGGGTTGTAAGATGTGCAAGGTGCAGGAATTAGGAGACGCTCTGGGTTGTTAATGGCTCTGGCCCGGCTGCTCCAGCTTTTTCCATCTGCAGATGATATCGTAAAAGAAAAGAAAAAACCCACTAGGCAGCCGATCTCCACCCCCTTCATCTGTGGCTCATTCTGTTCAGTGCAGTGTCTCTGCAGAGCCCTCCGTGGTACAGCGGAGAGTGTGAGAACCATTAGGCTCTCCTTGCCTTGCCCTGGTTTCCTTGTGGCTGAGAGCTCTGGATGGAGGCTGTTGGGAAACCTTGGAAAAGCAACGTAGCCTCCTGGTGTCGGTGGGTTTTCAACCTATTTGCTGGCTGTGGCTGCTCCTCTTAATGCTGGATTAGCTGGAGTCAGCCAAGGTGCCCCCAGTTAATGTGGGCAGCTGTCGCATGCCGTGGTGAATCTGCCGGTGGCGTTGATGTCAGAGTTTAAAATGGAAGTTCCTTAAAAGAGCAAAGGTTGTAATTCATGGGCCTGGCATCCACCCTCAGGCAGCTGGGCCAACCAGTGCAAAGGGCCGGCTTCCACGCCCGGCTGTGAATGCACCCCAACGGCACTGCTTGTCACTGGCATGCGTGCCCCAACAGCCCAGGAGTGCCAGACCAGCCCCTGGGCCACAGGCTTTCTTTGCTGCTCAGTGCTGTAGGAGAGAAGTGCGTTAGTACCAGTCAGAGTCCCACTAGGAGGAAAATCTCCCATTGGATGCTGGCTGGCACCCTAGTTAGCTGTCTCCAGTGAGCCCAAAGGCTACGCACGATCACATAGCAACCGATGTGTCCAGGGCTTCCTTATGACTGTCGCTTCAAGTGCTGGTGTTTGCCAGCTCAACTGTCTAAGCCCCGGAAACTGCTTCCTTAGACCAGCCAAGTCATGTCTCAAAGGCCTCCACTCCACCCAAAGGTATGTCCGGACTTTGAGCTTGGCATGTGCTTCCCGGCTCCAGGAGCCAGCCCCGCGGTGGCAGTCGTCGAGCTAGCACGCTCAAACACGCATAGCCGCGGCAGCAGGAGAGGCCAGCCGCCCTGACCGTGTGCGTAGTGGGCTCAGGCACCTAGCCCTCCTGCTGCTACGCGCTGCGGTTAGTGTGGCCGCTCTGAGCAAGCTGGCGCAGGAACGTCTCCTGCAGATGAGAACTGCACGTCCAGCTCGTGGTGCAGGCGTGCTGGGAACGGGGCAGGAAAGCAGCAAAGGACCAAGTCCCATGCAGTCAGCAATCCCACCTTAGCCTTCCAGGGAGTCCGTGTTCTGAAACCAGCGTGTCTGGCTGCACTAGCTCGCTGCATGGGCAGCTGGATTTCAAAGCCAACGAGAGGCAGAGAGGATCGGGGATCATCTCAAACTGTACCCGCCCTCCTGCCTGCTGAACATGCCCCTGCTTGGAGGCTCAGGCTAAAGCTACTGCCCCAGAAGCAGGCTCCTCTGTGTGACTCCTGGATCTCCGGGGAAAGTGACACTGAATCTCAGTAGGGCCGCAGTTTGGGGATTGTTTAAGGGGGGAAAAAATAAACCCGTAAAAGGAGGCAAGTTTAAAAACACGCACAGTCGCCCTGGGCCTGCGCACAGCTGCCAGAATTGATCGTTGCCCTCCCTGGGCCTGAGTCACCTGGCATAACTGAACCCATTGTATGGGCTGCACGGAAAGAGCAGCCTTCCTGAGCCAAAGGGGAATCGTCCTTTTCCTAGGACTTCTCTCCTCTCCCTGCCTGAGAACGGTCCCTGTTCCACTGAGGAAACTCCTCCGAGCAGGACAGCTGCTGTTCCACTCAGGTTCTTGCCCTGTGCCCCATCGACGTGCACTCTGAACACCGGCTTGACATTACCTGCTCCCCGGGTTTGGTGTCTAACTTTGCCAAGACTGGTGCCATTGCAATCCCAGCTTCTTGTCCTCGGTGATTGATAGGAAACCTCTCTCCTGCTCTTGGGAGCCTGCCCTGTGGTGGTCCTCACAGCATAGCAGTCTGGTTTCCCTTCTCCCTGTGCCCTAGGGCCCCAGCAGCTCTGCCTTCATAGAATATCCGGGTTGGAAGGGACCTCAGGAGGTCATCTAGTCCAACCCCCTGCTCAAAGCAGGACCAATCCCCAATTTTAGCCCCAGATCCCTAAATGGCTCCCTCAAGGATCGAACTCACAACCCTGGGTTTAGCAGGCCAATGCTCAAACCACTGAGCTATCCCTCCCCCTTTCCTTGCAGTCCTTCCACTAGTCTCCAGCGCGTTTTAAAACCCAGGCCCTGTTAAACCCGTGGGACACTAAATTCACATTTTAAAAGCCCCTTAAGAAGGGCGCTGTAATGAGCCAGAAGTGCCTGGAAACCAGGCCGGCTTATGCAAGGAGCTCCTCTGGACTCGTTCTTTACGGTGCTGCCTTCGTTCCTCTCCTGCCCGCGGGGCTCTAGGGTCAGTATTTGCTACCAGACTAACTCGGAGGGGAAGCTCCTGGGGGCCCAGTTCCCGTCTGTCGAACGCCCCAGGGAGGAAGCGCCACAGACAAGAATGCAGGAATTCACGAGGCAGGGGCCACAGGCTGCTGCCAACCCCCGGCTGCCTGAGGTGTCTACACCCAAAGCCTGGGCTGTCCTAGCTACGTCAGCCAGCCCTGAGAGATGGAGTTACGCCGCCCGAAGCCCTGGAATAGCCCCCACTGCTGCCTCTCCAGGGGCGGATGCAGAAACCCCTTGTGTCTTGTAGCCAATGGTGATGCTGCGGCTGGGCCGCTGTAGCGTGTCTAGTGTAGACGAGCCCTAAAAGCACAAGAGGAGCAGTACAGGGGAGGCATTTCCTGCGCGTAGCCGTGAGCCACCCTGTCTACTCGGCTGCCATTTCCCTTGGTGAGCGCCAGCCTTCCTACCTGGCGCTCCCACGTCTCCTGCCGCCTCCGTCACATTCCTCCCCACCCCAACAGCCGTGCCACGCAGGGAGGAAAACCATCTCATTACAGAGACTCCCTCCGGCAGCAGGGTCCCAGGAATCTACCCGGGGTCTGGTCCTCAGCGCTGCTAGTTTGTGTCCCTTGCTCGAGGCCTCCCAGCTGGCACTGATGTCAAGGGTTTGGCAATGTCTTCTTCTGGACTCTGTCCAGAGCAGGCCTGGAGGCCGCTCTAGCAGGATGAGTTTCCTCCTCACTTGCCTGCAGCCAGTCTGGGCACTGACAGGAGTTTGAGGGAGAAGCACCAGGAGGGTTTACGAAAGGGTCTGGTTTTGCACGGGGTTATTGTCACAGGAAAGCGCTGATTGTATGGCAGGCCCAGGAGGCTAAGGAAAATGGCAGCAGGCATGGACCCTAGGGCTGGGAGTGCAAGTCGGGGCTCGAATTTTTTGAGTGTCTGGGATTCAATCAGCTCTGGGACACCTCTGTCTTAGTGGCTGGAGCAGGCTGCCCTCCTGGCTGGGGGACAGGGAGCTGCGTAGCAGCCATGAGCAAGCAACCGAGGGACTGGAAGAAAATCAGAGGGAAAAGGGGAGCTGAAAGGAAGCTGTGAATCCAGCTGCGAGTGCATTTCAATGAGGACGCTGCCAGAGAAACACCAGCAGCCCCGGCCACCTTCCCGGGGAAAGAAATGGAGATGTTTGTCACTTAGCTGCCTCCTCCCATGGCAGGAGCTGCAGCAGAATTCTAGCTCTCTTCTACATCTGCAAAACGCTGTGCATGGGCTTTTGAATCCCAAATACAAAGGGATTTTTAAAAAAAAAAACCTAAAAGGGGGAAAGAGGCACCCTCTTAGTGAGCCCAGCTGGCTGAGTCAGCGCCCTGCACTACGTGGGAGGATGTAACACACTCAGGGCCACTTTAAATACAACCGATGTAACGGAGTTTAGAAAACACCAGCGTGGTTTCCTCCAATTTTTGGCAAAAATGCAGATCCCACGACGCTGAAAGGTGCAGGAGGTCAGACGAGATGACCCTTCACCCTTAAACTCTGACTCAGGAGCCGGCCGGTCCTGCCTTCCCTCTCCTCTCGCAGCCTGGTTATTAGTCTCCCTTCATCCTCCTCTGCTCCCTTCCCCCTTCAGGTGCTCAGTGAGCCCCCGGCCGTTACATTCCTTTACATTGTCCTAGTGTTGTCGCCCTCTTCTCTTCCCCCTCCTCCTCCCCGGCCCAATGTTCCCCTTTCCCCTGGGCAGCACATGAGCCTCTGGGTCCCCTTTCATGCTTTTGCCTTGTCTTGTCTTAGCTGGCTGGGGTCAGGACTGTTCTGATGCACCTGGCATGGGGGGGACGGGGGACCCTAATATCAGTCAGCACCGCTGCATCCTACAGTCACACAATGCGGATTCCTCCCTCCTACCCTTATTTTTTGTCCCCCTCCCTCCCCCACCTCACTGTCCATCTGTCCTAACAGCCTCCTCTACCCAAGCAAACAGCTAAAAAGAACGCCAGGAACAAGCAGTGGTGAGTGTAACCCGCCACCCGTCGTTAGGAGGTGGCTCTTGTTTGTAGCACACGCAGGCCTTGAATTCAAGCGGCTGCACTGACACGTTCGGCAGGCTGACAGGCCCCTGCGCCGATCTTGTCAGCACAGTAGTTTTGTAATTAAAAATGCTAATTAAGACAGATCTAGACCGTAGGCTGGAGCTGGCAGTTGGCTTAACTTCCTCTGCAAGGAGCAAAGTCAAGTAAACTTCCGGGATGTGGCGAGGCTGGAGAAATCTCCATCTATGGCCTGGGAAGAGCCACTGGGCCCGTGCTGCTGGCCCCTCCTCATTTCTATCTGCTAAGCTGCAGGTTTATCAGCCCACCTCACTGCCACTCATGCCATTGGACGGCTGCCACTCACGGATCAGGATGAAGTGTTATTCATTGTAAAATCCATGTGATTTCTCAAACATTACACCAACCAGAGAGATGTATGCTAGGGAGAGAAGATGCAGAATCTCATCTCAATCCCTGATTAACTGGTAAATGTCAAATAGTGATTCTCCCCTCTCCTAGGATCCCAGCCCAAGCCCCAGTTAATACAATAATCAACCGTCTTCTGTTACTGTCTCTTTTCTTGAAGCCAGAGACTTTCCCCTTCCCCACACCATTTTGTCCCCCTTCACCAGAGTTATTTTCAG
Organism: Chelonia mydas; assembly: GCF_015237465.2. NCBI lineage: Eukaryota > Metazoa > Chordata > Testudines > Cheloniidae > Chelonia > Chelonia mydas. The sequence goes on from NC_051250.2 coordinate 80,468,738, forward strand.
GAAAATCTTCCAGTGCTCTCTGTCAGGCCCTGGGGCCAACCCCTGGTGTTCCTGAGCAAAGAGGAGACTGTGCCCAGCTCCAAACAGAAGAGTCCGTGAGCTCGGTGCACGTTGAAACAGGACGCGGGAATGGTGCCAGTACAATGGAGTTATTTGTACAGCAAACCGTGATCCATGAAGCTCTCAGGTATGTGCCTGAAGGAAGTCATTTGAGTTAAGGTGTTCCCACTTCATAGGCACGCACAATACAGGTGCTAATCAAATGCTTCCCCACCTGAAGGAAAGTGACTAGCCGAGGTCTGTAGTTCCCAGTGTGATCCATTCAACAGTCGTTTACCAAGCTGTTCTCCCCGGTCAGTACTCTCCCCAAGGTAGCGCAGCCACTGTGCTAACACCAGTCCCTAACCCCCCAGTGCACGTGGTGAGATCTACAAGGGCAGCATGTGAACAGAAGGTTTGATGGGGGGAAGAAAAGTCCCTGCCTGTCACCATAAGAAAAGTTGCCCGGGGACAATAAATCTCTTGCCTACCCTTCCAGCCCCCAGGAGTAGCAGTGTGATGCTGAAACGGGTGCAATGGCCAGCGAACAAAACAACTTGATTGAGTGTTAGCCCCGTGTAGCCTGTGGAATAGCATGATCTGACCAACAGTGCCATCTGGAGTTAGGCACCAAAGGAAACCAATGTAAAGCTAAGCCCCGAATGGGAAATACAGACACCAGCTGCTAAAAGGAATGAACAATATAATCAAATAGACTAAAAACCTGCCCCAATGAAAGAGGGCGGACAAAGCGGGGCTGCACACACCCTCCTCTGAGCAGTGACCTGCTGGCATGAGTAAGCACGAACACCCAGCACCACACTCCAGATTCAAATTCCGGGTGGGTGCATTCGAACAAGTCCATTTTTGGCACAGGGCTTCTTTAGCACTGATGACTCATTGCAGGATGGATGGACCCCCACACACACGCACCGGGAACCACTCCCGGGGTGGGGGCGGGGGGGAACACCCTAAGCCAGCTTCATCAACCCGCCCCTTCCCAGTGATATGAGCGAGGGCAGGAGCCTCGTCTGAGATCAGTGGGTGGTGCTGGCCTTGCTCTTGCACTGTGCAGCAAAAGCCAACATTTGGGGTCACTGTCTGTCTCCTTGCTGCCAAGAGAAAGTAAGGGAATTTGCACTTGTGTTTTGGCCACTGTACGTCCGTGGTGCTTGTTGCTATGTGGGGGGGCTGCATGCCCTCCTGTATGTAACAATATGGAAGCGCTAGCAGACGCATTCAGGCAGCAGACTGTTTCCTGGAGGGGACTGTTTGGAAGGGTCTGCGAAGCCATGCGGGTGGAGTGGGTTAATTAACCATGTGCCAGAGTGAGCTCTTATAAGGCTGATGATCCAGAAACAATGAAGCATATAACATGGTGGCAGTGATAATCGAGCCCGAGACCTTTCAGAGCTGCACCGCAGAGAGCAGAATACGTCTGGGTGCGCAGTTTGTTTGACAAGATCAGGCTGATAACAGGATATGGAGGGGCGGAATTCTCTGGGGACATTAAATCTCCAACTAAGAATTTAGCTCAGGTATGGAAGAGCTGGAAAGAGGAATTTAACCTCTGTGTAGGCATTGCTATGGCCCATAAAGAGGATGCTATGATAATAAACTTGGTTTGTTACCAGACTGGAGAAAAGGGGAGAGAGCTAAGTCAGACTCTGTGTGCAGAAATTCCCCAAGCTCAATGCACCTTGGAAGCAATAATGGGCTGTTCTGATGCTCGCTGTAACCCCAGGAAGAATGAAAGTGTGGAAAGATAGAATTTCTTTTCTTGGGATCAAGCAGCTGGGGAGGCTATTGCTGAGTACAGTGCTAGTGGAAAAGTGCTGGCAGAAAGTTTCAATTTTGGAACTGTTAAAGATTCATTGATAAGAGCCTGGATAGTGTGTGGGGCATGAGATATGCAAATACAAGAGCGGTTGCTGAGAGAACCCGACTTAACTGTGGGAAAAGCTTGGCACTATACAGGGCTGTCCAAAGAGAGGATTAGAACCTGTCCATGCAATACCTAAGAAAGAGAAATGGAAACCAGATACATAATCAGTAGAGGACAACAGTACAGACAAATGCAAATACTGTGGAAGAAAACATAAATCAGAAAGAAAAGTGTCCAGCTTTTTGGGGAAAGTGCCATATCTGTAACAAATTTAATCATTTTCAGCCAAGAGTCTGTCCCAGGAGAAGAGAAACAAATTCAAGGTACACACAGTAACTGAAGAGAGCAGCAGTGAGTATGAGGCCATAATGTGAGTGACCAAACAGCTGGTAAACACAGTGCAAGAACACTCTAGTAAGCACCAGAAACAGATGTATGCAGCCGTGTTACTTGGGAAGAAAGTGATATGATTTCAATTAGATTGAGGCACAAGTGGTAACGTTATGCCGACCAGTCTAGTGAACCCAGACATACAGCTGGAAGAGGTTAACTGGCTGTTAACAATGTACAACCATACCACATCAAAGCCCACTGGGAAATATAAAATTAAATTAAGACATCAAAGGAACAAAAAGAAATAGAGCCTGGAGTTTGTGGTCATAGATGAGTCAGCAGCAAGGCTGTCCAAGCAATGAGCCTGAGAAAAAGTACAGTTCCAGAACATAACGAAAGGGAACGGTGAAGTGATTGAAGATACCGTGGATGATTTACCTGGGACCAGGAGATGATATTTCAAGGAGACAGACAACTAGACGGTGTTTATAAAGCAGAGATTGACGCTCTCTTTAGAGAGTGTGAAGCCAGTTAAATGCCCCAAAAGAAAAGTACCCATTGCATTATTACAGCCCCTGTGAGACAAACCACAGAGCCCACGGAATTGTTGATTTCTACAGCCTATAGAGTAGAGCACAGACTGGATAAGCAGTCTTGTGGTGGTAAGAAAGCCATCCGGAAAACTAAGAATATGCACAGACCCAAAGCCTTTAAATAATGTTTTGAAATGGAACCATTTCCCTCTGCCTACAATTGAGGACAAATGACCAGATCTGCCTAAACCCAGACTATTTTCAATATGTGATGTAAATAATAGATTCTGACTCATCGAACTGGATGAAAAATTGTTACTTGACAACCTTTGCAACTTTATTTGGATTAAGGATGCCAATGGGAATCAGTACGATACTGGAGGTATTCCAGAGCAGATTGTCCCAAGCATTGGAGGGCTTGACAGGAATCTGGACAATGTGCTACTAGAGGGAAAGAATGGTGATCTAGAACAAGCACAAAGAGAGTTTTTACAGAAATCCACAGAGAATATTAAATTGAACTTAGACAAGTAACAGAGGTGCCATACTTTGGACATTTGTTGATCTCCAAAGGCCTGGAAGTAGACCCAGAGACAGTGAGGGCAATTAGAAAAATGCCAAGACCCCACAATGTTAAAGGAATCTGTAGATTCCTGGGAATGATCAATTATTTAGCAAAGTTTTACACCCGTCTGAGAGCTGTGAAATCCTGAAACAGCTGACACGTCATGACACCTTATGGGAGTGGATGGACCAACACGAGCAAGCTTTTCCCAAAAAGGAAAAGAGATGATTGGGGAGGCTCCCATTGTGAAATATTACAACGCTGCAATGTGATGCATCCAAGTCAGATCTAAGGGCTACTCTGATGGTGGCAGACTAGGTGCTAGCTCATGCCAAGGCCTCTCGGACTCTGTTGAACACTGACAAATGCATAGCTAGAAACTAGTCTGACTTGCCTGTGGGTTAGCATTGTTAAAATAGGCATGAGATTATAAAAAAATGTGTTTAGTGTTTAGACTTTATGAAATACTTGAGAGTTGCTGCGTTCAGTAATCACACTTACAATATCTGTATCCCATGTTATAAAGTAATATTTAAGTGTTTGCTCTGAAATTGTAACACCCCCCCTTCCCCCCGCCCCCGGTCAGGTGAGAAGCTTTACCAAGTGTGAAATGCTAGTTTACCACAAAAGCTGTCCTCTCTTGCCCAACAAAAGAAGACCCATAGGCCTTTGTGGAACATCAGTGGACAAAAGACCTTGTTGATCGCTTCCCCCACACTCCCATGAAGAACACTCATCCCATCAGTTTGAGCTCTAGGGGAAGGGAGTAAAATCCCTGTCAAGGAGCAATTGTTATCCCTGTGCTGCCTGGACTTCAGGGAGAAAGCAAGACTTCTAGGCATAAGCAAGGGATCCCTGGCTGTTCAGTTTGGGTTGGCCCTAAAGGACACAGAGCTTGGGTCTTACAACAGCTTCTATCGTCTTTTGGAACTTAAGACTGTAACTCATTTGTGTGTATTTTTACCTGCTTTAACCTTGTAAACAGCACTTTTCTTTTCCTTAATTAATAAATCTTTAGTTAGTTTATTACAGGATTGGCTACAAGCATTTGTCTTTGGTGAGAGATCTGAGGTACAACTGACCTGGGGTAAGTGACTCGCCCTTTGGGACTGGGAATAACTTGAATATTGCTGTGATTTTTGGTGTAAGGGACCATCTATCACAAAGGCAAAATTGTCTGGGGGTCAGAGACAGGAGAACTCAAGGGGATTGTCTGCGACTCCATGTTAAAGCTGTGGTAGTGCCTGAGGAGCTCAGACTTGACACTTGGCTGGTGAAATCTAAGTGTAGAGCTCAGAACCAGTTTGGGGTTTGTGCCATGCTTCCTAACAGTCTGCCCTGAGGCTGGAACTCATGGTTGTGAGCCAGTCCAGACAGCTTGACAGCTACTATGCTGCAAGGGGGACAACCTGTTGTGTTTGCAAGCAGAGCATTGTCCGTGACAGAGGAGGACTATGCTCAAATTGAAAAAGAGTTGCTAGCAATGCTCTTTGGAATGGAAAAATTTCACCAATGCACTTAGAGTTGCACCATGGACAGACCATCTGACCATAAACCTCTCAAAAGCGTCTGGAGAAAGCCATTAGTGCACCAAAGCGCTTACAGAAGATAAGACTGCAGAGATACAGTCAACATACAGATCAAGGATTGCCCAGGTGGAGAGTTGGTATTGATGCACACCTTGGGCTGTGCGTACCTGACAGAATCCAGCAAGGAGGGATCCATAGAGGCTGAGGTGGAGACAATAAATATGGTACAGTACATATCTGTCTCAGAAGGCGAGAGATGCTGAAAGGTACAGAGCATGACAAAACTAATGATCCTACAAGGCTGGCCAGTGACAAAAGACCTAAAAAGAGAACAACGTTCTTTCAGATAAGAGATGATTTGTGTGTGTAGAATGGTATTCTATTTTGGAGAGAAAGAAGAGTTATTCCTGCAGCTCTTAGGAATGAGAATATGCACAAAGTTCATTCGTCATATCTGGGAATGGAAGGTTGCTTAAGGCAAGCCAGAGAGACTATATAGTGGCCAGGAATGAATGAGCAATTATGGACTTTTATGGAAGCGTGTGATGTATGCAGATCCTGGGAAGACGGTCAACCGAAAGAGACCCTGTGACAATATGAAGTTCCAGAAAGCCCATGGGCAAAGGTGGGAGTGGATTTCTTTACCTTTGGAGACAAAGGATACATGATCATGGTAGACTATTTTTCCAATTTCTGGGCCATAGACTGTTGACCAGACACAGCATTGAGAATGGTCATACGGAAGATAAAGCACATTTTTTGCAGTACGGGATACCAGATAGTGCGTGGTCCGATAACAGACCACCGTTTATTTTCAGGAGAGATCTGGAAGTTCCGCAAGGACTGGGATGTTGAAAAAAGGGAAAACTGCAGAGGCTGACCCATACGTAGCACTATTAGATCACAGGAATATTCCCTCATAAGGCCTAAATTCTAGTCCGGCCCAGAGGATGTGGACACTCTTGATGACAAGCGGAAGATTGTCAGAGCCTGAATAATAAGGTGCTTCACTTGGCGAACTATGGAGAAACCAACCAAAATGACGAGCATTTTACTACAACAGATCTGTGAGAGATCTTCCAGATCTGGAGCTGGGTGACAAAGTGCAGATACAACCATTAACCAACAGGGTAAGTTCTGGCACACAGCTACACTGGTGCAACCAGGAAACCAATTAAGATCATCTCAAGGGCCAATGGACAGATAGTGAGGTGAAATCGTAGGAGCTCAGGAAAGTTTTAAAGAAACCTCCAAGGACATTATGGACAACACACCACTTAGGGTTCTACAGCAGGAGAATCCCGAGCCCGAGTTGTGGGAAAAGGACAATGTCGGGGCACACCACAGGAAAGATAGGTGTAAGAGGGTGTTTCGACGGAGACTCCAGCAACACCAAACCTAGAGAGTGTGGTTGACCCAGATGGGAGGAAGACAGCACTGTCACTCCATCACTTGGGACTGTTAAAATAGACTGAACCCAAACATTGGCCCGTGTCCTGCAGGGACAGTGCTGTATTGACGGGGAGTTGGGCTGGCTGATCTGACTTTCCCATCGATCTGTGATCTTTGTGTCCGACTAACTGAAAGTGTTTTTTGTCTGGGAAATTTTTTTCACTGAGTCCCTCCCTGTAACTGAACAAAAACGCTGCCATCTGCAAGTACCTGACCGTTTACTGGGAAGCACCTTTTTCATACGTTCTGCAAAGGGAGCAAGCACAGTTTGCAATGTGTAAGATGACTTAGGAAAATGTGGCCCCATATGCACGTCATTCATTCTGGCTGTGCTGGCTTTATCTAGTCCGCACGCCTAGCTCCGCTTGCGGGGCATCGGTAGCTCGTTACACAGAATTTGAGCCAGGATTGCTACATTCCTGACAATACATTTTGTTACTCACCTAGCATCTACACAGTAATTACTTTGCACCTGACTTGGCTTAGCAGCATCCATGTATCAACACAGCAGGGCTAGGAACATACCAGATGGATCAGAAGGTGCTTAGACACTGGTAAACAAGAACAACTCAGCTGCCTTTTGTTGACAGCCAAGAAAAGACAAAACAATGTGGATAAAAGGTCTGCTCCTACTCCCATTAAAATCCAGGTGAAAACTCTTTGGTGTCAATGGGCATGAGCGTGGGCCACTTATTGCTGTTACCACAGAGCTCTATGTATAAAAGGAAATAGTTCATAAAGTGCCAGTAGATGGCGCCCAACTACAGCCGCATCCTATACAGCCGCTATTAGCGATTATGCAGAGTATGGAGCACCTGGAGAGCCAAACCAAGATGGCAGCCCCCCAACACAGTCAGAGCCCGTCCCCTTGCCCTGACGAGCTTACAAGCTAAAAAGACAAGACAGGCAAACAGTGGGGTGCGTGGAGGACAGCGGAGAGGGGTGACTTGACCATGACCCCAAAGCAGGTCAGTGGCAGATAGATCCTTTGTCTCCTGAGGTCCAGTCATGTGCACTAGGCCACTCTGCTTCTTTGTGTGTTTGAACCCATTCATTGCAGTGGAGACTTTGTTTAAATGAACACATTTAAATATACATTTTGATTTCCTAGAGTCCAAGACCACTGGGGATCATCTCATTTGACCTCCCATATAACACCGGTCATAGGACTTCCCTGAATTAATTCCCGTTTGAACAAGAGCAGATCTTTCAGAGACACCTCCAGTCTTGATTTAGAAGTAGTTAATAACAATGATTTATAGCAATACTTGGAACTTCGATAGCACCTTTCCTCCGAGGATCTTGAATCACTTTCCAGGCAGTTGTTGTTGAAGTACTTAATGAGGCTGTTAAGAATGCTAGAGACACAACATAGATCATGCAAACAAACATGGCTGTGGCATCCTACTTTCTATTTAAGCAAGAGATACCACACACTGCAAACTGGAGGCCAATGTTAAGTGCATGGTCACTTGTTCATCCTGAAGTTGAACCCTGGTTCTGAACAAGACCAGCAAATGCTCACTGTCTTTCTTCAAGAAACTCGACTGACTGGCTAGAAGCATGCGGTGCAATAGTGAAAGACTCAACAGTTGAAAAAGTGAAGAACTCTCTCACCACATGGCTGATGAATGCACTGATGCAAATGGGCATCAAGTATTAAGTCATTGTGTACGTTATCTTGATGTCAGTGGTAGGCCAGTAGATACATTTCTAGATGTTCAAGTTATAGAAGACACATCGGCTGCATCTGTGACAACCCACATCTTAGAAGAGTTAAATGCTTGTCAACTGGACCCCAAACAGATGGCTGCTTATGCATTTGATGGAGCTGCAAACTTCTCTGGAAGACATGGTGGAGCAAAAGCTTTGCTCAGAGAAAAGTGTAACCCTAATCTCTCCTATACACACTGCAGAGGCCATCTACTCCAACTAGCGCTAGTACGAGCTGCAGACTCTTCAAAAGACATTAAAAAAGCTATAAATTTAATGTCTTCATGATATTCTTTTTTCAGCAAGAGTCCAAAAAGACTGAATATCTTGGAAAATATAGAAGATACACTGGGACTGAAGTTCAAATTGGTCCAACCTGGGAAAACCCATTGGCTTTCTCATGAGCAATCCTTGGCTGTTGTCTTAAAATTACTCCAGCCATTATTACTGGCTTTGGAAAGTATCTACCAAGATGGGATGGATCTAAGTAGTGAGGCTGGTGGATTACTTTTGCTACTACATTCAGAGAAGACTATCGCCATTCTCTCTCACGTAAGTCTACTGTTGAAACCACTTGGGTCATGAAACAATGCCATCCAGGCATCTGCTACAACAGTAGTAGATCTTTGTCCAGAAAGAGAGGCTACATTTGGATCAATCAGAGAGCTATCCATTGAAAAAGTACTGGAAGAAGCAAAGACTTCAGTCCAGAAGCTGACTAATGAAGGCATTTATATTGAATCCTTAAGTGAAGAAGACAAGAAGTGTTTAAGACAACTGAAAAAGTACACAGACTTGATTCTTAATCTACAACAGCGACTTCTAGATTCTACTCAACCTCTACGTAGCTTTTACAGATGCCTGTCCTATAAAACACCGACAGTTGAGTGGAGTGAGGCACTCCCAGCAATGGGGCTGCCGTGTGCTCAGGACAGAATAGAGAATTTGAACACAGCGTGGAATATCACACGACGAATGAATGAAGATTTGACTTCAACTTTTTTTATCCTCCCTAGTGGCTCGACCCGATCTTTGTGTTCTGTTTCCTGGGATGAAAGAAGTAGGAATTCATCTCTCGCTACTCCCAGTCACAACAGCTACAGCTGAGCGTTCTTTTTCATCATTGAATCAAATTTTGTGTTCTGAAAGAAGTCGCCTTCTGCCTGATCATGTGAATGAACTAATGAGCATATCAATTGAAGGACTGGAAGTACCGGACACATGAGAAGCCACTAAACATGTACGCATTGCATTCAAGAAGTTCATTAACAGAGTTGTGCAAAATTATAACAAGAAACCGAGAAGGATGTAGACGTTGTGCTTCATAGAAGGCTTGAGTAGCCAACTTTAATTTGTGTGATGATTTTAAAAACGTGAGTTAAATCTAATAAAATGGTCATGAAACATTTTTCAGTTTTTACTATGATGCCATACAGCCCACCTTCACCCTCACAGTCTCACCCCTCAAAGGCCCTGACACCCCCTCCTGTAAATTCGAACACCCCCCTCCCCAATTTCAATTCCTGGGGAAACCTCTGCTAAGTAGCATTTTCTCCGTTCTACACTCGGGAGGAGCTGCGGTCCAGAAAGTTTGGAAATGATTTGCTCAGTGTCACATAGCTGGTCATTGGAAGAGCTAATAATAGAGCTCCAATCTCCTGGCTCTCGGTCCTGTGCCCTGTTGACTTGCCCATTCTGCCTCCTTACGTAACGACTTTCTTCAGGCATTGGACAATGGTGAGTGTACATCACTGATTTCAATGGAGCTATTCTACACTCCAATGACGCTATCCGTGCTCCCTGGACTACGCCAACCCAAGAGTGGCATCATGTCCAGAATAAACAGAACATGGGTCTAGGGGCAGGAAAGCTGTTAAGTATATAACTGTAAGTCCCACTGAAGTAAAGCACCTGCCCACATGTTTTGCTCTACTGGGGTTTGGTCAGCATTTCAATACCTAAAGCAAGAAACCGCTTGGCTTTTTGTTACCTGTTGACATTTTCCAGTTCTGCACGTTCAATTCATAGTGAACTAGAAGACTTGCTAATGTTTTGTGTGGTTCTTTTACATGAAAACAGGTTATGGTACAAGTGACTACCTTTGTTTACAACAGTTCTGGGTCACGACAACTAACGGGCTAGTAGCTGACTCCCTTTTATGGGGCGGGAACAACTTCTTACAATAAAAAGTTGCTTTTATATTCCACAGTCTCAATCCTCTGCATTGTTCCTATTGGATACTTGTATTGTGGTAGCACCTACAAGTCTCACTTCAAGGGTCAGGTCTCCATGGGCCTAGGTGCTGCACGTGCTCATAACAAAGTCCGTCCCTGTCCAAAAGAGCTTATAGTCTCCGTAGAGTTTGCAGTGCAAGGCCCCATTCCTGCAAAGACCTATGCACGTGCTTAATTTTATGCATTGAGAATAGCCCCCGTTAAGTTTAAGCCCTTTAAGTGTTCTGATTAAAGTTAAGCACATTCACGAGTCTTTTCAGGACTGGGGTGAAAGGGATTGATCCTGCACCACTGAAGTCAATAAGAGTCTTTCCATTGACCTTAATGGGTGCTGGATCAAACCCTAAGTTGAGCTTATGGTGCACAGCTGCAGAAAGGGGAATAACTGGCTAGGTGGTGGGTACTGCCAGAAAGGATCATATGATATTATGGTGGATCACAAACTGAATATTAGTCAACCCTCTGATGCAGCTTCAAAAAAGGCTAGTATTATTCTAGGGAGGTATTAACAGCAGTGTGGTATGTTAGACAGGGGAGGTGATTGTCCTGCTCTACTCAGCACTGGTGAGGCCTCAGCTGGAGCGCTGTGTCTGTTTCTAGGTGTCACACTTTGGGAAGGATGTGGATAAACTGGAGAGAGTCCAGAGGAGAGCAACCAAAATGATCAAGGTTTAGAAAATCTGATGTATGAGGAAAGGCTAAAAAAAACCCTCTGCATGTTTAGTCTTCAGAAAAGAAGACTGAGGGGAACCTGAGAACAGCCGGCACGTACATTAAGGGCTGTTAGAAAGAGGACAGTGACAAATTGTTCTCCATGTGCACCGAAGGTAAGACAAGAAATAGCGGCTTAATATGCAACAAGAAAGATTTGTTAGATATTAGGAAAAACTTTCCAACTATAAGAGTAATTAAGCTCTGGAATAGGCTTACAAGGGGGGTTGTGGAATCCCCATTATTGGAGGCTTTTAAGAACAGGCTGGACAAACACCTCCCCAGGGATGGTTTAGGTTAACTTGGTCCTGCCTCAGCTCAGGCAGCTGGACTTGTTAACTCTTCCAGGTCCCTTCCAGCCTGACATTTCCATGATTCTATGAAGCCCAGTAGGTCAGGTTAGACTCTGAATAATAAGGCAAAGAATTAAATGTACATTATTTTGTAGGTGACAAATCTGAGGAATTGTCACAGATTGAAGTATCACTAGAGGAGGTTTTGGAATTAATTGAGAAACTTAACAGTAACAAGTCACCAGGGACCAAATGGCATTCACCCAAGAGTTCTGAAAGAACTCAAATGTGAGATTGCGGAACTATTAAATATGGTTTGTAACCTGTCCTTTAAATCAGCTACTGTACCCAATGACTGGAAGATAGCTAATGTAACGCTAGTATTTAAGAAGGGCTCTAGAGGTGATCCTGGCAATTACAGACCAGTAAGTCTAACGTCTGTACCAGGCAAATTAGTTGAAATGATAGTAAAGAAGAAAATTGTCAGACACGTAGAAGAACATAAATTGTTGTGCAAAAGTCAACATGGTTTCTGTAAGGGGAGATCATGTCTTACTAATCTATTAGAGTTCTTTGAGGGGGTCAACAAACATGTGGACAAGGGGGATCCAGTGGACACAGTGTACTTAGATTTCCAGAAAGCCTTTGACAAGGTCCCTCACCACAGGCTCTTATGTAAATTAAGTTGTCATGGGATAAGAGGGAAGATCCTTTCATGGACTGAGAACTGGTTAAAAGACAGGGAACAAAGGGTAGGAATAAACAGTAAATTTTCAGAATGGAGAGGGGGTAACTAGGGGTGTTCCCCAAGGGTCAGTCCTAGGACCAATCCTATTCAACCTATTCATAAATTATCTGGAGAAAGGGGTAAACAGTCAGGTGGCAAAGTTTGCAGAAAATACTAACCTGCTCAAGATGGTTAAGACCAAAGCAGGCTGTGAAGAACTTCAAAAAGATCTCACAAAACTAAGTGATTGGGCAACAAAATGGCAAATGAAATTTAATGTGGATAAATGTAAAGTAATGCACATTGGAAAAAATAACCCCAACTATACATACAATATGATGGGGGCTAATTTAGCTAAAACTAATCAAGAGAAAGATCTTGGAGTCATCGTGGATAGTTCTCTAAAGATGTCCACGCAGTGTGCAGCGGCAGTCAAAAAAACAAATGGGATGTTAGGAATCATTAAAAAAGGGATAGAGAATAAGACTGAGAATATCTTATTGCCCTTATATAAATCCATGGTATGCCCACATCTTGAATACTGCGTACTGCAGTGGTCCCCTTATCTCAAAAAAGATACACCGTCATTAGAAAAGGTTCAGAAAAGGGCAACTAAAATGATTAGGGGTTTGGAACGGGTCCCATATGAGGAGAGATTAAAGAGGCTAGGACTTTTCAGCTTGGAAAAGAGGAGACTAAGGGTGGGGGGATATGATCGAGGTATATAAAGTCATGAGTGGTGTGGAGAAAGCGAACAAGGAAGAGTTATTTACTTGTTCCCATAATATAAGAACTAGGGGCCACCAAATGAAATTAATGGGTAGCTGGTTTAAACAAATAAAAGGAAGTTCTTCACTCAGCGCAGTCAGCCTGTGGAACTCCCTGCCTGAGGAGGTTGTGAAGTCTAGGACTATAACAGGGTTTAAAAGAACTGGATACATTCACGGAGGTTAAGTCCATTAATGGCTATTAGCCAGGATGGGTAAGGAATGGTGTCCCTAGCCTCTGTTTGTCAGAGGGTGGAGATGGATGGCAGGAGAGAGATCACTAGATCATTACCTGTTAAGTTCCCTCCCTCTGAGGCACCTGGCATTGGCCACTGTCGGTAGACTGGATACTGGGCTGGATGGATCTTTTGTCTGACCCAGTATAGCCATTCTTATGTTCTTATTAAAGATACTGGCTTAGGGCTAAATTAAATGTTAAGCTAGTCATCCTTTCACTTCTCCTTTAGTGACTCCCCTATGACGCTAGAATATTTAGAAGAGGCTCTGAAGAGCATTTTCATACACAATTTATAACTCGGGAGCTTGTCTGATTTGTGGCTAGTAGGATGTTTGAGTTGCCACCAACAAGTCCTCAGAGGAGCGAATGGGAGCAGTGAAATCTAAACCTCCATTTTCTTGACGACGTCTCCTTTTCAAGTAGCCCATATCCACACTCAATTGCATGTTCTTCCTGCCCTCCTTGTTTTGTCTTATTCAGGGTGGGTTTGAGGATGGTTTTTGAACGATAACTGGATAGTTCACAAAAAGTTGCCCATGCTGTGGCGATATTCATCTGATTCAAAACAGGCATTTCTGGTGAACTCAAACAGGGACCAAGGCCGTGCAACACTTATTACTGGTCTGTGAACATGAGAATAGATCGTCGTTATCAGCTGAATGATCCAGCTAGTTAACTCTCCAAAACAGCTGAACTTAGCCTGGGGGAGGAGAAAGCAGCACAGCGGTTATGATGTTATCAGGATTTATGAACGGATTGGTATTATGGTAGCATTCAAAGGATTCCAATCAGGAGGCAGGGCCCCATTGTGCTAGTTGATGTACTAAAATCTATGAATACAATCCCTGCTCCAAAGAGCTTATCTTTTCTACGGTCATCAAGAAGACTACGATGGTGCATGCCCTGCTTGGTTGAGGGCAGAATCCATACCCATCTATACTTGCAAATAAAAAACCCAATACAGATGTGCATACATTTACTTACATATGCATGTGTTTGCATAGATGTTGGCTGCTTATTCCACTCCCTGCATTAATTCCTTATGCCTAGAATCTCCTGGAATAAAATGAGGAAGAAGGCATGGTCACTCCCATTGAAAATTACCCCATCTCTGCATAAACCCTAAGCCAGAATCCAGCATGCCAGGCATGTGAGGGCTCCCAGCAATTAGCACTTACAGACAGGAAGGAAGAGCGAAGGATGGGGAGACAATACAGTAATTGTGTTCATTTAGGTGGGGGTTAAAACGTAGCTGGCAGAGGTTCTGATCCAAAACCCACTGAAGTCAATGGACAGACTCCTAACTTCCGTGGGCTTTGGATCCAGCACGTGGCAGTCCAGTGAGCTGAGCTGGAGCAGGAGACAACTCTGACGGAGGAAGCTGTGCTGGAGGCATGACAGTAACTTGTTAGTCTCTAAGGTGCCACAAGGACGCCTCATTGTTTCTCCTCACTTTGAGGCTGCTCCTGCAAACCCTGAGTGCCCTGAACTCCCAGGGGCTTTGCTGGAGTCCTGCATGCAGCAGGGAGCGGGAGGACTGGTGGAGTCGGGCCCTTCCTGGAGGAGAGTTGTTCTCTCAGTAGCTCTGCGTTTCAGAAGGCACACGGCCTCCACTTAACGTGGCCATGCGACCTCGAGGGGGACAGGGCGTCAGGAGGCAGAGGTTCTGTTGCTGACTCTGGCTAGGTCTACACTGGAGGTGTCACTTCCAGCTTCAAGCTAGCCTGCTGACGACGAAGACTTGCCATGGCGGCTGGCTGAGCGCAGTGCACAGTTGGCGTGCTGGGTGGGATTGCACTCGGGGCAGCTAGCGGCTGCATCGCTAATGTTAGCGTGCCAAGTCGATCCAGGCTCGCCTGGGGACACGTGCCTGAGCTGGAATTACATCTCCAGCCTGGCTGCAGTCAGTCACTGAGTCACTGCGCAACTGCAGGCAAGTTTCTTCCCCTCTGCACCGCCGTGGTCCCCCTCTGGATGCTGGAGATAACGCTCCCCACCTTGGAAAGTGCTGGGCGGTCTACGAAGAAGAAATCTCTTACAAAGTCAAAGCATCAGCAGTGATAACCGCTAATGCGTGGTGTAGTCACACAAGGCTCTTGGGCTTTTTCAGCGAGAAGGGATCAATTGATAAACAGGGGAACAAGTTAGTTGTTGTTGTTTTATTTCACCTCTCTTTACTGTAATTGGTTGCCATGAATTGAGGCAAATTGATCAAAACTGATGTGCACTGAGGTTATACCTAATTGAATTCTATTGGAAGCTCCATTCAGATGTTATTTACTGGATTAAATTAGCAAACTGGTTAACCTGAATGGATACTCTGTGGCAAAAAATATTTTTGAAGTAGCTGGTCAGTTAAGTAAGTGGTAATAAGGAGAAATTGACAGAAGTTAGATACAGGCTGAGTCAAATGCATTAAAATCCATTTGCAATATTTAAAAAAACTAGTTGAATTAGAGAAATACATAGCAACACACTGAATTACTATTAATAGCCCGGGAGAAATCTACTGTACTCATGTAGTGTATGCAAGGGAGAGTTTATGGAGTGTGGTGATTCAATTAAAACAAACATGAAATACTTCTATATCTCACTTAATTTTACTGTGCCCTGTTATCCAGCTATAAAATGGAGGATGATCATAATCCCTTTCTCCTACTTTGTCTGCCTTGTCTATTTATACTGAGAGCCTGCAGGGCAGGATCTGTTTCATATTACGTGTTGGTATTGTGCCTCGCTCAATGGGGCTCTGAGCTCTGTTACAAGAACTAGTAATTGGCCTGATCCATCTTCCACTGAAGTCAGTGGAAGCTTGCTGATGGACAAAGTGCCAGCAGCCTGTGGTATTTGCACCGCCATGTTGTCTAGACCGGATCCACGCAGGGTTAGATGACAAGGGTTTTTACCACTGTGACATTTTGGATCCACCCAGAGCAGTAAGGGGGCCTGTTGCCTGCCCTGCAACTTGGGGGGGGCCTGTGTGCTGTGCGGCTGTGGTTCAGATCCTCGACACCAGCAGCCAGACCACCAGTCTCACCCTAGCTCTCACCAGCTTAAACAGGCTGACACCAACATCCCTTCCAGGCCCGGGTCTTCCCTAATCCGTCCTCCCCAAATTCTTAATGACCAGACACTCAGACCAGTCCCCTGTGATTTAGCACTCCTGAAGGTGTGAAACCAGCCCCCCCAGTTACCAGCTCACTTTGGCACACCCACTCCACACCGTTTGCACACCAGGGACCTGCTGGCAATAAAACTAAACATATGGTAAAACCACAGATTCAAAGACTGAATAGCCTGGGGAGAGCAACCAAAACACAAGTCACACAGACAATGAACGTAAAGACACAACCTCAGGCGTTACATTTCCATATTAGATAAAATCTCTTTTCTAATCAGTTACCTGTTGCCTTAAAATTGTAGGGAGAGTGGTCACTTTGGGTAAGCTATTACCAGCAGGAGAGTGAGTTTGTGTGTGTGGTTTTTTTTTTTGGGAAAAGGGCGGGGGGGGTGAGAAAACCTGTATTTGTGCTGGAAATGGCCCACCTTGATTTTCATGCACGTTGTAAGGAGAGTGGTCACTTTGGATGGGCTATTACCAGCAGGAGAGTGAGTTTGTGTGTGGGGGAGCGGAGGGTGAGAAAACCTGGATTTGTGCTGGAAATGGCCCAGCTTGATGACCACTTTAGATACGCTATTACCAGCAGGAGAGTGGGGTGGGAGGAGGTATTGTTTCATGGTCTCTGTGTATATAATGTTTTCTGCAGTTTCCACAGTATGCATCCGATGAAGTGAGCTGTAGCTCACGAAAGCTCATGCTCAAATAAATTGGTTAGTCTCTAAGGTGCCACAAGTCCTTTTCTTTTTGCGAATACAGACTAACATGGCTGTTACTCTGAAACCTGCCTTAAAATAGCTTCCCCATGTAACCCCTAGCTATAGGAGAGATCCAGTGCCCACGGACAGACTCCTGCCCTGGGACTAGCCCCCAAATTCGGTCTGGTCTTCAGTTCAAACCCCTCCCATTTAAAAGGGTTTGCAGTTTGTCTGTTTTTTCTTCATTCACTCCAGATAGTCAAAGTGGGGAAAACCTCCTCCTTTCTTGGTTTCCGTTTCCTTCCATGGTTCCTCTGGCTGGACAATGGTGTTTGAAGCCAGTCTCCTGTGGTTGGGGGTGTAGCCCCTCCCTGCCTGATTTCTTCAGTGTCCTCTTGTGGGGTGATGCTGAAGTTGCATCGCAGTTACAAATTTCCTCATATACAGCCCCTGCCCTTCATAACTATCAGGTGTATAGGGCCCCCGTAATGATTTTTAAGTTTGGTGCATTACAAGCTTTTATAAAAGATCTTACTCAATATGTCCTTACAGTAAAATAACAGCAGATGCAATCAGTTGGTTTAACAGCTTGCTTTTCCGAGTTTAAACCTTCTGTTCTCCCCTTGGGGCCTCTGGACCCTGATGGTCACAACCACCTTCATCAAACTCACGCCACGGTGACCTCAGCAGTGTTACTGCATGGAACGATGTTGCAAGGAACGAGGGGCAGCTGTGCTGATTTGCTGGTAGAAGAGGGTCTGAGGCTGCTGTTAGGGTTTTGCAGGAGACAGAGTTCGCTGAAGCTGGAGTACCCATTGCTATGTCGGAGGTGGACATGAAAGTACCCTGAAGGGTATGATCCACGGGGCTGTTACAGGCAATGTGAAAGCAGCAAGGAATTCTGGGGACTTTTCCCTGTTCAGGGTCTGCGTTGGTGTGGTGTGTCCCTAGCTGTCACTAAATGAAGATTTTGTGTGTTTATCGAGTATCTAAAGGGAGATTGTCAAAAGTGCCAAAGGGGGTCGGGAGCACATGTCCGACCGACTTTCGCTAGGTCTTGTGCTCCTGAGTCTGTTAGGCGCTTTTGCAAATAACCCTGTAGTCCACACACGCATACAAGGAGCAACAGTGACATCTATAGGTAGGTTTCAGAGTAGCAGCCGTGTTAGTCTGTATTTGCAAAAAGAACAGGAGTATTTGTGGCACCTTAGAGACTAACCAATTTATTTGAGCATAAGCTTTTGTGAGCTACAGCTCACTTCATCGGATGCAGCTGTAGCTCACAAAAGCTTATGCTCAAATAAATTGGTTAGTCTCTAAGGTGCCACAAGTACTCCTGTTCTTTTTATATATTTCATTAATCTCATTCTCAAAATCAGCTGAAGAGTTTTGGCCCAAATTTTTCCCAAAGATCCAACCAGAAGCAGAGACCAAACATGGAAAATTTCAGCCTGAAGTTAAGCAACTGAAAATGCATATGAAACCTTACCTCTGCAAAGAACACCTAAAGCACATCTGTCTGTTACATGTATATTGATATAATTTAGGATGGCTTTGTGTCGGTGGGAGCTGTAGGAATTTGCTGTGTGTGTTTATAGGTTGGAGATGGAAGGCACATCCTTCCGCAGGTTTGGAATCTGTCAATGTCTGTGGTTACCAGGATGTGCGGGTGCTAAGAGCTGGTAAGTAGTCAGTCTCCACCTGCTATTTCCATGCTTTACAAGTTTGCGTGGATGGGTTTGGTACTTCAGCACCCTCAAGTGGTTGTAACCCAAGTGTCTGCTGATATGAATTTATACACAGGCCCATGTGTGTCCTCAACGTACTTCCTTGCAGCACCCAGTAGAGTCATTCTGAGGGCAGAAGTTTGTCCATGGTAAAAGTTTTCCTTTTCTTGGAGACTGTCTACAGGAACAACTGCCCCTGCCTCTTGCTAGCTGGCTGTAAGTAAAACACGGCCTGGAGATATATTAAACACAGACTATCCCTAACAGGTGAGTACTTGGTGGATAAACTGTGGGGGACGGGGAGGACTCACTGTGTTCTCAAGTGCTTCAGCCATATGTTAAGACAATGGGGATCCCAGGTCTCCTACTTTCAATTGCATCATCACCTGAAGAGATGGGAGCACCAGCTGTGCTGCTTTTTGTTTGGCTCCATCTCAGAAAAAAAAATCCCCTTTTGTCAATGACATTCATTGATGCTTCCCTCCCTACTGCTCTGTTCCCGGAGGTCCTCGGGATTTCTTACACTGACGACTTGTAGCTACAGTTCTGGTTTTCACTCTGATTGCTGCCTTCTATCCTGTTCTGTACCGGCTCTGATCCCGCACTCACGGCCGTGGTGTCTGAGCGCCATCCAGCCCCATATTCCACAGTGTGGCTGGAGATCTGTTGCTCTGGCCTGTGTTTTCCTCTTCTCACGCAGTAGCAGCTATGGCAGTGCCCTTATGTCCGATGTGCCCCAGTGGAGGCCTCTCGTTTGCAGCCACTTAATGCAAGTGCACGTGTATTCGGTGCTGCTGCATAATTTGTGTGCGCTCTTTTAAATACGACTTACAGCCTGATGCCCGCAAATGTAAAGCGAGACCCAGCTCCCACAGCAGCACGAGCAGACAGAAAGAGCTTAGATGCTGCTGGAACAGTCAGGCACAGGTCACGCGATCACAGGTGGGTCTATAAAAATCACAGCGAATGTTCTACGTGCCACTCGGTATTGGGAGGCTGCATGTTTGCACTTAAAAATGCTACTGTGTTGTGGGTTAGAGGCAACTTTCCTTGGGGGCAGCTTGCCCCAGAACTTGTACCTTTCTCTGAAGCATCTGGTGCTGGCCACTGGCAGCGGCTAGATTCTGGATGAAAAGGACCCTTGAGTTGACAATCTGGTAATTTCTATGTTCTTCAGAGGCCCCCCCCCCCCCCAAAAAAAAAAAAAAAACAAAACAAAACAAAACCCACACCCTTCCTTCCTTCCCTCCTTTTCCATTAAAAAACTCCAAACCATAATGATACCATCCAGCCAGGCTTTATTTTCTGGAAGCTGGGCAGATGCTCCAAAAAGGCCTTTCAGGCCAGGTTCTGGCCCCCTTGTTCATGCTGGAGACTGCCTTCTCCCCACAAACCATCCCAGCCGAGTCCCTGGCAGCTCTGGGTGGGAAGGCACCCCTGAAATCAGCCCCTGGGATTTTGGAATGTTTTTATCATTAATTCTTCTTCTTCCCAAGTCTCTGGGG
This sequence comes from Chelonia mydas, assembly GCF_015237465.2. Lineage (NCBI taxonomy): Eukaryota > Metazoa > Chordata > Testudines > Cheloniidae > Chelonia > Chelonia mydas. Next base: position 80,488,805 of record NC_051250.2, read on the forward strand.
GCGGGGGCCATGTTTGTGTCCTTGCCTGTCTCAGCCCAGCTCGTCTGTCTCTGTCTATCTGTCTGGTTCCCCTTTTGTCTGTCTGTGGGTGTTTGCCCGTGTCTGCGCTTCCCCCTTTGTCTCCCAGCCCCCTTCCCTCCCGGCCCGCAGCTGGGCGTGAGCGGTGCCTGCTCCTGGGCTTTGTCCCAGGCCCCGGCCCCCAGCATGTGGCTCCAACTGACTGATCTGTCCAGCTGGAGCTGCCCCCGCCTTGCTGGCTCCGCACTGGCCATGGGGAGCCTGTGACAGCCAGTGCCTGCCGCTCTGCCAGCTAGGATTGCCAGCTTTGGTTGGACAAATTCCTGTTGATTTCATCACATGACATAATCTTTAATTAAAGATTCATCTTTAATTCCTGGAGACTCCAGGACGATCCTGGAGGCTTGGCAACACACACCTGGCCGCTGCCCCCGCCCTTGCGCAGCGCCATGTACCCCAGAGCACCCCTGTCGGCAGCTCCCGGGCTGCACAGCCCCAGCCCTCGCCATGTGGCTGCTGCCCCTGCCCCTCCGCCCGGAGCCTGTTCTGCAGGCCTGAGGGGGAGGAATAGCATAAGGGACCCTCGGCCAGATTTACAGTACTGGAGGGTCATCTTGGCACCGGAGACGATCCCTCCAGGGCTGGTTCAGTTGCCTTTATAGGGGCAGATTTTGCCAGCAATGGGGCACAAAAGAAGCTGCACCACATCAAAGAGTCTTTAAGTTTAAAGGTGCAGAGTTAATGTGAACGGATTCATGGAATAAAAGCGCTCGCGCTCTCTCCCTCTCGCTCTCTCAAGTTGACATAGTAGATCTAAGCATAATGAAAGATTGCCCAGATAATGCTGTGACGCTATCTGAGCAATTATGACGTACAGATACTATTTCATTCCAGTATCAATAAGCCATCCCAGACGCCCCAGAACATGGGTTGAAAGCTATATTTCCCCACAGCCACTGAATTTGTATTGTCTCTGCAGAGGGCTGTAACCTGAAGGTCATAGCACTGGGAGGTTTTTAAAGTGTGGCAATCCCGGGACAGTTTTGCAGTTTCCCCAGAGGAAACGGCTAATGACCCGAGGAAAGAGAGCCTAAACTCCCATTTCTTTTGCTTTTGTTCCTATTTTACAAGTATCTAGAACTTCCTGCTAACACGGTTTTCTTTTGAGTCTTAATTTGACTACAGCATTGCTTTTGCAAAAACTGTCGCTAAGGTTGTGCCAAAAGTTTTTTTATCAACATCTGAAAACTATGTTTAACTGGTAAATTTCCACTGGATCGAAACTTGTTATACCAGTTTCTAGTGCACAAGGCATGCCTTTGATGCCCTTCACAGCCTCTTCTGGTTACATGAGATACTACCTCGCTCTCTCCCCACACGCGCACGCGTGTGTGTGTGTGTACAGTTGATTTGGAAATATGAACTGTCAGGCACATGACTAGACCCTAGGTATGGGATCTTTAAAAGGGCTCAGTAGCTCCCAGGGTAGAAAAGAGGGTCTAGTGGATAATGCACTGGACTGGGACTCAGAAGACCAGCGTTCCCTTCTCAGCTTACCCATACAGTTTGTGTGATGTTGGGCATGTCACTTAATTTTCTTTGTGCCTCAGTTTCCCCTTTGGAAAAGGAGGATAATTCTTCCCTGCCTTACAAGAACGTGTAAGGAAAACAATCCATTCATGACTGAGTTCCTCAGCTACTACAGCGGTAAGGGCTATACAGACACCTAGATCTAGAACTCCCACTGAAGCCAGTGGGGACTCTTTCTGTTACCAGCTGGGCTGGATCGAGCAGCCTGTTATAAATCTATTAATTCTTGGCAGTGCAGCATGAAAACCTGCTGCTGCTCCATTCGTGAGCCAGCTTTAGTAACTGGGAATCGCTGCCCTGAATTATTGGATGGGTTTGTGTCAACTATTGTGTTTAAAAAAAAAAAAAAAAAAAAAAGAAAAAAAGCCAGGAGTCATTTGCAAGTGTTTAGTTAGTTTATCATGATACAGCAGCTGGTTTTATTCTTTCCAGCTTGTTTGATTGGCCGTGGTAGAGTAGATGGAAGTAGGTTGCATAACTCTACACCTAAATTTTCAGATAGGGGAAAAGTAGCATCAGAGAGCTACCTACAACTTGAGCAGATAAATCGATTCATAGGGTCTGTCTACGCAGCAAAAAAAACCCCAAAACCCCGCGGCACCACTTTGGGCCAATTCGCTTGGGCTCAGGCTGCAAGGCTGACAATAGTGTAGGCACTTGGATTGGAGCCAGGGCTCTGAGACGCCCCAAGGAGAGAGAGTCTTAGGGGCCGGGCTGCTGCCTGAGCCTTCCCGTCTGCCCTGCTGTTTTCAGCCCTGCAGTCCGAGCCCCGGAAGCCTGAGTCAGTTGACTCTGAGGCTCGGTGCCGGGGTTTCTTTATTGCAGTGCAGATGGACCCACAGATTTCAAGGCCAGAAGGGACAGTTGTGATCATCTAGTTTGACCTCCTGGACGACACAGGTCAGAGAACTGCCCCACAATAATGAATGGATAACAGCTGTTCCGTGTCCCTTTCAGTGTCGTTATCATCCGGTTCAGAAATATGGTGCGTATGTTGATCAGATCCCAGGGCACAGACTAGATTCGGCGTAACTGTGCAATGTCATTTATCCCGTACCTGCATGAGATGGAAGAGGACTTGGAGCATGTTTTACCTAGGGGGCTCTCTTAGCCATGTCTGGGAGAGTCCAGTCTGCTGATATTAAAATGTGATTGCACAGATGATGGCTTCCGGGACGTTGCGCCCTTCCCTGTAAGGCATGGGGTGCCCCCAGTTTCAAAACCCAGAGGCCTGATGAATGGTCAGGAAATGGTCAGAAGAAAGCATGGCCGAACATAGACAGAAGTACAGGAAATGGGTTTGACGTATACAGTCCCCACTGACCGCAAGAAGTGGGCAGAAAGCCAGCAGCTTTCCTTTGCTCTCCGCATTGTTCGGCGATATAACTTGGGGCTCAAGAATATAAAGCGTTTATGAAGCTGGGCCCCAATCCTGCTCCCACTGAGTGAAGTTAATGGCAGCGTTCCCACTGGCTTTTCTGGGAGTAGACGTGGGCCAAATGTCCAGTTCACTACTGACGTGTTTACCCATCAATTTGCTTCCTAGTAAATCAGTATTTTGTGCCAATTTGCTGGCCAATGGGGAAAAAAATGCATCCACTTTGTGCAGCCGAAGAGCATTTTGTTGTTCTCCAGGACCGTGTTCCAGAACCAGAGGATGTTGTGGTGTAATGTTGGTGTGTGTGTCATGGGGGATTAATTGAGTTTGTTAATCCAAATAAATCAGCTGTTTACAGATTGTACCAAAAGGAGGCCCACGCCTGACCTTCATCCAGAGACATCTGTCTGTCTATTGGGACCAGTGACTCACCTCCAGTTGGAAAATTCATTTCCTAGGGTTTTGAAAAAACTGCTTTACGTGACTGTGTAACTTGGCAAGGATCCTGACAGGTTGTGTCACGAGGCCCACTGTTGCTTCCAGGGCCGTATTTACAGCCTGGCATCTGCTTTTGCATGCTTACTTTTTCCATGTAGTGGAACTACCTGCACTGATTTCTTAGCAGTCGGGCTTTTCTGTGGCTTTGGCGCAGGGTGCGTGTGCAACATTAACCACATATGGGCCGGATTCTGCGTTCTTTCCCCACACCCACTCCAGTTGCCTTTCCTGGGTACAGATCTGCCGCCCTGCATGTACTTCCCCAATGCTAAACTAACAATAAGCACCTTGGAGACACACCCATTCTCAATGTTTGACTGGTGGAGCATTTGGTGTGTCTGGACTTTTTTTTCATTTATTCTTGATAGCAAAGGCGAGTGTTCACTGCTGTGATTGACCAAGCTTCTTCGGTTGCTCCGTGATACCAAAGCTGGTCGTGTTGTAGTCACGCAGCTGGAAATCAGAGGGTTTTGCCTTTTCTGATATGAGTGTTGAGTCATGTGGGAGCCGGTCCTGGTAGCTGTGCGTGCAGTCAGCAGTTGTTGGTGCTAGTCCGGGCCAAGGTGTAAGTATTAGCGCAAAATGGTTTCTATGAATACCTGTAACAACGGGTGGTTGTTTGTGAATCGTGCATTTGGACTATTTGTAGTGTGCAGCTGGTCACGTGACATTTGGTTCTGCTCCCTGAGTGGATGACGAACTTTTTAGCAGGACAACATCAAATGCCAAAAAACGTGCTGCTGGCATGAATGTGCGAAACCTCCAGGGTTCGGGAAAAGTTTTCTGAAAGCTCCAGTGATCGCCTGAATGTTCAGAAATACTGACCAGCATGACCCCACAACCAGCCCGGAACCGAATGTGAACTGCTTGTTGTATGCATAGATCTGTTTTATCATTATTTTACTAGATCTAGGTCATAAATATGACAGGTCTCAGAGTAGCAGCCGTGTTAGTCTGTATCCGCAAAAAGAACCGGAGTACTTGTGGCACCTTAGAGACTAACCAATTTATTTGAGCATAAGCTTTCGTGAGCTACAGCTCGCTTCATCGGATGCATCCGGATGAAAGCTTATGCTCAAATAAATTGGTTAGTCTCTAAGGTGCCACAAGTCCTCCTTTTCTTTTTATAAAGATGACAGAGGTTGTGTTTAGCAAGAGGTCTGGAATACTTCGCTAGCTAATCTTCAGTGTGATTTCTTGTACAAATTCAGAGCCAGCAAGACCATGAAGAACATTGCTTTTTGTTTTTGCATTGTACATGCTGATACCAATAATGTCTATTGCACTGTCCTTAGCACTTTGTTGGCATTGTATTTGAAATTGCTGCCTTGTGTGGATAATTTTATAGTCCCACTGAAGGAAATGACGCTGAAAAGAGATTGCAGAACAGATGCGATGCAGGCTTATATATTTCAGTCTGAGGTTAGAGAGGTTTTAAAAGCAGCAATAAGAGCACTAGGTAATTCTCACCCAAGGAAAAGCCATGATTAAAATTCTGGAGCTGGAAAAGGGAGGGTTAACATGCCCAGATTTTAAATTTTAGGTCAAGATTCTTTCCCCCCCCCCCCCCCCCCCGTGATTAAAACCTGGGACATTGTTGCATATTCATGAGGCCTGATTTAAAATGACCATTATTTCTGCTCTTCGTGATCTGTGAATAATGCATTGTGCCTCGATATAGCTTTTTAACTACTTAATAATACTAGAGTAATGACCTTGTATCACACTTCAGTGATTCAAGGCTCTTAGTCTGTTATAGTCAAATATTGTGAAATATGTTACTCATGGCTGCGAGGGCTAAAGTAAATATAGGGGCCTTATCAAAGAGAAGAAGAATATGTTTTGGTTTTGCATACAGTAACTTTGACTAGTCAAAAGAACTGTAACCAGCAACGCTGTGAGCATGGAGGGCTACATGGAGCAGAACTGCACAGTCCCTGCAGAAGTACCAGGGACCTTGCTTTGCAGGCAGGTACCGCTCTTCCAGAGTTTCCCTGGGCACGTTGGGCATATGATCTGTTCCGATGGCACTGATTACTCTCCTCCCCTCTGGTGTGCTATCTCCGTCCCCCAGTCAGTGGGGAGGGAGGCTATGACCCTGCCCACCCTTTTTTGCCCCATCCATCTCTTTTCTGGCATTTTACGTTTATCTTTTTTAAGGGCCTGATCCTGTCCCATTAAAGTCACAGGAAGTTTTGCCATTTACTTCCATGGGAGCAGAATCGAGGCTGGAATATGTGGTTTCACTCTGAGGAACCGTGATGGGAGACCTCATATCGATTGTGGCTCAGAGGCTCAAGCACAAGTAGACGTAATTTCCACCCAAAATGATGTTTTGGATTATTTCCCCCCTAATCCCCCAACTGCCAGCTCTGCAGACCCCACGCAGGCTCTGAGACGCAAGCTGGGTTCTCTGGCTCGTGTGCCGGTGCTATTTGTCAGATAAGGATGTTGAGGCTGGTGCATAGTTAACAATTCTGTGGATGGTGCGTGAGTCAGAATTAGGGCTGCCAACAGTCCCTTATTACAAGGGATGTCCCTTTTTTTTTTTTTTTCTTCTCTGTACAACAAGATCGGGAGTTGCTGAGCTGTGCGAAAAGCAGCAAGAAATACCCCAGGCCAATGCAGGTGACTCCTGCTTATTATTATTAATCATGGTGATGATGATACTGTAATACAGAGTTGGCAGCCCTAGAACAGAATCCAGCTCGCTCTTCCGTGGCTGACTGGGCTATAGAGCAAGCTGTTGTGACTCAAAAGCTCAGGGAGCCGGTCTGTGGAGTAAGAAGGTGCCATTTTCACATAGTCACTTTCGTGCCCATAATTACACTTTTAAGCAATCCCAGTTTTGTAACCTCTTTGGATGTTACAAAAGGGAACTGTGACCGTGTGCTGCCCCGTGTTCCCCTCCCTGCAGTTCTTGGGAAATGTTGTCCTCTGTGCAAAGGGACAATTTAGGCTCTTGTTGATCCCAGCAGCTGAGTTTGTCGTAAGCACATTTTAATTCAAAATGGATGATTTCTGTTTGTTTGACCAGTTTTTGAGAGATGCCGGGCTCTTTCCCCTGTTCTCTCTGTTTGAATTATGATCACAGTGGGACAGATTCTGTCTCTCTTACTCACACTGAATAGTCCCTTACTCCACAACTAGCTCCACTGAAATCTGTGGAACTATGTGAGAAGTATGGTATGATTCGTGTATAGATGTGGCAGGATTGGGCCCAATATAACCATCTGTTTCTATAGTATTTGATTTCTTAAAGCTCTTTGATACGAATGATGTAAGATTTCCAGACCATTGAAGGTAGGCAGGCATGTGTTTTTATCTCCATTTCAGAGGTGGGGAAACTGAGGCACAGAAAGGTTGGACTTGGGACACTAAAGAGGCCTGTGGATTTATACACTGTGTACCTGTGTTCTGCTTCCTGTAGGTCTTAGTAAACTTAATCCAGAACATAATCTGATATTATTTTGGACTCAGTTATTTCCAATAAAACGTGAGTCAGAATTAATTTGCTCCTAATCCCAGAGAGCAGCATGCATGCTTAACCGCCTTTCCTTACCCTGAGCCAGCACGCTGCATGCCACACCACAGCTCGTTAATGTGTATGTACTGCCTGGCCAAGTGGCTGCTGCAAGCATATCTTGCGCAGAGCTTCTCTGCGTCTGTTGCCCTACCCTTAGGAGGTCAACAGGTTGGTTTTGTTTCTTTTGCAAACCTGTCAGCCCACTTACTCTCACTGAGCTGCTGTGTACATGCCAGCTCAGCCCCAAACAATTCTGCTACTTACCACATTTCTAGCACAGGGCTGATCTGTGCATTTTCCATTGTACAAAGAAGAATAGTACTGACATCCTGGTGCTGAGGGGGCTGCCAGCTCCTCTGGTTATTAGGGCACCAGTGAGTGCTTCCCGGCTCCCGAGGCAGAGATGTAAGTACAGTGCATATTTGCTTCCCAGCAGCGCGTCTGGTTTTTATGCGGCATTTTTGATGGTCTTTTGTGTTGCTTGTAGTGAAATATACTGAATCTTTATATAAGAAATGCAAACAGCACTTGGACTGTAACTAGGCATGGAAGGATTAGATTTTTATTGGTAAATGTCGATTTCACCGAACACACAGAAACCAACGAAAAAATATTTCCACTGAAAATAATCAAAATTAACAGCTAGACAAAATAAGAAAAATGCTACATGAGTACTTATTCGAGTTTAGTGTAAGGATATTTACTTTGTGTATTTTGACATGTGATATTGGGAATTTGTATTTTAACGATTATAAAGCTTTAACTTTTTGAATCTCCACATTTATCATTAAACAATTATTGTCTAACCCCCCCTTTGTCTGACCACCCCATAATTTCACACAACTGTGAAAATGTAAATAAACAAAAAAAATGCTTAAACCCCATAGTTTTGCACAACTGTGAAAATTTAAACCAATAAATAACTTTAAAAATAAACCTCAATATTATGGGTCAAATTTTGATTTTTTAAAAAATAATTCTGCCAAGCCCAACTATATGCAATCTGCAAGCAAAAGTTTGAGCTTTCTCATGCCCACTCATATATATATATTGAGAGAGAAAGGGACACAAAACTATGGAAAATTAGTATGTATTTTATGTCATCAGAACAATTCGTTTATTTTAAGAAGTTGCTTCCTTCTTGCATTCATACTGTAACAATAATATCTTAAGTGTATAATAGCATTTGCGCTGTCATTCCAAAACATTTACAAGCAGACAGATACGCCACTGAAATGCAGCCATTTCTGGGGTGCAGTAGAAATCTGATCACCCTGGATTCAACAAAGCACCTTAGCCCATGCTTACGTCTGCCTGAAAGTGACTTCAGTGAGACTTAAGCAAACACTTAAAACTTTTTCTTTATGTGTTTAAATACTTTGCTGTGTTGGGCCCTAAACAAGTAATAAATGATATAATAATAATTAATAATAAACCTGTTATGAATTCCTCACCGTTCTGCCTACAAGGGTTTGGCATTTCTTATGTTACCTTTAGTGGTGATTATGCAGGATGCCTCAGTCACTGGTTTCATAGTTTAATAATTCTCTCTGGTGCTGTACAGAGTAAATCATAAAAGTTAATAATTAACAGCTAAAACATTTTTCTTGAATTTAAATCATCCTGCGTGCCCTGTTGTATTTTCACTCTGATTGTGTCTGCCGTGCAGCCAGTGCTAATAAATATAACTCTAGAAACCCTACAATGGAAGGTTGTGCTTCAGTCAGACCTGTTTACCCTAGGCCCATATTTTCCTGAATAGAAGCACGCCCTTGTAGAAGAGAGGTGATTCTGTAGGGGACTGTCAGGGCTCCTCATCTGCAAAAACTGGAAATTAAATAGTCAGGCTGAAATATTCCTGTGTAAACTTAACAGAAGAAGAATGGCTGGCTCCTGCCCTTGGAGATATGGGCGTGCACCATGTGTAGTATATTTTGTAAAAATATCTACTTGGCATGTGTGGACAGATGCTTTGCTGAGTTTGCAAGATAAGCAGGGAGAGGCTTCTCTGTATTCAAGCTTCAAAGCCAAATTTGGACCAGGATCTTGAAGCCCTTTGGTGCATGTTGCTCCCATGGAACTCAATGGAGAGTAACATGAGGCTTGCACAAGGGGAAATTGTGTTAAAGGGAATTGGATAAACTGTGAGAAAGTTTGTGTCTCTGTCTTTGGGGAGGGAGGTTGTAACTTTTACAAAGAACTCTCTCTATCCTCGCAACTGCATGCAGAACTCACTTGCGTGTGCACCTTACCACCCTTCATACGCCACTTTCTGGCTGCTTGTTAATGTTTCCCTTATTCAAATTAGTGCAGCTTCCAGGTGTGAATGTAGGGTGGTACATTCCAAGGGGGGAGGGGCTGCACTCTGCTCCTTAAAGGAACAGAACACAGCTGGGGAGGACATTCGTTCTTTATATGGCTTTAACAGCATAATACATACGCTAACAAACATAAACAAAGGCTTTAAGTTTGTTAGCATATGTATTGTGCTGTTGTGTTGGTCAGGAGTCCTCAAAAGGGGAGGGGTGGGCAGGATGGAAGGTGTTTCAACAGTGTTTTTGATTCTGTTTCTCCCCATTGGTCTGAATTATCCACGTTCATACTGCATCACATCAAATCCAGATCAGCAGAGGAATGCCTCTGCTTGCACTGACCAGAGGATGTTTGGATTCTGATGTCAGCCCAGTTCTGCAGCCTGACAGGAATCACGTGCGGTCCCCAGCGTACCTAGAATTCTTCTTCGCAGCCAAACTAGTCTAATGGCTCGTCTACACTGCCACTTACAGCTCTGAAACTTTCCTCACTCAGGGGTGTGAAAAAACACCTCCCCCCCTCCAGCGATGCAAGTTTCAGCGCTGTCAAGTGCCAGTGTAGACAGTGCGCCAGGGCTGGGAGCTGCTCCCCTCATGGAGGTGGCTTTTTTACAGCGCCGGGAGAGCTCTCCCCCAGCACTGGAGCCGCGACTACCCAGCCACGTGAAGGCACTGCCGTGGCAGCACTCGAACATCGGCTGTGTCGACACACCCTTCCCTGCATTTTGTGAACTGGAACTGGAGCAGCAAAACAAATGCCTCGTTTTCCAGCTTTGTGGGTGCGAGAACTATAAGTGAAGATTATAATGCGGGACACTGACGGCCTTAAACCAGCTGCCTCAGGAATCTGCCAAGAACTTTGCTGAAAAGATGTTCCTCACCTTAGCAACGGAGCTCAGACGTATCACTCGTCTGCCCACCGTTAGTCGAAGGACGCTCCTTCTGATCTGACAGCTCAGGCCTTGTCAGCTTCATCCAGAACAATTTACAAACCTGGAACCCAACACAGTAAACCCGTAATCATTTGATCGGTCCCATGGAAGACAATGGGACTATTTGCATGACTATGGGCCACTTTTGTGGACTGGTAAGTGTTTCACGAGTCTGTTCCTGTAAAGGAAGTTGAATCCCGCGTTGAAATGCAGTGTTTGGGTACAACACTGTAGAGCAGTTTAGGATACAGTTCTACTTAAAATGTGTCTTTTAATAAGTCATACATATGCTGAAATGGCTCCTCACCCAACTCCCCTATTCCATATAAACAGACTAAATACTACATACTGGGGGGGGGGGGGGGGAGTGAGTAGTTAAGTATGTTGATGATTATATATACAAAGGGGGGGGGCCCTGGGCTGGAGGCGGGATGGGAAGGAGTCACATGGAGGGTCATGTGGGAAGGTCACGTGCCCCTCCTTATGTCCCTCCCATGAGTGCAGTACCAGCAAAAAATGATTTCTACTAGCACCACTGGTATCGTCCCAGAGGCCACAGGAGTCTTGCTGTGGGAGCAGAGGGAAATGGGACCATAGGGTTGGTTGTCTGTCCTTGCTAGTCTTTTCATCGGTTCTAGAGTTGTGCATAGTTTACTCTGAGCTTTAGAGAGGGGACTATATTTCTGACACTTGGACAGTGAGACCAGAAGACATTTTCACTGTTTCAGTAGCGTGTAATTAGACATATTCATATCAACATAGCTTTTTGGGTACTTTGACTCTCTCCGGTCAGCAGTGAGTGCCAGCTTGGAGGGCGAACAGGCAAGCTAGTTGTTCACAAGGGAAAACGGTTTGCCATGACGAAATCAAAGCTGGAAATGAGAAGGTTCCCAACTATCGGAAGAGTGACGTTTTGGAACAGCCTCCCATTAGCCTTAATACAGGCAAACAACCGAACTAGTTTGAAGATGAAGCTTGATACATTTCAGAATGGGATTATATGATGGGGCTGCCTGGAAAAGTACAGGCCTGGACATGGTGACCCGGGAGGTCCCTTCTAATCCTATGTAAATTTGTTTATATTGATATACAACACAGTAACTCACGAGCGAGGGCATATTGCTCCTCCAGGACACGTTTCTGAAATGTACTATCAGCTGCTCTTAGATACTACACTGATGGATGCCAGTACAAGAACCTAAATACATAGACAGAGAGTCAGTGGCTAGTCAGTTGTATGCCCAGTTAGCTGATTTGCAATCTGGTAACCCAGCATATCAGGTACTCGGCTTTGTCTGAGACTAAAAATACGGGTCATGTGCTGATCAATGATCCAACATGTAAACCATGGCCCCGTGTAACAAATGTGTTGAGCAGCTCCCGTCTTTTCCAGTTTCACTAAAATAACAGTTCGTATTTTTTCTGTCCCATGGCTCCCTTCAGTTGTGTTCATAGCAAAGGTGTTCTGGCAAAGGATAGGAACAGATAGAGCTTGTTCAAGATCTTGAGAATCCAGGTGAGCTCTAGAGGGCCCAATTCTGCACGGTGTGGAATGCTTTCAATGGGGATCTGGAGCATTCCCCCACAGGATTCGGCCCATCGCTTGTACTGCGGTGAGAAAAATGCGTAACTAAAAAGGAGACCTTAACAGACCATACTCTGCATGAAACAAGACAAAACTCTGAGCCTGTAGGACCCTTGTTGTAAATCTGAAAGAAGTAAAGTAATTACAGATCATGGAAAAAATCAGACATGAAGTGTAAACTTCAAAAGCATTTCTGATGGTTTTTATGTCACACATTAAATTGCTGGGCTGTATTCGTTTTCTTCTTTTAAAACAGATGAGCGAACATCTAACCCTTTTTTTCTGGGACGTAGCTTTGCATGGTGGACTACAACACTTCTCCCATTATGCAGTGCAGCTCGGGAGTTGCACAGCCACAAACTCTGTTTAATAGTGTTGGAAGGTTGGATCTGAGAGAGTGAGGCAAACTCTAATTACAAGGTGTGGGGCATTTGCAGGAAAATAAAAGGGGAATGTATTTAATTCTCCGGATGGAGAATAATTGTAGGGTGGAAAAGGATATCAAAGGCTTTGCTTGATATGGAGTTTCTCTACCGCTGGTGCTGCGTGTCTATGCGGAATCAGTCCCGCACTTACAGTCTGATCCTGTACTGGGCTAATGCCCCTCAGCTCTTAGTGAAGTTGTGACTGGCATGTTCTGCACAAGAGAAAAGGGGAAGACGGAATAATGGGGCTGTCTGTCACAAGAAGTGTGTACTGATACAGAAAATAATGAAACTGCCATTTTCAAATCTAAATTTGTGGTGCCAGTTTGTCTGTCACTTGGGTAATACTGTTTTAACTATTGTCCAGGCACTGCGATTGGTATGTGACTGTTCGTAACACTTGGCTACAGGCCTACTGAAAGGCGAGGCAAGCTGATAAAATATGCGTTTGGATACTCACCCTTAAATGACCCTTCTCCACAATCTTTGACTACGCAGTCGGACAGATGTTCAGGCTGTAAGAAGTCTGGGGACCTGGAGCTAGAGAGCCTGCCAATTAAACTCCAGCAGCCTGCAACAGGTTAGCACAGATCATGGAAATAGGGCTCTGCAGTGGCATGCTATGAGAAAAAAGAAAAGGAGTACTTGTGGCACCTTAGAGATTAACCGATTTATTTGAGCATAAGCTTTCGTGAGCTACAGCTCACTTCATCGGATGCATACTGAAGTGAGCTGTAGCTCACGAAAGCTTATGCTCAAATAAATCGGTTAGTCTCTAAGGTGCCACAAGTACTCCTTTTCTTTTTGCGAATACAGACTAATACGGCTGTTACTCTGAAACATGCTATTAGAAGTGGTCAAAAAAGGAAAGAGAGCAGTCTCTTTAATGCGGAAAGACAGCTGTGAGGGCTCGAGAGGCTGCCTGAGTTACATTGTAAGAAGAGTGATCACTTTAGATAAGCTATTACCAGCAGGAGAGTGGGGTGGGGGGAGAGAAAACCTTTTGTAGTGGTAAACACCCATTTTTTCATGCTTTGTGTGTATAAAAAGATCTTCTATACTTTCCACAGTATGCATCCGATGAAGTGAGCTGTAGCTCACGAAAGCTTATGCTCAAATAAATTGGTTAGTCTCTAAGGTGCCACAAGTACTCCTTTTCTTTTTGCCTCAGTTAGACGTTTGAAAAGGTTTTGCAGAAACAGAGACAAAAAAAAGCTCTGGGGGACTGTGAGCAGTGCACAGATATTTCACCGTTCACCTGCCGCTCCAAAGAGGGGCATCCCTGGGCCCTGGATGCATTCCCGGCATGACCACCCTCTGTTAGGATATAGATATTCAGGCCTGTCTGTAAAGGCCTATACTCTAAGAATTTAGGTGTATTCTTATCACTTGGCTATAAAAGAGAGAATCCAAATCACTGTCTGACTGTCTAAGGCCCTTTCTCACTGAGACAGTCTGAGGCCCTGTTCTTAGGCTAAGGCCTTTGGCTAAGCAGCAGAGGCAGCCATAAGCTGGGAAGCAACCGGTCACCTCCTCACGTTCCAAACTAGTCACATTGAAAGAAGGTGCTATGGGGCTGTTAGGATACAATGGTGTCCTGATAATGCTTATTGCCTCCAGAGAAAGGGAAGTGTCTAGAAGATGTAAAAGGAAACTTAGTTTGATAGCATCCTGTCTGGCAAGAACTCACTTATACATAGCTGGGATGGGAAATCCTCACTTCTGTGTTGTTTTGTCATTATAGTTCCCACTTTGCTATTGTTTGTCTGTAAAATCTCTGTCTGGTTCTGTGATTGTTTCTGTCCGCTGTATAATTAATTTTGCTGGGTGTAAACTAATTAAGGTGGTGGGATATAATTGGTTAAATAATCGTGTTACAATATGTTAGGATTGGTTAGTTAAATTTCAGGAAAATGATTGGTTAAAGTATAGCTAAGCAGAACTCAAGTTTTACTATATAGTCTGCAGTCAATCAGGAAGTGTGTGGGTGTGTGGGTGCGGGAAATTGGAATCATGTTTGGCGAAGGGCAGGAATGGGTACAGGGACACAGGTGTAAGGCTCTGTGGTGTCAGAGCTAGGAAGGGGGACACTAAGGAAGGAAACTGGAATCATGCTTGCTGGAAGTTCACCCCAATAAACACCAAATTGTTTGCACCTTTGGACTTCGGGTATTGTTGCTCTCTGTTCATGGGAGAAGGACCAGGGAAGTAAGTGGGTGAAGGAACAAGCCCCTAACACACCCCCTCAGAGGAAACCTCAGGAATTAGTCTGCCAAACTAGCACTGTGCAGGTAGGCTTGAAATAGGTGCTTGGGAATAAATGCACACGATTGTAAATGTTGTCAGAAAACCATTCCCATGCCAGGAGTAACAGCGACATGCCAACTGTGAGCCAACAAATTGAAAAAGGAGAAGGTTTGAAAACCGAGTGTTCTTAGAAATGGTTTCAGCGGAACGTTTGTTTTAATGAACTCACTTCATGGGTCTGTGAGTTAGCAAGTTATGGGACAGTACGGGAAACCTTTTCTGTGCCCTGTGGTTTCCTGTAGATGGCGCTACGAACACCTTTCCATAGGCGTTCACTGTCAGTGCTCTGTTTATGTTGTAGTTTAAAGTGAAGCTGACAGCAATGTTGCTTAATTCTGAAAGGCTGAGGAGCACTTTTGACCATCACTGCACATGTTAGAGGCTGGCAGTTTGATGAAACAATGGAAAAGGGCTATCCCCTCCCCACCCCTGCCTCCGTCCCAGACAGAGTCCTTCCAGGTTTAAATACATTAGCTCTTCCACCATCACAGCACCCTGGTGAGGCAGGTTTTGTTACCCTCTTTTTACAGCTGAGACACTAAGGCTCAGCGTGGTGAAGGGACTTGTCCAAGCTCACACACTGAGTCAGTGGCAAACTTGGGATTAGAACCTAGGAGTCCTGAGTTTGCGCCTCTAACAACTGCAGACTGTTGCAACGCCCACCCTTTATCCGTTTGCATTTTCTGACTTCAGGAGTGCAGCGTGGCCCCTTTCGGTTGCTGTAGAAGCCGGCAGCTTGTATCTCTTCCCCCAGGACTGTGCTATTCCAACACATCTGGGCCTCCCTGCCAGGGCATTCAAGCTAACCCTTAGTTGCCAATGCCCATGATTCAGCATCTGACAGTCTCCCACCCACCTCCCAGCTTCCTCAGCAATGCCAGCTGGGGCCAGAGGACCGGACAGATGGAGTTTTACTGTTAGGGAAAGTTGCCAATAGGGGTTGAGATAAAGGGGGAGACATACTGATTTCCCAGGGGCTGCACGTTATTCACACCATTGAGCTGTCACTGGGCATGGAGGAGTTTGTACTCCACACCTTGTGGCATTGGACCGGGAGCAATAAGCACTTAAACTAGCATTTTGGCTGATACCAGCTGGAAAGAGGAGGGGCTCCCATGACTGAGATTACTCTAAATAGCTGCAGGTTTGGCAGCATTGCCTGGATTCCACCCCCATCTCCCCACTTCTTTAAGAAGAGCTCACCTCCCCAGTCTATTGATGTCCAAGGACATCACTGAGCAGCAGAGACCATCTGCGTGGTAGCACGGTACTGCACATGGAAGGCTGGTCCTCTTGCCATTTCACCAGTTCTCTCCTGAGTGATTTTTTTTGTGGTGTCTGATGATAAATGGAAATCTCAGACGCCACTAGATGGAGTGTTAAGGAAATGCTACTCATGCGGCTTATTCCCCATGACACCCACTCGTAACGGGAACCACCTGCAGAAGAATATGGGAAATAAGTGACATTCTGCAAAGGGGCCAATCCTGCCTTGAATGGAGCACATGTCAATGCCAATGGGAGCTTTCAGTGTGGATTAATTGGCAGCATCAGGCCTCAGAATGTCAAGACAAGTAGGCGTCTGAGCTTCCTCTCAATACTTCCATCGACGGTGGGGAGTTTGGACCCAATGACCAAATAGGCAGGGCCCAAACTAGACTTTGGTAAAGTTTTTCATGATTAGTTTTTTTCCACAATAAAATGCAGTTGTGAGGTGACCAAAACAATCTGTGAATTTGGCTAGATTTAGTCTCAGTAGTCTCAGTCCAAAAAAAAGGGCAAAAAGTTTCAGAAATGTTCCAGAATGAAACGTTTTGATTTTTTGTTTTGGCGAGATGTTCCAGTTTTGAATTTTCCTAAATTATGTTTTAAAACCCATCAGAATGAAACAAAATGAAATTATTTCAATTTTTTAATTTTGCCAAGAAATCCGAAATGTATTCATTTTGGTGTGATCCATAACACGTTTTTCCCGTTTTTTTTTTTTTCAGCTCAGCCACAAAACTGAAATACTGGTTATTCGCTCAGCTCTATCCCAAACTTACAGGTCTCCCAAGGTCCACATAGGTATAAGAACAGCCATACTTGGACAGAGCAAAGGTCCATCTAGCCCAGTGTCCTGTCTTCCAACAGTGGCCAATGCCAGGTGCCCCAGAGGGAATGGGCAGAACAGATCCATTCCCTGTCGCTCTTTCCCAGCTTCTGGCAAATAAAGGCTAGGGGACACCATCTCTGCCCTTCCTGGCTAATAGCCATTGATGGACCTATCCTCCATGAATTTATCTAGTTCTTTTTTGAACCCTGTTATGGTCTTGGCCTTCACAACATCCTCTGGCAATGGGTTCCACAGGTTGACTGTGTGTTGTGTGAAGAAATACTTCCTTTTGTTTGTTTTAAACCTGCTGCCTGTTAATTTCTTTTGGCGACCCCTAGATCTTATGTTATGTGTTGTGAGAAGGAATAAATAACACTTCCTTGTTTACTTTCTCCACGCCAGTCATGATTTTATAGACCTCTATCATATGCCACCTTAGTCGTCCTTTTCCCAAGCTGAAAAGTCCCAGTTTTATTAATCTCTCCTCATATGGAAGCTGTTCCATACCCCTAATCATTTTTGTTGCCCTTGTGTACCTTTTCCAATTCCAATATATCTGGGATGACCACATCTGCACGCAGTATTCAAGGGTCACCCATGCAGAGATCCAATACCTCTACCCTGTTTTCCAGCCCCTGTGCCAGTACTGTAGAGGCTTGCCAACTGGCCCATATTGCAGGGATTTCACTCGCTTGCAGGGGATCTGTGTTACACAACATCCTGCTTTCCTACTTGGAGAGCCCCTGCTAGTTTCCAGAGGGCTGGGGTCTCACAAAGTACATGCTGGGCCTAGCCCGGAAGTAACTCATCCCATGAAGGGGCTTTCCTGGGATTAGGAGGAAGGGCATTGCCATGGAGACACCATTCTCCTTTCTGTGCCTCGAAGCTGTGTCTTCCAGCTCTGGGTACGCTCTGGGTACCCTCTGCTCTCAAAAGCAGTGGGACCGATCAAGCCCTGAGTAAGGCCTGCAGCGTCTGGTGCTGAGTTCCGAGTCTCTCTACCTACTCATTCCTTTAGGGCAGTTGTTCTTAAGCTGGGGTGCATGCACCCCCTGGGGGGTGCGAGATGCCCTTTCTGGGGGTGCGAGACATGCCAGATTTTTTTAGAAGGTAAATCATCAAAAACACAAATTAAGCACAGGGACGTTAAGTACAACTACTTTGTTTCATCAAACCTATGTATTTATTAACATTACACATTTTTTAACAATTACTGTAATATACAAACAGGTTTAAAGAACTGACCTACTTCAACGATTTTTGATAAGGGGTGCGAGAACATATTTTGAGAACCAAAGGGGTGCAGGCTGAAGTAAAGGTTAAGAACCACTGCTTTAGGGTGACATTCCCTCATGCAAAAGGTCATCTCAAAGCATAGGTTTCACGTCAGCCCATTTTGATGGCCTACGTGTGATGTAAGCTGTGCATAGATCTCGCACAGGGGTGAATGTCACTGTCTTGTCTTCTACATCACACCTGCCTTCACTAAACCCAAGAATCCCAAACTGGCACCCTAACTGGGTATAGAAACAAAAAAAGAGAGCAGCGGGTAGGGATGTGACACAGGCTAGAGCTGCCAATGATGGTTTGAATCCAGTTACCTGGCCCAGGGCCCTTTCCTTGTTTGTTACTCTTGCTATAGCAATCCACCTTGTTTTGTTCTCTTGCGCTCCCTAGCACCAAAGCACTTGGAGGGCCTTGGCAACAAGAGCTGGGCGAGGAGACAGGAAGGTGTAAATAAGGATGAGTTTGGCCTGAGGCCATAGATGAAGACTACGCAGGAGTCTGTCTCGAAGGAGGTGAAGATTTAACAAGCATTCCGAGCCAAAATCATCACCACCGAGCCCAACGCACCATGCTGGGCTGGAAGTTGCGCAGGCAACTCAGTATTAACCAAGTGCCTAAAGTAAGTAAGGTTTGGTTAAATGTATCTCCGATTTGGCTGCTAATCTGTGGGCTCAGTAGCCTAATAAAACCTCAGCGACCACTTCTCTTTTTAATGATAACTTTCTTCTAATCCTCTACACGTGAATCTCTTGAGTAAAGCATGTTGGCCAAACCCTATGTCCAAATCAGTGGCCCTCAACCTGGCTGGGGAAAGAGCTTATTTCTGTGGAAAATTTTTGAAATGGTGAATTTGTTTTGTGTAAAGTTTTTGTTTTTGAAGAGTTTGAAAGAGAGGCATTGAAAAAACAGCCCAGAGAATTTTTTTCAGCGTATTTTTAATTTTTTTAATTGAAAACATTATAAAGTGGTTATAAAACTTACATTCACCAAAAACCAGGTTTTTGATCAAATATTTTGATGATCATTTTCAATAATATTTTTAATTCATTTAAATACCTGTAAGCGTGCTCTCTCACACTAAAAACAAGATCTTTTTTGTGAAAAAGGAAAAATGTTGAGTTTTGTTGCATAAAATTTCGTTTTCACAAGAAGGCCATTTATTGGATTAAAATATTTTTAGTTCAAATAAAAGTATTTTATTTGGTTTGAGAGCCAGCGCCAGCCAAAGCCGCAACAGCCCTACTGCTATTTACAATGTGCTGGCACAAGTCCTGCCAGCACAACTCTGGGGACCCAGGCTGGGAGGCTCCCTCCCAGACGCAGTGTCGACATCCCTTCGTCCAGATGTGGGCACCTAACTAAGTGGGCTCGTTTTCAGAATTGCTGAGGACCCAGCAGCTGCTATTTTCTTCAACAACTCTGAAAATCAGGCCCAAAGTGTCTCAAATGTGGCTCCCAAATGGAGGCACTGCAAGTCAGTGGCCGTTTTTGGAATGACCTAATTTTGCAGAAATGGGCTGGGCTGGAGCTGAGCTGTAGTCTAGCTTCCACATGCCACTGAGGAAACAGAGGCTAGGAGCAGTCAGCAGCTGGGGGACCAGCCATTGCCAAAAGTTCTGCTGCAGGCTTGCAAGTAGAGGGTCAGCTCCTATATGTAGATGTCCTGTGACTTGAGCTCAATGTCCTAATCAAGAATTTCCCCAGGATCCTCAGTCTTCTGCCAGAAGCTGGGACTGGGTGATGGACCACTTGATGATTGCCTGTTCTGTTCATTCCCTCTGGGGCACCTGGCACTGGCCACTGTCGGAAGACAGGACATTGGGCTAAATGGACCTTTGGTCTGACCCAGTATGGCTGCTCTTATGTTCTTATGACCCTGTTTAGCAGCTATTACCTCGATTGTTCCTCGCCTCATGAGCCCATCTCCTAGATGAGATCATGAACCCATTTTTCTGCACCGTTAACGTGTGTTCTCCTTCCTTTGTAGCATGCTTTCTGAATTAAATACAGTTACCAATATTCTGCACTGCAGCTTGATAAAGTTCTCCTTTTACAGGGAGATGTTTAGTGGGAGTTTTGCTGCAGGACTGGGCATTTCATGCTCATGCTTATGCTCCAATTCCTGTGACACAGTGTGAAATATACAGACTGTACAGTCCATCTAAACAACGCGCTTCTAATCATCCCCTTGCAGGTGTTTCGAGAGCAGGGCATCCTGTTTGGGTATCGCCATCCAAGAAGCTCTGCAGCAGACTGTCTCCTCAGTGTCTTCCAGATGACAAATGAAACACTAAATATATGGACACATTTTTTGCCTGCCTGGTACTTGAGCTGGTTTTTATTAACTGCTGTATTTTCAAATGTTTAAAATCACCCTAAGTAGATGGCTCTTTGTGATTGGGGGGGTGATTTTGGGACCTGGGTGGGAAATGTACTGTATTCTAATGGAGGGACAAGGAAAATATAATTGAGAACTCAAATAATCAATGCATTCATCGTAGTTCTGACAAAAATACAGTAATCAGTGAGGGTGATATCCTCAGGAGTGGGAGTGTTGCCACTGATTTCAATGGGGCGGGATTTGACTAGTAACGCACAAGGTACTAACTCAGTACTCTGTATTTCAGGTACTTCCTATGGAAGTTGTTTGCCTTGGCCTATTCACTGGATATCTGGAATGACATGTATGCCTGGCCCTTTCTTGCCTACATGCTCACGTGCTGTATTTATCCGTTCACATCCAGCTGTGCCCACACGTTCAGTGCGATGTCCACCCAGGCGAGACATATTTGTTATTTCTTTGATTATGGTGCCCTTAGTATGTACAGCTTAGGTAAGAGTCTCCAAACATTGTCTTTTTAAATATGTAACCGAATAATTGGCAACATCTTCAGAAGCATCTAAGTGACTTAGGGCCCAGATCCTCAAAGGTATTTAGGCCCCTAGCTCCCATTGATATCAGTAAGAATTATTTGTGGCACCTTAGAGACTAACCAATTTATTTGAGCATGAGCTTTCGTGAGCTACAGCTCACTTCATTGGATGCATACATTTCCACAGTATGCATCCGATGAAGTGAGCTGTAGCTCACGAAAGCTCATGCTCAAATAAATTGGTTAGTCTCTAAGGTGCCACAAGTAATCCTTTTCTTTTTGCGAATACAGACTAACACGGCTGTTACTCTGAAACCAGTAAGAATTATGTACCTAAATACCTTTAAAGATCTGGGCCTAAGCCCCATTTTCAAAAGTGACTTTGGCATTTAGGAGCCTAAATCTAATTAAAAGTCAATGGACCATGGGCTCCTAATTCACTTTTGAAAATAGGACTTAGGCTTTTAAGTCATTTAGGCACTTTTGAAAAAGTTGCCCAATGTCTAATTTTTTTTCTCATTCGTCTTTAATGCCTTAAGTATTTTGGGACTGCTGTAGGTGTTTTTCAGTTAATAATAATTCATGCTTTGCACTTAAATTGCACCTTCCATTCAAGGATCTCTAATCAATGAACATTAATGAAGTAAGGCTCACAACACCTTCATGAGGTATGGAAGTATTGTCATACCTATGTTACAGAAACTAAAGAACAGAGAGTTTAAATGCCTTGTCTGAAGTAACCCAGGAAGTCCTGAGGCTGCTGATATTTATGCCAGGAACCAAGAGATTGACATATGAAAAGTGGCTTAAAGCTACCTTTGGTCCCCCCAGTCAAGTCCTGCATCAACCCCAAAATTGGGGTCCTTTCCCTTTATGCAACCACAGCAAGATTAGGGATGAAATGCTCCCTGGGCTGGAACTGAGCGGGCTCTGATGGTTCATGCTCTGCTGCTTGAATCCTGACTCCCAGGGCTGGGTTCTCTGGGGTGACTATGGGAGACACAGTGGGACAGTTGTTCTTTTGGAAAGACATGACATTTGCCCTGGCTGGTGCATGCTGCTGCCAGCCAGCTAGGGGACTTATCCCGCTGCCTGCCTGGCGGATGACATCTCTCCGGAGCTGTTGGGTCCAGCTCACTAGTGCTTCCTTCACATGCCACCATGAAATCCTGCTCCACCGATTAGCAAGGGGAGATTGAAGGACCTCTTGTCCTTAACTATTGCAACGTGACTGTGTTGAAGACACACCCAGGGCTTGAGACAGACAGACAGACACACGCACACTTAATCCAACTCTGATACCTGCCGAAGTCAAAGAGATGGCTTGCTAGATACTTGTACTACCATCCACAGAATGTTGAAGTACAGTCCTGCATGTTAACATTTGGTAAAGTCACTCTGTCTGGGAGCATTGAAGTAAAACTGTGACTTTTTTCTATCATGAACCTGTGCTGTGTGTTAATGGTTAATCTCGGAGGAAGAGGGGACCAAAGCGGGGGCCTGACACTGTTATGGCTCTATAGAAAGAATGCTGAGTACATGCAAGCTGTGTGAGAATAGCTCTGTTTTGGTTTTTTTTTACAGATACCATCAAGGGAGATGCAGGCCATCTAACCATTTGTGAATTAATCCCATGCTTTTGTTTACAGTGGGTTTCACTGGCTGTTTCGGTTTGGAGTGGCCCATGGCTTGTAAAACGTGTGTCACCAACGTTTTTAGATTTTGCCATTTTGCTAATGCCAGGAATAAAAGGATGAAATCGCAGGATCCAAATAGCTCCACATCCCCATAGCCGCCCCCGCCCCCCCCAATGAAGTAAGGCAAATTAGACCTAACCTGCTGGTTTATGTTCTGCATTTGTGCAGTGCCAACATAGCATGCTTTATCTATTATCATGGGACATGTCCAGCCTCCTTTGAAGTTGCTGGTAATTCTTATCAGTCCACAGTCATACAAGGCGATGCTGAAAGTACCCTGCTCTGAGTCAGAGTTTCTCCTCTGTGATGTGTCTAACTGCATCTACATAAGGATCCAGAGGGACCTGGCTGTCTTGCTTATAAATCAGAGATATCCTGACATGAAGTTACTGCCTTTGGGTTTATTTATTATATTTGTAAAGGAATGGGCCCTGTGGGATGCATCATCTCTGTTACAAGGAAGTCCTGCTGACAGCAACTGGAACAATAAAGTTATCTTCAGCACTTAATGAAATAATTCAAGCATAAATATGAATGACACTAAAGAAAGCATATACACTGGCAACCACATAAGTACAACGGAGACATAAGAACATCTCCACTGCAATTTTTAAAAAAATCCATTGAATGGTCTGATCTTGCAGTACTGACTTAGCCCTACCAGTCACTGGGGGGAGGAATGCCTGAGTTAGGACTGGCTGCAGGGTTGGGCTCTTTGTTTTTTGTAAAATACCTGAAAGGAGCAGCTGAAGCAAACTAGAATTCTATCACTTTACAACAGGAAAACACAACAGGTTCTGGGCCAGATTCTTCTCTCGCTTACACTGGAGTCAATCAAGAGGGACTCCACTGAAGTCAATGGCATTGCACAGGCATAAAACCCAATGTGAGTGAGAACAGAATCATCCCAGAGCCACATAATTTGCCTTAATTTTTTCTAACAGAAAAAGATGTATAAACATAGCTAGAATAGAATGTTATCTGTCTGGGCTGCCAATAAATTGGGGAATGCTATTGTCCTAAGTCAATTTGTTTCTCTCCGATACAGACCCGTTTCAAAGCTCTAATTAATGAAGTGTTTAACCTAGTATCTGAAATGATGAAACTTTTTTTCCTTATTTTGTCTTTCCCGTGTTAAATTAAGGTCCCTAGTCCACTCGCAGACACCTCTGATCAAGTCAATGGCAGACTATCCACTATCAGAGAGACAAAGATAGATGAGATAATGTCTTTTACTGGACCAACTTCTGTTGGTGAAAGAGACAGGCATCTCTCTCAGCAACTGAAGTTGGTCCAATAAAATATCACCTCAACCACCTTGACTCTAGACCAGCACAGCTGCAACAACACTACGTATCCAGTATCAGTCAGCTTCAAACAACAATGGACTTTTTCTGATAGTCTTGTCCCTGAATCTGGAGGCTTATTTAAAAATCAATGGTTTCATTTTCCAAGGTGCTGAAATCCTGTCCTTCCTTGCAGCTTTCTTTAATTGCAGAGGGATCTACAAGTGCTCATCACCTCTGAAATATATTTAGGATCTGCCTACAAGAAACCCAGGATAACACAGGTTTGCTTGTTTGAAACCCTGCAAGATCACCAAATTACCCGGGAGGTTACTGAAGGGCACTAATAACATTCAAAACTAACCTGGGCACTGATTTTATTTTCAGGTTCTGCGATTGCTTACTCAACCTATGTTTTCCCAGAAGAATGGATCAATAGCACTTTCCATCACTATTATGTACCCATTGCTGTGCTTAATACTGTCATTAGCACTGGTCTTTCCTGCTACTCCAGGTACAGTTACCTCCTGATTATCCCACTGTGACTGCTAAAGCAGGTTTATTTACAAATGTAGCTTTGGAATATGTTACGCTGTGTGAACTGGGGAAAGGGAAGGGGAAAGGACGTTTAATTTTAGAACCATGTCATATACTGAAGCTAGAGCAGCTTCACAAGAAAGCATGTGAAATAACTTATCGGGGAAGCTTTATTTTTAGAGTTGCTGAAAGCTAGCTTGATATCTTACTATGTTTAATATGTCTGCCTAAAGTAACTTTTTTTTTCTTTAACTACAATGTGCCTGATATATGGGGTGAAGAAATTTGGGCCCCTGTGCTGCAAACACTTAAGCATGGGTTTAATTTTAAGCACAGAGATAGTCCCGTTGAAGTCTGCACCTGGGCATAAAGTTAGGAACATGCATAAGGGTTTGCAGGATTGGGGCCTCACATCCAATTGCCTCCTTTGTAAAGGGTAATAAACATGTGTACTGTATGCTTACCATGAGAAAATCATTAAAATCTAACCTCCCTGACAATCTGACTTATAAACTGAAAGTATCCTGGCATGGAATTGGGATTTGAGCAACATTTCTAAAAACTTCCATAGTACTCAGCTAGCTTCTAGTTATGAATTACCTACCAAATCTCAAAAAGGATCTTTTTAATCTTCATAATGGAAATCCTCTTTGAAGTCTTCTTTGTAGAAGGTTAATATCTACGATTAGGATGACACAGTTTGCCTCTGCAACTGATGATTGATTTTTTGGTTTTGGAGCTGCATGAATAGTTCAGCGTAATTAGTCAATTGTCCTTTCATTGGAGTGTAGTGATCCCAATTTTTCCTATTGGCATGTGTGTCCATTACAGGAAACACACAAAGCACCCACAATAGCTTCTGCTGATTGAGGGGTGCTTCCCTGTCAGCTTTAGTGGCTCTAAGCACGCTTCTGACCTGGGGTCTTTGCTGGCATGTAAATATGTTTGAAATGCTGTTGCCACAGAACAGGGAGAGCTGAATTCCTAAAGGTAAAGCACCAAAACACAATGGAACAGTAGCAGAGGTGATTCTGCTGTAGCAGAGAAAAGAAGCAGGGGGGAACAAATTGATAGCGTAGCAGTACCTGGGTCTACCAAAAATCATGCTGCAAAGCTTGGGTGTCCCAGATGCGTCCTGATCCAGCACTTACTCATAGAAGTAGCTCTACTGAGTTCAGTAGGGTACTTGCAGAGGACTACTCACTAAAGTCAGGGTTGCAGGTTTGCCTCCATCATTTTAATTTTAGTACCAAGTATTATGTGAACTGCAGAATTAGGAACTGATATTTTAGACCACTCCACTTGTCTTACCTCCCCCCCCCCTCCTTTTTCCTTTTTTTCTGTTTTTCTTCTTCTTTTGTTTTCCCTCCTCCTTTGTGTTGGTTGACTTTTGATTTCTGTTGTCTGGTTAGACAAATGAAGACAGGTGACAATGGGTTAACTCTAGCTTTTACAATTTCAAATATTACCATACTAACACAGTTATGAAATGTCAATGAATTTGACCAGTCCAAGTGTAGCTTTTTAACCTATTTTAAATTTTCTAATTTACAAATTGAAATGCCAGTATCACCCAGTTGCAGAATTGTAGAGATGTCATGTACAAATTTGTACAGCACTAACTAGATCGGATAAGACAGTGTAACATTATTGTCTCAGCAATGCTGAAGTGTCAATTGGATCTGTGGTGCCACCATCAAATGTCACCTCTTTAACAAATTAAAAAGAAGTTCCCAAATAAGCAGACATTGTGGCTATTGGGTCTGATTCTGCTCTAACTTTACACCAGGATGATTACATTGACTCAAATAATATCATTCCTGATTTATACCACTCTGAGTGGAGAATCGGGCCCACTGATTTCTAATGGCCATCTCTGATGGGATAATAGTTCTTGCCCTAGTTATCATTCTTGAATTCTAGAGACATCTTCCTCTTCCTACCAAACCGTCCCGTTGCTTCACAATCAGCAGTGCAATGTTGTCCCCTGTGAGTAGGTAATTTCTCTATTATTCATAATAAACATATAATAAAATCAGAGAATCTCTCTGTGCAGTTGATGTTGAACCCTTATCGGAAGCTTTTATATATTTCCCAAACTTCATTCACGCAAAATAGAGCTTCCCTGTCAAATGAACTGCAGTAGCACGGAGCTTCAGCTTATACTGTGCGAGCAATGAATTTGTTAGCTACCAGACTCTCCATCTCTTCTTTTCTTTTTGTCTGTCTCTCTCCTTTCTTTTTTTCTTTCAGGCTCAGGCCCACAGCTGCAGAGGAAGAGCAATGCCACCCTGTGGCATGGAATCACTTTCCCCAAGGGGCTTGATGTTCAGTGAAATACACTAGGAGTGCACAGTTCTGTAAAATCCATAGTTTTGTGAATCTCTTCACCAAAGTCCTCTTCCTTGTTTATGTAAGTGGCTAACTCACGATTGCATCCCCAAAGGGTGCATGAGCCACGAGAGGGGCAGAGAGCCTGCTCCAACAGGAAAACGTTGGAGAGAAAATGAGAGAGAATTTAAGGGTCTGACTGAGTCCCTGGGAGTTTTTAAGACATTTAGCACCATGCAGGAAATTTAGTGCTCAGTGACCGCAGTAAATCTCATTTGCTTGCATACAACACAGAATCCTTCCATAATCTTAATTGCTATAGCGAAAGGATCTGATTCTGCTGAGTTACGCCAGTGCAACTCTTCCTCAAAATCAATGTGAGTTATAACAGAGCAAAATTTGGTCCAAACTGCAGAAATGACAGTGTTGGAAGCGGTGCAGTCTAACATGTTTAGAAGTGCAGCCACCCATGAATCTCTCTCTTGTCTTTTAAAAAAAAACACTCTTAGTAGTAGGCCAATGCAATCTTGGGCCGTCCACATCTATCATAGCTTTTATGACCTTTCACAGAAAAAACACTGTGACATTCTCTACCTTGGGGGAGTGTCCTGGAACCCCCATATTCCTCATTTATATAAAGCAGGCCTTGTAAGGTATCAGGGGAAAGGCTATGACCCCCTGAAAGTCATTTCTCTGTCCATATGTGTATCATTAATGCATGTGAAGTTCTGAGAATTGTGTTGTATGGTGGTCACTAAAACATGCTGTAAGTTGGGGAATCAACCAGGTATTAGCTCCCCAGAGGCAACAGCAAGGAAAGTGACCAATGCCCAGGTGGCGCCATCAACAACCGTTGTCCAGCAAGGGAGCTAGGATGCAATGATTCACCTGCATGAGGCCACACCAGGGGAATTGCTCAGCCTTGCCTAGAGACTCAGCAAGGCCCACCCAGACATGCCAGGACTTGTGTTTTCCAAGCACATGGACTGAGGGTATAAAACCGACAGAGTGGCCATATGCTTGGCTTTTCTCCTTCCCCTACCTACGCTGCAAGCAACTAACACACTGAGAAGAAGACAAGACTCCAACAGAGGAGATTGGCACAGATTTCAAGGGGGAAATCTGTATAACAAGGACTGCAATATCCAGTGGGGTGAGAAAAACTGCTTAATCTAGTTGTTGCCCAGTCTAATAGGATTGAGAGTTTAGGCTGCATGGTCATATTTTATTTCTTTTGGTAACTAATTCTGACTTTTTGCCTATCGTTTAAAATCTACCTGTGATAATCAATACATTTGTTTTACTGTTTATCTTTACCAGTGAGTTTGTATGATGTGTGTGGCAAATCTGCTCAGGTGTATGTCCACTTTCCACTGATGAAGTGGTGAACCAATTAATAAATCTGTATTGCTCGTCTTGAGAAGTGCAAGACGGTGTATTCCTGGGGTACAGTGCTGGGAGCTGGGGGGATCTGGTTCTGGTGCCTTTCTCTGTGTGATTCGTGAGTGGCTCTGGGAGCATTCATGCAATCTAGCTGGGCGTGGGGCTCCACATACAGTTGTCCTGAGTGATCACAGCGCCTGGAGGGGTTTGCTGCTGGTCACTATCAAGGCATTGTGAGAGAGAGCCCAGGATGGAGAGAATTAACGGAGCACAGTGATCCCACAATCTCAGGCTGTACCCTGTGGGATCCTGTCACAACCACATCTACCAATAAGCAGGTATATTTCCACATCTCCAAAAGTACTGGGCACTAACTATCATAGGCATGTAGATTATTTTAGTGAATAAAAGATGTCGTTGCAACAATACTGTATAATGATTTCAGGTTGATTAATACTGAGGCCATTTGCACTTCATCATCATCTTGGCAAATCCCAAAGGGATGTGGCCTTCTTGTAAGGCAATCACCATCCGGAGAGATCTTTGGCAAGGTGCTTAAGGTTGTCTGGTTGTATATTGAGGTTTCTGTCCAACACTGGCAACCTTGTCATGCCACCGAAGCGTTTAGCACCCACCTGGTCACCGGAGGGGTAGCAGCATTCATTTGCATGCATGCATCGGAACTCATTGGTCTTCCATTTTTATAATATATCCATACCAACAAAGCTGCTGGAACCGTTCCCGTCCTGATGGAGATGATTGTTGGATTTGGCTTTGAATATCTTCATTTCTGATCTTGCCTTGGCACTTCATATGGAGCAGCTGACTGAGACAATGAAAATTAGAACCATCAGTCCAGTGATCTTCAGCCCTCCAATGCGCCCACGTTTCATTTCCGTGCAACAAGGTTGGTGTAACTGTCATTCTATAGACCTGCAGGTTCGTAGAAAGCTTGATGTCATGAGGTCCCCACAGAGGCCGCTGAAGGGCCTGAACCATGGATGCTGCTATACAAGCATCCACATTTTTCAAGCATCGTTCAGCATTGTCTTGGACGCTACTCAAGTATTTGACAGCTGGCAGCTGCTCCATGTCCCATTCGGACAGGTTAATATTGAGGTGGTTGTAAACAGCAAAGTAGCTTGCATAGGTCTGGTTATTAATCCCAACAAAACGAAGTCTGTAGCCATTACCATCAAACAACCTGCAGCTCCAGATTACAGTCAGCTCAGTATTAACCTGTCCGGATGGGACATCAAGCAGTTGGCAACTATTTTCACTTGCTTTACAATAACTAAAAATGGAGAAAGATTCTTGGGTCCTGGTAGGATTCCTCAGGGTACTTGGAGCCTTTAACAACAAGCAGGCCTATACATAAATGTAAGAAGTATGGGGGAATAAACAGGAGGGACTGCAAATATTAGTACACAAGCTAAATTATGACTTAATTGGCATCACAGAGACTTGGTGGGATAAATCTCATGACTGGAATATTGTGTAGGAAGGACCAGCATGGAAAAAGGCAGGAGATGTTGCATTATATATCAAGAATATATATACACTTGTTTTGAGGTCTAGAAGGAGGTGAGAAGCATACCAGTTGAAAATCCCTGGGGAAAGATAAAATGGAAAAAAATAGGGGCGATATCATGGTAGGGGGCTACTATAAATCATGAGATCAGGAAGAAGAAGTGGATGAGACACTTCTAGAACAAATAATAGAAATATCCAAAAAACAAGACCTGGTAGTAATGGGGCACTTTAACTATCCAGACAACTGTTAGAAAAATATTGCAGCAAAGTACAAAATGTCCAATAAGATCTTGGAATGTATTTTGGACAACTTTTTATTTCAGAAAGGGGAGGAAATAACCAGGGCAAGAGCCATTTTAGACTGGATTCTGACCAACAGGGAGGAATTGGTAGCAAATCCGAAGGTGGAAGGCAATTTGGGTGAAAGTGACCATGAAAGGATAGATTTCATGATTCTAAGGAAAGGAAAGCGAGAGCAGCAGAATAAGGTTTACTTGGTCCTGCCTCAGCACAGGGGATTAGACTAGATGACCTCTCAAGATCCCTTCCAGACCTACATTTCTATGATTCTATGTATCCATCCATCTTAACCACTTCATACTGTTCCTCATGAAGATCAATAGGAATATGAATCAGTGTATCAGCATGAAGATGGAACTTCTTGATGAAGGCAGGAACTTTATCATGGTCATCAGAAAAAAGTTAATGGGTTTCTATAAACCTACCATACCAGCTCTTACCAGCTTCTCAGGAATTTCTTTCAATACTGGATAGTTGGTTGGTGAGTCAGTAATAAAGCATTTTTTCCTTTTATGTACTTTACATTTGACAAGTCAGTATTCGTAAAAGTGTATAAAAATGGCTTAAAACAAACATATTTTTAACTTTTAGGGGAAGCAGGATACCTCCATTGCTCTCTCACTGAGAACTTTCTACTTCTTCCCATATCCTTTTCACCCACTGAATCAACATCTGTGCAGCAGTCACATCTCAATATCTCTTGCATACTTGGAAATCTCCCTTCAGATTCCCACATGGATCTAGAATAAAGACTGGACATATGAAAGAAAACAGAAGTATTTCTGGGATTTGTTGCATCTCACTTAAACTTTTTTGCAGAACATAAAATCCCATGGATTATTGCGCACCTGGGCTGAAGAATTGGTGTTATGTTTCAGAAATGGAAGTAAATGTAGATTTGTACATTGCTAAGAAGTAGCAGCAAAATGCGGGGCAAATAGTAGCAGTATTTGAATGGATGGCATGATGACATGCAGGACGGTATGGAAGCTACACTTGCACCTGAAGCTCAGCACCCTATAAGGAGGGTAAAAAGAAAGCCAATAGGATCTTCTTCACCATCATCATTTTTCATACCCAAAGTCTGCAGAGCTACAACAGGCTTTCACAGAAGTCCAATTGTGTCAGAGCTTTGTTGGGGGCCAGCTTGCCAGCTACACATCTGATCTGAAGAGCACTAGTAAGTATCTAGCTCAGGGGTTCTCAAACTGGGGGTTGTGACCCTCAGGGGGTCACCAGGTTATTACATGGGGGGCTGTGAGCTGTCAGCCTCCACCCCCAAACCACAGTTTGCCTCCAGGATTTATAATAGTGTTAAATACAAAAAAAGTGTGTTTAATTTATAAGGGGGGGGGTCGCACTCATAGGTTTGCTGTGTGAAAGGGGTTACAAGTACAAAAGTTTGATAGACACTGCTCTAGTTCATTGCTCAGAAAGTCCAGATAGTTACAAAGAATTGTTTTGCAGGGAGGGGGCGTTAAACGAGCTGAGAAGTTGGCACTTAGATGACCTGAGCAGAGAGTGCCGCATGGAGAAGGTGCAAGGAGCAGTGAGGAACTTGACCTTGCAGCAATGGAACAGCTGCTGTGCGGCTACTAAGTTAGTTCTCCTTGATCGCAAGAATAAGACGTAAGAAAGAAGTGCAGAGTTAAGAAGACCCAAATTAGCATCAAGACACCCCCATTCAATGCACTGTATGTAACCACACTGGCAGCAGGCATGAAGGAGATCTGATGCTTACTTTCGCCATACTACACCCCATGCTTAACTTTCCTTGCCCTCACATGTAGCCTCCACTTGTGCTATACCGCTCAAGGATTTACAGGATCAAGGCCAGTCTCTTCTCTTTTTAGGATGCTAAAAGAAATGAAAGGTAGAAAAACACAGTTGAGTCTGCCATGAGAAACCACTTTCACACAACTAAATATCCCAGAGTACCACGAGAGTTGCAAATAATAGTTTTAACTGAGGCTTCCATTTTTCTCTTCCAGGAATTTTGGGGTTGGAAATTATCTGGTTTCATCCCCATCTGTACCGTCCACTCCTCATCTTTGGTTGGTTTTTTTGGTTTTAGTTTTAAAATAAATAAAATGCAAATATAAAACCAACGGACACTGTGTTCATTCCTTGATTAGTGAGTATCAGATCAGGGCTATGGGCTGTGCACTGCAGTAATTGTCATGCAAATGCACATGAAGTTTACAAATGAATGGCTGTGAAAAAGAAACTGGGCCATATGCTACTTGCGCTGAACTTGGTGGCAAAATTCCTACTGAGGTCAGGAGAACAGGATCGGGCCCATTAGGGCAGGGCCACTCACAACCTATCTGAACTCTTTTCGCTTCCTTCCAGCGTACATTTGAGGTTGCATCGGTAGTAGAGCTCTTTCGTATGGAAAATTCTTAACGGTGAGGGAGCAGATCTTTCATAATTCAAATCAAGTGAAAACACAGTCTACTGAAGATGTGTGCCCATAACCTCCCACTGGCCTTGCCTGTGAGGTTGAATACCTTTGTAAACATTGGGCCTTTTCTGCTCAATCCATGAGAAAAATCACATGGAGAGGTGCCCTGCAACTGGCATCTTCATTCACCAATGCAAACTGGGTGCTTGATGTTACCAAATTAGTATGGTGTCATTTTACACCCACTTTATAAATGACACCAGATGAATTGGGCTCATTGCACTGGGAGTCCTGTGTGTGGAGTGGCTGCCATATCAGACATAAAGAGGAATCTGACTCTAAGGGATAAGTGAAGTGTCTGCGATCACTGATATTCCAACTGGATTTCTGATCTGGATAGAATTGTGATACATTGCATTTACTGTGAACTTAGTATGTGAACCACTGAGCAATAATGTGTCTCTTCCTGGTTCTGTCTTGGTTTGGAATCTCAGGCTCTTCATCAGAGTAAATGAAAGTCACCTGTGAACATGTTTCTTTCTGCAGAAAGGCGAGGTGTTCTTTCTAACTCTCCTTTTTGGCACAATTACCACTTCTTTCAGCTCTTTGCACATTTGCTGAGGACTGTTAAATTATGTTTAGACTTTCCACCAACTAAGTATAAAGTGCATCTCCACAATTTTCTTTGTCGTGCTAACAAATTCCAGCATATATTTCTCCACCCAAACATACCCTTTCCTTCTCATTTACCATATGATTGTAACCAACAGGCTTGGTGCGCCATACCTCCATTATAACCGTGATATCATAGAAAGGTAATAAGGGCCAGATTTATTTTGGATTTTAGCTGATATGTTTGGATTCCCTGAAATATTGCATTTACAAAATCTTGGCTGGATGTAAAATATAAGTATTCTGAGATATGTCATGTATTATAAACAAACTGTGATTCAACTTAATGAATCAACATCAGTGATTAATGAATCAACAGCGGTGACCAAGGCCTTGTAATCCAATATAAATAGATCTCTCTTTATGACAACACTGAGTTCAATATCTAGCTCCTGTGATCAAGCAGTACAAAAACTCAGGTCAAAATAACTATAACTTTGGCAACTATTTAAAGAAGTAAACTCTGTTTTTTCCAGCTGACGTATGATATATGTTGCTAAATTTTTAAAGGAAGCACTTTCTCAGTGTTTTGCCTTAGGCCATTAATACTGCTTTGAAATGTGTGCCAAGATGATGTAAAAAGATTTCATGCTTTCAGAACTGCTCAGAGTCTGTGTTGAAGAGCCTGGTGCATGCTAATCTACATCTAGAAGAGACATCATTTTAGCCAATCAGAGCTTAGAAAATTGTCTGATTTGTTTTCTGTTGTGTGATTTTACACAATGGTAAGAATCTTGTAATCTGGGAAATAAATTTGTGTGATTCAGCGATCATGGAAATGGCTACAGGCTCCTCAATATGCTGCTAATTCCACTGTGGTCTGCAGAAAACAATTGGGAAGATTTTTATAGTAAACCACACAAGGAACCAGCAATTCCAACACTGCTCCTAGTGTCTGTTTATGCTGGACTCTGTCACCTCAATGACACAGCATCACACCACAATACTAGCAATCAGGCTGGAGGCCCAACATGGAACAGTTTGTTGAACTGTAGAATCAAGATATCCCTCTGCTCCATTCGTCATCCCTTATTATTAACGATGACTGGCCTGCTATGCTCCTGTATTAGTGCACATATCAGCTATTTTCAATTTGTTAATTGTCTTATCTACAACATGAGAGCTGAGGAGGTGGGGAATCGATGGGGAATGATCAGTGTGGAATGATTGTGGGTGCCCTGTCTCAAAAGGCCTGATCCATGCATGGTAAAGGCAATGGGAGTCTTTCCATTGCCTTTAGAAGGGTTGGGCCAGGCCCACAATTTTAATCAGCTGAATTATGCAAAGATTGGTTGATACATTATAAACAAGGCCATTGTTCGAACAAACATGGACATTTATGTGGCTTGTTTGTCTACCACATGTTTTACAACAATTAGTTGCATAAACAAATTGAGGATGGCTGTAATTTGACTTCAATTTCTCCAGCCCCACTTCTGGACTTAAAGACAGCTTTTTGTATGCTAGTATAGATTACAACAGCTATGAAAATATGGCTTGTGCAAAAAACTTGCACAAAAAGCACGTTCTGCAAGCCACAGTTCCTTTCAAAAATATCCCTGGCAGTTGCACAATCCTTATTTGCCTTGATTTTGTAATTTGAAATGCTTTTTTATGTAGGTTCCCTGAGATACAGCAGCCCACGCTCAGCAAAACTCTTCGCACGCTGGCTTTTGCATATCCGTACCTGTTCGACAGCACCCCTCTCTTCTACAGGGTATGCACTGAACATTCAACCTTTATTAAGATGCCATAAAATACATTAGCTTCCTGCAGTGAAGTAACTATCGCCTATTAACATGAGACTGCACATATTTAGGAAAATATACAGACTATTTTTTTTAAAGGAAAACTATACGGGTTAGAAAATGGTGTTTGGCTATTTTTAGCAAATACCTGTTGATGTGCAGATTATTTTGTGCTCAGTACAGGGGCACTCAAACATACTGGCAATTTACCATGAGCCCAAAAGCTGCCCCTAGGCCCAATTCTTGGATGTCAGTGGGAGTTCTGCCTGAGCAAAATCAGTCAGGTCATCAGTATTTGGACCATAATTTGCATAAAATGGAGATGATTGCATCTGCTCTCATATCTACTACTGGGCTCTGCCCAGCGTGTTCCAGATCCCAGCATACAATAATCCAGCCTGACCAAGTGGTCATTCTTAGTCCTGAGACTAAGATGGCAAAGCCTCATCATCTTGGTATACAGGGCTACAGGGATAGGTGGTAAGTTCTTTGAAAACATGCAACAGACAAGAAAGCCATTAAATATAGACAGCCTGGACTTGATTCTCCACTGTGACCTAGCAGGGAGGACACAGGAGCTGACTGAGGAGCTGATCTGATTCCCGGCCACAGTCTAAACTGAAGCTCCAGGAAAAAGGCTTTAATTTACAACAGTGGCATAAGGACCCTTAGGGACCTTACACCAGTGGCGAATAAGACTCAGATATAGCCTCACCCACTTCATTGTCCATCCCACTCATGCCCCAATGTATGAATGCCCCTGCCCTAGCCCTACTCTCTGCTTACACTGGAAGTGAAGAAGTGGCTAGCACAGGAGGCAGGGGAACTGCCTGTGCAAGCTTTCTGCTAGTGGAAAGTTCTGGTGTGCGGGGTAACTACTCCACCAGCCACCTCCAGCCATTTTATGAGGCCAGGTGACCTTAGCAGAGCAGCAAATCTGGCCCCAATCAAGAGGTATTCTTCAGTAGTTCTCTAACTTTCCTTTTCTTGGTACCCCCATGTGTAATTTTTCCTTTTGATATCTCAGCTATATCTGTGTACTGGGGAGAGCTGCATGGAAAGCGTAATCCCAGTCCACTACAGGCACAGTGTGTTTGCCTTCCTCACTTGTTTCATTTTTGCTGCGCATCTGCCTGAGAGACTTGCACCAGGATGCTTTGACTATATTGGTGAGTGCAGAACACTGTGATTCTTGTCTTTACTATTCTTTATTTCCAGCATTTAAGAGCACAGAAGCCTGGGCATCTCATGAGGGATATAATATATCTGGAGCAGAGTAAATGGTTCATATCAGGAAAATGCATTCACTGTTTCACGCTCATGATTAGAATAACCATGCACAGTTGTGCAAGAAGCCATCTCCAATGACCTGCTGTTTCAGGAAGTATCATAGAATCTTTAATGACCACAAAGTGGTCCTTTGCCATCCAAAAATCTACACCATAGTGCCATGCTATACAGTACTGAGTTGGAAGAAAGACTAACTCACCAGTACCAGTTCTTGCAGCACACAGGTGTTTCTTGGTGATCTCCCATCCAAGCAGAGCTCCAGTCTAGTCCTACTTAGCTTGTAGTCTCTGGCAGAATCACAGCATAAAGCAATATACCCAGAACTTTGATTTATGGTAGGCAGAGATTCAGTGAGTTTCCAAATGGACAATTGTCTTAGTTTAGTAGCATCACAATAAGAGCTATATAAATTAGTAAAATAAATAAATAGAATTTTTGCACATAAGACTTGCTAAGCTGTCATAGGTGTATTTTAATGAAACCCAGAGAAATTTCTTGTTAAATATTTTTGACTCTGTTGCAGGGCACAGCCACCAGCTTTTCCATATATGTGGGATCATTGGCACACACTTCCAAATGGAGGCCATCTTTATAGACATGAACGCTCGCCGTGACTGGCTCTTAGCTTCCTCACCACTTCTCTCTCGTTCTCAAATAGTTGGTTCAGTTGGCATCTCCATTATCATTAGTCTAACTATCATTGGGGTTTTCTCACTGGCTCTCTATTCAACACCAGTGTCCTCTAGGAAAGAATAACTACATAGACATTAAACTTTAAGTAGAGATTGATTTTTAGTTACATTGCTGCAAATGAGAAATACCAAGTAACATTAGCACTGGATCAGTGAAGGTGATGAGATTTTTTAATGAATGTTTTTCTTGGGAAAGACACTCACTCGAGGGGTTTTCAAGAGTGAACCATTTTATATTGCACTGCTTTTTGTAAATATGACTTTAAAGTTGGAGACCAGATTGTGAAATGGTTTTAAATCGGGACAAGTTGATATTTTAGCATGAAATTATTTAGAAAAAAATTAAAACACTGTAAAAGGGAGAAGTGTCATATTTTGCAAGCCAGTATTTGAAGGGCAGATTTAATCCAAATGATAAAACTCACTGTGATACCATCTTCTAAGTCTAACGGCCATTTATCTGTGTTGATTTCACTTGACTGCTTTAGGGAGGAACCAGGAAACTTGATTATTTTTATTATAACATGATGGTACATTGTGCTTATGTCAGTTCATAGGCATAAGTGTCTATATTTTATATATTTAATAAGTAGGGTAACATCTTGAGCCTACTGAAGTAAATGGCCCTTTTTTGCAACAGACTTCAATAAGAGCAAGGATTTCACCGTAGAATCCTAGTTGAAATGTCCCTAGGATTGGGCCTTTCAGTTCTTCTCTATGGAGATTATTCCAGTCTGAGTTCACTGTTAGTATGTTTTTCTGATATTCAGTCTAAATTTCCTTGGCCTGATTCTGCACTTGTTTAGGGCCTGATCAGTCAGTGGGTGTTTTCCATTGAGTACAATGAGGTGTAATTCAGGCCCTGACATCAGTCTTATATTGGGGTAGTTCCACTGACTTCCATGTTACTCCTGGAGAGGAGAATCAAGCCTCCACTGCTCCTAATTAAACCTCCCCCAAGTATGCACCTGCTGTAGCAGATACCTCATTGAAAAACTATCACTGAGAAGCCATCAAAATTGCAATCTGGGGTCATAAATTTTGGCTTGGAAGCAGGTGGCATCCTGCGATAGGACCGACTTGCACTAAGCTGGTGACCAGAGAGGTACTAGGCCAGGTTGTAATGTCCGTTAGAGTATTTTCACAACTGTTTTTTATACATAGGAGTGGTACTCTTATGTCTCAGGCTTTGAGGTTATCTGACTTGATTGCATATTGGATTATCTAATACCTTGGAATATTTTTATTAGGTACATAAACATGTAATGCAGAAAATTACAATGAGATTATCCTGATAATTGTGTTGGTTTATTATATGTTTTGTAAATAGTAGCCTTCATCGAGGTGTAATAGATGCACTTTGGGTTGACAGTACAACAAAATCTTTAAATATATTCTGGGAAAAACACAACTTGGAAATGATCTTACTTTCTTCTGAGAGCTGATCAAGATTTCTATTAACATTTATTAGCACTGGAACATAACGATCTTATCCAACATTTTATTTAATTAAAAAAATCATAACCATGACAAGAAAAGTGCTAATATGTGCTGTTGATCTGTTTATCTACCTTGTCTTTTAGTATAAGTGGGAAAGAGTCTGGTTTTGTTTGCAAGAAATGATTTAACATTCAACAGCATTAATTAATTAATTAACTAACCGGTACAACTTCTTTCTCAGTTGGTAGTCTAACTTTTCAGATTCAAGAAGTCCTATTTTCTGTGACTACTACACACCCACAATTAGGTAAATTCAAAGATGCAGCGGTTCATAGGAGAACTACCTGTAAAACAACAGGTTTCTGTTTGACATGGTAGCTGCTCCTTCATCCTTTTAGACCCTACAGTAGTGTCACATGGGGATCTGGTCTGACACTTACTCAACTAATTTGCTCTATTAAAATGTGTGTCATTCCAACATTTTCTGATCTTGGAACAGCATATGGAAAGAGAAGCCAGATTCATTATAATGTGAGATACACATTCAAAACTATACAATAAATTAAGCTATACAGATGTAAAGAAATAAAGTCTATTTATGAAGAATTGGTCTTGTCATATTATTACATGTGAAGAATGCCAGAATAACTGTTTCCTTCAGCCTCTCTACTATGTCTGTATTCCAAACACAGAGTCCTGCAAGCTGAAGAGCAATCTTTGACCTATCCTGTCCCAAACACTGACCTTAATTTCCATCCTGTTCATCAGACTCCCAACCGAGAAATAGGCAAAGCCCTTCAAGTTTAAGACCAAATAAATCCAGAACATATATAACTGAAATAATTTCAATTCAGTGGTACTTTACTGGCGTGGCAAGCTATATAAGTGTGGCCAAAGTGTAAAAAAGAGACACAGATGGCAGGTATCTGTCCAGGATAAAGTTACTGTTTGGGATATGTCCAGAGGTGAAAGTAAGCCGGTATGCACTGGTACGGTGTACCAGTAAGAGCTGGTGCGCCGTACCAGGACTGGCTTTCCCAGACAGCAATTTAAAGCCCTGGGGTAGTGGCGGCGGGACTCCAGCGGGGATTTAAAGGGCCCCAGAGCTCCAGCCGCTACTGCCCCAGCCCTTTAAATCCCCACTGGAGCCCTGCTGCTGAAGCCCTGGAGTAGCAGCGGCGGGGCTCCGGAGGGGATTTAAAGGGCAGTAGCAGCTGCTGGAGCTCCGGGGCCCTTTAAATCTCTGCCTGAACCCTGCTGCCATAGCCTTGGGGTAGCGGCAGCGCGGCTCTGGCGGGTATTTAAAGGGCCCCAGAACTCCAGCCGCCGCTACCGACCCAGGCCTTTAAATCCCCGCTGGAGCCCTGCTGCTGAAGCCCTGGGGTAGCGAGGGCAGGGCTCTGGAAGGGATTTAAAGGGCTGAGGCGGTAGCGGCTGCCGGAGCCCTTTAAATCCCCATTGGAGCCCTGCCACCCCGGCAGCAGGGCTCAGGCGGGGATTTAAAGGGCTCGGGGCTCCAGCAGCTGCTACCCTAGCAGAGTTCCAGGCCCTTTAAAGCTCTGCCAGAGCCCAGAGCCCCGGGGTAGCGGTGGCAGCCGGGAGCCCCCAGGGCTCCTCAGTGATTTAAAGGCCTGGGGATTTAAGGCCCTGCCTCTTCCGATTGAGGCCACGCCCCCTACTCAGGACTCCGGTGTACTGGTAAGTCCTCTAACTTACTTTCACCCCTGGATATGTCTGTCATTTCTATCCATTCCTGATCCAGTGCCAGGCTCTAAGTTCCCTCTAAACTGTGCAGCCACGCAGGGGGAGAGGTGCCTTGGCCCTGTCCCTGCTGAAGCTGCCACCGCGGAGAGGTGCTCTCCCCAGCCCTGGGCTGCTGTAGGCAAGAGAGAGCTGGGGGGAATCCTCTCTCCCTGCCGCAGCCGTGGGGCAGCCTGCACCCTAAGTGCCTCATTCCCAGCCCAACCCCAGAGCCCACACCCCCAGCCAGAGCCCTCACTACCCTGCATCCCAATCCTCTGCCCCAGCCCTAAGCCCCCTCCCACACTCTGAACCCCTTGGCCCCACCCCAGCCACACATCACCTCCATATTGGTGCATATAACAAAATTCATTCTGCACATGGATGTAAAAAAACTAAAGGGAACATCAGCCAGGATGCTACATAGTATGATGCCTCTTGAATTTAACCTCTTCCTTCTTTTTAACCCTAGTCTTTATTTTACACCAGGCTCCCAACACTAACTCTCTTCCCATAATATTATGCCTAGTCCATATCCCATTCTTAGTCTGAGAATTACATTAGTCCACCTCTTAGGTCCAATGTTCTTCATCTCCACCCCACTGATTATCAGGAGCTGTTGAATGTATTACTTAATGTCATGGAAAAACTGGGGCATGGATGAGGGCTAACTGGCTGAGATTCAGTTCACATAAGACTGAGGTGATGTTGGTTGATTGACAAAAGCAACCAGAAGAGATGAGTGGATTATTTCTGCCCACTGACTGAGGTGTGGTCCTGCCTTTGGTGGCTGGGATTTGCAATCTTCAGAGCAATCAGATCATGGCTGTTGCTAGAAGATCAGGTAGCTGCTATTGCCAAGTTAGCCTTTTTCCCATCTATGGAGAGCTGGGAGGTAATGCACCCTGCCCCCCCCTTTTTTTTGGATGCAGGCCTTGCAACCATCACCCATGCCTTTGTCACCTTGAGATTAGACACTGTAGTATGCTCTCCATATTAAATCTATTTGGAAACTGGTTAGCAGGCAGGATATTCTCTGTTAGGGCCCTGGGCCTTTGGAACTTACTTCCTTTCCAGGTCTGAAACAGCCCAACTTCCTCAGCCTTCAGGGCCCACTAGAGGCACCACCTTTTCTCCCGAGGTCCAGAGGAAACAAGTAGGGCAGAGGGTGGGACTCGGGGGATTGATTCATTTCTGCTGTGTAATTAAGCTGATCTAGGGAAACTGATACATCTGCTTATTTTTGGGTAGTACAATAGATATATTTATATCAAGAGCAGAGCAAGTCCAGAGCAGTGGATGGACTATTCTTCTTGTAGTTTGTATAAATCTAAAGGACGGATAACTACTACAGTAAACAACAACATGAAGCTAGAGCATTTGGCCCGTTAATCTACCCACTCTGGGTCCCGCATTGGGCTTGTTTGTTAGCTTTCTGGCTGTTGTCACATGTCCCAATGACCACACTTTCGGTTTCAGCACTAAGGATACTTTCCTAGGGGACAGTCCCTTGCTGACAGAAAATTAACCATTTCCTGCTGTCCTCAGTAACTTCAAAGCGTAGAAATTTAAGCCCCGGGAAGGCTCATGCCTCGAGGCTCAGGCACTCGGGTGCGATGGGCACCTTCTCTCCTGCCCGGGCTCGGAGGGAAGCAGCGAGACAAGGTGGGGGAGGGAACACTTTTACATGCTCTCTGTTACTCCGCTATCAGTAAACAAAAGCTCCCCCTCCCCCGTCTCGTTACTATCCCGGGTATCCTGCGCCACACCGGCCCCAGCTACCCTGCAGCCAGCAGGGGATGGAAAGAAACGGGAAACCCGCCCAGGGGAACGTCCTAGGCAGCGGGTCCCCAGAGCACGCGCGGGGTGGGGGTGAGGGGGGCTCTCTCTCCTCCGAGCCTGCCCCAGCGCCACCCGGGGCTCGCGGTCCCCGGCTCGCAGCGAGGCCAGAGCCCGGGCTCCCGCCCCGCCCGGCTCTGGGCCTGCCCGGCTGCCCCTGGGCCCCCACTGCGCAGCCCGGGTCCCGGCCTCCCGCCCCGGGCCTCGCCCCCGCACCTGGAGCCTGGGCGTTCCTGTCGGCGTCTCCATGGGGACGGCGATGGTCCGTGACGCTCCGGCACGCCACACGCGTTGCGTGGCGACGCTCAGCCGCACGGCGCCCTCTGATTGGCCGGATTTGAATCGCAGCAGCGCGCGGGCCGCTGGGAGCGGAGGGACAGTTCAAATCGAATCATCCCTAAGTGAGAGAGAGCGAGAGACCCACCGACCCTCCTGCCGGCCCCGCGCAGGCCTCGGCAGAGCGGCCCCGCCCGGCCACCGTCCCGCGACCCGCCCGGCCACCGTCCCGGGACCCGAGAGAGCGGCCCCGGCACCATGAAGGCGGCGTGAGTATGGGGCAGACCCCCCGCGCGGGAACCCCCCGGCCCGACCCGGCTCGACTCGGCTCGGCTCGGCTCTACTGCCGGGGGCCTCGGGTCGCCGCCCTCCCCCGGCCAGCCCAGCTCTTGCCCCACTCGAGGCCGGCGGCGGGTAGAAAAGCCCCGGCGATGGGCGCGCCCGGAGGGGGCGGGGCGGCTGACTGAGCCGCCCCGCCGAGCGCGGTGAGGGGGAAGCGTGTGTGTGGTGGGGGGCCTTGCAGGGCGAAAGACACCCCCCCCCGTCCTGCCCACCCCGCACCCGGCAAGCGGCGTGACGGGGGCTGGCCGCTGCCGGCGGGGCGGGTCGGAGGGGGCCGAGCGGCGGGCCTGAGAAACCCCCGCTTGTGCTAAAGACGCAGCCAAGTTGACCCAGGAGCGGCCAGGACCGGAAAGCCGGCAGCGCAGTTGCGCGGTGAGGTCAGCCCCATGTGGGTTGTGTAGCGGTCAGCCCCCTCCCAGGAGGGGTGTTGGCTCCTTAGCTGCGTGTGGGGCCCTTGCCTGGTATGTTCTGCGGCTTTGCCGCGGCGGCGTAGCCCTGTTTGTCCCGGGCTGGTAGCGAGAGACAGAGCGCTGGGTAGGCTGGAAAGCCCCTCTCTTTCACCAACAGAAGCTGGTCCAGTAAAACACAGTCCCTCACCCACCTTGTCTCTGTCATTAGGCTTGTTTGCTGTGTTGGCCCCAGGGGATTAGGGTAGGTCTACATTGGAAATGTAAGTTGGCCTGTGTTAGGTCGACTTACAACCATCACAGTGATTAGTGCAGTGGCTCGTGTCCCCGTTACCCTCCTTTTGTCTGCGGTGCGCCATCCCCATGAGGAGTGCTTCTAGGGACTTAACAGGGGCAGTGTGGGGGGCTGAGAGCCTGGGCTGTCAGCTCCACACACAGCTCCTCCCTGCCAGGAGCCCAGTTTTCTTGTCAGGTTCATGGCTCCTGCCTGAATGACAGCCAACAGTGAATGACAGCCAGCAGCGGATGTAAGTAACACAGTGTCTACACACACACACTGCGTCACCCTGACTACACCGACATAAGCCCTACACCTCTCTTGGAGGTGGAGTTATAATGTCAGTGTAGTAGGGCGCTTACATCAGTGGGAGCAAGGCTGGAGTGTGTACGCTGACATAATTAGGTCAACATAAGCTGCCTTATGTTGACCTAACTCTGTAGTGTAGACCAAGCCTGAAAGTAACAAGGTGGGCGAGATATTATCTTTTACTGGACCAGCTTCTACTCGTGAGAGAGACAAGCTTTCCAGCTACACAGAGCTCTTCATCTGGTCTGGGAAAAGTACTCAGAGTGTCACAACTAAATACAAGGTGGAACAGATTGTTTATCATAGGCAGTTGCACATTGTAAGGGACCATTCAAGGTGAAATGGCTGTTAACACCACTGGAATCATTAGACAAAAAAGGGGGGTTAGTGAGTTACAGATTGCAGTAATAAGCCAGAAATCCAGTATCCTTTAGACTGTGATTTTTAGTGTCTAGCAAAGTTATGAATTTAAACTCCCAGACTTGTGTTAGAAGGCGTTGTGCAGGTTTCCTTTGCAGATGACGACTGAGAGATCAGAACTGGAGTAATTGTATTGTGAAAAATGTTTTCCCTTGGGTGATATGGTGTGTTTGTCTTTTATCTTTATTTGGGATGTCATTTGAGAGCTTAGTGATTGTTTTCACCCACATCATTTTTATTGGGGACATTTAGTGCACTGGATCAGGTACATCACATGATGTGATGGGCATTTGTAGGACCCACGGATCTTGAAAGGTCTGATGTGGGGTTATTGATCTTCGTAACAGTGGGGATATGTCTGCAGGTTTTGCATCTGTCGTTACGGCAGGTTCTGATACCACTTTGAGTTGGAGAGTCCTGGTCTGTGGGTAACTTGCTTGTGATGATGAGGTTGGGGGTTTGAAGACCAGAAGAGAGGGTTCTGAAAATATTTTTATTTATTTATTTATTACTTTCTCTGTTATTAGGCTTGGCAGAATTTGATATAGAATCATAGAATATCAGCGTTGGAAGGGACCTCAGGTCATCTAGTCCAACCCCCTGCTCAAAGCAGGACCAATCCCCAATTTTTGGGAGCTGGTCAGACAATAATTATTTATTGATTCAAAAAATTAAAGCTTTATACTGTTAAAACACATTGTCAACATCGCATGTCAAAATATACATAGTAAATAGTTTTCAGGCAGCATTTTTTTCTTTGCCTGTTTGATTTAAGACTATCTATAAATTTTGATGATTATCGATGGAAGTATTTTTTTAGTTTGTGTGTTTATGATTAAATTGATGTTTATTGACACTTATCGATTACAAAATCTAATCTGTCCAAGTTTAGTTGCAATAAATCCCTGTTTAAGTAAGTATTACAGTACAATCCTGACCTCTCCTATTTTACCTTAGGTAAAAGTAAAATGCTTTGTCTTCACTGTGTCTGTATCTCAGGATAGCTCTCATGTTTTTTACCCTGAGATAAGAATCAAAAACAAAAGCCTTCAGCCGTGAATACAAGGTCTTAGGAGC
Source organism: Chelonia mydas (assembly GCF_015237465.2). Classification (NCBI taxonomy): domain Eukaryota; kingdom Metazoa; phylum Chordata; order Testudines; family Cheloniidae; genus Chelonia; species Chelonia mydas. Next base: position 80,533,631 of record NC_051250.2, read on the forward strand.
CTATGACATTTTGTCATTTTGGAGCAATGGTGTCCTGTTTCCATAAGTGGCCAGTGTTTTCCTAAAGAGATGTAGGTAGATCACTGCTGTTGGAATGTTAGTCTAAAAGATTGTTGGGGAGAGGCAAGTTAATGTTCTTTAGGTAGAACTATGCTAATCAATGTATGTATCGTGTGACTAGATGACAAGTCTAACTTTCAGTTCTTTATTTTCAGTAGAACTAAAACTCCTAGAAAACCAGTGCTAAAGAAGTCATCCAACACAAATCTGAAAGATCCAGTTGGGGTAAGGTGTCTTGCTTTCCCCTCTTGCTCTTCCAGGTCAACTGGAAAGCAAACCTACTGTAGCTTTGAGAGGCTGTTTGGGGTAAATCTGAATAACATTTCAGAAATGGTGCCATAGTGTTAGTGGCTGAGAATGTTTCTACAAAACAGCTGACTGGAAGCCCAGTGAGTCTAATTTCTATGATTAACTTTCTACTAGCACTGTGGTCTCCTTGGTTTGTGTGTGTCTGACATAATGCTGATGAGCTGAAAGCAGCCCCTACCTCTCCTTCTGTTATACAGGCTTATTTATACCTGTGCTTAAGTCTTTTTGGAATCCACTTGTTGTGATCAGGCTTATGCATTTCTAATCCATTTCTTCAATGTTTTTCTGCTTGCTTTCTGGTGAATCCCATCTGTGGTTCTGGGGAATGAAGGGGGAGGAAAACCATGTAGTGGCAGAGAATATTCCCTCAATTTCTCTCTTCTTCCCCATCCCCAGCAGAGTTTTACTCTCCTCTCATCTTTCCCTGATTCTGTGGCTCAAGGTCCTGAGTCATAACTTTACTTCTTGCCAACAAGGATTGTATGGGATCATAAGAATCTGTCAGTGGCACTCCTGGGTTGATGAGAGGCACTTGACAGACAGTCCTTTACCCACAAGGGCAGTGTGTGCTCCAGAATCTAAATCTGGGACTCTTGTGTGGTAATTTAGAGTAGAAAGATTTTCAGGGACAGCACTGTCAGTATGCAGTGGCAAGTGACAGAGGTAGACACAAATCTGTTAAAAGAGTGACTTTGTTAATCTGCTAATGGCACTGGACAAACTTGGGGGTGGAGGGGGAGGTCTTAAAATTGTCCTGTCACTGCCATAGTAGGAATTTCTCTGAAGAGAAGCAGTCAGGGAATTTCTTCATGTGGGTTGTTGTGTTTTTTTTGTTTTTTGTTTTTGTAAATCACGTGTATTTTCAAGTACATATGATCTGGTACATGATTATAAGATGCTGAGATAAAACAATTTCTTTGGTGACTTTAAAGTAGAACAAATTAAGCATTCTGCAGCATGAAATACCCTGCACAAATATCACTAGGTGGGAACGGTTGGCTAATGTAGATTCAATTGACCAAATGTCTTGGGTATTAAAATAAACTTTATGTATAAATGTTTTTAACTTTCTACGGTGCATGTAAACTGTAGTGGCAAACATCAAAATGTTAATTTCACCTTGCTGTGTCAAAAAAACTGAACCAAAGTAGACTGCCTTTTTATTATTATTTATTATTACTACTTTTTATTCTAAGAAAACCGACTTCTGTTCCATCAGGTGTACTGCAGAGTGCGTCCCCTAAGTGTTCAGGATCAGGAGTGTTGCATAGAAGTGATCAGTGAAACAACAGTTCAGATTCATCCTCCTGATGGATACAGAATATTCCGGAATGGGGAATACAGGGAGGTATAGTACTTTTTAAGACTAGCAGTAGAAACAAATTTAAAATGGGCAAGTTGATAGCTAATGCTCATGCTGGCTTTGTCCAGCAAACTTTGGACCTAATCTGTTTATCATAGGCGTGCCATACAGTTCGTATATCAATCTACAGAGGGCTGGCTTCTAAAATTTGTATTTCACTTTTTTGTAAACTGTTTGATTAAACTATGTATTTATTATCACACTAAGCTCTTAATTTAAGAGTTAAATGGCTTAAACTCAAACGCTGAAAATCAGGGAACTAACCAATTAACATCCACGATAACCTCAACTCGCATGCCTTTAATTCCCAAGCATAATATGTTAACATACTGTCAAGGGCCTGATCTAATGCTCATTGAAGTCAGTGGAAAGAATCCCTCTGACTTCAACGCATGTTGAAACAGGCTTCAGCTCTGCAGCTCCACAACACACTCCCCTTCAGTTCCATCATGGGACCACACGCTGTGCACACATCCAGTTCCTCATCCTCCTACTCAAATACAGTTCTAACCTCTTATTATCTTGCGGGAAGGAGGGTGGCTTTTTCTTCTGTCTGGAATGTGCTAGTGTTTTTTCTTTTCCCCAGACGCAGTATACGTTTAAGGAAGTATTTGGAACTCTTGTCACTCAGAAAGCACTCTTTGATGTTGTGGCTAGACCTCTAGTAGAAGATCTCATTCGTGGAAAGAATGGTATGCCCCTGTTTTGTATTTAACCTGCTGCAGTGGCACTGCATAGCTAAAACCATTTATTTTTTACTCTTGTTTGGTTGCCTTTCTCCTGGAATCTTTTTTTAACCACTGTTAAGCCTGTTCAAAACTTAAGGATACTTATTTTCTTCAGGTTTACTTTGCTTATTCTGGCACTCCCACAAATTGTCAAGGTTTCTCAGTTTGTCTTCTGAAAGCGAGTTTTCAAATAGTCCTATCCTTTCATGAAAATAGGAACAACTTCCTTGTAACAAAGTGGAAAGAACCCCCCCCTCCCCCCCGCGCATTCTAAATTACTCCTGTTTCAGATGCATGCAAGATATTTATATTGAGGCTTAATTTTCTTGCATACCAATCAACTGTAGAGGCTTTTGTCTACAAAACCATGACATTGTATAATTTTGGTAAATAGACTAGAGTCTTGATTGGCAAGCAATTTGGCCTAGTAGGTCTCCTGAATCCCAGTCCAGCGCTCGCTCTATGTTCTACTTTGGGTTCAGCCATGGCCCGCTGGGTGACCATGGGAAGTCACTCCCCTACTCCATGCCTCAGTTTCCTCAGCTGTAAAATAGGGATAATGATGCCGACTTTCTTTGAAAAGAGCTTTGAGATCTATGGATGAAAAGTATGATTGAAGAGCTAGATGGTGGTGGTAATTTGGTGATTGGCTCATGTGAACTATCAAAAAGTGTCTGATACCATGAGGCCAGGTTCTTCAGGTCCATCTTGCTGCTGTATCTGAAGCTCTTCAGAGCAGAATAAAAACAAACAAGCTTCCCGCAGTCAGGTTTTAAGCGACAGTCAAAATGGCTGCCTTCACTCTCATTTCTAAATGTACTTAACCAGAAAGGGGAACTCTGAGCAGCTAGAGTTTATTAAAAACTGTTCATTTCTAGTACTTCCCTGAGGTCTGTCTGCTAGTGCCAGCTAGCCTTGTCCTGAGCAGCATTACAGTATGCTGGGGAAATGGCTTTATACTAGCTGGCCCAGTCCTGCTCTCTGGGCAGTCGCTGCACTGACGACATGCAGCTGTGGTCTTTCCTCCTTTGGACTAACTCTTTCCTTTCTCACTCCTGGGATGGTACCAACATGTCTTGAGTATTCGTGCTGACCGTTCCAAATGAGGAAGTCTTCCCCTCCCGCCCCCCCGTCTTTATTGGATAGGATCAAGTGACAGTTCAAGTTGAAGGTTTTCTAGTTAATAAGGTCCAATTAGGAACATTTAACTGTAACTATTTTACTCCTAGGTCTCCTTTTCACCTATGGTGTGACAGGTAGTGGGAAAACACACACAATGACAGGTTCTCCTGGTGATGGAGGACTTCTTCCCCGGTGCTTAGACATGATCTTCAACAGCATAGGACCATTTCAGGCCAAGCGATTTGTGAGTTGCTTTGTTTTAAGTCTTAAGAGAAACTTTCCCAGTAACAGCCTAAAACACAGTCAGTTATTCTCTGTTCTAAATTGTTAAATTGTAAGAAAAACCTTACAGTCCTTTAATCAAAATAAAGTAATCAAACAAAACATCTGCATCAGAAGCAGAGCCTGATCAAAAATGGAGAATGACTACAGGATGGCACGTCAATGAAATAGTTCGGTCTGACTATTTCAGAGATCATTAGTCATATTTTCACTTTTTTATCATACTCACATTTTTATCACAATTAACCCTCGCCACAAATGACCATTTCCAGTGTTTAAGTTCGTCACATGACCGCTAACCCCATTTGCTGCCCTCAGGTTTTTAAACTTGATGACAAGAACGGTGTGGATGTGCAGTGTGAAGTTGACGCTTTGTTAGAGCGTCAGAAAAGAGATGCCATGCCAATTCCAAAGACTCCATCTGGCAAGTAAGTAGAATGAAATGGTGTATTAATACATATATATGAAATGTTGTAGCTGTGTCAATCCCAGGATATGAGAGAGACAAGGTGGGTAAGGCAGTATCTTTTTATTGAACCAACCTCTGTTGGGGAGAGAGACAAGCTTTCGAGCTGTACAGCTCTGCTCTTCAGGTCTGGGAAAGATACTCAGGCCATTCAAGGTAAAGTGGCCCTTTAACACCTCTCCAGGCATAGGGGGGAAAAGAGAAAGGGGGGCAAGAACTGGTGGGGGAGGCAGGTTATAGACTGTTGTAATAAGCCATAAATCCAGTGTCTCTGTTCAGTCCATGCTTTTTAGTATCTAGAAAAGTTATGCATTTAAGCTCCCAGGCTACTTTTGATGGTATTGTACAGGTTTCCTTTGAGGATGAGGACTGAAAGGTCCGATATAGAGAGGTGAAAAGTGTTCATCCACAGGTGATATGGTGTTTTTGCTTCTCATTTTCTGAGAGTTTATTTAGTTGTGACACTCAAAGTATATTTCCCAGACCTGAAGAAGAGCTCTCTGTAATCTTGTAAATTTGTCTATAAAAGAGATCACCTCACCTTCTTTTTCTCTGTTGATACATGTCATTCCAAAACTTGAGTTTTGATGACTTGGACGCCCTTCATGAACACTTCTTGCCACTTTCAGGAAGCGTTAATATATCACTCTACCTTTTATTCTGGTGTGATAAAGCATAGTCTAATCAACATTTAAAGCTGAGTACTTGGAGGCAGGCAACCTAGGTTCTATTCTTTGCAATATGATTCGTAGCATTACCTTGGTTAAGTCACTTAAACTGTCTGTGGTTTAGCCTTTCCTGTTAGTAAAAGGTATGTTAAATTTAAAAAGTGTTTGAGTCCAATGAATGGAAGATGCTATAAGTACAAAGTATTAATGAGCTCTGCATAGGGCTGACTAACTGTAACTGCTTGGTAATTGACTAGGTAACACAACTACATCTGAAAATTTTATATCACAATATATAGTAATAAACATGACTATATTTAAGCTTTTTACTGCTTTCACAAGTGCTCTAGCTCTTCCTTTTTGGAGGAGAACTGGATACATGGCATCAATGTTCAACGTGGGCATTTTTGGGACTGCAGTTATATACCCGTGGCTGGCCAATGCCAGCTGACTCTGGCTAAGGGGCTGTTTAATTGCAGTGTAGACATTTGGGCTCAGGCTGCATGCTGAGCTCAGGGACCCCCCACAGGGTACTAGAGCCTGGGATCCAGCCTGAGCCTAAAAACATCTACTCTGCATTTAAATGGTGCTTAGCCTGAGCCAAAGTCAGCTGGCCTAATCCACCCACAGGTTTTAATTGCAGTATAGACGTACCCTTAGACTGTGCTGCTTTCAATATAGCTTCTAATTCTAGGGTATATGTGATGAATTATCCGCTTGTCATGGATGCTGTATTGTAATAATGTCATGCATGGTTTTAACAGACGACAAATAGATCCAGAATTTGCTGATATGATCAGTGTACGAGATCATTACAAAGTGGAAGACGTTGAAGAAGACAATGTCTATAGTGTGTTTGTCTCGTATATTGAAATCTACAATAACTACATATATGACCTGTTGGAGGAAGTTCCCTTCGATCCAATAAAACCAAAGTAAGTGTCTTTTTTTTAATATGCCTCTTTGAGTGATTGTCACCTCTCCAGGTTGTAATTAATATTGGGTTACCTTGAGACATGCTCACAATCCCCACCTCTTTGTCTTGAGTCCAAACGAGATTACTCAAGAAAGGAATATTGGGTACAGTGGTCTGGAGACAAGACTGTGAACCAGACAGTTGAATCTGACTTTGCCACTGACACCCTCCATAGCCTTTTACAAGTCTGCCTCAACCTCATCTGAAAAATGGGGACTTGCTGTGATGTAGTGTGGAGTTGGCTTGTTTAAGTTTCTACAGCAGGGTCTAAAACTGCAGAACAGGGGTCTTATTGCTGGTGCTAAATTGTAACACACTCTAAAGGGAATGTGAAAAGAGGAACTTAAGTTTGTTACATTGGTACAGGCTCTTGGAACCTGTGGGACTCCCAAATCTGTTCATGCTGTCTTACAAACAGCACTCTCAACTGATGACTACAACTTGCAATCTATACAACTTTTTAGCTGCCATTCCTACTCCTGTTTCCAAAGAAACTGATACTGGCTTGGTGACCGTGACTCACTGTTAATCAGCTTCACGCTTCATTGAAACAGGAACAGAAATGTTGGGTGTCAGTTTGAAACTCTGGCTTTTGGAGGCAGCCTCTGGGTGAGCTCCCTCCCACCATTACAGTGTTGGGGAACTTTTGGGAAAATAGTGCCCTTCAGGGACAACACAAGCGCACCTCTAAACTTTTGTCTTGTCTCCACGTTAACTCTCTGCTTTGTGCTTGTGTTTAAATGGATCTAAAATTAAGGTTCTCACAAATAGCTACTGGTGTACAAATATGTTTGTGAAACTTGACACACTTATGGCAGAACAATTAATGCACACAGATTTGTCATGGCTCTGGCCTGAGGTCTTTGGATCTAATCTTTTTGGATTCCTTCTCTGAATAGGGTCCACAAACCAATAGAACATATTGGCTATGTCATGAGGCTTTAAGAGGAGAATTGCAATTATTTTGTTTAACCACTTGTTAAGCTCTCACTAGAGGATCACCATCTTGTTAAATGTTTCCATAACTTGGTCTTAACTTTTACATTATTTCCTGTTGTGCAAACTACAATGATTAAAATGTTAGGTGGTTGCTATGGGTGCTGTAATATTTTACCCTATTCCCTTGATAGGTGGAACAGTTGCAACACTCCTGTGCGGAATGGTGATTTTATGTATGTGCCCAGCATATTGTCTCTTCCATTAAAAATGGAGAAGCTGAATTTATTGTATGGTGTTGCTGTAAATAAATTCAGACCCCATCTCTTTCTCTGCTTCTCTAGCAAATTCAGAATAATGCTGTTGAAGTCTATTATATGCTTCTGTATGAGCTTATGCATGTAGGAGAGTAGCAGTAGTCCTCCAGCCTCATAGTGCCTACTATGCATTGCAATTAAATGTGTAAAAGCAAAGCAATAACTGAACTGTATCTAGTCCTGCCTAAATATTTCCCCATGCATTTGTATTGGCTCTCTGTTCTGTTAGTGTGGGATAATGTTTGACATCTGTGTTCAGGTTGAATTTGATCTTTAAACATAAGGATATGCATGGGGCTTGCTTTAAAAGCCTTGCTGCCTGTCAGCTTGATCTAAACCATGCTCTTTGCAGACCTCCACAATCCAAAGTACTCCGTGAGGACCAGAATCACAACATGTATGTTATAGGATGCACCGAAGTCGAGGTAAAATCTACTGAAGAAGCTTTTGAAGTTTTTTGGAGAGGTAAGAAATGTTCAGGAGTAGTGGTCACTTTAGTCATGTATATCCCTGTGGCATGAAGACCTGCATGGCCTCTACCGATCTGCCACTCAGATTAAAGGGCTCTCTCGTTTAACAGGTCAAAAGAAAAGGCGCATTGCTAACACTCAGCTGAATCGCGAATCTAGTCGTTCTCACAGCGTGTTTATGATTAAGTTGGCTCAGGCGCCGCTGGATGCAGATGGAGATAATGTCCTGCAGGTGAAATTCAGAGGCTAATTATTTTAAAGAGCACAATGTGTGTGTGGGAAGGGCGGTGATGACCTAGACAATGACTCCTCTCTGGGATGTTCTAATTACTAGTTTCCAGTTGCACTTTTTAAATGCCTCATAAGTCAAAGCTCTCTCTGTCAAGGTGAGCATTAATGAAATAAGCAAAGTTTGTTGTTCCCTTGCTCTTTGTCTTGGCTACTGTTACGCAAAAACTAAGCATATAGAAATTGGGAGAGGTTTTGGGAGAGGCATTTGTAGTTTGAGACTGCCTGAAATAGAATATGAATCCTGGATTCCAGAACCTGGAATGCTAGGGCACTAAACCATTAGTAGCTCATAGCCTCTCACGTAATTATAAGAGAGAGCTTCAATTCTCTCCCTAGCCTTTATTAAGTGTTAACTTACAACAGTTATGTAAGGCTTAAAAGTCTCATGTAATTTTATTTCTTCCCCTATATTGGGGACATGTTGCAAATGGCATTAAACATTTTATTTTTTTTCTTGAACAGGAGAGAGAACAAATAACTTTAAGCCAGCTGTCCTTGGTTGATTTAGCTGGAAGCGAAAGAACAAATAGGACAAAAGCTGAAGGAAACAGACTACGTGAAGCAGGTACATAGTTGGCTTGGGTGGTCTGTTGCTTATATGCTCATATGCAACTATTGGTTTGTGGACTAGAAAGCTGGTCATACGGTAGTGCCTCCTGGCTCAAGATAAATATCCTGGTCGGGTGTCTTTTTGTTCTGTTAAGTCAAATGACTCTTAAATCCCTTTGTCTGGAAAGCTGGACACTACCCATTGTCTTAATGTAACTAGAAAAGGCTTGAGGTATTCCTAAGCTAATCAGAATAGTTTATCCCCCCAAACAATGCAATTTTAGGCATAAATTGGCCACTAACTTTGGAACATTGTAACTGAGGGGCAATATCCATCTGAGTGCTTAACACTAGCTCTGTTTCTTTCAGGTAATATTAACCAGTCACTTATGACATTAAGAACATGTATTGAAGTTCTACGGGAGAACCAAATGTATGGAACCAACAAGGTATACGACAACCCACCTTCTTACTGTCTTTTAACCCGTCAAGACTTTTGCTTGAGACTATTGTTGTTGAGTTTTTTTTCGTTCTTTTTAGATGGTCCCTTATCGAGACTCCAAATTAACCCACCTGTTCAAGAACTACTTTGACGGAGAAGGAAAAGTGCGTATGGTCGTGTGCGTTAACCCCAAGGCTGAGGACTATGAGGAAAGCTTGGTAACTTGCATGTGATTCTTCTCTTCTTCCTCCCCCCCCATTCCATCCCCACCAAACTGATGAAATGAATATGAAGAGATAGAAAATATAAAGGGGAGGGAATCTCTCACTTCATCTAACAAGGAACAAAACTGAAACTTTAAAGGGAAACCCACAACCTAACAATCACACTCCTTATTCCTAGAAATGGCATTGAAGAATACTATAACGGAAAGAAGCCACATTTCTCCTAGGCCTTAACTGTTTGCCAACACTCTGTATAGTCACTTTCACTGTTTCCTTTGTTGGCAGCATCAGGGAGAGGGTGGGGAGGGGGCGACACACACCCCTGTAAAACCACCAGGGAAACTGGGCAGGAGCTGTCGTAGTTGAAACTACCTGTAACTTGGCTTTTAAAAGCCATCTCAACTTGATAATGTCCCTTTTTAATATGTATCTAGATACTTGCGAGTTCACACTGTGGCTAAAGATTGTGGTAACTAAATACGGAGTATCTAAAACAGCATATTATTCTATCATAGCAAGTCATGCGATTTGCAGAAATGACCCAAGAAGTTGAAGTTGCAAGACCTGTTGATAAACCACTGTGTGGCTTAACCCCGGGACGCCGATTTAGAAACCAGGCCTTTAAGGATGAACTCTCACGAAGACTTGAGATTCGAGGTGGCCCAATCGGCGGAGGTAAAAACTGGAATGATGTTACATGGTTTCATAGCACAGACTTATTAGTCAGAAGTGCTGGACTGACTAATAGAAAAGACATTAAAATAAAACAAAAACTCCTACATAATCTATAACTTAACCAAGACAATAAAGTCATAAGGATATTTGTTACCTTGGGTTTATGCTGCAGGGTTATAAATTATAATGAACACAGTTGGTTTTAGTGCACATATTACTAGTTCCAAGATACATTTTAAATATGGTGATAACAGACGTAGATGAACTTTCCCTTACCCCCTCCCTTGAGGGAGGTCATGGATCTAGAAATACAGCAATATTTGGACAAAGAAATAATTTTTAAACTGGATAAAAAATTGTATGCTCACAGGACTTCTAATCTCTCTTAAATTTCCAAGCTTCCCTCTACACCTATCTTTTGTTTATAACTTCTCTAATCGAAACACTTATTACATGCAGCAATGTCCCATTCAAACCCTTCTTTTGGTACAGTTGTGCCTGATCAGCTACCATCTAGGTGGTTGAAACTCTTCCTTGTTAAAATGTCCAGGCTTTTATATTTCCAAAATGCTTTGGGGTGAGAGGGAGTGAGTGCATGGCTTCAGTCTGTGTGCTGCAATGCTGAAGTAGGTTTAGAATAGCTTGCTGTCAAGGATTGTCTGCTTTAAATCCTTACAGAAACAGAAGAAAAATCTGTGACTGAAATGCTTCTGCAGAACTTCCCCCCGTTACCATCATGTGAACTACTGGACGTGAATGATGACCAAACACTTCCTAGGCTGATTGAAGTCCTTGAGAAACGCCACAGAATGCGGCAGATGCTGTCAGAAGAGTTCACCAAAAATGGTGAGCATTGATTCTCCATATGAAACCATTCCTCTGCTAATCAATACATGAAAGGCAGTTGTGCAAAGCAGCTGGAGTAAAATAGCTATATCTTCTATCCCAGTGGGCACGTGGCAGAACGTATCTGGTTTGCCTAAATTCATGAATGATGCTTCAAAAACTTCACTGTGGTTTGATATAAATACTCAGACATTTGGCAGGGTTGTGTCAGCAAGCAAAATAAGGCAATCTTCATATTTCAAGCTAGTAGGGAAGAGGCAAAAGTTGATCTAGTTTAATGTTCTGGGGAGGGAGTGCAAAGATTCTCCCTAAGTGAATTTATATGGATTACAATGTCTGAATCTGTTCCAGTACTCGCATTTAAAACTATGCTGCAGGAATTTGATAGCAGCATTGTATCCAAGGAAAACTACGCTCAAGGAAAACTCACTGAAAAGGAGAAAATGATAGCAGGACAGAAAATGGAGATTGAACGACTGGAAAAGAAAACTAAAACATTAGAGTACAAGGTTTGTTCTTGCATAATCTGAAATTACTCAGTTCTTAGGCACAAAACTTATACCTTACTTAGCAAATGTCAAATTTTTAATTCAAAGACCAGTTTTTTCCACATAAGGTTTTCTCAAAATACTTTAGTTAATTGTTTTTTCTCTTATTTGATGGGGATATTAATCAAAATGTCTTACTTGTTTTGGCTTTAGCAGGAGTTAAGGTTAAGTTTCTTTCAAGAAAACCAGAAATCGCTAAACTACCATATATACTTGTTCATAAGCTGAATATTTTTGGTAAAAAAGTGACACGTCAGAGAGCGGGGGTCGGCTTATAAATGGGTCTACACCAAAATTTGATGATTTTTAAACTCTGTGAAATCATTGAATTGAATATCTAATACATTGTCGTTTTGTTTACCCAGAGCATCTGCAGGCACAGAGCCCCTCAGTTCCCTGTGGCCGCGGTCTGCAGCTCCCACTGGCTGGGAGCGGCGAACTGCGGCCACAGGGAGCTGAGGGGCTCCGTGCCTGAGAACGCTCCAGGTAAACAAAATGTCCCGACCCACCAGCGGCTTATCCTGACGGGCTGGGAGCCAAAGTTTGCCAACCCCTGAAATATTGGGTTGGCTTATGAAAGGGTCATACAATTTTTACTATTTTTACCTATCCATCTTGGGGGATTGGCTTATAAACAAACTGGCTAATGAACGAGTATATATGGTATGTGCTACAAACTTCTGAAATTGTCTTTGAAATTTCAGGGGAACTTATGGAGTGTTTGTTTATGTCTGTACTAAAATCGCTGATTGTGGTCTAAAGCATGTTAAAATATGATTAGCTCCTTTGCTCTTTTGTGCACCTCTTCAAGAAAATGCTTTGTGAGCAATTAAATGTGAAACTTAAAAGAAAAAATGCTATGGTCTTTCCTCCAGATTGAGATTTTAGAGAAAACTACTACAATTTATGAAGAAGACAAACGTAATTTGCAGCAAGAGCTAGAAAGCAAGAGTCAGAAATTGCAGCGGCAGGCTTCTGATAAGCGTAGATTGGAAGCACGATTGCAAGGCATGGTGACAGAGACAACAATGAAGTGGGAGAAGGAATGTGTAAGTACACTAGCATATCTGTTAGAAATGCTTAATGGAGCAATGTTCGTTGTACCAAGCTAAGGCTGAAATTAATTTTTCTTTGTGTATCCAGTTTTGAGAGACAGACCAGACCATCCACTTTCATCTTGAAATTTGACAAGTGTGATCTTATGCTGAAGTAGAATTTTTCTAGAAGGGTATTGATGTGACCTTGGTAAATTCTGTTAAAAATTATTTTACAAAAATTTGCTTTTTTAAACAGTTTAGCATTGTTTCCTTCTGGTTCATAACTTTTTTGCCTCCTGAAATCAGATTTTCTTTGTCAGTTGTCGTCATTGACCTAGCCACAAGGGTTCTGCTCTTCCCATGGTATATTAGCAACAGCAAATTTTCTGCCAATTGCACACGTGTGTGTATGGGGAAATAGCTTTTGAGGAACCAACCTGCTATAGTGATCCATTACCTGAGCTAGAGACTTAGCCACTACAATATGAGCGATGTGTGCTACTAAATGAATGTAATCACTTTGTTCTTCAGTTAGGATATTGAAGATGCTAGATACCTTTCAAAGTTGGCCAGGCCTAGTGTACATAGGGACTACTTTGACAAGTCTACATCTTGGCTGGAAAGTCTTCATTCCGTTTGAAATACACAGCTCTCCTCAATTCAGTTGTTATCACAATAACATATGATTGTCTAATTTGGTCTTTGTTTACAACAATATCCTCCACCCTGTTCTCACCTGTAGGAGCGCCGTGTGGCGGCAAAACAGCTGGAGATGCAGAACAAGCTCTGGGTCAAAGATGAGAAACTGAAGCAACTGAAAGCTATTGTTACTGAACCAAAGAATGAAAAACCAGAGAGGCCTTCACGGGAGAAGGACCGGGAGAAGACTTTTCAGAGATCTGTGTCTCCCCCGCCAGCACCAGTATGTTATATGTGAATCTCTTTGTATGTCAGTGCAGAGACAAACAGGTTTTTATAAAGCTAAATGTAGCTGATTATTTTTCTCTCTAGTTGTTGGGAATGGGACACGAGAATGAGTATATGTTTTGGGCTCTACTAAATTCCTTAAGTGGTTTTTTTTTCTTTTCCCCCCTCTAGTGTGTTGTCTCTGCATGCTCTTTTACCTTACACTTGACTAATTGAAAGAGTGCCCTGGCTTTTTAAAGCTGACAGTGAAACACCTAGTTATGTGAAGTACTTGCGTTGATTACTCTCTGCATATACGCAAGTCAGCCACACAGGATGATTTCTGAGAAGTGTTGTACTTTACCAGTTCAAAATTGTATGTGTTCACTAACTTCTCTCCCATTTTCTTCAGTTTTCTAGTAACTATGTTACTCAAGTCCCTAACAGCCAACCTCTCATGAGCCAGCCACAGCTGCATAGACGCTCTAACTCTTGTAGCAGCATTTGTGTGGCATCCTGTATTTCGGAGTGGGAGCAGAAAATTCCTCCATACAACAAGCACACCATTGGCACACCTAAGGCAAGGAGTAGACAACAGGAACCAGAGCAAAATAGAAACTGTAATGTGTCAGACAGAAGGCGAGGGATGCACTGGACTGGAGTCATTGAGGTCCCCAGCCGTAGAGATGAGATAGAAATAGAAGAGGACCAATGCTGCAGGGTTAGTGCTACTCCTAGCAATGGTTACATGTAGCAGTGCTTGGTTGCCATGGCTCAGAAGATTACCATTCTCAAACAATTGCTAAGCTTAGTGTGTGCTGCCATATGTGAGCTCACCCCTGAAATGGAATTGGACCCAATTTTACAAATTTTCTCCAAGTTTGACTGCTGCCTCCAAGTTGTGTGTCATGGCACTTGCGAAACACAATCTAATTTGGTTTCTAAAGTCGGCATATAAAAGCCCTTAAAGGAGTGTGTCTGTCTGTGTCTCATCAGCGTGTGTATAGTTCTCTCCAGGAACAACAATTTAATTTTTCTGACTATAAACCTCCTTGTGTCTCCATTTGTCTGTCTCTTAAACTTATTTGGCAGTCTGCAATTGCCAGAGTCATTTTTGGGCAGATTAAAGATCTCATGAGCTGTTTGTGGAAATTTCATTTATCAGCTGGAAAATGTTTGGACAAGCAGTCTCGCTTGTAATGAGCTGAGTCTGGGATTCATACAACCGTTAAAATGTTCTTACTAAATTTGAATATTTGTAATAAAACTGGTGGTTTTACTTGCAGTTTTCATTCAGTTTTAATTGGTCTAAGTGATTCTTCTGTGTACCAGTTCGTATCAAGGAGATGCTTGTCTTAACACTATACGCTTTATCATCACATTCTTGCTACAGGGGTTCAGGTAAAACTAATAGACAAATACAAATACAAGATTATTCTGAGAGACGTTCTAAACAGGAGCAAAATCTCTGTTACATTGTGAATCCATATCTTGGACTCCCTTAATGGTATTACAAACAAAGTTCCTGTAACAGACTTTTTGATGCAAGTCATGCTTTCATACTAATGCCATTCAAATTAAACTTTACCTTAACCCCTGTTGGTAGCAAGTTAAGGAACATTGTCCACTGTCAAATACAGTGCACGCTTTTTTAAGGATCTAAACTCCTAAGGCAGCTTTTCAGAACTGTCTCAAAAAATTACCAATGGAAAAATGAATACTTCACTCACCCAGCCAAGAAAAAAGGTTACTGTAGGTAGCTTTAGGTGAGCCTTGAAAACTTCTGTTTGCCCAAATCTTAATGTTGCGTTCTACATCCTGGCAGCATGTAGTTTTTGATATCATAGATGCTTGTAAACAGTGTTTGGGGCTTCTGAGAAGAGACCTATCAAGAGGGTGCACTGTAAGCCTTATACCTGTTGCTAAAATACAGTGTAATCAATGCTCAAGTCTTGGAAGTACAGTGGATGGGGTTAGTATCCATGGATCTGAGTTAGGTGGTCTTGCCACATGTCACTAATGAAATGGATTTTCATTGGGTGTATATGTGAGACAGAAGTATAAAATCTCCCCTTATTATTTACAGCTGTTAGTTCCCAGAGCCTGATAGAGGAACACTTACCCATATGCGTGGTCTTGCTAGTTTCATCTTACTTCTCTTAAAACTGAGCAATGTAAACTCTCGCATGATAGGCGGAAAAGGCTGAATTTGATGGGGACAGTGAACTGTGTGACTGAATGGAGATCTTGTGTACTTTGGATGGGTCAAAAAGAGGCCCTTTTTCCCTCTTCTTCCCTGCACCTCGTTGGAAGGATATTAAGTGACCTCTGCTGTAGAGTTTATTTGGCAGGGGGACAACACTGTATATAATTGTTCTTTGTGGCTGGGATTTTACTTCTAGACTCTGACCCTGAATCTAGCTGTCTGTAGAATAAGAGTTGGTACGTAGTCACCCAGTTATGCAGTTCAAAAGAAGGTAGTGGAAAGTACCATTATAACTTCATCCCTTGAGTCTGGTGTTCAGATTGGCCCCTCCATGGTTGGTCTTCAGCTCCCCATCAAGAGCAGCATTTAAAATATGCACCTTGTTAAAGTCATGTCTTGGTCAAGAGTGATTTCAGTTTGACAAACATAAATCACGGCCTTGTGTCAGAGGTCCCTCAAATTCTTTCTTAAGAAGAGGATTACGTTGCCCCTCCTGAGACTTCAACCATCCTTCTGCTTAACTTTCAGAGAAGATCCTCGGCATAAAGCTTATTTTCTTGCATAATAATACTACCTCTTGTAACATTTTCACTTGTGATCTCATAAGAGGGTCCATATTTAACAGACCTCCTGTTGCAGTTTAAAACAGACTTCTAGTTCTGCCCAGCAGAGGGTGGGTGGTGTGCGGGTAGAGCTATCCACACATCAATAACTTCTGATACATTCCAGCAACTGAGTGCCAAACCAGTCTCACTCTGGAAAGAGGGGCTAATGTCAAGCTTCTTCCTTCTCCACAGTATTTACCCAGAAATACACTTGAGGCCTCCCATCTTTGAGTGACTCCGCTGAAGTAACACCTCCTAAAACCTGTGCCATGAATCTGCTCCCTTGATTACCTGAGAAACAGACCATTTGACCCAGGAATGTGTCCATGGAAACTATCTTATGTAACTGCTTTTTCAGGCCTGTTTAATGTGTGTAGAATTCATAGTTTGGCTGGACATTTGAGAGCTGCTGCAAAAAAGTTCAAATTCTTTTGTCTGAAGTTCTGGTTAAGGAATCCATCCAATTACGTAGAACTTAATTAAAACTGCAAAGAATGAGTTGGCCTAAGTGTAATTCTAATAGCAGTGTTGTGTAAGTGTGTCAGTAATGGTTCCCTGCAAGATCAATTCTGATTAAAAGTTTAGAGATGAAATTTTGGTCTTCATCCAAATACATTTTAACCAGGCCTGAAAAGCTGCACTTTAACTACTGATTATGCTTATTTCTTCTGGTTCCTTTTCTGCTCTGATCAGACTGCACCGCCAGTTCGTCTCAGACACAGACGATCACGCTCAGCGGGGGAGAGATGGGTAGATCATAAGCCACCTTCTAATGTGCCAACTGAAACAGTCATGCAACCACATGTCCCCCATGCCATCACAGTAGCAGCTGCAAACGAAAAGGCACTAGCTAAGTGTGACAAGTACATGCTGACTCACCAGGAACTAGCTTCTGATGGGGAGATTGAAACTAAACTGATTAAGGTAAAGCAAATACCTTTGTGTTGTCAAATCGTACTTAACTGATCCGGAGTTTCTGATTTTAGCTTGCATAAGGATGTGTTTGACTTTAATGTGCTTTTGTTGATTGTGGTTTTGGAAGTTGCAGGTTGGGGTAGGAGACACTTCAGTTCCTAGAAAACATTTCTAGTAAGCTTACAGTACTTGAATGTGTTCTTCTAGCTATTTGCATGCCAAGTTTCATCTGCATCCGTTTTGATTTTAAAAAAAAAGATAGTTTGTCCCATTATGTAAGACACCATCCATAATCAGTGGATGTGTCAAGCCTGTGACTGCCACTGGTTTTCTGAAGCCTAGTTACGGAGGCTTGACCATCTTGTTGAAGTGATGTCGCTTCGTTCCTCTAGCAGCGTGAACCAGTTCCCATCTTGCTGCAACAACAAAGCAATATGAAATCTAACACTTTCAGAATGTAGCTTCCAAGTGTTAGTCTGGCAAACACTTAAAGCAAGTTGGGATGCAGCGTAGGCTTTGAGTTCCAGGGGGCTCTGCTAGTTTCACACAAGTTGTCAATTCCGCCAGATGGCCGCTTTCAGCACGTTTGTTTGGAAATGCCAATTGTTGTCACTTAAACCCCCTCCCAAAGAAACAGTGTTGATAAGTACTTCTTGTGGTGAACTTTAAACTGGATAAAACAGCTGCAGTTTTCCTTTAGCTCTGACTACTAGGGCATGGTCACTTTTTAAAATAAAATTCCTCCATGCTACCCCAAGGGCTTGTTGACCTCACTTATCCCAGGGTTTATCCCATCTGCCAACACAGTTACAGTCCTGTCTAGACTGCCGAATGAAAGCATTGAAACTGGGCCTTACTCAGTTGTGTTTTTAATCTGCTATCTTAGGAATTTCTTGCACCATTTGGGGGGGGGGGGGGCAGCTGACAACCTCTGGGTACATCATGTGCTGATGGTTCACTCTAGTGCATGCTCAAGTGTTTGTGCTCTCTGGGTTGATCGATGAGCTTCCTTGAAAGAAATGGTAGTTATTGCAAACACTGAGGTCACGTACTAGTTGGCCACAATTCAAGTTTCTGTGCAAACATAATATCCAAGTAATTATATTAATTTGTAAGTAACTTGTTTCTTTTCCTCAGGGTGATGTTTACAGAACCAGAGGTGGTGGACAGGCAGTCCAGTTCACGGATATAGAGACTCTAAAACAAGAATCACCAACCGGGTCAGTCACATATAATTTTATAATTGCATAATGTCAAGAAACTAGTATCCCCAGAATGTGCACACAGCTCTAATTCTATCAATGGTTTGGTGAGAAACTTCAGAAGAATGAAGTTGCTGAGATTTTGAACTTACCAGCTTTAAGGTAAGACTGGCTTAATATACGTAAAACTGAGGTAAGGTTTTCTTGTAAAGCCTGCAGCTACAGGTATCGCTGGCGTGCTCCTGGAGTTTTGGGGTACCAGAAGCTATTCATCATCTCCGTATGAGTGAACCGTCTCTAGATAATGGCTTGTGCAGTCGCTCATTGGACAGTCTATTGAACTATACACAGCAGTCTTTCAGGACTAACTCTTCTCTCTGCCTCCTTTAGTCGAAAGCGAAGATCATCAACTTCAAGTCCTGCTCCACCAGAAGATGCTGCAGAATCTGAATGGACAGATGTAGAAACCAGAGTAAGTTACAAGTAGGCGGCCAGATTCTTACGTTGGTGTGAATCTGGAATAACGCCAGTAATTCTGTCGTCTTTTTGCTGGCTTTATGCAGCAGCTGTGACTAATGCATGTGTCTTTCCAGTGTTCAGTAGCTGTGGAGATGAGGGCAGGATCCAGTCTGGGACCTGGGTATCAGCATCATGCTCAGTCCAAGTAGGTGTCACACTAACTTATCATAACTGGAGCTTCTGGCTTTCTTGCTCTAAATGCTCCTTGGCTGGAAAAATGTTATTCCCCTCAAGTCTTACCAGCTTTAAGGTAAGGATTGACTCCTGAAATGTCAAACTTGGCGGCATTGCCACTTTGCCTTTGTGGTTCCAGCCATTTACTCTTCTCCTTTGCTGGTGTGAATGGGTTCTCTTGCTGACTCAGATTATCAAGGAGCAGTGATATGTCACCGAAGGGTCAACTGGAGACAGTCAAGTGCCATGGCAATTGGAATGACAAAGTGACCTAAAATTGAAGCCAAATTTAGCATGACAAGTGACTTTTTTGGGTGCCCAACTTGATAAGCCTGAAAGGAGCCTGATGTTCAGAGTTGGGCCAACTTTCTGAACATCAGTCCCCTGTAAGACATCTCAAGCTGGGCCCTCAAAATCACTGGTCACACGTGGCCTGAGGTGTGATAGTAACATCTGACATGGATACCGTATGTCTTCAGCGGCAGTTTGAGTGGACCCACAAACCTGTGCTGGAGCACTGGCTGCCCTAACAGCTCAGAGGTGGAGCAGTGTATCTGGGACAGAAGTGAAGAGAAATGATAATATTCTACCTTGATTTCCTTGGCCATTATACATCTAAGGTTGCAAAGGATTAAAGTAATCTCCGTGCCTGTCAATGTTAGTAACACGCTGTAGTGCAAATGAGCATATCTGCGATCTCTGCTTGATGACTGGAAGGAAGGATAGTTTAAGTACATTTTATTAGTTTACAAAAACTGTTCAAGGTACCTTGTAGAGGGGGATGGTGTTCAGCAATCTGATGGCAAAGTTGATGTAGTTCATATTAAATTCCAACTACCACTTGCCAGATTGGGTACTTAAAGCTTCTAACAGAGAAGCAGAGGCCTTAGCTGTGCCTGAGGAGCCCTGCTTCTGTTCAGAGTCTGGAGTACCACATACTGAATTCACAGATGACAGCCTGAGGCTTCTTGGGGAAGCTCAGTCTCACCCTGGAGAGTTTGTGAATCTAAAGCTCCCATCTTGCTATAACAAATAGAAAACTCACCTGATGTCGTGTAGAAGTCCCAGTTTCTAACACCAGAGTCCAAACAAATGCTAGAGTTTCAACATGAAACTTTGTAAGTGGCAAGACTGGGTCTCAAACACTTGCTGACAGAATACGTGCTTATTAGGCAGTCTGGTAGCCTAGCCGCTGGAGAACAGAGTTCACTTGCAGATTTGGCCTTTTGCAGATAGGTGCTGGCAGTGCTGTGGCAGTGATCCATTCAGCTCAGGGGAAGAAAGCTTGCAGTTTTACACGATGTTTACAGGCAGGAGAGAGGGCTTCAGAGGTAAAAGGGCTTTTCGTGAAGCAAAAAGGGGGTTGCGGGGTGGGTAGAAACAGACGGTGACCCCATAACGACCAAACAACCTTCAAAAATTTCAGGTCGAAATAGAGAGGCTAAACAACTGTAAGAAGCTAATGCATTAGACTTCAGTCTATGGTGTACACTGCTCCAAGTGGGAAAACTTGTCTGTACAAGTCCAATAGCAGTGGTGGAATACATTTGAAATCTGGCACTTTTGGGAACGTCTGGTCAGAAAACTTGTGATTTTTAGATCTGTTTACAAACTTTTCCCTTGTAATCCTGCTATGGTATAAACTTTTTTTCAAAGCCCCCTTCCCTGTAATCTTGGGGCCTAATCAAAGTGAGTGGGAGCTTTGTCACTGCCTTTTAGAGGAGCAGCATCAAGTCTTTGCTTTGCCTGTTGGGTCAGTTTTGCTGTTGTCCTGTGTGTGTAGGTTGAACTCTATGCAAAAGCAGATTGTGAACTTAACAGTTGTTGCTCCCTGATCTGATGCGTTGAATAAAATCCATAGCATAGTTGTATCACTGAACCAATTGATTCTTTTCATCACTATATACTCTTAGTCTGTTGTATGAATACAAGTTTTATGTAAATCTAAGTAACATTCTTGACCACGATTATAGAAAGTTGTGCTGTGAGAATCAAAACTTTGAGCTGAGAGTATTGTGTGCTTTTTATTTCAGGCGCAGAAAACCATGAGCTGGAATTCACTATTGTACTGCAATACTGTTCGCAAAATGAGGATTTTAATCAGTTCTTCAGAATTTGCTGCCAGTGAAGTCTTGGTAAATTTACTGCTATGCTAAACTGCAGACTTGCATTTTATAACAGCTTATGCTGGACAGCAGGCAGCTAAGGGAAACCTTTTTTTCACAGTTCTGAGGAAATATATGTATCCAATGCATTTGTTTTTTGCCCGGCTGTGTATTATGGATAACTTTGAAGAGAGCCTTCTGTTCTGTGTGTGTGTGAACCTCTTGATATTCTATATCTCCTGTAGGCTGAATCATGCAAGGCCTTTGCCTTGTGTTTTTGCAAGGTTTTCTTTTTGTAGTGTAAAACTTTTTCAAGTTTGGCCACAATCCTTTGTATGGTGGTTGTTTGTTCGTTTGTTTTTTAAATACACAATTGCTGCTATTTATTTAGCTGCAGTAATGCACTTTAGAAATATTTCTATGCCCATTCAGGTTTTTATTATACTTAGCAACAATTATTAATATGAACTACCCATCAGAACAATTATCCAATAAGAGATGGGACTTAATTGTTGGACTGACAGTGTTCTGTACATATACAAATCGTCTTCTGAAAGTCATTTCAGTCTTCGAGCCGGCATAATGACAAAAAGCAGAAATCCTGAGAC
Source organism: Chelonia mydas (assembly GCF_015237465.2). NCBI lineage: Eukaryota > Metazoa > Chordata > Testudines > Cheloniidae > Chelonia > Chelonia mydas. The sequence goes on from NC_051250.2 coordinate 80,555,180, forward strand.
AGTGCATAATGGTGAATTGGTGTCATACCTATTCAGTTCTGTGCAATGAGTAACTGTTATATGATGCTGATTACATCAGCAGATGTGGGGTGAAGGTAATATGCTCACTTGTTAGGTGACAATTGTATTAAGCATGGATCTGCAAATGTGTTAAAATAAATACTTTTATTCAATGGCTCTTATTCAGTGTAGACTTGTTAACTTGGGATAGTGTTTTACGTTTAGTGTATGTAATCTGGGCTTCCTCTCAGTGGAGATGTGAGGCCAGAATTTCAATACCGTCTTGCACTGTCTGGTCTTTAATAGCTCCCATGCCAAAAATATCCTGCAGTAATGGATCTTTGAAGTGGGAGTCTGGCACACTTTGAAACTTTGACTAAGGGATTACAGTGAATTCCAGTACGTTAAAAGCGTCAGAAAAGACCTTTGGGATTTTATATAGGCTGCCTTTCCACTTCTTCAGTCTCTTGGCTTATCTTTTGATGAAAGGGTTGTCTTGCTTTGGACTAGGAATAGGAACCCGGTCTCTTTAGAGAGTATGTTGGCTAACATGTTTAAACAACTGTCAAAAATATGGCTTTTAAAAATGGGTTTTGCCCACACCTAGTAAGCATGGTTTTAACAGCATTTGTTTACGCTGGCTGCTAAATAGTGTTTAAAAATATGCATATTTGTGTTAGCTAACACACTTGCTAAACATACCTCATTTCCTAGTCTACACTAGGCCTTAGAGTCTGAATCAAAAGTGTAGTGTGTAAAACCAAAAACCAATGCTACAGATAGTGAGGACTCATGTCCAACTCTGGTAACCCCTCACCCCCCTCCCAGGCTAATATTACAACTCCGATTCTTCGCAAGCCTTCCTAATAATAAACATCTCCCTGAGCAAAATGATAGACGTTAACAATCAGGTTTCAGAGTAGCAGCCGTGTTAGTCAGTATTCGCAAAAAGAAAAGGAATGCTTGTGGCACCTTAGAGACTAACCAATTTATTTGAGCATAAGCTTTCGTGAGCTACAGCCCACTTCATCCGATGCATAAAGTGGAAAATACAGTGGGGAGATTTATATACACACAGACCGTGGAAAAAAATACAGATTGTAAGGAGAGTGATCACTTAAGATAATGGTAATAGCTCATCTTAAGTGATCACTCTCATTACAATCTGTATTTTTTTCATGGTCTGTGTGTATATAAATCTCCTCACTGTATTTTCCACTTTATGCATCGGATGAAGTGAGCTGTAGCTCACGAAAGCTTATGCTCAAATAAATTGGTTAGTCTCTAAGGTGCCACAAGTACTCCTTTTCTGTTAACAATCAGATGTTTGTTGCTGTTACCTGTAGCCTTGAGCAGACAGCAGAGCAGGTCACGTTTCAAAGCCCTTCCATCTTAGGCTGGGAAAACCAAAAATGAGGCCTTCAGCCTCTCTGGGTCTGCCCGTGTAACACCGCTAACCCAGTTTCTACCCCACAATGGCGGAGCAGCCCCAAAGCACTGACTGGTGAAGAGCAAAAGTTGCTCTGCTTGTGAGACAGCATTTGCAGGCTTCAGAGGGCAAACTGCCCTCCTTAGTCCCAGTCCTTGTACTCTGGGCTGCACTGATTTGCTGCCGCCGCCCACACCCGTGCGTCTGCAACCTCACAATGGGAAAAGTTAACCAGGAGTTGCAGGATTTCCCAGGCGACAAGGGAGTGAGTGATCGTCCCACATACAAAGCAGGCAGTCCAGGGGATCTAGCGTGTCTGCTCTTCCCCGGCTTGAGACATTTGTGGACAGGATTATATGATGCGGTTGCCTGCCCTGGTGTGGGACTGGACGCATTCAGAATGGGTTGAGGCACGCCGAAACACCTGGCTCTTACAGAGGTCATGGGCAAATGTGCAGCACCACTGTTTGTGTCATTACTTCTCCCATGACCCATTCAGGAGTAGGGTGCAGGCCTTGCTGTAGGTCCTCATGCCTTTCTGTAACTTACTGCTAAACACTAGAAGAGGAAAACGGAAAGCAGGGCTTCAAATAACCAATCAGGAAGCCTTGTGGAAGAAGTACATCCATTTCTGTCACGTAAACCTCTACAAAGGGAGAGATGGAAGGGAATGAGCTGTTGTATCAATAGCTTAGCATAGAGATGACAGCTACTTCTATTAAAAAGGCAATACATTACACTGGGCATCTTGAGCTAGTGCCACTCGGCGGGGTGCAGTAGCAGCGTTGCTGATGTTAGGAAACAGTATGTGACCTGAGATTCTTCCCAGCCCCACAACTTAACCCTTCTGAGGTAGCCTCTGTCTGTTCCCCCTTGTGGGAAGTGCCTCCTCCCACCGGCATTGCTGGGCTTTAGAAACCTTGTAACCAGCCCCCGTGCCAGCACCCTCTCCTTGTACCAAATGACCGTTGCTCAGGTTATTGATGGTTCCTTCCTTTCCAGGGCTGAGAGCAGCTGGGGAAATGTGGTCTGTACTTGGAGCGATTAGGGGATTTTGTTGAATTGTGTCTGGATACGTTTTGCTATTGCACACTTGGCTTTTCTCTGGGCCAGGATCTGACACTTTCTGGTCACAGCCAGTCAAGATTTTTTTTTTTTTTTTGGTGCAAGGTGTACATTGGAGAGACAGACCCTTGTGTCTGAGGGTTCAGGTCTGGAACACAGATTCTGTGTAGTGTAACCCAGGCTGTGATTTGAAATCTATTGCTTGGTACCTCTGCTGAAAGGCTAAGATCTTGACCAGTACCAGTTGAACAAAATAGCTTACTAATACAGACTTAAGTGCTGAGCTGTCTCAGAGGAATTTGAGTTTAACTGCATTAGCTTGGATGCTTCACAGTGATTGACGGGGCTGGGGAGCTGAGCTAGTGGAATTAGCAACAAAACAGTCAAATGGGGCTGCAGCCACCGATTATTTGTTTTGAAGAAAACCCCTTAGATCAGGATGAAATAAGTCTCTACCCCAATCCCAATTAATCTTTCAGGGTTAATCACTGTGCTAAGTGTGTCACTGTTTAACAAGCAGTATTCAGGCCATATGCCACCTAAACACATCAGCAACAGCAGAAAAATATGATGGGAAACTACTTCTGTATGAAGAAAAGGAGTACTTGTGGCACCTTAGAGACTAACCAATTTATTTGAGCATGAGCTTTCGTGAGCTACAGCGAAGTGAGCTGTAGCTCACGAAAGCTCATGCTCAAATAAATTGGTTAGTCTCTAAGGTGCCACAAGTACTCCTGTTCTTTTTTGCGAATACAGACTAACACGGCTGTTACTCTGATACTTCTATATGAGCAACTCCATGGTCTGGGTGTTCCTAAGCCCCTGACTGCCAGAAGCTGAGACTAGAGGGCAGGGGATGGATCTGTTCTGTTCATTGCCTCTGGGGCACCTGGCACCAGCCACTGCCTAAAGACAGGATACTGGGTGAGACAGATCGGGAAGACTATGTAGGAAAGACTATGTAGCTGTGGAGCGAGGGTGACTCTTAGCAGTCTTCATGCGGGTTGCTGTTAACCTGTCCGGTGCCTGGCCGTAAAGCTTTCCAAATGCCCTTTAACCACTGGTGGGGAGGGATGCATAACTCTTGAGCACGTGGACACCCAGCCTTAAATGTTGCAAAACGACTTCCAGCCTCATTCCTTATGGGGAAAAAATTCTTTGTTTTTGAAATTGAAGACCTGACAAATTCCAGTGAGAATGGTGTGAAACGCTGAGGACTGCATCATCAATGGAAAAAACATAGTCGGGTGACGTTTAAATGTCTGGCAGACTTAAGACCTTACTACTAAGGAGAAGGATGTGTCTGTACATCCTTGGATTGTAAGGGAGGGGGGCAGGGAACGGGCGATGTGGCAACAACAATCTGTCATCAAGTGACCAGGTCCTGGATACATGGGTCTGTGAAGAGCAACTTGTTAGTTGCCCAGTGCTGCCCCATAGAAGCAGTTTGTAGGGATGGAATCTTTCTCCGTGTTATCTGTGTGCTGCACTGGGTCTCTGCTGAGCAGAGCGTGTTGGCAATCTTCAAGGAAGATAGGGGTTTTTTGTACATTACTGCCCGGGAAGGGCCATGTTAGGCCTGGCTGTGTAATTCTAGATGACTGTCTCAGGGTGAGGACAGAGGACTTGACATTTGCATTTCTGCTTCTATGCAGCCACTGAAACCCAAACCTCCAGAACGTGGGAGCCCCTCCCTTCAATTGTTGCTATTCTCTTCAAGTTGAGAGAAGGGAGGGAATGGAAAATTAAAGAATGAAACCTGATGACGGATGAGAACAAATGGCTCTTTGTTAGAATGTTTCTTTCTAAACACAAAAAGACTGAAGGAAAAACTTGGAAGAGAAATCAAATTATTTCAGAAACAACTCGTCAAGTCATTAGCTAATTCACGGGACAAGGCAGAGGTTGGATTTCTTCATTTGTGAAAAATGCCGAAAAAATCAGACTCCAGTGTGTGGATCCTGTGTCCCTTGTTTTTCCTCCCACCGTTTTAACCACCCATTGTCCCCCTCCTGTCAGTGAAATCCCATTCTAGTGAAGTCACCATTCATGTCTGCTCTTTTTTCTTCACTTGCTCTAGTGCACATCACTGGCAGTGTTTACCCTGCAAAGATTCCTTTAAGTCTAAGCACACAATTTACTCTGCAAACAAGACTTGGCATTTATTGTGGGTATCTCTGTTTACTTATCATTCTTTAGTCTCCATTGACATTCAGTGGGAAATGTTAAAAACAAACAGCAGCCCGCAGTAGGACAGCTGCATGTACCAATGTTCTCCAGTGAAAGATGTCTGAATGGAGGCCTTCTTCTCGGGTTTAGTCAGGGTTACATTCCATCAGTGAGTTGTAAATATATGTGGAAAAGAATATCCACAGTGAAGGAAATTTTTAAACATTCTTGACCGATCCCCCTAAAGGTTCTTTCCTCTTCAGTTGTATGTGGTTGTGTATATACACCTACCCTTATTGCTGAAATCAAGGGACAAACTGCTATTAGCACTTTAATGTAACACTTTATAGGGCCACGCCATCCCCAGTGTGGGGGAGAAAAACTTGAGGGAAGGTCAGGAATCTCCACCAGGTCTCATGAAGTCTTAGTGGAGTCATATGGCTGATGGTTTGCTCCCAGAGACTGGACAGGAGCAAATGGCTCTCCGAGCCCAAGGTTGTCACCATATCTCACCATAGTTGTAGACAACAAGAATACATGTGTGGAGACACCCATCCTCCATGTTGCTTGCCCTCCTCCCCACTCCCAGAGACATCTGTGCGTAGAACACATGTGGATGGAAGGGGTCTCAAACTCTGGATGAGGAACACTCAGTTGTATGACGGAAAACAAGATTAGTATAATCCTAAGGAGGAAAGTCCTTGCTGGTTTCATGTGGATGGATGCTGTGGACCTCTTCCACCTTCAATTCCATCCCCTCCACATCCAACAACTTCCCCTCCCCCACTGTAGGGTAAAAATATACAGAAGAGGCTTCCACAAAGTTGTGGGGGAGGGGTGATGCTGTTTAGACTCCATCTCTGCCTCTGACCATTCCTCATGCTGCTTTGCTGCAAGGTCATGTTGTCTATTAGTTATTGACCAAAGAAGCTCATCGGTTGTTACTTCCTCTGTGTACTCTTAGCCCCAGTGTGTGGCTCCTAGCCAATGCAGGCAGAAGCACTGGCAGAGTTTGGGCGCTGGGATGTTCAAGTGCAACTTTCCACTCATCTCTCCCCCCACCCCCAAAACAATCAGTGAACTGCTTGAAAGGGGAGTGGCAGGTGCTCAACACCTCTCTAGATATGGCCTAATGTCTGGAGAAATTTTGTAACCAAGAAGGAGTTTATTTTCAGTTTCGTTAGATTATCTCTGACAGCAGATGTGAAAACTCTCAAGCAAACCATGCCCATGTCTTTTCCTTTGAAATAGTTAACTTATACCCTAGTAAACTAAGGTCAAAGTTAGTTACTACACATACTTGGTGTGACATTGTCTGATTAAAATATAACTATGTAGATCATTGTTGCTACCACTGTTATATAATTGCAACAAATCTTGTACAAAGTATGTCAAGTAAGGTGTCTATGGAAAGGTTAGGGTTATGATTATGCTATTTGTATGCATGTATCATTTTTGTATTTGAAGTTATGAGTATTGGCTCTGTACCTGTATTTTAAATGTTGGCTCCCGTGAAAACACCACGATGGTGTTTAGCCAGCACGTCGTGAAGGAACTATTCAAGTTAAATGGCACATCAAAGGGCACTTAACTCACAATGGAAGACGGCTATCTCCACTTAATGGGCTTTCTGTGAATATTCTATCTGGAGTCTAGGTCATGGCTTCTGCTATGACTAAGCGAAAGCATGCGTGGACATGTGACTTGCCCATGTGACTCCAAACACCATCTTGTTCTCTGTAATTTTCCACAGTGAGAACAATGGGATTCCCTTCACTTGGCAGAAGCTATAAAAGGCCCTGGAAACATCTCCATTTGGCCTCTTTCCTGCTCAAACCTCTGGACTATGAACTTATGATAATGGGAGCATTCTAACCAAGGGACTGAGGATCTTCCAATGATTTGGAAGTAGCCAGAGACTTGACTTAAGCCAGCAGTTTATTGCATCACTGCTATTAAGCCTGATCTAAGAACTTTTCAATTATTGTATGTATTTGATTGCTTTAACCAATTTTAACTCACCTTTCTTTCTTTTTATAAATAAACCTTTAAATTTTTAGATACTAAAGGATTGGCAACAGTGTGATGATTGGGTAAGATCTGAGTTATATGTTGGCCTGGGTGTGTAGCGGGCCCTTTTGGGATCAGAAGAACCCTTTGATGAAATTGGTTTTAAATAACCACTCAACATTCAGTTTAGTGTTTTTGCTGCTGATACAAGGACTGGAATGCCTAAGGAGACTGCTTTTCTGACTTCGTGTTAGCCAGTGTGGTGAAACAGAAGTTTACTTTTTGTTGCCGGTATGGTATATCTTATGGTAGAATACCCACCAGTTTTGGGGTGTGTCTGCCTTGTTTCTCAGCAGTTTGTCCTGAATTTGGTATTCAGTTGTGACCCAGGGAGGGTTCTTCCAAAGTTTTTGCTGACTGTTCTCCTCTTCAATTTTTTAAACTCCAAAAAACCTCTGAGTCGGACGTTATAGGGCAACTGCTTATGCGATGTTGGCTGGGTGTTCTTGGCACTGTTAGACTGGCTGTTGCCTGCCCTGGGTAATAAAAAGCAGATGATTCATAACTAGTCTGTCAAACCTAGCAATTGGCAATGAGTGGGAGGGGAGCTGTTATCAAACAGGCTTTTTCAAGCCTGCAATCCTTACAACAGGGGTGGGCAAACTTTTTGGCTTGAGGGCCACATTGGGGTTGCAAAACTATATGGAGTGCTGGGTAGGGAAGGCTGTGTCTCCCCAAACAGCCTGACTGCCCCCTCCCAGGACCCCCTCCCCTGACTGCCCCGACACCCCTATCCACCCCGTCTGCCCCCTAACAGGCCCCCCCTAGGACTCCCACGCCTATCCAGCCCCCCCATTCCCTGACCACCTGCCCCAGAACCTCCACCCCATCCAACCACTTCCTGCCTCTCGGGACCCCCCTCTTCCTGCCCCCTTACCAGCAGGACGGGGCCATAGTTTGCTCACCTCTGCCTTCCAACATGATATAGAACGTTGAGTTTATGGGCCCGGTCCTTCCATTGCAGTCAAGTTGAGATCTCCTGTTGAACTGAGAGGTAAAAGTTAGACCTCAAGGGTGATGTGACTGGGGTGTACCAACCCCGCACTGGGCTGCTGGGAGCGGACCAATCAGTGTGGGCCCAGGAGGCCACGCCCCCTTTCCCCTGCTGCGTATGCTGTAGGTGGAGAAGCCGGATAAAAGGAGGCCGCCCAGCTCAGTTGGGGTGGGCGATGGAGGAGGAAGGACGTGCACGGCTGGTTCCTGTGGAGGTGCCTGCGAGGCTCCTGGCGGTAGAGTCCAAAGACCCGGACTATGCGCCAGACGACTGGCTGGCTGCAGAGACTGCCGGGGAAGCCAAACTGCCGCCCGCTGAGGAGGCTGCTGCCTGCTCTACATCCCAGCCCAGGGGGAACGTTCCCCAAGTACTGCTGCCTGCCCTAGCCAGGAGGCTGCAGGGCTCTTGACTGTTGCTTGCCTTGCCCCGCCCAGGGGCTGCAGCCTGATTGTTGCTAAGTAATGCTGCCTGCCCCCGCCAGGGGTGCCCCAGCTCGACGCACAGCGGGGATATTCAGAAGTGTTCAGCATTGGCCTAGCGACGCCGATGGAAGTCGATGGGAGTTTTACCATTGCGTTTGTTGGGAGCAGAGTTAGACTTGTGCACATCCTATTTCGCAAAAGCTTTGCTTCTGGGAAAGCCGTTCCAGCTGCACTCCGCCCTAGCGCACTGGAGCCGTCTGCTCCTGAGAACTGGGGCAGGAGAAAGACGGTGCTAACGTGGAACCTGCCTTTGATCCAGGCTGGCTCTGGGCATGCTTCCCCTGGCTCTGCTGATCTACTGCAGCTGTTCTGAGCGTGACCTCTGCCAAGTGCAGGCCCCCAGTCTTGCTGCGTCTTGCCAAACTGCAAGTGGATTTTGCAATCTGCAGAAATGGGGTGTAGGATGTAGCCAGAAAACTGACTGTTGTTTCAGAGCTAACCCAGGTCTCCTGCGGGGGGAGGTGAGCTTGTCACCTACCCCTGGACATGGAACATCCCAGCCAGGGTGACATGTCTGCTCTCTAGCTTTCTCTGCCCTGAGAACTGGCAGATCTCCCACTGTTGCTTCGTGGGGAGTGTAGCTCCAACCTGCTGGCAGCAGGGGGGGTGACAGCATGGAGCAGAGGTCAGTGTTTTTACCCATCATGTCATCTTTGCCCTGAGCCAGGTTACGGGGAGGCAAAGTGGATCAAGTACTAGGCTGGGGCTAAGGAGACCTGCTTCACATTCCTCATTTTGTCACAGCCCTGCTTTGAGACCTTGGGCAAGTAACATCCTCTCTCTGCCTCAGTCTCCCCAACTGTAAAATGGGGACAATGTGACTCTTCTTTGTACTGCACTTCAAGATCTATGGATGAAAAGTGCCACAGCCGAGCTCAGGATTGTTGTAATTAAAGAGGTCTACAGCTGAGCACCCCGAAAGTGAGGCACCCAAACTCAGACAGGGACCCTTTCTGAAAACATTGACTGAAGTAACTTGCTGATGCCATGGTGTCAATGCTGGGATTAGAGCACTGCATCTAATCTGCTACAGCACAGTTCTCTGTAGGGATCTGTTTTATACCTGTGCCTTTCCCCCTTCCCCTTGTCCATGATGTCTCTGTCATGGTACTAAGAACACCATTCATTAGTGCTGGAGTCCTGCTTCACTGCTCTAGGAAGCCTTGCGGCCCTGTTCTGGGGAGCCGGAGTGGTGTCTTACAGCCCTTCTGGTACTCGTGTTCTGGCACTGCAGGAGCATAGCTCTTGCCTGCTGATTCACAGAGTTTGCAGGATCAGGATATAAATGATCAACTCCCGGGGGGAAGCCTGTTGGCTTGTTTGCCTGCACAGCATGAATATTCTTAGCAGTAATAATGGGGCACAAGAGAAACTGTAGCTTGTTTTAAATTATAAAAATAGTTGACCCCTGACACACGTCAGCACCTGGATTAATAGATGTGTGTTGATACCACTTCATCTTCAAACACTAGTCCTCTCCTCTAGCGCCAGATGTTCACCACCACCTAGGACTGCATAACTCTTGTCAGAAGTCCTCTTATGGGGAAAAATAATTTCTAAAATGACTAGCTCTTACTACTGCTGCATTGCTTCAGCAGCCAAGGGGCAGGATTTTGCCCATTGTTATAAGCGAGTCACATTTTTATGTGCCAATGTACAGCATGAAGCCTGCCTTCCTCCTCCAAGTGCTGTCAGCCCAGAACTCCGCTCCTGGGCTGGGCCTGCACAGACCACAAAAGGCAAGTACTGAGTGTGAGTCTGTACTGATGATCCAGTCCCAGATGCCAAATTACAGGTAAGTAGCTTATCCTTTCCCCCCAAGTCACACTGTGCATTTCCTGTAAATACAATTCATCTCGTCTTTGTCATGATTGATATTCAATTACTATGCTGTTAAAAATAATCCAATCACATGCTAAAATTACACTGCCTGCGGCTACATTCGCTTTGACAGAGAGGATGCTGCTTAAAAGAATAACAAACAAAAAACGCTTTTTTTTTCCTGGAAAAATTACTTTTCCCCTCCTGATTTTGCCAGTTGCTCTGGAATCTCCTCTCCAGCCAGGGAGAAAGCAGGTATGGCTTCCTCATAGCTGATTTGCTATGAATTAGTTCACTGGAGAAGACAGTTACTTATACCGTTATTTCCCCGCAGAGGAATTCCATTTAATTCCCCATGTCTGCTTTGCTGAAAGTGCTGGAATTGAACAAATATTTATTCTGCAATTCAGATGCAAACATTTTAATTAGTGAACAGTTTTTTTCAGTTTGAGTTTTAGATGTCTAGTTGCACACCCCTCTCCCCCGATCTTTTTCTGCTCAAATCATATTTAATTATTCTCTATCTTTAGGCACTTGGATTTATTTATAAAATATCAAGTTCTCTTACCGTTTTTTTTTAATTGAAGAAAGACCTAAAATACAATTCTCATATAGGAATAAAGACCTACTCTTACGATTTTTGCAAGTTTCTGTATGATGATATGGCTGGATTATTAAAGATGAAATTTGTCACTGGATTCCATCAACAGTGGAATCCAGTGCATAAATGTGAACTCTACTTTTTGTTCTTTATTGTTGAAAAGGGGGAAAGTGTTCTGGAGCTAAAACCAGAGAAATGAAATAAATGAATCCTTACAGCAGTGGATCATGGGAAGCTTCTGTCCTGTTCCTTGTTGGCTCAAACAGCTACAACCTTTATCAGATAAAATGTAAGCAAATAGAGGATCAGTTAGTTACTCTTGTATCCTATTCTGTTTCTAGGTTAACTAGCCCTTCTGGAGTCTTTAGGTTTTGAAAATGTTTGCTAACTTCTGTGGGTTTGAGTCTCCTCTTTTGCCTTGCTCTAAATCAGAGATAGGTGGTACAGAAGGACTTGCATCTTTACAATGACCGGTGGACTTTCTGCAACAGCTGTCCTCACCCTTCCATCTGGTCAGACGGAATAGTAGCAGAAAGTTCTTTGGACAGAATCCTGTCATGAGAGCGATGTTTCCTTGAAACATACCTTGAAAATAAACATCTCAGCCTGGCTTCAGGATTTAGGAGCAAGAAATGACCACCCATGAACTCTTGAGCTTGCCTGCATTATGGGGTTTTGCACCAGGGTTGCTGGAGGTGGACTGCACTTACACTTTACTGTTAGCTCAAACTGGTGCCAAAGTCCCTCATGTAGACAAGCCCTCCGTGAACTGGCTGTTGGAAAGCTCATGTTTTCTGCAAAGAATTTTCTGTGCAACAATAAAACGTGTGTGCAGCAGATGGCGACGTAGCACTGACTAAAGCAAACCTAAAGGCTTTCGGTGCAGAGTTGCTCCTCAACTTGGGCTCAGTTTTCTGGGAGGTGAGGGCACATGGCATCTGCAGGAGTTGCTCAGCAAGCTGCAGGACTGGGTCCTTAAAGTTTGTTAGGGGGCTGGGGGAAGCCCAGGGTTGTATTATAAAAGGCACTGGGAACTAGTGACATTCTGGCCCATCTTTCTGTGAGATCGTTTGGAAAAGGAAGCACAAATGGATCCTTTCTGCACCTTTTTCTTCTTTAAGAAAATTACCCATCTAACACAAACGCACAAAATGGAGCCTACTGAGATTTGCTGTGCGATTCATTATAGATCTCTCATGCCACAGTTCTGTGCTTAATTTACTGGCAGCTCTCAGCTGTGCACTAGGTCAGTGGCTCTCAACCTTTCCAGACTACTGTACCCCTTGGCAGTCTCATTTGTCTTATGTACCCCCCAGTTTCACCACACTTAAAAACTACTTGCTTACAAAATCAGATATGAAAATACAAAGGTGTCACAGCCACACTGTTACTGAAAAATTGCTGACTTTCTCATTTTGTCTGCATGCAATGTTAATTTGTACTGACTTCACTAGTGCTTTTTATTTAGCCAAATATCTAGATGAGTTGATGTACGCCCTGCAAGACCTCTGTGTACCCTCAGGGGATGCGTACCCCTGGTTGAGAACCACTACGCTAGAACTTCCCGTGACAGGGATGCAGAGTGCCGACGCGGTGTGTTCTCTATGCTGCTGGAAATGCACCAATGGTACAGTCAGGGTTTCTTTGAAACATTTATATTCTATACGTTTTCAGAGTAGATGACTGATAACGGTGCAAATAACAAGCCTTTCTTAAAGGCCTGCAAAAGCAAGGAAATTCAAAATTAAGGCTAATCTGCCTGTAGGATTTAACTGAGCCCATTAGGTCAGTATTACCACATCCAGAGCCAATCGGCGGGGGGCAGGAGGGCCATTTGGCCTGGGCCTCAAGCTCAAGGGGGGCCTCAAATTTAGACACTTGTTAATTTTTCGGCATTTGATATGTTTCTCAAGTTGTTTTTATGTGCATCCCTATCGGACCAAAATGTGACACACATTCTCAGTTTAAAAAGAAAAGGAGGACTTGTGGCACCTTAGAGACTAACCAATTTATTTGAGCATGAGCTTTCGTGAGCTACAGCTCACTTCATCGGATGCTCATGCTCAAATAAATTGGTTAGTCTCTAAGGTGCCACAAGTCCTCCTTTTCTTTTTGCGAATACAGACTAACATGGCTGTTACTCTGAAACCTGTCATTATTCTCAGTTTAGAGCTGCAAATTTAAGCAAATAAGAGATGTGATTTGGTAAAAGACAATTTTTTTTCACAGAAAAAGGCTAGAAAGGCATTTGTTAAATAAAAATATTCAAATTATCTCACTCTTTTTTGGTGCCTTATTTTGTTTTCAGGTGTCGTAATTTTTATTATGGCTAGGGCCCTCTCTGGACCTCTGAGAGGGCCTGACCACATTTGTGGTATGGAAGCCTGTTGAAAGGCAGAGAAACAATGGGATGATTTCAGGGTGGAGCCTTCTCTGCATTTTCCCTGATGTGTGATATTTGTGGTTTGCGTCTAGGTTCGTTCTCTTTTAAGCTAGGGAACTGTCAAGAAACAAAAGGAGAAAGCAACACACAGTGCAGGCTCCATTTTGGCCCTGTTTGAGTTCTGGGCACTTTGCAACTCTTTGTGATGGGTCGAACTGCACTTCCTCAGCCACGTACCAGCTCAAATCCTGCTGTCCCTTATGCAGCCCACGTACTGGTAACCCCCCTGGTGGAGCTGGTGGATGAAGAAATCTTCTCCCACTGGCCATGGAGTGAGCTGCTCCTGCATCATCAAGGCACAACAACCCCACTGTACTCCTCTGGGGTGAGGCAGGTAGGATGAGCCAAGGCCTAGAGGACTTTCCTGTTCAGGTCACCTCTATGGGGTGAATTAAACTTGGGGATACGAACACCCAGCTTATCCTGGGACCCGCTTCATCTGCACACAAGAGTGAAAGACTTGCTCTAAAATTGTCAGTGGCTTTGGTAAGAGTTTGCGGTGCAAGGCCAGGCCCCTGTGCTGAGTTGCCACCTCCCTCTCTGCGGTCAGCTCTGCAGAACTGCTATGCCCTCCCTGGTGGTGGAAAATGTTTCCTAATAAAAAGGATGAATGGAGGAAATCTCTCCCAAGCTCAGGCTGGCTTGGTGATAGCTGCCCTGGCCATCTATCATCGCAATATGGCAGCAGACAACTTTATAGCTCCCTGCGTCATTAACAGGAGGTTTAAAGACGGCACTTGCTAAGGAGTGATGAGCTACTGTGCTAACTATTATCCAAGTGCTTCTCTTTGTGGCAGGCCTCTGACTTAGTGCTACAGAATTTCTCCTACCGGCTGGCTGGCTTAGGAGTGCCAGTACACCCAGTTACTGCAGAGCTGCATGCTGACCACACTAGGAGCTAGATCTTGGCTTGTAATGTCGCTACTTTGCACCAGGCCGCCAGTGCAAAGCAACTACAAACTGGGTTAGCTGGTGGCCTGAGAATTCCCTTTCCCCAAGGGATTCTGCAGGGACTGATGGAGGTAGCTCTTTGCTCCCCCTCTCTTAAAAGATCATGAGTGGGGCCATTGGAGTCAGGCCAGCGGAAAGTTAGAGCAGCTTTAGGGTTGCTCTAAATTTGTGCTTGGGGGCAAACCTGTCTGCAGCTGGTCTCGGAATAAAGGTGTAGAGCCCACTTTACTCTCCCATTCCTGGGCCTGTTGGACCAGAGGATGTAGCCCTACGTGTAGTACTGCACATCTATGCTAGCTAATGTCAGAGTAGCGTTTCCACAGCTATTTCAAATGGCCGGGAAAGGGGAAGTTTGGGTGTGAGGCGAGACAGGGGGAGATTCCCAAATAAGATGCTGGAGGTGGGAGCAGGCTTACTGTTTTCCCCTAGCTGTACCAGGTGGGACAGCTGGGCCACCAGGCTTTCCCCCCCAAGAAGATAACAGGTAGGGGGTCTGCCAGGGCCCAACCAGAGGCGGGCTGGTTTTGCTGGGGGAAGTTCATGGGGGCCGGCCGGGAGTCCTGTTTTAGGCTGTTTCTCTGACTGCGTGGCGGGGGTTCCTCATATCTGCTTCTGAAGGGCCTGGCGCTGCCCCCAAAACTCTCCCCGAAGCTGCTGGGAATTTGGGGGCATGAGGCGGAGTAAATCTTGCCCCCTTCCCTGCAGATCGCTGGTTTTGCTGCACTGAAGTCGAGGAGGTGGGGCTTTGCTCTTCTTTCCCTTCTGCATTGGGGCATCCCCACAGTGGATCATTATTGCACTGCACTCAGCGTACAGGCCAAAGGCCACAGGACTCCGTGGGACGAGCAAGAGAGCAGAAAACTCTCCCCTTGTCACTGTGTGCCCATGGCCCACTGGTGACTGGCTTATGTGGAACATTATCCCTGGAAAAATGTTCAAACGTTGGCAATTCTCGTAGAGACAGAACACATCGGGTCCCGCGCTGCCCCGCCTGGAAGCGCGTTATGCCATTCCTGGGCCAGTGGCAAGCTTTCCAATCAGCTCCTATTGAATGCGGGGGAAGAATTATTTTACACTACATAATCCAATCTGATGTTGAAATGCAGCCACTGGTATGTATACACCATAACCTCCGCTGACTTCCTTGGCCTGGTTACTTAACAAACAAGTTGGTTTTTTTAATCACTGACAACATAGAGTTCTGTGAGTTAATCTCGGCCAGCAGGCTGTAACAAGTCTTTTAAGGACAGTGTTTTGTCTGGTGAGGTATTAATGTTACATCTAGCAGCATAGAAGGTTTTGGGAAAAAATGAATTCACTAGGAAATAGTTATTTCTCTCAAGCTAGAGGGATGATTGGCCTTGTGGTTAAGGCATGGTACTAAAAAAAAGCAAGACTTAGGTTCAATACCTGCTTCTGTGTCTGGCTTTCTGCCTGACCCTAGGTGAGTCAGCCAGCTCCCGTTGAAATAGCAGTGAGGTGTCTAATCACTCAGGATTTAATCTCTGTAAAATGCAGCTCAAGGTGCTAGGAGGTCAGATCACAAGTTTTTAACTTGGAACAGCTTTGTGGAGAAGTTTTTTTTTTTTCTCAAATATGATGCTAAAAATTTCTTTCCATGGGATATGATGGAATACACTGGCCACAAAGGTTGTAAGGCCTGTTTGAGAGAAGGACCAATGAAGGGAGTGTGAGAATCATTCTCTACAGTTATGGGTCTTTCTTTTTTAACCTTTTATTTCCGCCCCCAGAACTGCACTTAAATGGACCTGACCACCCACTGCAATCACTCTGGCTTTTGCCATTGATTTGAATTGAAAGCAGAACTGGGCCCTGCTTGACTTAGGATGCAAATGTGTTTCCACGCCTACTTTGGGAAATTCATGTGAAAAATAACACACTGTAAAGGTTTACCTGATCTTGGACTAGCTGAACTAGATATTGCATTGGGAATTCTTAGCTCCAGTACGTTAATGCTTTCATCTTTCCTGTTAATAAGTTTTCTAACAGAGGGGTTTGAGCATGCGCACATCTTGTGGCCTCCATATCCACTGTAGAGTGACTAGAAGCTAGCTCTAGCCCTGTGAATTAACCAGCACTAGTTCTTCAGGAGCTTCTGAAAAACACTTGGTCAAGCACAAACTCTACCTATTAATCAATTCAGCCTTCAATGCAAATTAGATTCCAAATAATAAGTAATTAACTTTATCATGTGGGCATTACCATTTATAACAAAATGTCAACATTAGCTCTGTAAACAAGACAGAGTTGCTATTTACAAAGTTAGCATGGGGACCAGAATGGCAAGAAAATACAGCTAAGCCTGGATGAAAAGAATGAAATGACCAGAGACCTGCACTGAGTTTTTTGTCTGGCCTAGTTTTAAATCAGAGCTATTGAATCTTATAAACAAGGAAAACCTCCCTGCAGTTTACTATTTTTAACTCAGTCCTTTGGCATGTGAGATAGCAAGTTGCAAATTGGACTCTGGCATTTGTGACAGGATTTATATGCTAATAGAAACTGCATTGCTTGGAAAAATAAAACCTGCAGGTGGTGTTTGTGGCACTCTGTGTGTGTGTGTTTTCACGCACATGTGCACTGGGGACTGGGGAAGGCAAATATCGGAAAACCCATTGCTTTGTTCTCTAGCAATGCATATGTATTACTCTCTGATTAAATGACGTTTGAAGGAAACCATATTCAGTTGGTCTGCCAGAGGGGAAAAATACAAATGATGGGCTCATGACGCGGTATTGACATCTGAGTCTGGATTTCCATCCCACTGTGAAAACCTGAGACTGTTTAATGCCAGTGTTTTGGTTCAGCCTATTATAAGTACAGAGGCCTTTCGCAAAATGTGGATCTGGATCTACGGTTGGATTCCAAAGTTCTTAAGATATGGGGATGTTCCAGTCGGGGTTTTGGTTTGGGACCATCTCTGATGTTTGTTTGTATCTGTGTGTGTGTGTGTGTATGTTTTAAAATGCTTGAAAATTTCCAACCTGACAGGTTAACTTTTTTCTGCATATAAAATCATTGTGTTTACATGTATACAAGGAAACAAAATCCTTTATTGGAGTGCACTGGCATCAATATTGTGTTTTTTCTTCCTATTGCCCATGGAATCAAAAGTTACCCATTTACTTCCAACGTCCTCAAAAGCAGAGGTTAATAGCTGCAATAAGGATACAGATGATCCTCTTCACACTTTGCACCAAAAGCACAGATCTGCAAATGCAAGGTCAGGTGAGAATTTAAACATGCAAAGCTCAGAACACTTGGAGATAGGGTTTCCATGCAGGAAGTAGGAAGTAATGCCAACCCCTTAGTATTCTTTAGTACTGTATGTTTGTTAAATCTAGGGACCCAGCAGCCAGATTGAGTCTTTGTCAGGGAGCTGGATTACGTCCATGGGTCAGAGGCCTGAAGAAGAGAATCCTGTGCCTCTCAGAAACTAGAGAGATGCTGCAGGGAGTCCACTTTATCCCAATGGCTGCTGTAATTTTCCATAGCCCCAACACTGGAGTTGGTTGAAAATTTTGTCTAAACGGTGGTTGTGTTTTTTTAAGTGGGCAAATGCTTATTTTATCGAACTGGCAATGTCTCTGGGAAGTCTATTTTTGACTACAAATACCTGCCAAAACTGTAGATTTTTCATTTTGGGGCAAACAAAAACAAATTTTAAAAAATTGTTTTTTGGCAAACCTAAACTGGAAAAATTCAGCCAGGCAGGCAAAAAGATTAAATAAAACCAAAACCTGTTGCCTGAAAGGCTGAAATTTTTCAGTTGCCTCCAAAAACAGAAAAATGTTAGGGTTTCATAGAAGACCTGAAAAAGGTAGAAATTTTCCTACATTTCTTTTGTCAGGCTTCTTTTTTTTTTAAGGTGGTAATTATTTCCCTCCAAAAAATCTGACCCCAGCACCCTATTCCCCTTGGTACTGGTGACATGATAGGATGATCTATATGTGTAGGGCAGCCTGTAATTCTGCACCCTGGGGATGGTGTGGGAGGCCCACAGGGATTTCCCCAGAATTGAAATTAGAGGGAGCATTCGAATGTACAGGGGTCTGGAAAAGACTAAATTTGCAACACTGCATGAACCTAGTTGACCACGGTGGGGGGAGGGGTCAAGGGAGGAGGGGTGTAGGGAAATGTTTTGGAGGTAATCTCTCAAGTGGCACTCCTCTATCTGCTGCTATGGAGAACAACTCCCAATTCTGGAGACATTTGTAGCTCCAAATGCGAGGAGTCCTGCAAAACTCACATGGGCTAGCAGTTATGGAGACTGCTATAGAGGGCCCTAAATCTATGGGCAACTAGGAGCTTAAAGAAGCAGCCATTTTCTAATGGTCCTAGTTGCAAGAAAAGTGTTTGAAAATTTGTCTTTAAGGCTTAAAATTCACACTCCAATAACTCAGAACCAAACAGAGGGAATTTTACTGGGCTTTACAGATAAATCCACCTCTTGGCCAACAACAACCAGGAGAAATTTCAGCTCGAGGCCTAATTTTATTTGTGGCATTTCTAAGCACCTGAGAGCAGACATGACTTTAGAATGAAAGTGACTACCCAACCGTAAGAGCTTCAGGTGCCCAGCTGAAGTAGAAATTTCCACGGACTCATAATATGCTTTTTGATTCCCAAATCCATCTCCTACTTAAGAAAAAAATAAAAATAAAATAAACATAAAAAGGTCAATAATCTCATCAGTGGAAATAATCATTTTTGTTCTATGATCTTAATCTTTTATGGCATACACATCTGGAAAAGTACAGGAAAATAATACAAACTTCAGTTAAGCTGTATAAACTGATGAGAAAGCAATTTCATTTCACTGCAGCTCTGTGGACCTTTGTCACACTCCTTCTTGTAAAAATATTGACTTTATAACACCTACACTTTGTTCTTTTCCTTAACAGGATAGCTGCTAAGTGCTGTTAAAACAAACATCACATGTTCCATGGGGCTCTGACAAGGCCTGCAATCAAATCCTCTCTAATAACTGCTTAAATACTCTCATCAAGCTTGTCCTTGGTGTTTGCTTTAGGACATTGTGTTTTTCTCTCCTCGCTGTATTTACTCAGCACCAGCGATAGACTTAGCTACAGGTCACCCAAAGTAAATGCCAATTTTTCTCGGGCTGGCTTTCATTACTGAAGTCGCCTTTCCAAACCAGTTAGAAAGGATGTCTTTCTAAACAAATGGCCTTGCTTTTTAACTTCTGCTAATCTCTGCCGAACGTAAGGCTCTTCCCTACCTTTTTGCTTATGTTCAAAACCAAACAAAAGACAATGACTGAGCTAAAAGATTGTCAAGGGGGAATGAGAAAATGAGGCCTGACATGTGAGTGACCCTGGACTCACACAGCACCTCATCCAATTAGTTAGTGGGAAAATAAGGCTCTCCTTTCATACCAGCTTCAAGGTCAGGGGAAATGAACTAAGCTTTGACCTGACAACTTACAACAGGGTATAACATGAACTAGAACAAGGCGAGTGAAAGCCAGGCCTTAGGGGTTTCCGTCTCCGCCTGTCAGGCAGGCGCTGCCATGGCCTTGGGGAGAGCTGGCATTAGCTTTGCTGGGTCTGTGTAATGGGGGGAGTAGAAGGGTTGGCCAAGTGGGGCAGCCTTTTCCCTGGGGGTTTAATTCTGCTCTGGGGTGGGCTTCCTGGGCCTGGAATTTGGCCTACTAAGGCTTCCTCGAGCAGGGACCCTAGAGCAAAGCAGACTTCAATGTGGCAGATACAACTGGTGGAGGAAACCTTGGCATGGGGGAACTGTCCTAAAGCACTATATTGGCTCCTACACCACCCTCCTCTTGGCCGAGAGGGCTGGGCTGGAGGAGCCTGGCCATAGCATTGGCGGGAGAAGGAAGCATGGCTGCTGTGTGCCCTGCCCCCTTCCAGTTTGGGAAGAAGGCAGGGAGGGAGCGTGGCTCTGAGGGGCAGACAAAAGGCACTTCAGGGAAAAAAACAGTGAACTGTAGAAACCAAGCTGTGATTGGTGGAGCAGGCTGGAGGGGGAGGAGTCGGGCCCTTTAAAACTGGCTCCCTTGCCCACCTCCTTCAGTCCAGCAAGTGCAGGCTGGGTGGAGGAAGCAGATCCCTGGTCTGGTGCAATGGCGAGGGTAAATGCTCTTTTCAGTTGTTGGGATCCCAGTGTTTTGGGTTTACTGCCCTAGCAGGAAATAAAAGAGCCTGAAACTGAAGAGCCAAGGCAGAGTTGACCTGAGCTGCTTTACCAATGTTAAATTCAGCTGTGTGTGTTCCTAGTCCCATATCCAGAGGGAGGCGGGGGGGGATGGGACAGCCTGGTGCTTTTGCTCCCCCCAAAACGCTCTGCTAGTAGGGGATGATCCTCCTAGCACAGGCTGGGTGGGGTTTCCTCACTTGTTGCCTTCCCACAGAGATGGGGGGGGGGGGGAGGGTCCCTGTGGCAGAGAGAGGTGGGGTGGGGAGAGGTGGGTTATGAGGGAAGGAGGCTGGAAGAGAAGGCTTAGGCTGGGGTTTGTGGTGGTTTGGCAGGACCCCCTAGTTAACAAACCGGACTGCAGGAGGGGCGGACTTCACTTGACTCTGAGGAAGGTTGCGGGCGGTTGTCTGGAGTATAGTAGGGAAAGGAGCGAGCTGAGAGGCAGGATCCCAGCCTTTGGACAGGGGAGTGCCTCTCCCCTAATGGGCGGCCTGCTGCTGGAGCCACAAAGGGGAAAGGCTGTCAGCAGGGGTAAACTACAGGAGGCCTGGGAGCTGCTGACCTGGCTCCTGTTGCTTCTGTGAAGCCATATGAGGTGTGGGGGAGAAAAAGAGAGAAGAGTACAGAGTACTAGGGCCGGAGGAGAGGGGCAACTGTAAACCAGAGAGGACAGGAGGTTTTGCTGGCAGCTGGCTCAGGCTGGTCCTCTTTGCCACTTCTGTGAAGCCTAGGCTGTGGGAAATAGTTGAAGGAGGCCTTTGTCTCCCAAGTGCTTGGCCTATTCCCCTGCCGGCTGCCCCAGGACCAGGCTCTGAAGGCAGATTATAAACTGCCTTAATGCAAGCTTAAAGAGAGCTCTTCCTGTCCGTGTCATACTGGCCAGTGTCATACACCGCCCCCCGCAGTGACCAGTCTAATAAAGTCCATCACATTCTTGGTCCATTTGTATATGGCAAAATGCAGACTAAATGGGCCATTAGCAGGATCTGGCTTCTCCAGCTCCCCAAACACAGGATTCTAAGTTACAGCCCATCTGCTTTTCCCACAATGCTGTTACACCCAAATAAGTTCCCTAGAATCTGTTCTCTTGGAGATATTTCCATAACGTGACAGACCAAGCCGCTTGTGCTGTGCTCAATCATTTTCATGTTAGGTTTGGAAACTAAAACCTTATGATTAAATAACATTACTAGTAAGCTTATAATTTTAAGGTGCTTTGTAACCCTTCTATGTCTCATTGCTTGATTCAAGACAATGTTTTTATGGCATGAATTTTGGACAAAACACATTTGGTGAATGCAAAAATGTCTGTACAATAGTATGCTTAATTTGCATGTATGGTTATTACAATTGCATGAGCAATTCAGTACCTTTTGTAAATAAATTAGGGCTGTCAAGCGATTAAAAAAATTAATCATGATTAATTGTGCAATTAAAGAATAATGGAATACCATTTATTTAAATATTTTGGATGTTTTCTACACTTTCAAATATATTGATTTCTATTACAACACAGAATACAAAGTGTACAGTGCTTACTTTATATTATTATTTTTATTACAAATATTTGCACAGTAAAAAACAAAAAAATAGTATTTTTCAATTCACCTAATACAAGTACTGTAGTGTAATCTCTTTATTATGAAAGTAGAACTTAGAAATGTAGAATTATGTACAAAAAATAACTGCACTAAAAAATAAAACAATGTAAAACTTTAGAGTCTGCAAGTCCACTCAGTCCTACTTCTTGTTCAGCCAATCACTCAGACAAACAAGTTTTGTTAGATTTGTAGGAGATAATGCCGCCCACTTCTTGTTTACAATGTCACCTGAAAGTGACAATGGGTCACTTGCATGGCACTGTTGTAGCCGGCATCACACGATTTTTATGTGCCAGATGCGCTAAAGATTCATATTTCCCTTCATGCTTCAACCACCCTTCCACAGGACATGTGTCCATGTCAATGATGGGTTCTGTTCAATAACAATCCAAAGCAGTGCGGACCAACACACATTCATTTTCATCATCGGAGTCAGATGCCACCAGCAGAAGGTTGATTTTCCTTTTTTGTGGTTCAGTTGTGTAGTTTCCGCATCGGAGTGTTGCTCTTTTAAGACTTTTGAAAGCATGCTCCACACCTTATCCCCCTCAGATATTTGAAGGCGCTTAAGATTCTTAAACCTTGAGTCGAGTGCTGTAGCTATCTTTAGAAATCTCACATTGGTACCTTCTTTGTGCTTTGTCAAATCTGCAGTGAAAGAGTTCTTAAAGTGAACAACATATGCTGGGTCATCATCCGAGATTGCTATAACATGAAATATATGGCAGAATGCAGGTAAAACAGAGCAGGAGACGTAAAATTCTCCCCAAGCAGTTCATTTACAAATTTAATTAACACATTTTTTTTTTAATGAGTGTCATCGACATGGATGCATGTCCTCTGGAATGGTGGCCAGAGCATGAAGGGGCATACGAATGTTTAGCATATCTTGCAATGCCAGCTACAAAAGTGCCATGTGAACACCTGTTCTCACTTTCAGGTGACATTGTAAATAAGAAGCAGGCAGCATTATGGCCTGTAAATGTAAACAAACGTGTCTGTCTTAGCGATTGACTGAACAAGAAGTAGGACTGCATGGACTTGTAGGCTCTAAAGTTTTACGTTTTATTTTCTGAATGCAGTTAAGTATCAATTTTTTTAATCGCGATTAATTTTTTTGAGTTAATTGCGTGAGTTAACTGCAATTAATCGACAGCCCTAAAATAGATACAATCAAGCCCAGACAATACTTTCCTCTCCCACTATCAGCCTCCCCAAAAGCTTGGGTAAACCATTGGCCTTTGTGGGATTCACTGAAAGGCAAACTACCTGAGGTGGTATTAGTAATGAAGATAATATTATCTTGCTTCACAGATGTATTGTGTGAATATCCAGAAAGTGCTTTGAGCTCTTCAGGTGAGAGGCCTGAAGGAAGTACAGACTGTTGTTAGTATTCGCAAAAAGAAAAGGAGGACTAGTGGCACCTTAGAGACTAACCAATTTATTTGAGCATAAGCTTTCGTGAGCTACAGCTCACTTCATCGGATGCCATCCGATGAAGTGAGTTGTAGCTCACGAAAGCTTATGCTCAAATAAATTGGTTAGTCTCTAAGGTGCCACAAGTACTTCTTTTCTTTTTGCGAATACAGACTAACACGGCTGCTACTCTGAAACCTGTTGTTAGTATTATAACACTTAGTTTCAACCAGATACTTCTATATTGGAAATTAAAATACTTCCCTTTGTCCAGAGAATGAAAATGACCTGTGGTGTAGCAGGGGTAAGTGCACTTTAAAGAATCCAAAGTGTAAAACTACATGAAGAATTCAGCATTATGGTGGGATTTCTGTGTATTTATAGTATTCCACGTGGCTGTTACTGTCATTAATGGGTTACTTGGGAGCTGCTTCTCCCTGCTACAGGCTGTGTAGTTGGCACTGCCTGGTTGCAAAATCCTTGTAGTTCTGTAGAGTCATATGTCAGGATTTATGAACTGATGTCCCAGATAAAGAATATTTGTTCTAAAATAGGACCAGTGTCCTGGCTGACATGAACAAGACTTCAAATGTCAATAATCATTGTTCATACACTTGTGCGTATGTCTGAGTAGTTCTCTTATTTTCTGCTCCTCCAAAGGATTCCAAAAATGTAATCTTTTAAACTTTATATTCTTCTCTTTTTTTCCCGAATAGGAAGCAAAGCTGGCAGCGGTAACATTACTCTGCTTGTGCAGATAAAAATGGCTCCTTCCAGTTAGACAGCTGGTAAGTGACACTGGGATTCTGACACTTGCACTGTTCTATTTTTTGTGCTTTCCTTTATGAAGGTTACATGCTGTCACACTGAAAGCTTTGTGCCTACACGTGCAAAACTGCTACTGCCATGTGATCCCCAGAGGTACTGATTGAATGTCAAGGCAACTTTTCGATCACAAATCATGGAGAAAGAAAAGGAGGACTTGTGGCACCTTAGAGACTAACCAATTTATTTGCGCATAAGCTTTCGTGAGCATCCGATGAAGTGAGCTGTAGCTCACGAAAGCTTATGCTCAAATAAATTGGTTAGTCTCTAAGGTGCCACAAGTCCTCCTTTTCGTTTTGCGAATACAGACTAACACGGCTGCTACTCTGAAATCATGGAGAGTCACTGCAGAGGCTATGCCGGGTCCCATATGAAGGAAAAGGGTTAACTCCAGTTTGGGATTGCTCAGGTGGTCAGGCAAATGATTAGAGCAGTAATGCCAATCGGTGTAGGTAACTGCATGGACAGGTTGAGAGGGGAGAATGCCTTTGGCAAGGCCATGCTCCATGTCTAGAAATCACAGTTTATATTCTGATTGTTACATTTATTCTGCATTGTACGTGTACCCATGCACATATTAGCATGTATGCATGAACACTGCTAACCCTCAAGGAAAAGTCCTTGCTGACTTTCCCTGTTCTCTTCTGTTGAGTTATTTCACCTCCTTGTGGTCTTGCAATCCATTGTTCTTTGTACTGAGTCGAATTCTTGTTCCAGTTATACCAGTATAAATCCAGCGTGCCGTAAATCTGCTCTCACTAGATTTCTACAGTGATGAAAATCTGGAGTAATTCCATTGATTGCCAGTGGAGTTACTCCACACGCACACTGGTGCAAGAAAGAGAAGAATCTTTTTGCTTCTCTTTGGTTGTAATTTTGTTGCATAGCTACTGTGTTTAACCAACTGATGTAGGATCCTTCATGGTTTCCTTTAGGAAACTGGAGCTGGTGGGGAAAATAGTTGAAAATTTTCAGCAAGGAAATGGATATTTTCCCCCTTAACTTTTGCAATAAACTGTCCCAGTTTTTTGGATCAGCTAAATGGGAAGCCAGGAAAAAAAAACATAATTGGGTCTGGGGGGAGTGGCGGGGCAGTTGTTGTCCATGATCTCATTCAACAGCTAATAATATTCCTTGCCTGGTTTAGACTGTCCCTCCAAATATGGAGGAAAGTACCTTGTATTCTGCCTTGCCTTCAAAGGAGGGGATTACTTGTGTCTAAGTTCTTGTTTAATGAACAGAGTTCTATACATGCTGTAGATTTGCCAAATAACACAACTACAATGAGGAAATCTAAGGTCACCTGCACTCTTGCTAGGAATAGTCTGCACATGAACATTAATCTGGAATACGGTGGGGGTGTGAATTTAAAGTGTATTAACTATTACTGATTAACTTCATGTGAAGACATGTATTTTGGAAAAAAAGTGCCTTATTCTGAATTAGTTTAAGTGGATTAAACTCATTCAGAATAAGATATTTTTATTCCAGAATAAGAACAACCACAAATGGAATTAATCAGGATAACAACCATTGTAGACAAGCCTCTAGTGTAACACACACTGGGAACGTAGTACCCCTTTTGTGCTGGTTCACTATTGGATAACAGCCTACTACTGCTACATGCTGATAATGCAATTACTCCTTTAGCTCAAGTGGTAGAGGTCTATGCCACAGTGCTGAAGATCATATGCTCAAACCCTTGTGAGTATCCCCAGTTTAATTTGAAGGTCAAAGCCCTTTTATAATATTTCAGAATAAATCGTTCCCCCCTCCCCCCCGATCTAATTGGATAAACTCTGTTGGCAGTTTTTCTATAGAATTCTATCTGGGTGAGAAAAAAAGAAAATAAAAGATTATAGGAAGCACAATTCATCTTTAGCAATTCAGTTCTGCCTTTGTCAGACACCAGGAGGCCAGAGCTTTTTCTGCATGGCAGGAAGGGACCATTCCATTGAAAAACAAGATCGATATCAAGGCCCTGGATGCTAACCCAGATATTTAAATCACCCGGGAGACCATTTAAATGGAAAATCAGTAACTGAAGCATGAGAGATTGATTTTAAATAATTTTTATGGCTGTGGGCTTCAAGCTGTTGTCAATATTTCTGCATAAATAATAAAATATATTAAAAAGTTAGACATGACTGACAGCATGCCCAGATAAACCTTGGGATTGGAGCAGTTTCAGGGTGTGGGGAGCAGCGCAAATCATGTTGCTGGCAGGTTAAACCACTGCTGCAGGGTGGAGAAAGGTAAACAACCGCTGCTGACACACCGTTTATTCTCCAGTGCTGACAGTACTCAACCTCCTTCCTCTCTGGCAGAAACAACAGCAAGGCACTTATAAAAGAAGTGCTGATTTCAAATAAAAAAAGTTATGGAAGAAGAAGATGAGACGGACATTTTTATATCCCAAGCCAAAGTGACATTTGTTGATATCCAACATCAAGTATGACACTTACTTCTGTGCTGAGAAAAACAAACCCCACAGTCTGGTATCTATCTTATTGGGCTATAAACAGGTGAAGTCTAGTGGTTAGAGACGGGGCTTGTATGTCATGGCTCCTGGGTTCTATTCCTAGCTCTGCCTCTGCCCTTGGTTGAGTCACATACCTGCGTCCCACTATTGTTTCTGTAAAATGGGGTTTATAATATCCATTGCATGGTGATGTTTTGTAGCTCAATTAATCCATGAAGAACTCTGCAAACTTCACATGAAAAGGGTCTATGTGAAATGTTTGTCATCCAGTTTTGAGAGGGAAGTCTGTGGGCAATTCAGAGAAATCAATCAGCCATTTGTTTAAAGTTCTTAGCTGGAAATTCAGAGAGTAGGGTTCCTAACATCGAAGCAAGAAACGTGTCCCACCTGAGGGAAGCTTTGTCTGGCATTCCTGTTAGGCATTTAGTAGTGAATCGAAGGTCACTGCATGGATTCCACTACTTATTTATGGTACAGATCGGTTCTCATTTAAATGTTTTACTATTTACCGTCTTTCTGATGACAACAATCGCTTCTTTCACCTTGGCCACGTTGGAGCTCCTCGAAAATAATAAACAGGCATTGGTTGGCACAGATTTATGTAACATCTATTACCTTGGTCTCTGCAATTAAAAGCCATTTATAGTAAATGTGTTTGCTTTGTACTGAATTACTCACAATGCTGCCAAGTACAGCCACACCAGCTGTTAATTAGAGTTTAGCTTTTATGACCAAAAAGTCTGCTCTGTTGTTATGGAAAATGGGAATAAAAAGTCATTTAACCTATTGTGATGTGAAAATAAATGATGACTTGTTGGTTTAATTAAATAGTCTGTTTATCTAGCCGTCAAAGTGTTTGAACATACGCAGGATTACAAACAGCATTTTGCTGACTTGGTTCCTGTTGTCTGAATGTTGTCTGAAGCAACAGTTACTTACTAAATGGCCCACTGAACTCAACACGAATCTTTCAGCAGAAAGTCCAGTGCATCATTTTGCTTTGTGTGCTGCACAATGTGTTGTTAACACACAACCCAAGCCCCAAAACAAAACCCACCATCACCCTGCACAATTCTCTTTCTCACACAGTAAGAGGCATCTGCTTAAATATCTCATCATATTGCACATGGGTGCACGTACGCTCCTTTATTTCTCTGAACCATTCCCACAAGGCTATTTTGGGGAAGTTACCATTTATCTGTTGCATGGGGGGAGCAACATTAGAATTAATTCTTCAAAGACAAATGTATGGTTTTTCCATCCTGCTCTTCACAATGGAGGTTTCAGAAAAGTTCCTTTATGCTTAGATTGAATGTTCCATAATGTTGTTTATATTTTGTGCCTGTGGGTATTCTATGAGGGCTCTTCTGATTGAACCAGAGGGCTCTTCTGTTTTTTTTTCATGCTAATCTTTGGCATGGCAGGACAGGTGGATGGGCTGTCATGAATCCAGCAATTTGGTCTTTGGAAATGATTGGCTGTGCAGCGGCAAATAGGAAAGTTTGGCTCGTATGTTGGGGCCCTCAGAACTACTCTTGGATGGTAGAGGGGCAGTGGTTCTCAACCAGGGGCCTGGGGCCCCCTGGGGGGCTGCGAGCAGCTTTCAGGGGGGCTGCAAACCAGGGCCAGCATTAGATTTGCTGGGGCCCAAGGCAGAAAGCCGAGGCCCCGCTGCATGGGGCTGAAGCCCGGGGCCTTGAGCCCTGCCACCCAGGGCTGAAGCTGAAGCCTGAGCAACTTAATAAGTTGCCCTGCTTGCTACCCCATAAGGCCGCCCTGGCTTTTATATGCCAAAAAACAGTTGTAGCAGAGGTGGGCCTTGGAGTTTTTATAGTATGTTGGGGAGGAGGGGGGGAGTGGGAAAGGAGCCCAGAGAGAAAAGGGTTGAGAACCTCTGGTATAGGGCAAAGGAGTCTTTAACTGCAGATGCTGGAGAAAATCAATGTAAAGACCAAAAGGCAGCTCTCGTGTTGCAGAAGGTCACTGAATACTGTTGGTATTTTTTATAGGTGAGTGAGCCAATAAAACAGATGTCGTTCCGGATAGAAAATTACCTCACTGTGTTGGGTTACTGAGCAAGAGGCAGTGGGGACTTGGACATAATAAACGGGTGGGTTTTCACCGTATGGTCCACGCTTCCGCAACCACATGGATTGCAAGACTAAAACAAGACTGTTTGTGTCCAGTATGTCTGAGATTGTTGAAAAGCAGTGCACAAACTCAGTGCCAGCCTGGTCAAGTGAAACGCTTTAATTAATGCCACTTTAATTGGTGATTACCCCTTTCCTAAAGTGTTCCAAGAGAACGTGCAAGACTTGGGGTTCTTTACTCATTTGTATTAGAATTCCACTTGCTGCTGCTCCTCCGCCTTCTTCCCCGGCGGAATATTTCGCCAGTTGCCAATGTCATAGGCAAAATTCCCAGGTCTACAGTAAAAGAGCAGGTTGGTCTTACCAGTTATGTGCAAAAGCCACGATGGTATCACAATGGTACCCATTGCTATCTGATTTATACTAGAGTCAAAACAGCAGGCCCTACCTTGTTATGGAGATACATCCTCTGTCAGGGAGGCAATATCATGCCTTATGCAGAGGGCCTGGACTTTGCATCTGTAATTCCTATGATCCTATCTATCTCCTGCTTAGGAACAGTTTGATTCTTGTCTCTCACACCAGAAGTCCCAGTCTTGAGACAATGTCAAGGAAAAGTCTTGAAAAAAATGCAATAATCTGTTTCTACAGGTTTGTAACCTTTTAAAAAAAAACAACTCAACACCTTGTAACACAAACATTCCATTTAGTAAAATAAATAAAATAACAGCAAAGAGCTGCATCTATTGTGTCCTACTCGCCAGCTCTCTGTCGCTATGGTTGGTCTTGGCAAAATGTGCAGCTCATGGCAGATATCCTCGACACAGTCACACAAGGTGCCAACAAGGCCAGCTTCTCTCCATCTTGTTAGCTCTGATTTCTGCTCAGGATGAGAAGGACTTCTGAAAAGGAGACCTGGAGCAAAGCTAATGTACAGTATATGCCTGTTTGTATTTGTAATGGGAAGCTGGCAGTCAATGGCAATTACTCTGCAAATGGCAGTTTGAGGAATCTCAGCATTGCAACATTTCTATGGACTGTGGAATTCTGAGAGGAATCTGCCTTTAGATACACAGCTATATTTATGCGGCTAAGTTATACATTGACTATCGCTGAAACCAAATAGGGATGCTTTGTGCCGATGGTTTATCAACCCTTTTAATGTGACTGGGTGTTGCTGTTCTCTGTTTGCTTTATATTGGAAACTATGTACAAATATGTGCCACGCTCTCTCAAACCAACCTGCCTAGTTTGTACTGACCTTGTACAGTACACTCTCTGCTAAAGGAAAGCCGATCATGCATTGCTGTCTGGAGACAGCCTACTGCTTCCTCTTTAAATATTCCAGAAGGAGCTGTGGCATGAAGTACAGTCACTTTATGCAGAAGTTAGTCTCCAAGAAAGTGCTAAACTTGTCATGGCTGTTTACGTACGCTTTTGTACTGTTTGTGTAGTCAGAAGTCTTGATCTCATATTTATCTCCTCTTAAAACAGCTAGTTTATAATTTATACACATTAATAATCTCCAAACCTTTAAGTGGAGACATTGGCTTTGTTTGCCTTTTAATTTTTATTTAAAGACGCCCTTCCCAATTCAGCAGGCAAGTGCTTTAAAGGGCATCTAAGGAGTGTCTCCTCAAACAAACTGCTTATAGATAAGTGTAGTAGCATGCCAACTTTTCTTTTTACAATGGAAAAAGACTTGTGCTCTAGTGGTGAAATACACTCCTGGGCAGAGGACCCAACCACAAGGTCTAGGCACCACTTAAATTCTCAAATTAGGATTTAAGTGGTGTCTAAGGCACGTGTGAGGCTCCTGCACCTGAGCCAGTTTCACCCTTTGAGAGAATGTCAGATTGTGAACTTGCCTGTAAGTCTGTATTGTACTGGTCTAGCCATTCTGTATGTGTGCCACTGCTCTCTCTGGGACAAATCAGAGCTGCTTAAATGTGTCTCAGAGGCCCTACAGTCGCAAATTGATCAAGGGCTGGAGTTCAGATTCAACGGTTCCGAAATCTTACGAGTTGTTCTCCCAATAATTTAGCTCAAAAGGGAAGTGACTGGGATTAGATGTTGGCAGAAATCTTACAGGAAGTGAGCTAGTGAGGTTACCATCATTTTGGGTCTAAATCCTGCAATTATGGCTATCCTTACAAGATTCTGGTCTGTCCCAACCAGAACCAGCAAGGAGGTCTGGTCCCAGATTAAAAAACCTGTTAGTTTGGGGGAGCTTTTGATTTCAGTGTTGTTTCAGATTCATCTGTAGTTAATCATGGCTGTGAGGGCTGGATTTTGCTTTGTCCTGTAGTTGCAAATTTGGAGTAACTTCCCTGAACCCTTTTGAGAAAGACAGACTGAGTGTTGGCGCTTCAGGTGATTCATTTAATCTCCTCTCAAGTGAAATCTTCCAACTCAGTCACATTTCAGAGGGACATGTTTACTGACAGCATTTTACAGTGACCCCCCACAAAGCACTGCAGTAGCCTTACGGTAAGACCGTGTGTTTTGGAGCATTCTTGGAGAATACTGGAGAACTTTTTTTATAATGGGAAAAACTCTGAGCAAAACGAAGACAACCCGAGAATCCACTTAGGATCGAAATCTGCCACGCTGGGGACTGAGTGGTTCAGAGAACTAGTCATAAAATAAA
Source organism: Chelonia mydas (assembly GCF_015237465.2). Taxonomy (NCBI): domain Eukaryota; kingdom Metazoa; phylum Chordata; order Testudines; family Cheloniidae; genus Chelonia; species Chelonia mydas. The sequence goes on from NC_051250.2 coordinate 80,586,467, forward strand.
TGACTGCTCACGTCTTGGTTGCTGTCTCAAATCCAGCCTAGTTCAGTAGTGACCTATGTCTACTTTAGTATCCTGTATGAAATGAATCTGGTCTTGGCTCGTCACCAACTGGAACAGATATTTGTTACACAAGAGCCGTCGCAGCTAATGGCCACTCCTGTTGTCCACCTCTGAGAGACCAAGTCTTTGGGCATAGCCTGAATTATTCTCATGGCTGCTGCAGGTCAGAGTGAGGGATGCTGGAAGGCTGGCATGGGGGAAGCGTGCATTGCTCCTGCCAGTGTTAGATCTCTTTTCTGGACAATCACAGGAATTCAGATTCCCGGGCTGTTAATACAGCTCTTCGCAAAACGAAAATTCACACAAATACACATGATCTGCTGCTTGTCCTGGAGCCTCCTCCCAAGGTGCTGTAGGTTGTATTTACACAGGTGGCACATAAACTCCTGGCTCTGCCCTTCCTATCTTTCATCTGGTGAGGTGCTTGGGCACGACGCTGAGTGACAAATGGTACAGGAATGCCCATTAATAAGGAAACATTTTCCTGCTTTCTCAGTGTGCCCACAAAGTAGCCGAAGTGTGAGACTCCCTCTTATTTAATCTGAATATTGATGTTTCTCCCACAGCTATGTTGGAGTTGGATCCTTATGCAGTTTTCCCACATGGAATCACATAAAAGGATGAGTTAATTCGCGTTTATAAAGCCCCATGTAGTGCTCCAAGCATTTTTTTTTAATTGTCATCATTGGTGTCCTAGCGAGGTGCTGCTAAACACATCCAGATGTGTAGCATCAAGCTAATTTGGATCCTTTGAGAAGCCCAGATAAAGCATCCTGTCACTTACTGAAGAATCTCTGCGTCTGGCCGGTATCCTCATGTGAATTTGTGGAAACCTGGATATGTTTTGTTTCCTCCTGCCGTCGGAGTTGTATGAGGATTCCTATCCAGGCATGGCTAACAAATCCAAGGGTAGGTCTACACTGCAATTAAAAACCCACAGCTGGCCCATTCTAGCTCTGGGTTTTTAATTGCAGCGTAGATATAAGCCAAGCAAGGCTGGCTCAGATGCCCATGGAAAGTTGCTGGGGTTGGAGGGAGAAACTAGATGAGGTAGGATGTCCCCCACCATTGATGTCTTTCTTCTGTTAAAAAATAAAACATAACTCCAGATGCTGGAGACCTTAAGGTAATGATTTCAGAGTTTTCTACTGACAGGTCTCCTCAGTCCGAGTTGATCCAAATCTCCCTTTCTTTATTAAGGGGAGCTCTTACCCAGGATCTCCTGGTATGGTGTCCTCCTTCAACAGGGGCAGCTCCTCATATAATACTGTATAATTTATAGGAGGAGTCCCTGCCCTAAGGCTCCTGCGAGCTCACTCCCCTAGCCCCCATGCCAGTAAAATTAAAATGTAACTTACAATAAATTGTAAGCCTGCAGGTGGTATGAATCGGCAGAACTCCAGCAACTTCAAGGGTTTTACCCCAACAGAGATCTGGTCTGCCACAAGGCCCCTCAATCAGTGCAAAACTACATGACAAATGCAGACAGAATTTAAAAGAACATTTCAAAGGAAACAAACACAATCCTTGTGTCTCTTATGTTTGTGTTGGAAGAGCCCCAACAGTATCAAACTGCCCCAAACTGCACTAAGCTGCTTTATATCAACCCAAAAGGCAATTCAGGGGGTGGGAGGGTGACGTGGAGTCTTAAATGAACACAAGGCTAACCTGCTGTCTCCACCCTCTGCAGTTGTGTAGGCCATAGTGAGTGGTCTGGTTGCTCCTGTCAGTTAAAGCAGAGATCCAAATGCAGAATCTGGCACTTGAGAAGATCATGGATTTGACATGCTCCCTGGAGAGCTGTGGGTTCGTAAACCAACGAATAAATTACAGTGAGGCCTAAATAATGAAGTATTTACATCTGTCAGATGACTGCCCCAATATTTTTCAGTATGTAAAATAAAACTGGACCCATTGTCCTCCATGCTCTGGAATGTACAAAGAAAACAAACTTCTCTAGGCATGAATGAATTGAGAAACATGTGGCAGTGAATTTGGCACCTTCTTTTCCCACCTCACCCTGGGGTGTGTGCGGAAGAACAGTTTTTAAATCTCTTCCATTTTTTTAACCCACTCACATAATTTTTCTTGCACAGTGGCATCTCAAGGTGCTTGGCAAACCATCCATAAGAACCAGACTAGTATCAGGTGACTCATGTGACCAAGTTCTGTTTGCTTTACTTGGGCCTGCTCAGGTGAGAGAAGTGATCACAAGTCGTCTCTAGTGAATTAAGTTCCTGTGCGGCAGGGAAGCCGTATTAACCCCATTTCACATACCAAAGCATTCAGTGATTTGCCTGCAGAGAGTTCGTGGCAGAGCTAGGAAGAGAGCCCAGAGTTCCTGACTTCCTCTCCTGTGTCCTAACAACATAATCACCCTTCTTCTTGCACGTTAGTAAATGCAGCAGAGAGGACATGGCTTACTGAGAACACAGGAAAAGCTCATATCGTGAGGCATGCCCACACTTCAGTGAAGTGAGAAATGTTTCACGGATGCATGCTTTTTTTAACTATGGTATGACACTTAGGTTGTGCAGTCCCACTGGTTAGCAGGGTCATGGCACAGCCAAAGCTGTGACACTTTCTTCGCTGATGTGTATTACCCACCTCTCAGAAACCGTCTGCAATCTCTGTTGCCTACGGTTGCAAATACAACCCAGAAAAATGCTCTCCATTGGACTAGATTCTGTCCATTAGTTAGTCTTAGGAGACTCAGTCATCTGAGAACAGAACCTTTGCATGAATCATCATACTATTGATTTAATCTTTAGAAAGAATATTAACTGCAATGTCACAATATCTTTGCAATCCTGGTCTAAAGAGACAATTGCATGGTAACTTTTTATAACTCAGGGTTAAGGAAACATTCACAATCTTTAGTGTAAATATGACTTGTTTTTTCCACCGCCTCCTCCATCCTCTGTAAGACTGCAAATCTCTCTGATGCTGTTGCCTTAAATTAAGCAACTTTGCACCAAAATATTTACATCTTAATATAATTTTGGCTTGCAATATAATAAAAGCAATTGTGCCGTGAAAGAGAGGAGATGACATGGGAGGGATTAACTTCACAGGGGTTGGAAACATTCTAGAAACACAGTAAGTGGGAACTTCTGTGTCACAAGAAACCTCAGCTGGTGGTGCGGCTAGTACAGCAAGTTGTTCCAACTGACAAGGATAAAGCTTCCAAGATAAGATGCGGAGGGGCTCCAGCTCCTGTTCCGATCAATGGAAGTGCTCTTATGCTTGCTGGATTAGGCCCCAGGTGCTGAGTCAGTCTTTAGAGAGCGATGTGCCGTGTTAATGTGAACAGAGGACTAGAAACGGGGCTCGCCTGAGTTCTAATCCCAGCTGTGACACTGATTCCCTCTGTTGCCCTGGGCAAATCATGTCATCTGAATCTTGGCACAGCATGTGTGAAACAGGGCTAATGCAGGCCTACCTCGCAGGTGTGGGAGGGTGGATTGACAAGAGTTTGTGCAGTGCTTTAAAACCCAACAGAGCCAGGATATGGAATGGTTTGCTTCTCAGAGAAGGAGATCTTACTCCACCAGCCACACGTTAGACAAAACTAGGAAGCAATCACGAGTGCTGGCTGGAAGTCCCTGCCCTCTGATGGCTGTGCCATTGGTTGTCTGAAAAGTTGAGAAAGAGGCTCAGTCCTGTTTCTCATAGCAGGTGTCCACATCGTAAAAGCCACTCCTGGTCAGTGGCCCACCAGACCAGACAAGTCCTCAATTATCCTGCTGCTCACCAGAGATCAGAACTGAACCAACGATCCACAGGTGAAAGGCACCAGGAGCACAGCGCCTCAGAGCTGAGCAGTCCTCCTCAGACAGCAGCAGAACACAACTGAATTTTAACTTTGCACGAGCTGTGCCTGGACCAACACCATGTGCTTCAGGGGAATCCAGATTCGAATACCGAGGCCTGCCCCCTAAGGGAGAGGATCCAATATGGCTGGCAATGCTGTAGCCAAGTGTTCAAGCTCCCAGATAAATTTAATCTCTCCCTGATAGCAAGATGTATGGTCTTGGAAATGAGGCAAGGTTATAAAATAAAGAAACAAAATCTCCCCCACCGCCAATAAATTTCAAAATGAACGGAAAGCCATAAACCGACAGCAAGCGTACACTCTAGGGCATTTGGCCTATTCATGGCTAATGGCAGCTCTCGGGCAGAGAACATTAGCGTCCCACAGCACACCTGACGCACCCCGTGACTGGAGTATCACACACAATATGCCCTTTCATGCTCTCCTGCATACTTATTGTCACACAGGGCCAACTCCCAGCCACAAGCTGTGCCTCAGGGCATCCCTGAAAGGCTGTTGTGATGAAGGGAAGCCCAGAGCATGTCTTTGCAGCTGACTGGCCCCAGATCCGAGATGTGTTTCCTGTTGAAAACCTCGCACATAAAATCCTGGCCTTGTTGAAAGCAAAACTCCCACTGACGTCAGTGGGCCAGGAATTCACCCCCAGCATTTATCAACCCTAATTCCCAAGTGTTAAGAGCGCCCTAAAATCCCCCCCCTTTTCTTTAACACGGAGAGAGAGAGAAAAGTGTTTTCTTCTAATCTTTGTAATGGATTCGCTGCTGAGCAGCAGCTGGGGGATTGAGTTTCTTTTATTTTTCTATTACACTCTAGTCGGGGAAAAAATGAAGAAACGAAGCTTTGCAAAAATGGCTGGGAGGCTGTGACAACTGTTCGTTTATTGAATGGGAAGAAAACTTCCTTTCTTGGGCAAAGATTCGTCTCTGTGAGTGTCGGCAAACGTAACTGCCATGCCTTGGGGAGATGTTGGTCTGGAGATCTGAGGGCTGTTGTGGACATGAACTTGACTCTATTTGCTTACCTTGGCAGGGGGTGCCCCCGGAGGCTGGTAGCACTAACACTATAGAAGCATTGCTGGAGTCTGATGCTGTACTGTCCTTCCATTTCCTGTGTATGTACGAACGGAAAAGGAGGAAATAATTCACATTAGAATTATAGCCTTTGGCCCAAGTGTTTGATTTTTTTTTTTAAGGGAATGTTTCACAGATGGTTTGCATTAGTTCAATATTTTTTCGATCCAGCCAATAATATCTGCTAGGCTTGGGCTCCTGTATATAAATGGAAGGTATTAAACAAAACAGGAGACAGAAGAAAAGAAAATCATCTGCTTTCTCCACAGGATCTGAAAAATAATCAGGAAAATTGTTAGTGTAATTAAAATATCTTTTTGTAGGCTAGGACTTTCAAAGCAGACTAAGGAAGTTGCATCCCCAGTTCGTATTAGTTTCCAATGGCATTTGGGTCCCTGGTCACATAATGTTTAACTGTCCTTAATTTCTCCTTTTGGAGGGAGCATTGCCTTGTGATTGATTAGAGCAGAGCTCTGACTCAGTGTCCCACTTGGGGAAACATCATACAAACTCTCACTTAGCTGTAAAATGGGTACAATAGTATTGAATTTCCGCATGAGAGGTGTTAAGTCTAATCTGGTGACTCTGAAGCTCTGTGAGATCCCTGGATGGAAGGTGTTACCGAAATGCAAACTCTTTCATTTTTGGTTTCTGTGATGTAGTGCTGTAGGCTCAGAAGAGCTAGAAAACAGAGCTGCATTAGTTAGCAGATGGCTGGTTTTATTTATTCCTGTATCCAGGCCCATTCAACTGCCTGTTTCTATCCAACCGAACTTGTATCCCCAGACAAGTGATGTAGACACCTGGGATTCTCTTGGGTGAAGGCCTGGCTAATTCAGTGCTTTGCTATGCTAGCTTGCCCATAGTTCCTGTTTATTGAAACTGGCCTCTCCACCTCAAACTATCCTTCATGTGTCCATTTGCTCTCTTAAGTGTCCTTCAGAACCACTTCAGAACCAACCTGAGGCAGTGAGGCGTAGGCCTGATCTATATATGTAAATGAGACTGATCTAGCTACATTGCTGATACAAATTTTGCACCCTGTGTGATGTAGTTAGTACAACCTGATCCCCACTGTTGATGCAGAAAGGAAGAATTCTTCTGTCGACCTAGCTACTACCTCTCAGAGAGGTGGATTAACTACAGAGACAGGAAAACCCTGCCCAGGGATGTAGGCAGCATCTATACTAATGCCATGGGCAGTAGGTGAAGCTTCCCTTGCGGGAGGCTAGCCCCCTGCTCCGCTTCTTCCGGCCAAGATCCTGCCTCCTCCGGATGAGGCCACATCCCGCTTGCTGCTCTCAACCCTCTGTGGCTCCAGCCGGGGGTGGGGGGGCTGAGAGCTCGACCCCTCCCTCCGCCCATGACCCGAGCTGGGGTTGGGGGGGGACTGAGAGCTCAGCATGGCCAGGGTTGAGCTCTTGGCCCTGGCTGGAGCTCTGAGCCTGGAGCCCCGCCCCTGTTCCACTCCTTCTGCCCATGGCCCCACCCCTTCCTCCATGGCCCCGCCTCTGTTCCACCCCCACTCTGCTTCTGCCCCCTCCTCAAAGATTCCCCCCCGCTTGCTCCTGTCTCCCTGCTGAGGCCCTGAGACTGGAAAAGCACAAGTGGGAAGCAAGATCTTCTCCAGCCCCGGGGCCCTGGCAGGGAGAGATTTTTCTGGGGGCCCCAAATCTGCCACTACCTCTCCCCTCCCGGCGGCAGGAGGTTTGGGGAGGCTTAGCCTCCCCCAGCCTCCATTATGTGCCTCCCGTGACTAAGGTGCTGCAATGGCCCAGCTGTATCACTGCAGTGTAGGTCGCTCTGTTCGCTGGTATTCAGCACTTGACACCGAGCAGCGAGCTGCAACAACCGGGTGGGCTAGTAAGTACCCTATGTGCTCGGAGTCTCCGGTCACCTGAAAACGATCCTGATGCTAAGAACCGCATTGCAGAGCTTTTTGTTATTGGAGTTGTGCGAATCGGCTACAAGAGGGAGCTCGGAGCATTGACTCTTTATTTTGAGGGAGGAACTTGCACTCCCTCCAGATCTTCCATCCCCTTTTGATTATTCCCCTCCACCCCCAGAATTTTTTTTTTCTCACTACGCCAGAAAACCTAAGGCAAAGTGTCTTTGGAAATGCTATAGCTATGTTAACAGTAACGTGGAGCAGATAGGAGGTGACCTGCTAGCTCTTTTGTTAAACCATCCTGTTTAAAAGAGGAGCACAGGCTGGCTTCTAGCTTGTGGGGGTCAGGAAGGAGCTTCCCCTGTGGGCATGTTATTCCATAATTGCCCACGCTGGGGTTTCTTGCATCCTCCTCTGTATCAGCTGGTGCTGGCCACTGTAGTGGGAGGACATAAACTCACACTACAGCCACTCTCAGAGATGGATATTAGACTAGATCGCGGTGGGCAAACTTTCTGGCCCAAGGGCCACATCGGGGTTGCGAAACGGTATGGAGGGCCAGGTAGGGAAGGCTGTGCCACCGCAAACCGCCTGGCCCCTGCCCCCATTTGCCCCTCCCACTTCCCGCCCCCCTGACTGCCCCCCTCAGAACCTCCGACCCATACAACGCTCCCTGCTCCTTGTCCCCTGACTGCCCCCTCCCAGGACCCCCGGCCCCAAACCGCTCCCCCCCCGGGATTCCACCCCCTATCCAACCTCCCCTGACTGCCCCGACCTATCCTCACCCCCGCCCCCTGACAGGCCCCCCGGGACCCCCGACCCATTCACCTCCCACACTCCTTGTCCCCTCACCTCCCCCTCCCGGGACCCTTGTTCCTTACTGCCCCCCCCCAGGACCCCACCCCCTACCCAACCCCCCCCGCTCCCTGTCTCCTGACCGCCCCCCTGAACCTCCGCCTCATCCAACTGCCCCCTGTCCCCTGACTGCTCCCCGGGACCTCCTGCCCCTTATCCAACCCCCCCACCCCCTTACCATGCCACTCAGAGCGGCAGGACAGGCTTATTGGAAAGCCTGGAAGGTGGGCGGGCACAAGCCATGCTACCCGCGCAGCGGCATGGCTGCGGGGGAGAGGGGACAGCGGGGGAGGGGCTGTGGGCTAGCCTTCCCGGCCGGGAGCTCAGGGGCCGGGCAGGACAGTCCCGCCAGCCGTAGTTTGCCCACCTCTGGACTCGATGGATCACTGGTGTGATTCAGTCTGGCTGTTCTTATGTTCTGAATGGGCGAAGCTAACAGGGAGTCTTTATTCTGCTGAAAGTTAGTCCAAGTTGTGTTTGGACTATTTTCCGCTTTGTTTACCTGTCCTTTCCACTAGGAGGTCCAAGCTGTGCGCCACTGGGCGTTGTTTGGAACAAGGCTTTAGGCAGTCACTGTCCAATACCAGCCTCTAATCTCTGTCCTGCATGGTAACACAACTCTCAATGTTGTTTGAGATCAGGTGTTCCTCCAGCTCTTCCGCTTTATCTCACTGGAAACCCGCAGTGTAAATGTACTGAAGAAAAAGTACAGTTCTGGATATACAGCAGGGATGAATTTGCTATTATGTTCTTGCCAAAAGGAAAATAACAAATGTCTGTCTCTCTCCTGTTGGAGGCAATCTGTAGTACGTGCTAATCACACCAAAGTCAACAAATCAATACACACAACAAGGAAGTTTCTACTGCTTTCACCCAACCTCAGTGCGCAGCAAAGAGGACCTGAAGGAGAATTCAACAGAGGAGTTAAGAATTTTTCCATTTAGGTTCTTTCCTCGTGGTGTTGAGCATGAGCATTTTTGGAAAACACTGTCTGGGATTAATCTTCCTGATTAACTGCTGTGACTGTGGAAGGTGCAAATTCTCCACTGCCCCCTGGATTGTGTGACTGTGGAAGGACTTCCCAGATCAGCACTTGCCCCTAGCACATGGTCAGCATTCACTCAGTAGGACCAGATTGAAGTGTGTAGTCTTGGTTAAAGTTTCCTCACTCTGCCTGGCAAATTCAGACCTCACTTTTCCATTCTCCCCTCAGCTGAGCACAGACAGAACATCACCCCCAACTAATACTAATAATATCTGGCGTTTATGCAGCCCTCTACATCTTCGCATTGTTGTACAAATGTTAATTAAGTGGAACTAACGTTCTGTAAAGCACACTTAGGGTGGTACCGCTCATAGTCACAGCAGTTAATCAGAAAGATTAATCCCAGACTGTGTTTTCCAAAAATGGTAGCAGATACCTTATCCTAAACACCATGAGGAAAGAACCTAATTGGAAAGATTCTGAACTCCTCTGTTGCATTCTCTTGTATGCTGCTACACAGGAGAAACCGCAGCACTTTCTGGCAGGTTGCATACAGGTCTGCCTGCTTAAAAGAATATGACACAGCTGATGTGAGTTGATGTCATACCAACCAGGTACCTCAGTTTGGCTGGGGCATTGTGCAGATTTCAGCTAGATGGCATAGCGAAGCCACATATCTGTCATGCATGCTGTGTGTCCTCAAATGTGGCAGGACACAGTCGTCGTTAGACAAGGTGGGTGAGGTAATATCTGTTTTGGACCCACTTCTGTTGGTGAAAGAGACAAGCCCTCGCTCTAATATCCTGGTGTAAGCGGGAGAATAGTCCCGCTATTGTGGGGAACTTTCTTGGCTTCTGCACGACCCCGGTGAAGTGGGCTAGCGAAAGGATCTGAGTCCTCGCTCCCACTTCCTTTACCCAGTGGCCTCCCTGCCCTTGAGGACTCTCCTGTCTGGCAGTGTCCTCGTAACCCCAACAAGGCTGGGCCCAGGATTCCTGGGGGTTCGCCCCCAACCCTGCTGTGGTCACCTAGGACAGGGGCTAGGGTGTCCCCACTCCGGGGTACTCTCTCTGCCCTGGGCACTTCTCTGACCCACTGACCATTACATACAAGTTAAAGCAAATGCAAGTTATTTAATCAACAATTAATTTAAAAAAGAGTAAGAAAAATGGGAAAGGTTAAAGGGAACACATCACCCCGCTCTGTGGCAGGGAACATCACAAACAGTGTCTCTGGAACGTCAGGGCAGTTCACAGTCTGTTCCTTGTAAGTCCAGGCCTTCTTCTCAGGGCCCGGCTGTGCTGCAGGGATGCTGGGGGTTGGACACTCGCTCTGGTGGTGGCCACACGCTCTCAGGCTCTAGGTGGCAGGGCCCTTCTTCCCAGAGTTGTCCCTGCCCCGTCAGGATTACGTATCTCCCTCCGAGTCTGGCCTGCAGAGCCTCCTGGCGGAGGCGTCTCCCTTTGCTGGGCCTGCTGCCCAGGGTCCCCCTCGCTCTCCCCAGCTGCTCACGACACCTGGCTCTGGACTGCTCCAGCCCCAGCTCCAGCTCCAGCTCCAGCTCCACTCGGTCTCAGCACGGCTGCAGCTCTGCCTCCAGCTCCCGGGGCTGCTTCTCTGGCCCCTCTGGCTCTGGTTGCTGCAGCTCCGCTCCCAGGGCAAGTCTCTGAGCTGCGCCTCTGGCTTTGGGGCTGCAGCTCTGCTCCCAGGACAGGATCTGCTCTCTCTGGGCTGCTTTTCCGGTCCCTCTGGATCTGGCCCAGCTCTGCTCCCCAGCTCAGCTCGGGCCCCTGCTTTCTTCTTAGCTCGGCCCCACTCTGTCTGACCCAGGCAAATCCAGCTCACAGGGAGGACGGGACCCCCCTGGCCTCCTGACTCCCTGATTAGCCTGCCCGCCCTGTCATTCAGGCTGACCTGGAGCATTGGCCTCTCCCCATTGTTCCTGGGGACTATCAGTCTCAGGGTGCTGATTCCCCATCGACCCTTCCCCTTTTAGTACTGGGAGCTAGCAACTAAAACACCCCCCCGAATGTTAGTAAGGAGGCAACAGTCCCCTTACACTGGGACTGACATGGTTGCAACAATACTGCATACATCTGTCATTGTTGGCATTTGTGAGTTTTGTCGTGCATGTTGTTAAACAGTGGCTCACAGAAAACCCTCCCCACTTGGCTCGCCACTGGGGGATGAATATGGTTAAATGCTGGGTGGAACCTTATTATGGGTTGAGTTAGAGCATCATTGAGATTGATCGGTATGAACTCACTTTTCAATTTATGAAACTGTAAGGATGTTTCCTCACCTAAGAGAAGAGGAGTATGTGATCCCACCCAGGAGCTTTTGTTTAGTATTGCTTTGCCTAGGAGTGTCGGGGGAGAGGGAAAGGCAAAACAGACACAGAAAAAGTCTGGGAGAGACTGGGAGACAGGCAGCCTGAAGGAACAGCTGAAAGCACCATGGCTGACCCTGGGGAGAGGTTTTTGAGTCGGGTGCAGGCCGAAGAGAGGTTCTTGGTGCTGTGAGCATACAAAACTCTTTCCTGCTGTTTGATTCCTTCTGCATTCAAACACACAGGACTTTGTCCTGCCTTCCTAGATAAACAAAACTACATCAAAGAAACACTTATCACCAATTTCTCCTCCTAACCAGAACAGCCTACTAGGCCGTGAATGTTTTGGCTACCTGCTCAGCTCAAAAGGGGTAACAATATGTCGGAAGGTGGACCAGTGGTTAGGGCCCAGGACTTAGGACACTCAGGTTCAGTTCCCTGCTACACCACAGATATCTTGTGTGACCTTGGGCATGTCACTTATCCTCTCCATGCCACAGTTCCCTGTCTGGACAATGCGGATAACAACCTTGCCCTGCCTCACCCAGGGGATAAATACACTAAAGATTGTGGGGCACCCAGATACTTTGGAAATGGGGGACCATATAAATACCCAAGAGAGATTCTCACTGGTGATGTGCACACATTGTCATCTGTAAATTGGGTAGTTTACAAAAGTGTTCATTGAATAATTCATTTGATAAACTTTGTTAAATGTTGTGAATTATTCCTTATCATTACTCATCGGTTATGATTTTCAAAGCATTCTAGTGGATTTAGATAAACATTTCCTACTTATTTTAATTTCATTCCTACTAGCAGCTAGGATATTCCCACTCCCCCATGAAAGTCTCCCAAATATAAAGTTGAAATTCAATAGGGAAATGGATAACACCAAAATATTCAACACTCTTCCATAAAGCATGATTTTCTGCATCTGTATTCTTGTTTCTTTACATTGACGAACAATGTTTCTCCATTTGAAAATGAGCTTTGGTGCATTCAGGTTCTATGTATATTTTCATCATCATATACATACAGAATCACAGTGCTATCCCTACATTTCCCTACAAGTATCTCTTGTAAATTGATTTTGGTTCCTACAATGAACGGACATTTGCAGAAAGACCTTTTTTTTTAAATAAAAACATTGGAAGAAATATATTTTGGGGTTAAATTTCTGACTTGTACAGGAGATGACAAATCCTATATCCTTTTCTGCTGTATGGTGTGTACAGAAGGGGCGAGATTATGATCCCAGTTATGTTGGTGTAGGTCCAGAGAACTTCATTGATCTCAAATGATTTACACTGGCGTAATGGGAAACAACTCCATTTGAAGACAGAGCTTTTCTGGATTTACATCAGTGTAAACTGAGGGTAGAATTTGGGCCAATATTTTGAAAATCTCCCCTTCTAAACTCCTTTTGGCAAATTCGATTCTGAATATTCACACTGAAGATGCACAGTGGTGTGTAACATTGCTGGACCTTCAGCTCTGTAACTGTAACAAATATTTTTTCCATAAGATGTCAGTGTGCTGCAAGAATTTACATGTTTGTTTGTTTATGAAGTACCATAAAAACCAGATGGAAGCCCTTCTTCTGCACCATCACCAAATCTGAGTTCAGCGTGTAACTTAATACTTCGATTTGTTGAGAGCAAGAGGAACTGGTGCACTGCTGCAGTTCTGTGTATTTTGTACTGCAAAAAGATAATTACCACCCTTTGGTGTTTGTCCCTTAGTGAAAGCTTCCTGGCAAGGCAGTGAAAGATGAATGGAACCAGAAAATCATTGAACTACGTCCAGCCGATCAGAGGCCTTATCCTCCTCTAACTAGCCCCTGTCTTGTGTCAGTGCGATTCTGCTGACCTCACAGAGTTACTCCTCTTTTACACTAGCGTAAAAGAGAAAAACGGGGCCTTGTTTTTTGTTAGTTAATTGCTCATAATTTTCTGCCACGGAATTACTGACTTTTTTCAGGGGATGGGTGTGGGGAGAGGGAGAGGAGGGAGTGAAATCTAGGCAGGCTGGCAATTATTCCCAACAAAGCACGCAGAAATGTGAAAAGCCCCATTCGTATGAAAAAACACGCTGGAGAAAATAGCCAGAGGAGGTGGGTTCAAAAGCTGCATACGCTAAGAAATGAGTGTAGGGCCGGGGGCCATTAACGTTAATAGGGAATTTTGCCTAAGTCAGGGCTGTTTTGCGCTGCTGCTGTATATAAAAATTAAATACCTCAAGATTTGGCCCTTAACATGGGGCTCAACATCTGCATAGAGTCAGTCTTGTGCCAGTGCTGCTTTCGTCCTTGCTACGAGCTGTCAGGGACCTCTTATGGATGTGTTCCTGGAGTGGAAGTTGCCTGCCCTTGAGAGTTATGATTGCAGACAAGCCGAAAGGAAAACTGCCACACCCCGGTTTGACAAGCTTATTTTCCCCCCTGGAACATTCAGCTCCACTAATGTGTGTCTGTGAGTTGTGTTTTGGAGGTGCTGAGAGGCCCTAGTGAGGATCGGAGCCCCGATGTGCTGGGTATTGTACTATGTCTAACACTGCGTCAGAGCCACAGAGCGCCTCGGCTCAAAGCATGGGTGTAAGCTCTTTGCTCATCATATCATTTATTAAGTTGTGCCTTAGTAAGGAGCAGCTTTCAGTTCTGGGTTTGCTACTAAGGGCCTGATCCAAAACCCACTGACGTTAATGGAAAGTCCTGTTGGCGTCTCTGGGAGTTGGATCAGAGCCTTATGCCAGACAATTGGGCTGTCCCTATTCAGAACTGGCTAAATAGGAAAGAACTTGTGTTCCTTCTCCTTCAAAGGAGATGACTTCAAGGGCTGAGAATATTTATTTCTCTCAGGGTAACAGTCATGCTTGGATAGTTCAGATGTTGCCTAATCCTTTTTCCTTCTCTAGTTTCAGTTCAATTTTTAAATCCAGTAATATGCGTAATAATCCATAAATCTGGGATTAGTATAACATTATATGTTCCTTGAAAGCCTTTCTGATCCCATAGTTCGTTTAATCTTTTATTAATGTTAACTACTACGTGTACTGTCAAGGGGGGCTGGATCAATTTGGATAGTGGGGGTGCTGAGAGCCATTGAATCAAACTGTAAACCCTGTCTATATGATGGAAACCACTTCAAGTCAGGAGGTGAGGCAGCACCCCCAGCACCCCTCGTTCCAGCACCTATGGCACTGTCCAGCAAGCCCAGGAAGGGCATCTTCAGAGGCAACCAAACTAGAACGATACAAAAATATACTAAAGTATGAGTTCGTCTTTAGTGCAAAAAACGTCTTCAGTTCAATGCATCTCATCTGGCAGACAAAGTGCATGTCATGTTGCTAGGCTTCAGAACTGTCAAGAAGAAACACTTACTGACGTGACTTTGACGGTAAAGAAGGGTTGTTGACAGATGTATTTCGGGAATGGAAGTTGCCTGCACTTATCAGCGATGATTACGGACATGCCCCCACCTTTCCCAGGACCAGGGAAACCTCATGGATCCATTCTTTGGCCTCCTCCGGAATCTTATAAAACAACAATAAAAGCATTGTGGGAAATGGCCACTTTTCTGTTAAATAGGTTGTCATTGTGAAAATGCCGAATTTCCTCCTCTGGCAAACGCAGGACTTCGCCCAGATCATGAAATGTCATAATTTTTGCTACAAAGAAGCAGTGCTGCTGCCCATCTCGTCATTACCCTGTAAATTGCACATTTTGTAGGTTTCCTTTCATTGTAAAGCTGCTACATTATGTCAGCTCCTCTTATCTGGACCCCAACTGCATGCTTTATTGTTATGGTAAATTTGTGAGTACAAATTCTGCCCCTGTCTGCCCCATGGAAAGTCCATAATATATTTCCACTATGTACTTGTAAGCTCTTATTGTAAACAGAACCCCAAACCAGCTAGTGAACTGGTCAAAGTGTATCCTGTAGTGAGGAAAGACTGTCCAGTCACATAGGGCATGAAAAATAATGTCTGTTTGTAACATTATAGTATAACAGAGAAGGGCGAAGAGGCAGTGTTGCGTGCTTTTGACTGAAGGAGGAATTCAGTCCAGTTTATTGCAGGCTTCATGGTGACAAGCCCTTTAGAAATAACTAAGATAAATAGAAAAGACGAGATCCTCTGTCCCACTGCCCCTTTATGCTGCTGGTCAGAAAGAGACCCAGAGTGTTTTGAGTTGCAGAAATCAGGGCAGAACCGGTTCTGTATATATTGTGCCACAAGGTGCTAATTTTGCCCATGTGGCACAAGTGTGGCAGAACACGGTTCCGCCCACACCCCAGCATAGGGGCTGTGGCAGGAGTATTCTTCGCTGCTGAATGTCCCCATGAATCTGCTCAGCTCTGGAACTCAGAGCAGCTCTGGCGCTGGGTTGACCTTTGGCAAGGTCAAGGACATAGGAGGTCTTAAAGTGGCTGAAAGCCACTTGTGTGCCCCACTCCTGATCCTGTGCTTGGCCAGAATGGAGAACCTGACCCAAAACTTCAGCTAAACTTGTCAGATGCAGAAGCTTTATTAAACTGGAAATTAATCTTGTGTAGTTAATTTTCCTGCCAAAACAAACTGTTCAGAGAAGGTCATTGTTTCTGACAGTACCGGTGCTACGATAACACTGACATTAGATCCAGATGGAGAGAGGTTTCGTCCAGTCGGCACAGAGGGAACCAATTAGAACACACATTATTTTCCAAGGAATTCCATTTTCAATTTCCTTCCCGATTATGCCGCTTATCTGTAAACGTGAACTCTCTGCTGAATTCACTCTGATATTTCTTTTCACTAAGTCTCTTGAACTTGCATATTTTCTTTTCACTTCATCCTATTTTCACAATTTTATTTTTAGCTCTGGATGGTCCACAATGACCGTGAGAGCACCAAGCCATTCAAAACCCCCACATTCCTATCCAGTACAATCAGGTATGTTTTCCAAACAGCATAGATGAACACAGAGCCTAGGCTGCAATGTATTTTGCTTATCGGGATTGGTGTGTCTTCTGCACAGCATCTGACATCCAATTTCCTTAGGTCATCTTAGATTTTTTTTCTGGTCTTTGATGTTCCTCCTTCTTACAGTAGCAAGAATACAATAATGGAAAAAGGTCTTGTGCAGTGTTCCTCTGACACCTCATAACTCAGCAGAGTATACGGCTGGGAGAGCAATCAAGGAACACCTTGATTAGGTTCTGCCATCATTGGTGTTGATGATTCAGTAGGTAATGGAGAGATGGGTGACATCTATCGTACGATTCTATGATAGGTGTCACCCATCTCTCCATTACAGAGAGGGCACTGCTGAAGGGTGCTGTCTTTCCGACGAGATATAAAATTGAACACTTTGTGATGGTTAGAGATCCAGTTGCACATCTGACGGGAGAAGGGGTCTTGGACCCTGTTACATTCTTCCTACCTACGTTCGGCCGGCAGTTTGAATTGAATAAGCTGTTCTTCTTGCCTTCCTGTCCCAACATCCTGTCGTATGCTAGGAAATAGCTGCAGTGTGTCACCTCACTGATGGCTGCTTCATCACTGAGTGGCGCGCTAGCTTGTCAAGCAGTTTTGGGTCTGAAATGCACTTTAAAAATGCCAAATGTTATCATTAATAAGCAAAGCTGCTTATGACCCTCGCCCAACTTCGGGGTAAATTGATGGTATGCAATCACCCCCAAAATGGAATACTTTGGATCTTTTCTGATTTTTTTGTCCTTAATTTTTAAAAATCTGTTATGACAAGGCCAAATTTCCACCTCTGACAAATGCAAAACTTTGCTGAGGTTGCGACTTCCTTACCAAGCCTCTTGCATGTAGTTTTTTCCCAGCATCTGGGCTCTTCCACAACTATGTACATCCATGCCTGAGAGTCATGCGTACAGCAAACAGAAGAGCATGAGAATTGATTTGCTCTATAAAAGGGGGACCAGAAGTTATTCTTTATTCCATGACAGTCAAAGCACACTTGGCTATTTTTAGTAGATAGCATCGCCATTGCAATCAGTATGAAAGATGTAGACTGTTGTCAGCCCCTGGTTCATGGGAAGGTGGGAAAGTGAAGCTTGCTGAGTTTTACTTCCAAATACTTCTGCTCTAGTTTCCTCTTAGTGGGCCAAATTCTTATTTCAGTTCTATTGGTGTAAATCTAGAGTGACTCCCCTGACTTACTCTGGATTTACACGGATGCAAGTGAGACCACAATGGCTGTGTCTGTATACATGATGCCCAGGTTTCAGCTGTCCTTTGCTTGGGACTGGCTCTCTGTAGCGTGGGCCAGTAAAGAGGAAAGCCACACTATACTGTATGCCTATTAGTTTTAATGATGGACTTTCAAATTTCAGGCTTCTCTTAGCCATATTAGAGAATAAGACTGACATATACACTGTGTGCTGGGTATGGAATGAGAAATGCCACGGTCAGCTGGATGCTGGATCAATCCTATCCACAAGTACTCGAAGCCAGTATGGACTACTGTATTATTCTGAGATGGTTCTGAATATCTATGGCTTACCTTCGAGGGAGGGGAGGTGTCTCGTGCTTTTCTGTCCCTGGGGTGCAAGTTTCAGGGAACTTTTAAAATGTTGAAAAGTCTCAGATCAGTGTGTTTGTGTGGAGAGGGTTGTGAGTGCTGCTACGCTGGGGGAGATGGAAATTCTGGACTCCCCAGATATTTTCTGAAGCAGATGAGGATAAAGAGGGGGTGAATTTGACACCAATGAACTGAAACACCTGACCTAAGGAACGTTTTTAGGAAAAGAAACCTGCATGGAAAGTGTTAGCATTTCCTTCGGGAAGTGATTAGATTGCATTTATTTACCTAACTCTCCTGCATGACCTGGGAAGGGAAGGCTGCAGGTTCTCCATAATATCAAATCTCCATTTGGTACTCAGCACTTTCAGGACATTCACTTGATTGCCTTGGCATTTCTTCTTCTCTGATCTTTCCCCAAATCCACTGTCTTCTGTTCTAAATCTGAGTTAGAGGCCAGATACACACAAGCTCCGCCCGCCCCAATCCTCCCCCCCAGAAAAACTGGCCTGTGCTCTATAGAAGTGGTATTTGTGTGTTGTTGAATCATGCGTGATGTGGTGACCTTATTTCTCTTCCTCAACCTCTCCTCCACAAATACGTCTCTGTTCCTGATGAGATTCTCAAGAGCAAGACACACTTCAGAGCCAAACCTACGAAGTGCTTGTGCACATTTGCATGCTCCTAGCACAGGTGTGGATGCACCCTGATGCATGTGTGTAAGTTAGGTTTTGCACACATGTACACTCCAGTTGGATCTCTCCATCAGCTTCTCTGCAGATTTTCTTCCTAGAACCTTCTCCCATCACCCTCCCTGGGGGCTCCCTGCTACAGAATTAAAACAATAATATGCATGTGTTGACAGTACACACTTGGCTTTTTGTGGATTAAAAGAAAAACTTCTTTCTAACTGACCCGGAAGTATCTTCTCCTTAGACCGCGTGCAGGATTCAGGGCACACTGGATGCTGGTTTATATTGTACCACAGCTCTGAGAAAGAAACAATGCAGAGCCACTTTGTCTTTAGAAGTGGTCTACCTTGCTCTGTCAGCACATCTGGCAAGCTTTGGGGTGGCAACTGGACTATGAACCTGTCTCCTCTTTGTCCTCCTCTGGAGTGCTTTGCTCCCCACAAACACAGGTTCTGGGATTGGGGGAAGAGTACACTTTCCTCCACTTTGTACACACCGTGGAGAAGTTTGCAATAATCTAGTTCCATCTGAATGAACAGAGAAGCTTGCTTCCCATTCATTGTATTGCGCCCTCTGATGCTCTTTCGCCTTGTGAACCAGCAAAATGCAACATGCTAGAATCTAAAAGCCAAGCTGTTGGTGGCCTCTTAGTAGAATGGGTAAATGAATTAAAATGGGTAAATTAAATCTTCCAGGCAATGAGGGTTGAGTTCATGGCTAATTTAATACTGTGTTGGGAGGATTTGATTGGTTAACGGCCCTCCTGAACAAGACGGGAATAGATAGCCTAGTCCTCTTGAAATACACTGCAGGAAGTGAGGTTATACAGCAATGCATAAGCTTTGAGTGCTTAGAAGCACTCAGCGTTGTCTTATCGCAACACAATACAATTAAGATGCAAATGTCCTAGAACAACCACCCAGCTTGTCCCTGATGGTATAAAACTGGATCCTCTTACATCCCTAGACTGGTTTTGTACACACAGTGGATCTTGCTCAGAGTAGCAGATGTGCACCTTTGTCCATACACACATCAGGTCCTTGGGCCCATCTGTTAGAGTGGTGCAGTATTATGTGTGTAATCAGATGTCTATGCAAAGTGGCTGTATAAAATCTGGAGCTAACTTGATGCTGGCTGCGAATTTGGCCTTGAATGTCTGGAGCTCAGATTTTACTGACTATGAAATTTAGCTTAAAACTAGTAACCCCCTGCCCCGCTCCTCACCCACTGGATTAAAATAGCAGCAACAAGCCGGGGGCGCGGGGGTGTGCGTGATAGCTGGAAGGCTGCAGAAAATTGGTTAAATACCAGCTTTCCTGAGGAAATGTGTGTAATTCCAACATTACAGGGCTGGTCAGTTGGAGACCATAAATATAGGAACAGCAAGTTACATTGAAAGAAGCTGAAATGAGGTGGCAACAAAAGGTTTTTTTTACTTGTGGAGGGAAGAGAAATCAGAAAACAAGTTCAAAAGGATTTGAACCTCATTCTCTGGGCTTTAAGAGACAGTTAGAAAGTAAACACTAGGAAAATGTAGTCTCCCTGCCGAAATCTCTGCCATAATAAATTTGCTGTGATGGTTTCCAAACCTCAAATGTTTTTGTTGGGCTAATAAAAGATAGAAGAAGAGAAAGAAAAGATGTAATGGAAGTGGGTCTTGTGAAAGCAAAGGCCCTTGTGTGGCTCATTTCCCTGCATGTTTCAGAGGTGGGTCTGAACCAGAGAATTATATATGGACCTCTGTCAGCTTTAGAGAAGATCAGAGTAAAATTCAAATCTGTGGTTCAGAAAATCAGGTGAGATACGATGTGGGAAATCTCACTTTCTAGTGATAAAGAGCGTCTTGCAGGATGCTCTGAAGATGATCGGATTCCGCAAAAGCCATGTCCAAGCCATGTCATTCCATAGCCCCTAATCCCTCAATTTGAGGGCCTTTTTTAATCTGTTGTAGTTACTGGGTTAGGTAAATGCTCCAGGGACTCTGAGTGCTCTAGCTCCTGTTTAGGCAGGGATCTTGTCTCGACTAGTTTTTGTGAGGTGTTCAGTGAACTTTTTTTTGTGTGTGGTTGAAAAATAATAAGGTAGAAAAATCACACCCCAGGAAAATTCAGTGTTATATATAGGTTGGGGGTAAAGTTGCTAATTAACATAGAGTCACTGCACAAGGGAAAATTGGATGAAAGTATTCTAAAGCTCTCTGATTTGATATAAGAAGAGAATAGTAATTAGCTTTGCTGAACTTCAAGCTAAGGCAAGTCTATGTAGGAATTCAGAATTTAGTACTGAGAAAATGCTAAAAAGAAGGTCATTGGGGGAGGGGAGACTGCAAATCACAGAACAAATGTCACCATTGGATTCTCTTAAAAAGGAAAACAAGTACAACGCTCTTTGGGTGTGCTTTGGTCTCTACTGGGACAAGAAAGTAGAGTTCCTGTGCCTGATTCTCATTGCTCTAGCCGTGGAAAAGGGCCTTAAAATCAATGTAAATTACATGTACCCCCAGTTTGTGGTCCCTTTCCACTGCCAGAACCACAGAAAGGGGTCTTAGTGTCAATGAGAATGGGGCTTCCCAAACAGTCAAAATAACCCAGGAAGGAATTTCAAATCCAATTGCACAGAAGAATGGATTATAAACCAGGGAAAGAGTTATAGAAAAGATGTATTTCTTCTCTAGCTTCCCCACACATGAGCAAATGGAGTTCGACAGGTAAGTACTGAAGTGATAGAAGTACGCAGTTGAGATTGGGAATTATAGGCCTGATCCTGCTCTATTGAAGCCAATAGGAGTTTTGCCATAGACTTCAGTGGGATCAGGATCAGGCCCTTACAGGCATGTGCCATGTGACTGCCAGAAGCTTCAACGTACACCC
This sequence comes from Chelonia mydas, assembly GCF_015237465.2. NCBI lineage: Eukaryota > Metazoa > Chordata > Testudines > Cheloniidae > Chelonia > Chelonia mydas. The sequence goes on from NC_051250.2 coordinate 80,607,583, forward strand.
AAAAGAATTACCAAGCAAAAAAAGGTTATCTAATCCATCTAGGTACTTAGGGGAAGTTTACACTTAAAATGCTGCATCAGTGCCACTGTAGTGCTGAAGTGAAGTTGCTCCTGTGCGGACAGGAGAGCTTCTCCTGTCGGCACAGTTAATCCACCCCGTGAAAGGTGGTAGCTGTGTTGACAGGAGAAGCTCTCCTGTTGTCGAGGTGCTGTCTACACCGGAAGCTAGGTTGGTATAACGACATTGCTCAGGATTTTTCACACCCCTGAGCGACGTAGTTCTACCGATACAAGCCTTTAGTGTAAAAATGGGCTTATGTGACCCCCATCACCACTAAATTTTTCAGTGATCTGCCAGGGGCATGGTTGAAACAGACCTTTTGAACCTAATGAATTTCTAAAAATCCCATTAAGGCATTGGAAGGCTAAAGGGTCATTGATGAAGGCATTTTGCTGCTTATTATATATTTATTTGTGGAATTCTTTCATCGACCTAGCACTGTCTACACAGGGACTTAGGTCAGTTTAACGATGTCGCTCAGGGGTGTGGATTTTTCACATCCTTGATGGATGTATTTAAACTGACCTAATTTCCTGGTCTAGACCAGGCCTTAGCTCAAAAGGGTTGTTAAAGGAATCAAGCAGGTGAGCTAAAACCATGGCCTAGATAAGGAGCATCCCAACAAACACTCCAATGCAATAGCCAGGGTTATAGCTGTGAAGAGGCCCCATGCCTGGTGACGGAGCTGTTAGCCAAGGCTGAGAAGAGAGACCAAACGGAACACTCTGGGTAAGTCTACACACAGAGTCTGCAGCAGCCAGCCTCCCAGCCCGGGCTGACAGATTCGGGCTAGTGGGGATTGTGTGAGCGGTCTAAAAATAGCTGTGTAGACAGCACTTTGAAGTTGTGGCTCGGGCTGGACCTCAGGCTCTGAAGCCTAGAGACGCGGGAGAGGGCTGTTTTTTTCCATCAATTTTTAGAGCACTAGTACAAGTCCCATTAGTCCAACTCTATCAGCCCAGGCTGTGTAGACATACTCTTAGCCATTACCGGACCCTGGACCTAGAAAACGGGAGGGGGGCTCAGTGAGCTCAGAGGCTGCCTAGGGAACATCAACAAAAGCTGCCTGGTTGGCCAGGGGACACGCAGATGGAGAGAGCGGGCTAAGGAGCAGGACACCCTGCTTCTCCCAGCCAGAGCCGGGGGTTAACTGGGCTCTGGGGAGCTTACAAAAGCTGGCCTGCAGAGAGGAAGCTGTAAGACAGACCCAGGGATAGAGGCCTGTTGGTGTTTAACCTTTTGCACTACCTGCTTGCTCCCTGTCTGGGACGGAATAAATAATGCTTTGTTTTGAAAGCACTGTTTCTGAGTCATGTTAAACAGCTGCTGGACACAGGTGCGCAGAGCCAAAGGGCTCACAGGTGCCACACGCAACCGGGCCTGTCGTGTTAAGGGTTGTGAAATGGTGCTGTGGCCCAGAGACCAAGTCTCAGTGTTTGGACTCGCGTGGCCCAACCTACATGAGATGCAGGATGCCAGGTCTCCACTGATGATTTTCTTTCTTTGATGCCCCTCTGAGCAGATTTTAAATGCACAGAACTAGAGTCAATGGGGCCCTTCTGTGTATCCCAAACTCCCCCCTCCCCAGCAACAACAACAACAACAACAAAAATCTATCTTCAGAATGAAACAGATTTTAAAAAATCCTTTCTAATCACCAGTGCAATCACTCTTGCTCAACTAGGTGTGTCATGATTGCACTCTAACACATGCTCTGTTATGTCTTATTGTTTAATTGGTACTTGGCACATCCTTCATATGAGCTTGCCTGGGACCCATTGGAGATAAACTTATCCTCCATTAACATCACCTGGAAGTTTTTATGGGGTTGATGAAAAATATACTTGGGACAAATAATTGTTTTATATCTTAGGGAGAAAGACCTAAGGGGTCTCCTAGGCAGGCAGTAAGAGAATCATCATCCATTAACATGAAGGTATAATCTGTCTCTCATCCTCTTTACCATAGGGCTGTGGGACCCTTTCTAGGTAAATATAACATTCAGCTGTCTTCCTGGCACATTGGAGAAGGGCAAAGCTACCTCCTTGGCAGATTATCATGATAAACATTAGTCACCCAATTTAGTGAAAAATATTGTTTTCTCCTAATTAAGCAAATTGTTGCAAGCTAGGTCACTGACTGCTGGGGAAGTTACAGTTTCTGCCTTCTAGGCTTGCTGACAAGAGAATAGATTTATCTCCAATTCAGATCACTGTAGATGGTTCTCGGTATTTTATTACCATATGCAACTCTGTGGATGTCACTAACAGAGTAATGAAAGGGGGGGGAGGCCCTCTGCAACAGACTATGCATGACAAATATTAATTATATTTCATTTCATATGCAGATGATGCAATCAGCTGTGCAAAGCTGGAGATAATACTTTTGTCTGGGTTTGTTTTTTGACCTTGAAAGGCCATGTATTATTCCCCTCCTCCTTGCCTATAAATCAGAATTCATATCTTAATTACATTCTGTGATTTGAATTTCCTTTCATATGTGCAGATTAGCTAATGTTAACATACAGAATATACAAGATAACTATGTACAAGATCAGTGTAGTTTTAGCCCTGAATTGTTGCTTTTCAAGACCCAGCATTGTCCATTTGACCTTAGTGATGTTCAAATGCCATCAACTCTTCCTCATGCTTCAGGACATAAATCAACACCTACCTACTTGAGGTCAGGAAGCAACTTTACCATTGGGCAGGTTATTTTATACTTGACCACTTATGAAGTTTCTTGCACCTTTCTTTGAAGCATCTGGTACTTCCCACTATGGGGAAGGAAGTGGGAATTATGGGACTATTGGTCTGACATACTGTGGTAATTGCTCTGATCCACTGTAGGAAGCATTTAGTAGAGCTGGATGGGAAATGGTTTTCCTTTAACATGAACATTTTTGAAATATCAAAAGATTTTCTGGTCCTGAATCAGGACAAAACCACAGAATCTTTAAATGTTCAGAAATTAAAAATGCAGACAAAATTTCAGTTTGGGCTAATCAAAACGTTTGATTTCAACTGTTTTTTCTATCGTTACCTTAAATTTCAAAACAAAAAGTCATGTTGAACCAGAAAATTGGAATTTTTCATTCTTGATCATTTTGAAACTACTATAAAAATTTTTGAGTAAAACATTTTTTTTGGTCAAAACTGACCCTTTCCCGTAAAAAGCTTTGGTTTTGACAACTTGGCATTAACAAACGAACGAACAACACTGTCAAAAAATTCCCAACCAGCTCTAGCATTCAGAGGCTGGGGATTATTGAGGTAAATCCTGAGGTGCCTTTCCCACTCTCAGAAGAACGAAGAGCATCTAATTGTGATGGAGGGAGAGGGATAGCTCAGTGGTTTGAGCATTGGCTGGCTAAACCTAGGGTTGTGAGTTCAATCCTTGAGGGGGCCATTTAGGGGTCTGGGGCGAAAATTGGGGATTGGTCCTGCTTTGAGCAGGGGCTTGGACTAGATGGCCTCCTGAGGTCCTTTCCAACTCTGATATTCTATGATTCTATGATCAGTACTGCATAGAGTAAGAGATCAAGGCACCATAGACCCTGCACCGAGGACTCTGAACAGCCCATATGCCAGAGAGACACCTCATAGCTCATTTCAGGGCAGAAGTGGTGGTGTGGTGGGAATGCCAGAAGCAGGGTCAATGGGCTTTCATACAGCCACAGTTCCATGGGAAGCAGGGTTCCCAACTTCCTAATTTTTGAAAACCGGCCCTGCCTCTTCCCCCTAGGCCCTGCCCCTTGCCCCACCTCTTCCCCCCAAGGTCCCGCCCCTGCTCACTTCCCTTTCCCCTCCCCCTTCCTTGTTGCTTGATTCTTTCCATCTCTCTCCCCACAGCTGGGCTCCCTCTGCTCTGGGGCTGGGACAGGAGCTGCAGCCTGACACGGAGCCTGTTGCCTGCCTGTCCATGAGATGCAGGTAACAGGTGGTCTAGGCTGAGCAAGGGCTGATGTGGGTGGATGACCCAGTGCCTCCTCCCCCCCGGACCCCCCACGGTAACTGGACTTTTGGTGTCCAGTCAGTACATTTGACCGGACGCTGCCAGGTCCCCTTTTCCACCAGACTTTCCGGCTGAAAAACGGGCACTTGGTAACCCTATAGAAGGTTGGGCAGTGGGACACGTACACTTCTCCTCTCCTGAACCACCAGTGGTTAGTTAGAACCTGGCTGGGTGGGTATCCTGCAATTTGCTTCCAGCTTGTGGGGTGTAGAGTCAGTCCTGCAGTGCTCCCTGACAGTTCCTGTACAGAGAGGCACTGGGGGGCCAGGTTGAATAGTGGCTTATGCCCAAAATGATGTGTCTACTGGCATCACTGGAACTATTCATGGGGTAAGGTGCTGCTCCGAGCAAGGTAGGGAATCAAAATCTGGGCTGTACATGTGGGCCCAGGGCTGAGCCCCTCATTAGTAGTGTGGCTTTCAACCTGTGGCATTGATAGTGCACAGCATGGGTAAAGGCTCTGTTTTGTTACAGCACTTTTAATGCACAGCATGATGACTATTGCAAATAACTAGACACCGAGTGGTAAGAGTCAAGACTTTAATAGTGTCTCTCTGTAGACACTTGTCCTCTAATAATTGTTGGAGAAATGCCAGGGAATACTTGGAATAGACTGAGCAGGCCAAACTAACAGCTGGTGGTAACTCCATTAACCTCATTGGAATTACACCCACCAGGGCTGAATTTGGGTCAGCGGCGGTTGTCAGTTGCACATCACTCAGTGAATGGCATTTCTCCGTGCCTAACAGCATTATTACTCATGACTACGTCAAAGGGTGATCTTCAGTACCGTTACACGCCACCTCCCGCCTTTATATTGCAGGTCCCCTCCTGGCACTCTTTTCCTGATAATTATACAGCCGGCACTTTGTGAAAATAATGCAAATGGCTAAATATGTCAGCATGTGTAGTTATTTTAATGTTCCTGTGAGGATGTCTGCCATTTCTGCTTTGAAAACTGAAGGTGGAACAGTCTTAGAGGAATTCTGATTTCCAAATACTTGGGCCTCTTGTGTCCTCAGCAATACATCTCAGTTCAGTGGGGTTTGATTGGCATGACAAGCTTTTGGAATATTGCCAAAGTGTGTGTACAAAAAAAAAAAAAAGTGGGGGAGGGAATCACACCTCTCAGGTATCTGTCACAGGTAGGTACGACTCTCCCAGGATAGTGTTAGGTGCTGTGTTTGGGGTTGGATCCCCTGAGTCAATTCTTGCTCCACGGCAGGTTGCTACGTAGTGCAATGCCAACTCTGTTATCTCTCTCCTTTCCCCTTCCACCCCGAAGCTACATGGTGTACTATATGGTACCGGGTAAAGTGCACTGGACAACCAACACATAATCTGCACAAAGTAGCTGAGGTCTCTGAGGGCAGGAGCTGGAATTGCAAGGTTGCCCCGGATCTGCGGTGCTACTAGTTGGCAACTGCTATTTCTCGTTTTGTTGTGTGTTTCCACCATCAGTGGTAGAACTGCAGTTTTTAGGCTAGATTCTGTAGCATAACAGAGGGTTGCACAGTTATTAGAAAGAAGCATGTGAGTTCAGTTATTAGAAAGAAGGGGCTTGTGGTTGAAACACCCTTCGTCTAATTGGATCTAGCACTGTCCGCACAATTCAATTAAAATGAACGTGGTTCACTTTTTCTCTGCTTTGTAGGAAATGTGGCACTTCTAAGATGACAAGGCTCAGGGATGCTATTAATATTGCTTACAGTATTTAGAATAATTACTTCCCTAAGCCGAAAGGACTAAATGAGTTTAGTGGGCGTCAGGGACCTCTAATAGTGTTTTTGTTTAGGTTTAAAGCTTTCAGTAATTCTGCTGGACAACAGTCTCCTTTACCTGCATGCCTCTGAACCAGTAGTTCATGTGAATTCATCGGAAGTAAATTTCTCCAGCGCATAGATGGAAATGCAGTCTGCTGGAGAGCTGAGATATTCACTTCTGTAGTAAACCTGTGTTCGTTTATATGCCAGTTACAAATAAAAAAGAGGACGAAACTGGTGGTAAATAGACTAGTGGCCATAGGTGAACCAAGTCGTGTGTTGTGATGGGCAGAAAGGCAAAGAGAAAACAGAAATGTAAGAAGGGCCAGACTGGGTCAGACCAATGGTCCGTCTAGCCCAGTGTCCTGTCTGCCGACAGTGGCTGATGCCAGGTGCTTTAGAGCAGGGGTTCTCAACCTTTCTCTTTCTGAGCCCTCCCCCCGGCCCCGCCCCCGCCATATGCTATAAAAACTCTATGGCCCACCTGGGCCACAACAACTAGTTTTCTGCATATAAAAGCCAGGACCGGCATTAGGGGGTAGCAAGCAGGGCAATTGCCAGGGGCCCCACACCACAGGGGCCCCCAGGAAGCTAAAGTTCCTCAGGCTTCAGCTTCAGTCCCAGGTGGAAGGGCTCAGGGCCCTGGGTTTCAGCCCCAGGTGGTGGGACTTCAGCTTTCTGCCCTGGGCCCTAGTGAGTCTAATGCTGGCCCTGCTTGGCAGAACCCCCTGAAACCTGCTTGCGGCTCCCCAGGGGGCCCCGGACCCATGGTTGAGAACCACTGCTTTAGAGAGAATGAACAGAACTGGCAATCATCGAGTGATCCATCCTCTGTCGTCCAGTCCCAGCTCCTGGCAATCAGAGGCTAGGGACAGCCAGAGCATGGGGTTGCATCTCTGCCCATCCTGGCTACTAGCCATTGATGGACCCATCCTCCATAAAGCATAAGAGGGGAGTGGTGTGTAGAGCGTCTGGGGCAGAAAGTTATCCAGAGAAAAGCCAAAAATAAATAGCACTATGCACTTACAAAGTACCTCTCATCTGTGGATATCACAGCACTTTATGAATAATAATAAAGCCTCTCAACAGCCTTGTGAGAGAGGTATTTTTGTACCTATGTTACATATGGAGAAAATAAGCCACAAAAAGGTGACTTGTCTGAAGTTACACAGCAAGTCAGAGACAAGGGTCAAAACAGAACCTGAGTCCTGGCATCTAGTCTGCTGAGAGAACTCAAAATCTGGACTGCAGACAGTGTATAATGCAAACTTTATAAGGTACCCTGTAGGGAGCCAGGGTGGCTCCCCTCCGATCCAGAGGGTAAAGAGCCACCCTCTCAGCCTGAGTCGGCGGGGCCAGGCCAAGCTCACGCCAATCCCCGGAAGGGGAAGGGTGGGACGGGAAGTACAAAGGGCGGGGCCCTTGGCCCAGAGAGGAGAGCACCAGGGAGGGAGACAGACCCTGGCTGCTCCCTCGCGATCCTGCTGCCGACCCAGGGGAGGCCCTGGGCCAGGAGGAGCCTGACCGGGAGGAAGGCCTGTGGCGACCAGGGCTGCCAGGTGCTGAGTACCCGGAGGACCTGGAGGGGCCCGGCTGCAGCCCGGGCCGGCGTGAGCCCGACACAGAGGGGGAGTTGGAGCTGCCCGCGGCAGAATACGCGGACGAGCCGGAGGGACCGGAGAGACCCGCCCGAGAGACCGGGTAGGAAGTAGCCCAGGGGCAGAACTGCACCGTGGGGTGGGTGTGTTTGGTCAGCGGGCGTGGATGGCCCCCGCTGACCGAGCGGCAGGACCTTCGCCTCCCGCCACTGACCAGGCCCTGGGCTGGAACGCAGTGGAGTCGGGTGGGCCTGAGTTCCCCTCCCCCGGCCAACCCGCCTTGGGTAACAGAACTGCGCGCTACAGACTCGGGCCGGCCCTCCCCTGCCCGAGGGGCGCGCCGCGGACTCGGGCCGGCCCTCCCCTGCCCGAGGGGCGCGCCGCGGACTCGGGCCGGCCCTCCCCTGCCCGAGGGGCGCGCCGCGGACTCGGGCCGGCCCTCCCCTGCCCGAGGGGCGCGCCGCGGACTCGGGCCGGCCCTCCCCTGCCCGAGGGGCGCGCTACAGACTCGGGCCGGCCCTCCCCTGCCTGAGGGGCGCGCCGCGGACTCGGGCCGGCCCTCCCCTGCCCGAGGGGCGCGCCGCGGACTCGGGCCGGCCCTCCCCTGCCCGAGGGGCGCGCCGCGGACTCGAGCCGGCCCTCCCCTGCCCGAGGGGCGCGCCGCGGACTCGGGCCGGCCCTCCCCTGCCCGAGGGGCGCGCCGCGGACTCGAGCCGACCCTCCCCTGCCCGAGCTGCGCGCCGCGGACTCGAGCCGGCCCTCCCCTGCCCGAGGGGCGCGCCGCGGACTCGTGCCGGCCCTCCCCTGCCCGAGGGGCGCGCCGCGGACTTGGGCCGGCCCTCCCCTGCCCGAGGGGCGCGCCGCGGACTCGGGCCGGCCCTCCCCTGCCCGAGGGGCGCGCCGCGGACTCGGGCCGGCCCTCCCCTGCCCGAGGGGCGTGCCGCGGACTCGGGCCGGCCCTCCCCTGCCCGAGGGGCGCGCTACAGACTCGGGCCGGCCCTCCCCTGCCCGAGGGGCGCGCCGCGGACTCGAGCCGGCCCTCCCCTGCCCGAGGGGCGCGCCGCGGACTCGAGCCGGCCCTCCCCTGCCCGAGGGGCGCGCCGCGGACTCGAGCCGGCCCTCCCCTGCCCGAGCGGCGCGCCGCGGACTCGAGCCGGCCCTCCCCTGCCCGAGGGGCGTGCCGCGGACTCGGGCCGGCCCTCCCCTGCCCGAGGGGCGCGCCGCGGACTCGTGCCGGCCCTCCCCTGCCCGAGCGGCGCGCCGCGGACTCGAGCCGGCCCTCCCCTGCCCGAGCGGCGCGCCGCGGACTCGAGCCGGCCCTCCCCTGCCCGAGGGGCGCGCCGCGGACTCGAGCCGGCCCTCCCCTGCCCGAGGGGCGCGCCGCGGACTCGGGCCGGCACACCTTCCCCGCTAATTCCCCAGCGCCCGAAAGGTGTGACTAAGGCCTGCCAGTGGGATCATAGCTCTCCATCGCCCCTAGGGCCTCAAAGGACCAACTGAAACCTGTCACAGACCCATACTGCCAAGGTGCTATATAGTAATTTTTAAAAATACCCCTTTAACTAACCTTGCATGCAGTTTTTGTGTGTTGCAGTAGCCATCCTGCCATATGCAATCTATTCACCGTGATCAATATGTTTTCAGCGTTATAAGGTACACATTTTTACTAGTGAGGATGATAAACTATTGGAACAAATTACCAAAGGAAGTGACGGTTTCTCCATCTTGCGATGTCTTCAGATCAAGACTGGATGCCTTTTTAGAAGGATATGTTCTAGCCAAAACACAAATGATGCTTTAGTTCGACAAGCTGTTGGGCTCAGTATGGGGGTCACTGGCTGAAATGTCGTGGCCTGTGATGCACAGAAGGTCAGACTAGATGATCTTCTGGACTTAAACTCTATGAACCTGTGAATAGATATGTTTTTGCAATTACCACTAGCTAGTTAAAAAAAGACAAACAAATGATTCTCAGCAAGTCCTTGCTACCCAAACAGCCTCTCACATTTATCATGACTGTATTGGTGCTTTCCAGTGGGTTTGGAATTTGAATGTGCCTCATTTTGTGAACTGACCTACTGCTCACCTTAACCGAAGGGAGAAATCTTGACTAACGCAGCACTTTTTCATTAGGAAATTATTTTTCTTTCTATGGGTTGGACGTAGGAAAGCAGCAAACCAATTAAGAGTGCAGCAAACTGTGACCAATCCCAGTTTAGGCATGATATTACCCTTTTATTTGACAAAGCTGTTAAATATTTAGTCTAACACACCAAAAGGATTTATTGGGAAAGCATTCTAGGTCAGTTGCACTGCTGTATGCCATGGGCCATATTTAATGTTGGGACAGATATCAGCTGGATAGAGAACGAAATGAACATTTAACTATATATGTAGGTATAGATATGGAATAGGTGGGGATATCTTTAAGTGTCCCATAGCAAAACTGGAGATAGTAAAGTATGTGAATTTTCTTAATAGTTAAACTGAACGACCCTTGGCCAGTGTTCCAACTTTTTATTAAAATCTGCACGATTCAAATTCTTTGTCCGTGTTGCTATTTTTCTCTCTTATTTTAGCTCTTAGTGTTTATAAGTGTCATCACCTAGAGCTTTCCCATGAACTCTCTTGAACTTCGAACAATGGCAGTGGTTTATTGTTATAAAAAATTGAACTACTCTAAATGTAGCTGTTAAGCAATGTTGTACTGCTGGAGAGGCCGGTGTGGTCCAATGGATTAGGGCACTGGATTGAGCTTCACCAGACCAGGGCTGTGGGGTTGACTTGTTCTGTTACCTTGTTTCCCCTCCTACCCTTTGTCTGTCTTGTCTATTATATGTATTAGGCATAGACCAGGAACCCATTGTGCAAAAGGACCGTCTCTGCCCCAAAGACCTCACTTAGACTGTGAGTGCTTGTGGGCAGCTAGTGTCTCTTACTACGTGTGTTTGTACAGTGTCTAGCATAACGGTGCTCGGATTTCAGCAGAGGCCTCGAGGTGCTGCCATCATACAAACAATAATAGTTTAAATTGTCAACTGTCAACTTAAATATCATCCAGCCTGGCCGGCACTTTGTGCTGTTATTTACACCTGTGGAGAGTAGGTGTAAAATGGTAACATTCAGACCTGGTAGCATCTTACACCCAATTTGCTCAGGTGTATGAGACTCCTGAAGGGACAGGTTAGTGGTGAATCAGGCCACAAACAGTTACAAACAGATTTGCTTATGTCCATTTTTGGGGGGTTTTAAGGCTAAAGGAATTTTTAAAATCTCATTTACTATTCATTCCTCGATGTTTGTTTGCTGCTGCTGCTCTTTTTTTTGTTGTTGCTTTTTTTTTCCCTTTCACTTTCTCAGCCTAGACAACCAAGGTCAATGAAGGCCATTCTATTTTTGTTTCACTCTCAGCTCTTAATTCTTCTTGGTTTCTTAACTGATACGGCAAACCCAACAGGGAATGTTTCTTGTCTTAAAAAAATCCAAACCAAACTGTTTCCATTGGAATTAAAACTAATACTCAAATGTATCTAATTTTAGGGCTAACAGCTACATTGTAGGGCTAATTGAGTTGATGCTGGTCCATTCTTTAAAATCACTGACTTCACAATAGGACCCTTGCTATAGAGCCCACCAGTCCACTATAAAATATATCGCCCAAAGCTAGACTGCTAAACTAATACAGAATCTGTACTTTATGATGATTAATGGTATTGGAGAGCGTGCAGGTACTGAGCCAAATCTTCCCTCTTTTCTTTTTGAGGCACAGCTCTTAATGAAGTCACTTGGAATTTTGCTAGAGCAAGGACTGCAGGATTTGACTCATTCTGTTCAGTTGTTAACACGTAATGAGAAACGTTGGCAGGACTCTAACCTCCTCACGGCCTTTGGTAAGGGCTGAGATGTGGACTAACTTCTCTGGCACCAGCATTTTTTCATTTTTCTTACATCCCTGTGTAGGCCCAGAATTCGTTTGCCTCACTCTGAGCTCATTTTAATATTATAAATAAATAAATTAAATTAAATGACTCGTGGCTTTGGTGTCTCTTCTCCCATTGGTTTGCTCAGATAATGCATGCTAACATTAACAGCAGTTATGCTCATGCCTTGAGACGAGATTGCATCTTATCAGGGAATGTATCAAAAGACGGGGTTTAAACACCGGGCCTGTTTGTGCTCTCACTCGGTCTCTCACTCGCACAGCATGAAGTCAATAGTTGGCAGGGAGGAGAGAACGCAGCAAAGAGTCGCACTCTTGTTTTATCTTTCCGTAGATTGCTCAGCTACCCCCTGGGTGGTGAGTGTGCAAACCTCGGCCCCAATCCTGCAGTTGGATCAGCGCCTGAATGCAAGCATTTTCTTGCACTGATCCAATGGCAGGACTGAGGCCCTAGATAGACCGGCATTACACTGATGTAAAGTGAGAGCAGAATCAGGGCCCCTTGGTGTTAACCATGCTCTTGCATTACTGCTTCTTGCCATTGGATTGTATCTCTGAGGATATGGCGATGGTTTACTTTAACGGAAAATATAATAAATATACACAGCCTGCACTGACTTAAAAATAACATGTTTGGTATTTAATTGCTTTGCCTGTGTGTGCTGGGTGGCATGGTGTTTTTTTAACCCTCCCTTATCGTACGGAATTTTATTTTCATCACAAGCCGTTTTTTCTTCTTCTGTGCACAAACAGACAAGATATCTGAAGAGCTCTTATCTGAAAAGGGGGAGGGAAAAAAGCCTAATCCCCATTTAATAATGTAATGTCAGCGGGTAACGTGTTCAATATGGCAAAGGATCTTCAGCACCAGGTCAATAGGGTAGCTATAATTTTTAGCAATAAACAAAGCCTGTTTTTAATTACTTCTGTGAAATTGCTTGATCTATGCCTGATTAAATATTCATTATGTATAACTAGACAGTTTCTTTGTATATAGATCCATATTAAATTTATCTGGCATCCTGCCTGCACAACACATCTAATAATGTATGGCAGCTTTGAAGAAATTTCTCTACCCTGCCTCCATTGAATTTATATAAATAGTTAGTGTCTCTCTGTCACCTGTGGGACTGAGTGCTTTGGAGACACATGGAAGCTTTTAGGAAGGGGAAATGATGGAGTTCTTGGGGTAGGCATGGGAAAAATAAACAGATCACTCAGAGAGGGATATGCCTGGGGCAGGAGGGAGGGAAGTGCCTCTCAAACCTTGTTTTTTTCACAAGCTTGCCAGCTAACTACTTTGGCAGTGTGCAAAAGAAAAAAAAAATCGCTCCTTTTAAAGTAAAGCCAGAACTGATGTCAATATTTATGTAATATTTTATTACAGTCTAAATGTACTTCTTGATTGAAAACATTTCCTAGAGACCTTCTGGAAAATCAGATTAATATGTAATTCAAGTTTCTATAATAATTTTTAAATAGTGGTTCTGCCACTTAAATTCATAGGTACAGGGCAAAGATTTGGTCTCTAAATATGTAATCCATGGGGTTGTTTGATGTAATGGATCGAACCCCAAAATGTATCTTAATTGGATTTAGAGACGTGGTTGTGAAAAACAGCGTATCTGGCTATAATCAGTTGTTTCCACTTTTTTCTAGTGAGTGTGGAATTTGTGTCTTGGAAGGACTTTGAGACTGGAGTTCCATATCAATCAATGGATCTTGCAAAGTTCTTGGTCTTTTGATATTACTCTACCAAGCTGCACTAGGTACAGCTTGCCCTACGTCCGGAGCAGAAGCAAATTCTGACTTTATTTTTTCTGTCCTTTAATTTAAAAAAAAAAAAAAAGGCAAAATATTGTGTTACATTGATCTTCGTGTTATGTTATGCTGACCTGTGCCAAATGTGAGGAAGCAGTAACACAGACCGCGAGAGCAGTGGTTATGTTAATAGGCTAGTATGTGGTCCACTTAACCAGAATGAAACTGAGCACCCATTCTGAAATATTCAGCACGAGGATAAGATTAGTCACTCACAGTGGGTTGGCCTCCCATTGGAGAAATGTCTGCATATTCTGCATAGATGTGTTGGGCTCCCCTCTTTAAAACTTTTATCATTTGTACCTTTATGCCATCCAAGCCTGATTCAAACTGTGTAAATATTTGTATAAAGAGACATGGTGGTTATGCCTTAACTTAAATGAAAAATGACAATGCACTGAGAACGTGTGTGTGTGTGCATGACCACAGACTGCAAGCAGATGAAAACCACGGGAAGTGATTTAACATATGTTAACATTCCAGAGTCTTCACAATGAGTCTAATATCCCCAGCAGCCAGTGTTTCAGCTGTGATAAATGTAGGAATTGGACTCTTACTCAATTTCACAACTTTTCAATTATCCCATCATAAAGGAGTTCGTCTTCCCTCCAGTTTAAGGCTCAGAATCTGCAGCTGGATCTGGGTGGCAGTTGTATTTGCTTAGAACCTGGCTGCTCAGTTCTAATTGCAAAACCAACACCTGTTGAAAATCTTATGAGAACAGCTGCTTTTCAGACATTTTTGTGGCATCCGAGCTGCTACCAGAAAATTAGCGCTTTCCAGTTTTGCATGCATCCTGAAACAAAAGCCATAAGGAGTAGATTTAGATCTGGAGATTCAAACTCAAATAGTCCCTCTTTGCCAAGAAATTCAGAAGGGTTTGGACTCAAAGTTCTGTTTCTGGGAGGGGGTGCTGGTCTTCCTTTTCCTTTGGATGCTGTAGAATTGTATGCACAAGACCTTGAGCAGTAGCTCCTGTTGCTGTTATATTTTCTACTTCATAAAATATTTTTGACTCCTGCAAAAAGACACAGACCATCTCTTGACACATCAGTAGCAGTTGGTCATGCCAGACAGAAAAGGACACAGGAAATGTGTGTAGATTGGTTCACTAGAAGTTAATCCTGTAGCTGATAACCCACAGGAGGAGGAGTTACATTTACAATCTTTCTAGTGTCTTCCACATGATGGGAAATAGGACCAGCTGAGATTATTTAAAAAAAAAAGGGTTTCAATTAATCTTTTTTAATATTCTAGTCAGATTAGCACAAAAGAAGAAATGTAAGTTTTCTTGCACTAATTAAAGTCAGCCAAAAACATTGTATTACAACACTAGAGACATACTTCTGAAATACATATTTGGCCACTGGATTCGCTCCTTTCTTATAAGCTATAAATTTGAAAGGGCTTTTGCAATCAAACATCATAGTTTGAAATAACTTAACTTAACGAAGAATCTTGCCATCATTAGCGAAAGCTAAGAATAAACACAGCAGCTTTTCCTACCCCTTGTGGCATCTTGAATTGGTCTGGAATTTAATTTGAAATGACAGGTTTCAAAATCCAACGGGTATGATTGTTGCCTAGGAAACTAATTTTGTTGTACAAATGTTTGGGGGAAGTGGGCTCCTGTTGAGCAAATTTTTTCCTCCTGACTTATCGGAGGTAGTTGAGCATTTGCATCTCTAACAGTTACTCATGGGTCAAATGGCAACTGCTCATCAATGAGCCCTCCCCCAATGCAAAGCGCTCTCTCTGGGCACTGTATCTTCCCTGCTTGGAGTCCCATGACTTATTTGTATAGCCCACCTTGTTGGGTGCCTGGGCCTCTGAGGCCCATCTTGACATAAAGTCAGCCAACATCTTCCTAGGCTCTAGAGGATCAGTCCTAGGGGAAACCATCCTCGAGTAACACCTTTGGGAAGCTCCCAAATCTCTTCCTAGACTATTACCCCACTGTGACTCTTGCACAATGCCCCCTATTCGTCTCCAATAGAAGGCAGTCCCTTTAAATCAAATATTCCAATGACTGTGGCCAGGATTTTCAGACCTGGGGGCTTTAGAGTAACAGCCGTGTTAGTCTGTATTCGCAAAAAGAAAAGGAGGACTTGTGGCACCTTAGAGACTAACCAATTTATTGGAGCATAAGCTTTCGTGAGCTACAGCTCACTTCATCGGATGCATAATGCCTCCAGCTTTCACCCTGACCACACCACACGATCCATCGTCCAAGCTTGGCTGTGGATGGTGGATCGTGTGGTATGGTCAGGGTGAAAGCTGGAGGCATTATGCATCCAATGAAGTGAGCTGTAGCTCATGAAAGCTTATGCTCAAATAAATTGGTTAGTCTCTAAGGTGCCACAAGTACTCCTTTTCTTTTTGAGACCTGGGGGCCTAATTTTGGGGATGGAAATCCACTGACTTCAACAGGAGCCATGAATGCCCAGCCCAGTGACATGCAAGGCTCCTGCTTTTTTATAATGCCTAAACATGGATTTAATGGTCTAACTATGCACTTAGGTTCCAAACATTTGCCCAGTATTTGGAGTGTCTTGATTTCCCATTCAAGAGCTTTGCAAGCGCAGCCCATTCCGAGTTTCCTTGCCTCTGGGTGATGAGATGCTCAGGGCTGGAATGACTTTGATCATCATGATTTGCTGAGTGTAAGTTTTTCACCCTGGTGAATCAGGGTTGCCATTTCGTGGAGGAGGGAAGAAATATTAAAATGACATCTGCTCCAACCCAAGGAGTCCTCCATGGGTGACTGAAAAAGCTTGACTGCTGAAAAAACTTGACTGGGCGCAGACATGGGATTCTTGACCTTCCGTGGCTAGGCAATAACTGTTTCGCATCCTCTTGAAAGGGTCTGTAATGGGTAGTGTGTTGCTTTTTCCCACCTCTGAGGATTGAGCCATTCTATATGTTTCCTAATTGCTGCTGTTGCTGCCAATTTCTCTCCATTAATCCACTGTAATTTGAAAGTTAGCCTAATGCAAATTCTCTCTGGTATTCTTTATATTTCTGCATTGCTACAACTTGGAAGTTCTCAATCCCCAGTAAATTAAACCTGCTATCCAGGCCATGAGACCGGGTACTTGTACTGTGTTGTGCTTCACATGGGGTAAGCGATGTCATGAGGTGGCTGGAATACTTACTGGGGTTTTGTGGTCACTTTTCTCAGCCCCATCAGATGCTGTTTTGAGGCACCCTCCATCTCTGTTCTCTGTGTGAACGTCAGAGCTGCATGATGCACACTTTTACTTCAGTCCAGAACCGCAGTGTAACGGACAAAAAGAGGGGAATGGATGTCCCATGGAACTGGTAATGGGATGCAATGTCCTGCAGCTGTAGGTCGGCACTACCAGCAGTCTGGGCTGGCTTTGAGGCTGAAAGTTGTGTTTGCAGGGTGCCAATTTGGTAGCCTATGTGAAATACAGAAGTGGCCGGAGTCCTGTGTTCAGTGGAACAGTCTCCGTAACACAGATCCACCCCATCACAACTGACCTATGTAAGCAGGCCAAGCAATGAGTTATTGCAGTGGTTCTCAACCCACAGCCCAATCAGCACTCAGCTGTGGCCCATGTGACATTCTCAGGGCCATATGTATACATATTGCTTGGATGCAGCCCGAATAACACATACAGAGCTGCATCTGTGGCCCACAATGGTAAATAGGTTGAGAACCATTGATTTACTGTATGCTCTCCCTGTAGAGATTCTCCTGCCAGATCCTCCTGTTCTGCTCTGCAACTTGCTGCCATCGCTTGCTTGCTAGCCCTTTGAATCATTCCAAGTGTCCCCTGGTGTCATGGTTCCTTCCCCACTCTGAATGCTAGGGTACAGATGTGGGGATATGCATGAAAACCTGCTAAGCTTACTTTTACCAGCTTAGGTTAAAACTTCCCCAAGGTACAAACTATTTTACCCTTTGCCGTTGGACTTTTGCTGCCACCACCAAACATCTAACTCGGGTATTATTATTATTAGGAAAGAGTTCGTCTGGAAACATCTTTCCCTCCAAAATCCTCCCAAATCTTACCCCCTTTTTTCTGGGGAAGGTTTGATAAAAGTCCTCACTAATTTGCATAGGTGACCACAGATCCAAACCCTTGGATCTTAAGAACTATGAAAAAAAGCAATCAGTTTCTTAAAAGAAGAATTTTAATAGAAGAAAAAGTAAAAAGAATCACCTCTGTAAAATCAGGATGGTAAATACCTTACAGGGTAATTAGATTCAAAATATAGAAAATCCCTCTAGGCAAAACCTTAAGTTACAAAAAGATACAAAGACAGGAATATCCATTCCACTCAGCACAGCTTATTTTCTCAGCTATTTAAAGAAATCATAATCTAACGCATACCTAGCTAGATTACTTACTAAGTTCTAAGACTCCATTCCTGTTCTGTCCCTGGCAAAAGCATCACACAGACAGACCCAGACCCTTTGTTTCTCCCCCCTCCAGCTTTGAAAGCATTTTGTCTCCTCATTGGTCATTGTGGTCAGGTGCCAACGAGGTTATCCTAGCTTCTTAACCCTTTACAGGTGAAAGGGTTTTTCCTCTGGCCAGGAGGGATTTTAAAGGTGTTTACCCTTCCCTTTATATTTATGACACCTGGGATTATGGGAAATCCCTGTTCTTCTGAAAGAAAACAATTTTCCTAATTACCAAATGTATATGGTTGCTTGCCCAGCCCTAGAGCTCTTCACTTGTTAATTCTGGTCGCTCTCTTTCTAGAGATAACCTGTGGAACTACATCAGTGCAGACTGAGATGAAAATATTACACACCCACTAGGAAAGAGCAACTGCAACACATTCCATAGGAAGCCTCTTGCACCTAGACACTGAAGCCATAGTCCAAGCACAGAAAACCTCTTCTCTGTCTCTCTCAATTCTCCTCCTACCACAGTGTTTTCCATTTGGGCGTCACTGTTCCTTCTAATCCACACTAAACTTCTCACCAGAGTGTGCACACAGTTGTGTATTTGGCTCAGTAAAGCCATCATGCACCTAGACACCTAACTCAGTGAGAAAATGCTTATTTGCATGTGCAAAGGAAGATTTTTGATCATAAAAACTGGGGTGCTCACAATATTTGCGAGTACCTCTTTGAAGCCTACTTGGCAAATTTGCTCCAGTAGGTCATCTTGCCTGTCCTGTGCTCCATATTGCATAGACAAGTGCCTGGTGACCTCAATAGCTCTTGTTCTCTCAACTATGCCTGAAAATGTATGTTTGTGCTTCTGCTACAACTCTCTCTAGTGATATTGCAAATTGAATGAAATAGCTAAAGATTATAAAATTAATAATCAGAGGGGTAGCCGTCTTAGTCTGGATCTGTAAAAGCGGCAAAGAGTCCTTTGGCACCTTATAGACTAACAGACGTATTGGAGAATAAGCTTTCGTGGGTGAATACCCACTTTTCAGATGCATGTAGTGGAAATTTCCAGAAGCAGGTATTTCCACTACATGCATCTGAAGAAGTGGGTATTCACCCACGAAAGCTTATGCTCCACTACGTCTGTTAGTCTGTAAGGTACCACAGGACTCTTTGCTGCTTTTACAAAATTAATAATGTATTTGTTTCTGACATCAGGACGGCATTGCTTAATGAAATTTAGTTCAGCTGAACACAATTACTCGATAAAATAATTCTCTTAAATAATCAAATCTGCACTGATAAAGCTCAGGCCAATTGTGCTTACAAACGGACCAGCCAAAAGAAACTACGTAGCTCACCCTCTGAGAGCTCTACATAGCCTGACTTTGACGGTATGTTGACACTTAATTCAATTGAGAGATAAGACAGTATATGACTGAGAACACCAGAGGGAGTTTAGGTGAGGGAGAGGGAGAACAGCAAGAGGGCACAGACAAACCTTTGGATCGGCAGATACGTGACTCCACAGACATACACTGGCTCAGCACCTGTGGACCCAAGTTTTAGTATAGGGGCTTCTCAAAATTATGCTTGGAAAATTGCATGTATCCTTGATTTGAAAAGGCTGAGAGGAAGGCTGAAATCAGCTGTACTCATGATCACGTTGTAAATAGGAGAGAGTGTGGTCTCGAGGAACGGCCACTAAGTCGGATGTCATGAGTTCTAATCATGGCTCTGACATTGGTTTCTGGTGTAGCCTTTTTCTGTGTTTGTCAGTTCTGCATGCAGCGGAGGCAGTTCTATTTGTAAGAGTTGTAAGGTCCATTAATGTTTGAACATGTAAAATGCTATTTAAAGGATAAGTATCATAAAATGGATCCAGTTGTAAGATGGAAAAAATGGGGCAAAACGGGTGGGTGTCTTTCGTTAGCTTGAGGCGTAACTGTTGGTCTGAGGCTTCCATGCCAATGAATTAATTCATGTCTTAATTAATGATTCATATTAATGATCAACTTAAACACATTGCTGTGTGGCAGTGAAGACCATGTTCTAGTCCTCTTGTCAGGTGGATAGACCATCACAAGAGAGGACAGACTCATGCATGTGAAATTTTCACCCCAGAAAACTCTCTCTCCATTCCCTTGGCCTTGCTAGATTTCTGCTGACGAGGCCAATTCGGTACGGAGCCAGGACTTGTGACCTTATGTGATGTCTAGGCTGCTGACGGCTGCAAATCATGTAAGAGGAATATGCCCTCCTCCGTTAACCTGTAATACTCATTTAATTGAAACTAAGCGTATCTTAGGAATACTTTGGTTTCTGGTTGAATTCACAATATTAATTAATAAGCCTGCATTTCAGAATAAAACCTTGTTCTGCTTTATCTTTTGTGGTGAATGATTCCTCTGAGTGCTCCTCCCCCCTTCCCCTACCTTTTTAATCTAACATTCATAGATTTCCAATGGAAATAAAAAAGATATTTTGTCTAATGAAGAACTGATGCCACCAGAATGTAGGAAGCATTATTTTTGTGTGGGTGCGACAAACTCAAACTATGTATCCCTTGGAGGCTAAAATACTTTAACCCTAGAGTGAACGGTCTCCTTTTAAATTTACTTATAAGAAAAATCTAGGAGTTGTAATGAGCAGTCAATCTCCACCAAATAACTGGCAAGCCAATTAGCTTGCTTAAAACTGTTGTATTCATTAGCATGAAAACAAAGCCAAACTTTTTAAAGATAATTGCATCTTTTAAATATCCATATTCTTGATCCACGGTTGTCTCATAAATATGCATGATTATATAATCCTTTTGAAAACATGCTCCCATTAATGAGAAACACAAAAAGTATGCTAAATGTTTCAGATTGTGACACAAAACAAAAGCAAAGAGATTCGACTTAAAAGCTCAGGCTCCCTCTTTAGCTGGTCCCCTGTTGTGCCAGAGTATATGGCATGCCTGGTGCACCATATGGAACAACCCACCCTGAGCTGAGACCCTCTGCAGTACCAAAAGCACGATAGTCCCTATGCTGCAAAGTGATGAACGCTTCCTGCTCCCCGTGGTTTCAGTGGGGATTGAAGATGTTCATAGATTCATAGATACTAAGGTCAGAAGGGACCATTATGATCATCTAGTTTGACCTCCTGCACAATGGAGGCCACAGAATCTCACCCACCCATTCCTGCGATAAACCTCTCACCTATGTCTGAGCTATTGAAGTCCTCAAATCGTGGTTTAAAGACTTCAAGGAGCAGAGAATCCTCCAGCAAGTGACCCGTGCCCCATGCTACAGAGGAAGGTGAAAAACCTCCAGGGCCACTTCCAATCTGCCCTGGAGGAAAATTCCTTCCCGACCCCAAATATGGCAATCAGCTGAACCCTGAGCATATGATCAAGATTCACCAGCCAGATACCCAGGAAAGAATTCTCTGTAGTAACTCAGATCCCACTCCATCTAACATCCCATCACAGGCCATTGGGCCTATTTACCATGAATATTTAAAGATCAATTAATTGCCAAAATCATGTTATCCCATCGTACCATCTCCTCCATAAACTTATCGAGTTTAATCTTAAAGCCAGGTAGGTCTTTTGCCCCCACTGCTTCCCTTGGAAGGCTATTCCAAAACTTCACTCCTCTGATGGTTAGAAACCTTCGTCTAATTTCAAGTGTAAACTTCCCAATGACCAGTTTATATCCATTTGTTCTTGTGTCCACATTGGTACTGAGCTTAAGTAATTGCTCCCCCTCTCCGGTATTTATCCCTCTGATATATTTGATATATGTTCAGTACTTCAAAACACAGGCACCCTCTTGAGGATTTACCACCCAGGGTTAGATCCGGGGCAGTGAAGAAGAGTCTGATTCTTCATTATGAATCACTTTATATAATAACATAGGTAAGGAACTGGTTTTGTTTTAACCAACTGACGTCCCTTTTAAATATCTTCCTGTAGATATATAGCAAGGGATTTTTTCAAAATAGACATTATTGATGTTTGATAATTATTTAAAGTGGAAATGAAGAAGTAAAATACAGTAAGCAGGCCAGAGTATAGAAATTGCTGGAGTTTGGATGTTGCCAGGACCACAGGGTTCTTCATCTTTGCTCTTACATGATGTTGTTTTATGACCACGAGTGCTTGTGGTCTTCGTTTTTATATGTGACCTGAAAAAGTAACACACCATATGTTAGCCCCATGCTGGGACATAGCTGGAATATATACAGATGAGAGCTACATAGGATAGCACCAACTCCATCAGTGCCCACTTCTTTTGTGTGTTTTCCAGAAGCAACTTAACAGTGACCAGGCTCCACTATGCTTTATTTAGGAGATCAGATACCACCACAAAGGAGGATGTGTCTACTTTTCACAGGTTCATAGATTGCAAGGCCAAAAGGGACCACTGTGATCATCTAGTCTGACCTCCTGTGTGGCTGTAGAACTTCCCCAAAATAATTCCTGGAGCAGATCACTTAGAAAAACATCCAGTCTTGATGTAAAAATTGTCACTGATGGCGAGTCCACCATGACCCTGGGTCCATTGTTCCAGTGGTTGATTACTCTCACTCGTAAAAAGGGTATGCCTTATTTCCAGTCTGAAAGGTACAGCTGGTTCTGCCCACTTTTGAGCCAGGGCTCTTTCGGGTTTGAGTTGAACAGAACCCCTACATTACACAAACCTTCTTGGGCTGAGATTCCAAGTTTTAGCCCAGAGTAAATCTTTTCCCCCTGCATTAGAAACCCTTAAAAATAGTGAGTTATAGCAGAAATATAAAAAACATTTTCGCCATAGTGGCACTGTCAGGATGTGTGATGATATTTAGGACCAAAGTATGTTCATCGACCACTTCATTGATCTGTATTGAACTCATTGTATCAGATAGTGTTGCCTTATTCTTTTCCTTCTGAGGAGAGGAGTGTTAGGAAATTGGAGAAAGAAAAGGAGGACTTGTGGCACCTTAGAGACAAACAAATTTATTTGAGCATAAGCTTTCGTGAGCTACAGCTCACTTCATCGGATGCATTCAGTGGAAAATACAGTGGGGAGATTTATATAGAGAGAGAACATGAAACAATGGGTGTTACCATACACACTGTAACGACAGTGTTCACTTAAGGTGAGCTATTACCAGCAGGAGAGCGGGAGGGAAAAAACCTTTGTAGTGATAATCAAGGTGGGCCATTTCCAGCAGTTGACAAGAACATCTGAGGAACAGTGGGGGGGGGGAGGAGGGGGAAATAAACATGGGGAAATAGTTTTACTTTGTGTAATGACACATCCACTCCCAGTCTTTATTCAAGCCTAAGTTAATTGTATCCAGTTTGCAAATTAATTCCAATTCAGCAGTCTCTTGTTGGAGTCTGTTTTTGAAGTTTTTTTCTTGAAGAATTGCCACTTTTAGGTCTGTAATCGAGTGACCAAAGAGTTTGAAGTGTTCTCCAACTGGTTTTTGAATGTTATAATTCTTGACGTCTGATTTGTGTCCATTTATTCTTTTACGTAGAGACTGTCCAGTTTGACCAATGTACATGGCAGAGGGGCATTGCTGGCACATGGTGGCATATATCACATTGGTGGATGTGCAGGTGAACGAGCCTCTGATAGTGTGGCTGATGTGATTAGGCCCTATGATGGTGTCCCCTGAATAGATATGTGGACACAGTTGGCAACGGGCTTTGTTGCACGGATAGGTTCCTGGGTTAGTGGTTCTGTTGTGTGGTGTGTGGTTGCTGGTGAGTATTTGCTTCAGGTTGGGGGGCTGTCTGTAAGCAAGGATTGGCCTGTCTCCCAAGATCTGTGAGAGTGATGGGTCGTCCTTCAGGATAGGTTGTAGATCCTTGAGGATGCGTTGGAGAGGTTTTAGTTGGGGGCTGAAGGTGATGGCTAGTGGCGTTCTGTTATTTTCTTTGTTGGGCCTGTCCTGTAGTAGGTGACTTCTGGGTACTCTTCTGGCTTTGTCAATCTGTTTCTTCACTTTAGCAGGTGGGTATTGTAGTTTTAAGAATGCTTGATAGAGATCTTGTAGGTGTTTGTCTCTGTCTGAAGGGTTGGAGCAAATGCGGTTGTATGGCAGAGCTTGGCTGTAGACGATGGATCGTGTGGTGTGGTCAGGGTGAAAGCTGGAGGCATGTAGGTAGGAATAGCGGTCAGTAGGTTTCCAGTATAGGGTGGTGTTTATGTGACCATCGCTTATTAGCACCGTAGTGTTCAGGAAGTGGATCTCTCATGTGGACTGGTCCAGGCTGAGGTTGATGGTGGGATGGAAATTGTTGAAATCATGGTGGAATTCCTCAAGGGCTTCTTTTCCATGGGTCCAGATGATGAAGATGTCATCAATGTAGGGCAAGTAGAGTAGGGGCATTAGGGGACGAGAGCTGAGGAAGCATTGTTCTAAGTCAGCCATAAAAATGTTGGCATACTGTGGGGCCATGCGGGTACCCATAGCAGTGCCGCTGATTTGCAGGTATACATTGTCCCCAAATGTGAAATAGTTATGGGTGAGGACAAAGTCACAAAATTGAGCCACCAGGTTTGCCGTGATATTATCGGGGATACTGTTCCTGACGGCTTGTAGTCCATCTTTGTGTGGAATGTTGGTGTGGAGGGCTTCTACATCCATAGTGGCCAGGATGGTGTTTTCAGGAAGATCACCGATGGATTGTAGTTTCCTCAGGAAGTCAGTGGTGTCTCGAAGATAGCTGGGAGTGCTGGTAGCATAGGGCCTGAGGAGCGAGTCCACATAGCCAGACAATCCTGCTGTCAAGGTGCCAATGCCTGAGATGATGGGGCGTCCAGGATTTCCAGGTTTATGGATCTTGGGTAGCAGATAGAATACCCCAAGTCGGGGTTCCAGGGGTGTGTCTGTGTGGATTTGTTCTCGTGCTTTTTCAGGGAGTTTCTTGAGCAAATGGTGTAGTTTCTTTTGGTAACGCTCCGTGGGATCAGAGGGTAATGGTAATCAGAGGAAATTGGAGGTGGCTAAAGCAGTTTCACCTCACAAAAGGCTGTAACCCTTTTGAACTGTTCAGGACTCTTTCCCTCCGCTGTCAAAATGCCAATGTGCAATGTTTGGTGGAGTGCCCACTTGAGAATATTTTCACATTAAAAACACAATTAGCCAGAGCAGGCGCCTTTCTAAATAATGCATGTGCAAATGCACCGCCAGGTGCTCTGGACCTGAAACGACAATTCCTTGTGTTGCAACCGATTCTACCAGTTCATTTTAACAGGGCGGGGCAGGTGAGCTGAAGCCTTCTTCCCCCTCAGCAGAACAGAGAACGTGAATAAGGGTATGTCTACACAGCTGGGCCTGCTCTTCCCAGGCACGAGCTAGCGCCCCTTCAGCTAGTGCTCTAAAAATAGCAGTGTGGACACAGTAGCGTGGGCTAGCTGCCCGAGTCCATACCCAGGGATTGGGTGGGCTTGTACCACCCATGTAACTGCGGCTACCCTGCTATTTAAGTTCACCTGGATAGTGCGAGGACGCATATACGAGTAGGGGAATCACACCCCTCGCTTGGAGTGTGGATGTGGCTTAAGGGTACGTGGATGCAGCCTGCTGCAGCGAGCCTCCGAGCACAGGCGGTCAGACTCGGGCTGGCCGAGCTCACACTACAGGCATTGCACCTTGGGAGCTCTGAGGAGGGAGGTGGGCTTTAGAGCTCTGTGAGGCAGACGCCTATGGAGGTCTAAGCCCCTGGCCCCCAAGCTGCAACTGAAAAGTGCCGTCTACACAGCTATTTTGAGTGCTGGTAGTGCAAGCCCGAGTCTGTCGCTGCCAGGAGCTGCGTCGACGAACTTTCAGTCTCTAAACTCACCCTGGGGTTCAGCTTTATTTATAACTCAAACAGTAACACAGCCCAACTTGCTGTCCCCACAGCTTCCCTCCATGCTTGCTCCCACTTGCCTGGCTTTCAGGTTGGAGTTAATGAGCTTCTACTTCCCATCATGCAATCGGTCAGCATCTTCCCTGCGGTAGGCCAGCTGCTCCAGGGATAGGGTAGAATCGCCCTGGAGCAGCTCAGTGGCAACACCACTTGGGTTGGGGTATATTACTGAGGCACTTCGGGATTTAAGCCCTACTCTGCTAGGGGATTCTTCTGGCTTACCTGGCAAATAGCTCTCTGTTAGCTCTGCCAAAAGAGCCTCAGAGGTAGAGGAGACATCAGGCCGCCGCCGCCTTCCCAGACATGCAGTGCCCAGAGGGATAAAGAGAATTCAGGGCTGGAATGGCTGCCCAGCCCCACGCCACAGGAGGGATGTGGGGAGGGACAGAGCATGCAGCCTGTATTCAGGTAAAGCTTGCTTAATTTTGATGCTGAATGCGACGGAGCCTAAATTCAATGTCATCTGCATGTTTAAATGCCAGGACCTGTGCAGATCCCTACTGGCTGGGAGGATCATGGAGGCAAGTCTCTCAAGATTCAGTCTGGAGAAGCCCTGCGAGGCCTGGCACTTTTATGTGAGTGATCTGAACCTCCTGGATCTGAGCACGAGATTCCTGCTGATTCCTCTTTCTGTTCAGACTGTTCTTGGGTGGTCTCTGGCCTTTTGAGCAGTGTTTGATCACTTCTGCTTTTAGTTTTGCCTGGAAGAGGAAATGCTGAAGGGGCCACAGTATCATCATGGGTTTGGGCCAAAGTCTTGGATCAGTTCTTATTTTATCCAACCCATTTTGGCCAACCTTAGCATTACTAGCTTTCTGTTTCCGTAAGTCAATGCCAGTCTTTTCTGTGTAAGACATGAGACTTGACGCAGCACCTTACAAACTGCCGTTAGCCTGGAACATACAGCTAGTGACTGCTGTTAAGAAAAAAAATCACCATTTGACAACAGAGACTGCAGAGTTAGTTATTCCCTGTAGTAATGGTGCAAGAAACTGCAGGTATACATCATCTGAGGTGTGGTAAATGCTGGCAACTAGTGATTAAAAAAATACAACTACTGTAGGAAAGCACAATAATGTAAATGTACTTAAGCCAGCCAAGTTAAGGAACAGTTACTATGGAATCCTCTGGAATCTGATTAATTGGCTCAGGGACAGCACTGCATGGAACAATAAGTATGCTTTGCTTTTGGATAAATATGATTTCTAACCTTCTGCCTGGTTCTGTCAAACCACGTCCTGGTTTTCTAATTCATCGCTTACCATACAGTAAATTACCCAAAGTAGATTTTGAATCACCTTAATGTTGCAATAATGCCAAAAAAAGTTCAAAAGTCTCCCCATGTTACTCTGACAGACAGAGGAATCAAACATTGCATTGACTTGAGGAGAAGGTGTATCAAGGCAAGAAAAATCGGTGTCTGTGTGGAGGGCTGGGTGGTGCATTTTTTCACTGAAACATCTTGGCTTATTGTTGTGTGAGAGAAACATTGTTCTTAGGAGATTTTCATTTAATCTTCCATCAGCGGGTCTCAACGTACCACTCAGATGCTAAAACAAAAGCACTGAAATAGGGAATAAGGATGGAAATGGAAATTTAACCTTTCTCCCTCCCCCGTTGCTCTCAAGGTGTTAAGTGCTACTTATACTGTATACTTTACTGAAATGTAACACTTACAGACTAAACTAATAGAAGTTGCTGGCATGTGCAATTTAAAGCTTATGCTATAAAAATGTAACTTAGTTGTCCCCCGTGGTTTTATTTATGACTCCGGGAGAATTAGCCTGTCAAATGAAGAGTTTTGTTGGAAGAAACAGAGAGCCGTATTTAGTGCATTACTTGCGAAACAGAGAAATCAATCTTGCATTTCAGTCACTGAAGGGAAATAAAAAATCCACTCGCTGACCCCTGCCTGATTATTAATTGAAGATTTTTTTCAACAACCCCCCTTTGGTTTCAGAGGTATGTTTTATATTCATCTTTTCATCACTGCGGCCCGGGTGCGAAAGAACAAGCAGGCTGCTTCCCGTGGGGAGCAGTAAGTTTGGTGGCTAACTATAATAGCAGAGCACCTGCTCCCAACAGCTGTCATTAAGGCCTCAGCTAATGGTACCAAACGGAGGCCTAAATGACATGACACTAAGTCTCTGCTGGCAGTCAATCCTGTCAGTAACAGGGGGCCCAGTTGGACATACAGGAATACAAGCAGCTAATGAGTAACCAGGCTGTGATATTCTGAGACCTAATGGAGGGATTAGCAGAGATTTGGGGTCAGGAAAGGCCTGAGTCAGGTCTAGCTTTGCAGTTGTTATCACCATCTTGGAAGGCGATCAAAGGAGGGATGTGGGCTGTGAAGTGCCTATCATCTGGGAATCACTGTCAACAGTGAGCTGGGTGTTAGTGATGACTCTGCTTAGGTCAGGGAACAGGCCTGTTCTGTGACAAACACATTCTCCCCCCGGCTCCCTCTTAACAGAATAATAATAATAACAATAGTCCTCCCATGGCTGATAGACTGTGAGCGGGCGAAAGCCAGTAAAGGGGGCACAGGGGATTCCACCTGCTCTGTTCAAATCAAGGCCTTTGTACACATGGCACCACACAGCCAAGTCCTCCACGCCAGCTGAGGTCCTGATCCTGGGAAGTACTCAGCGCCCTTGAAATCAATAGGCGCTCAGTGCATTACAGGTCCAAATTCCTTACTGGTAGTGAGTGAAATTCGCTTCTGTGCAGAATGTCAGGTCAGCTCCTGAAGTCCCAATTAAGCCCAGACATGTGTTTATCTTTAGTGGCTAGATCTTGTCTTGGCCCTTGGAACGGGGGTGAATTTCAGCTGATGTGAGAACATCTCACAAGCATGACTTTCATGTCTGCTATCTTGAATTTTCTTCAGACACAACAGTCTAATCTCCTCTGACACAGGCTGTGTGCTGCACCTTTAATGAGCCTTTCACAGGAAAAGTACACGTGGCTGGATATATGCCTGCTGCTGTAATGTTAAAATAATAAAATTCACGTTGCTGGTAATCTTTCCAGTATTTATTCCATGTGTTTCCAAGGATTGTCCTCTTTTGCATGAATGCTTTTTTTCCATTATGCCCTGCCATTATTTTTCGGCTTGTGAAGAGAGACTGTATTAGAAAAATAGAGCTAGGACAGAGGGTGAACGCTTCTGCTCCTATATAAAGTGCCATGTAATTTAATTTTATATGTAGACAGGATGTTGGCTTAATATCTTATCTGCAAGACAACACTTCCAAGAGTGCAGTAACTCTGAACGCCCTGCTGACAGAACATGAACAGACTGGTCTCCTGATATAGGGCTTGGGTTTCTACCGATTCATCACTCAGGTAATAGCCCTGTAGACAATAAAGATTTAGGACCAGTTCACCCACAAATGGCACTTGGCTCTGTGCTAAAGATCACTCACTCCCAGGGAGCACACCTAAGATTTGTATATGTATTGGAGACTGGCAAATGCTGCAAAGCATTTCCCCTGAATATTTGTTAGAACTTTTTTTGGGGGGGCAGGTATTTGCTTCCCATAAATGTTCTAGTGACCATGTTGACTGATAAGAACGTTCAGCACAAGAGTACCCTTTAAATTTACCCCTGAGTTAAAAGCCAGCAAATGAAGCCCCCAGCTGAGTCCTCTGTGCACAGGGGAGAATTTCACCAAGAAAGAGACATGCGCGTTCACAATCACACGTATTGGCACAGGAAAGGGCTGCACATATCCAGTTGGGATGGAAACCATTCATCTAGCCAGTCAACACAGTCTGAATTTCCAATGTGGAATGAACTGCTTGCACACAATCTAAAGACCAAGCATTATTTGAAGAAATTCTTTGGTGGATAATGCCGAATAAGGAATAAAATCATGATCTATTTGCAAAGAGAAAAAATGAAATTCATGGAGTTAATTATTTGGTATGAATGATTTACCCATCTCTGTTGAACGTGGAAGTCTTTCAGGTCCCCAATCACCCATACTGAACTTGTATGGGACATGTTTAGGACTTTCTTCACATGCATTATTGACCAGTCCAGTCAGGCTTTCAAGATCACAAAGCACCTGAGCAACAAACAGAAAATCCCCAGAGACTCTAATTCTAATCTCATATCATAAAATTCAGCTGGAGAGCCACCTTGGTCTGGTGAAATAAAAAGGAAGCATGTCAGTAACATTGTAACTCCTGAGTTCTAATCCCATCTCTGCTGCCGACTCCCTGTATGGAGAAAATAGCTCCATTCTCTAGCTGTTTCCTCACCTGTAAAATAAGGATAAAAAGATTTATTTACCTACTCACAGGAGTGTTGGGAGAACTAATTAATTAATGTTTGCGCAGGACTTTGAAAACATAGAGCACATGTGTTGTTAAATTATTTCTATATTATGGTAGCCGTGCTACAAATTTAAGGTGGTGCTTTAGCGTAGCATCATGCTAAAATAGAAGAATGTGCCTGCTATTTATTTTCACATATGACGCCTATGGTAAGTTGTAATATGACACAACAGGATGCTTGCAAGGTACCTGTTGGAAGGGAGTTGAAAAGCAACAATTTGAGGGTATGGATGAGAGTGAATTAGTTTTCTGCCATTTTGCATTCTCGTTCCAATCTTTCTCAGGGTAAATAGATTCCTGCAGTTCCTGCCTTTTTCTGTTCATTCCAATCTTTGGTAGGAAAATGAAGCTTCAGAATTGACTGCCTCATCTATTCAGTGAATTGTAGTAGTGTGTGGAGATAATTTAGGGATATTCTGTATTATGGCTGGCTGGTGATTTTGTTTAGGTACGGGCAGTTTATATGGGTGTCTGCATAGCAGGGTTACTTTCATATCTTGGATAGATTAATTGTGTTCTTCAGTGTTCTCTCCAGAAGAACTGGATTTGTAAGAGTCAAAGAGCTGAATTCTGATCTCAGCAACACCAGGGAAACGCTGTTGAAATCAGAGGATCACCATGCGGTGTATTGATAAACACAGCTAGCAATGATATAGCTCTCTACTCCCAGAGGGAACAGCCAGCCAATCACAGTACAAACTCAAATATACAGGAAAAATAATCATCCAAATTATGTTAGCAAAATGCATGCATAATTTCCTGGTTAATTTGCGGACACAATCACCAAAATTGCACATGTAAATAAAGTAACTGTGGAAAAAATTACCACAATTCACCATTTGCACCTAATTACCTGGTTTAAGCGTGTAAATTGGTTGCACAGTTGTACATGCATCTTTATAGTGAACTTTCTGTAAACCCAGGCCACAGCAGGCTAGTAATTTCCACGTTTATAGTAAGCTTCTACCAAGGCACCAGAGAGCATGTTACTTTGTCACTGTTATGTAGTGCTCACAGTAGTGTGGTAGCACCCAGCAACTGCAGCCCGCTCAGGGGCTCCTTGCCCTAGTTATTGTACAGACACAGAGTAAATGACCGTTCCTGCTGCAAAGAGCTCATCATGTCAGGGAGTTCAGCTTCACAATGCCTCTGGGGGGTTGCCAAGTATTGCTGTCTGCATGGTACCTATGTGGAAAGCGAGGCTCAGAAGAGCCACCAGATTTGACTTTCTGTGACAGCACCAGGAATAGAACCCACATCCCCTGACTCAGCACGAGGAGACGGTCACCACGAAATAGTCTGCACAGGAGGAGCTAATAATACAAAAGCAACCCTATTCCTAGAACTGGAAGGTCAGTGGGAGTTTTGCCTGGGAAAGGCTTGAGTAAAAGCAGGTTGAGGACTTTCAGGGCTTGTCTGTAGCATTGAAAATACTCTGAACTTTCTAAAGGCTTTAGTGTTACATTTGTTTTTTTTTTTCAAAAGAAAGTATTTTAATCATCTTAACGTCATTTATTTTTGTTGCCATGCCATCACGAAAGAAATGGCCGGAGTGATGCTTAACATGACTTAGGAAAGGAGTCCTAGATTAAGACTTTATGTCAAACCCCCAGTCAAAAACCATTATGCCACTTTCCAGCCCAGAGTACATTTTTTCTGCCTTCCTTAGTTATACCCTTAAGCCTTGAAAATTGGATTTACAGCAGAAAGGCTATCACAACCCTAGCTCCAGCACTGCTACCAGGCACTGTTGCAATGCATTTCTAATGCATCTCATTTCTTAAAAAAAATAAAAGATAAATAACCAGTGCATTTCATTTCCTCATTACTCCAAACAATACTGGATGCTAATGCTGATACTTGATAACTTCTCCTAATGCTATTCACTTCACCAGAAGATGTGACATGCTTCTGTGTGAAACACCCAACAGACCTAGACTAAAGTACTTTCCATACTGGAATTCTCTATAGATTTCCTTTAATCCTACTGGGTGAGTTGGGTGTTGTTGGTTTGTGGTTCTTTGGAAATGTCTATAAAGTAAAAACTTTATTTCCTCAGGAAAAACTTCCATTGACTTACTGGGAGTTTTGATTGTGTAAATAAATACCTTCCTCTTCCCCCAGCCCCACCCCATCAGCATAGTACTTGAGCGCCTCACAATCACGAATGGATTTTATCCTCCTGTGAGCCAAGGCAGTGCTATCCCCATTTCACAGATGGGGAACTGAAGCACAGTGTACATTAAATGAGTTGCCCAAGGTCCCACAGGAAGTTTGGGTTTGAGCAGGGAATTGAGCCCATGTTTTCTGAGTCTCAGGCCGTCTCCATTAGGCCCAGGGCTCTGGTTAGGGAGATTCTGAGACAGAGACAGGCTTGGGAGAATTCTGTGACTCTTCCTGGGAAGGGTTCAGTCCTCTTTACTTCTGTATGTTGCTGTTTATTTTTACAGGAAGAAAAACTCTTATTCGGCCAAGCGCTCCATTGTGCACGCCAGATAGTCAGTCATATAAATAACCCATGCAGTAGGTGTTTGGAATTTCTAGACACATAACATGTCTACAGTTTTAATTCACAAGTCCTTCTCCCCGCCTTCCCTTTTTTCCCCCTGTCTCCATGATCATTCATACTGTCACTGCGGTGATCCCAGATTCCATATGGGTGCAGCGCATGAGAGCGCTGCCCTGCGTGTGTGTGTTTGTCTGTTGGCTGTGTGACAGCATGTCTCCAGGCATGCAGACAAGCACGGGTTTTCTTTCACCTCACTGATCCCAGGCAGAACATACATAATATCAAAGAGACAGCCCCAAACTGAGTGTGATCTTTTTAGGTTTTTACCCAGTCTTTCATTTCATGTCACCCTTCTTCCCCGTATAACTGTATTCCCCTGTCTACTATGTTGCCCTGCCTTTGAAGGCCCCTCTACGACACTGAAATCTGACCAGCTCCAAGAGGGTGTAACAACATAATACAAGTTGTCCTTCCCAAGTCCTGAGTGTGAGTGTCCCTTTCACATGCCCTTCAGTCTATGCTGGTTTCTCAGAAGGTTTAGATATACTGCAGGGCAACACATTGAGGTATCCGCTAAGCTAGGTGTTTGCCTTTCTTTTGTTTCAGGCCTGCTTTACTCCTTGGCTGCTGGTGAGGTGTAGCAAGCACCGGAGCTGAGCATCTGCAAGTGGCGTGGCAGTGTTAGCTGAGGTCAGGGCAGCTGAGCAATGACACCAAAGGGTCAGGTTAGGACAATGGAAATACAGGACTTGTGATCGTGGATCAGGCAATTGGCCCATCAAGTCAGCATTCAGTCCCTGGCAGTGGCCAATGTCTGATGCTTCAGCAGAAGAAGAATGTTCACGTGATAGCGAGTGATGCCGTGGTGAATTTAGGTGTGGGCAAGAATTCTTCCTGACCTGTATGGTGTTCAGCTGGCACCCTGAATCATGATGTTGGGTTTCTCTTGTGCATATGTGGAAAACTGATCTGACTTGGGTTTGCTGACTCTTAGCGGCATGCTGCTATTTAGGTAAACCTAGGAGGAAGTAATATGGAGGCAGTGGGGAATTCTCATTTTGCAGCTGAGCTGTATTAAAATTTATTCCTTAATGGCTTGCTTGGGTAAAAGTCACATTCTAGGGGGCCACCACTTTCGATAGGCCCTTGAGGAGAGAGGCCACGGTGCTGTTTAGTGGTTGCGCTGAAGGCATAAGAAGAAGATTGCACAAGAGTGTAGACATTTTTTTCTAAGTACGTAAGGAAACAATAGATCTATGAATGAGACAGCAGAGGCTTTTAGAGCTAATAAGGAAAATTTATTGACCAGATGCAGGAGGTAAATCATTGTGGAAAACAGGCACCTGAACTATTTGTCTTGCTACTTAAAAATAGAAGAGGGAACAAATGCCAGAAACAGGTTTTCCAGAGAGGTGAAGGATGCAGAAAAGGAAATGTGGCTTATGGACTAACAGGTGACAAAGGGTTCACCTGAATGTTAAGCAAACTCTGAGCCCAGGTGCGAGGCACTCAAGTTCTAAAGGAACTTGCATCGTATTCCAGCAGTGGAACCTTGAAAGATTTGTCCATTCAGTCAGTGCCATGTGCAGATGAGAAAAAAAGAGTCTGGAGACCAGAAAAGGGAGTCTCTAAAATATTTGGATGCATATTTGAATTTGTCCAGGCCTTCTTAGGTTTTCCCTCGCTACCTCTTCATCATCTCAATCCAAGCCAATTTAACCAGTTCCTTTGCCATCACTCCTTCTCTGGGACACCTAAAAGCCTAGAGCTCTCCAGCTGCTTCTTCCTCTGTCTTTTGGTTAAGTTCCATCCCAGTGGTCTGAGATCTGCTATTCTCTCTGCTGGCTGGTTTAATCAATTCTCCTGTGCTCCAAGGATTCCTCCTGTCAAAGACGCTCTGGGATGGTACTAGAGAATCACAGGACTCAGACAGCAGCCAGCCCAGCAGAAATTGCCAGACCTCAAGAAACATCACAGGAAATTTCAGGCCAGATAGAAGGTGTGTTGGGGATGAGGGATAGAGCGCGCGCTTGTGTGTGTGTGTGTTGTGGGGACCTGCTGGCTGTGTATTTCCAAACTCGCCTGAAGTGGAAATTCAGGCTTTGTCCAAGCTTTGGGCTGAAATTTATTTTCTCCAAACCATTTTGCCTGTCCTTAAAATGAACCTGAGCCTCCCACACATAACCTGGTGAGCTCATCTCTACAGATAATAAAATAACTCCAGTCCAACTCTCCCTCTTGGGGCTGACACATCCCTTCCACTCACTGCTGTGTTCCTGCTGGCTCTCCAGAGGTTGGAATTCCCCACAGTGCAGAGAGCCCGCTCACGGCCCTCAAAATAGGGCTTAAATGAGATGTAAGCGGTCCACAGGCCGTGCACTGGGGGTGGGGTGAGGGATTACACCCAGTGGGGATAAGAGAGAGAGTAATCCTGTGCCCTTACAAATAAGGAAAGGCTATTGCATGGGAATCAAGTTAATACCTGCATTAAGTTCAATAGGAACAAATGTATGTAGAATTATGTAAACATATATGCAAATCATATGCGGCCCCTGGACTTTGGGCAAATTGCCGCTGCAGAGGTTGTCCATCACTGCAGCAGAGCTAATGACAAGTCTCAAGATATCATTCAAAGCTAGAGAAGAGTAACCCTCATCTGTTTTACGAGCAAAGAAATACTGTAATTAATTCCTGCTCTTGGAAAGGCTTGAGACCCAGGTGGTTTGGTGAGTTGATATGGGATGTCAGGGCTATCATTCTAATAATGTGTTTCTACTGGTCTCTGTACAGTTCCCCCTCCCCGACCCCACATTTTGCCCAGCTCCGCCCCTAGTTCTGCAAGTTGCTAATCCATTTTGTAGCATTGGGCCTAAACCTTCAGTTACATCAGCACTGCCATTTATTCTTTTTACTTCACCCATGAAGTAGATCACCCAGAGAGACCAACCTTGAAAGATTTAGAGCACATGTGCTGAAAGCCCATCATCTAGGTTTTGTGAACGGTATTCTGTCAAGAGATATGTTCACGCTACCTACAGCATGTTTGGTTGTCAGTTCAGTGGCTAGCCAGGATGGTTCAGTGAATTGTTTAAAGTATGCATAAGTAATTTATTAATCTGCAGTTACCATAAAGAATCATCTTTTTCTAAGCTCCTTGTGTTAATGGAGATACAATATCGGGTTTACTTTCCAGGGGCATTTTGCTTTATAGCTGGTTTCATAAGCTGATATCTCTGAAACAATCTAACACTTTATTGAGTGTTATATAAGTAGGACCTGGCATTAAGGAAATAGTGTTAATCTTTCTTTAGAGATGGCAGTTTTAATGGCTTTTTTGATTACATTGTATATTTTGTTTTCCTGTTTGACCAGCAAGAACATACACTTCACAACAATACATACAGAATTTCAATGATGGAATGGAAAATGGGCTAGAGACAAACCATATAGCTGTTAAAACTCCTGTTACACTGAGGAAGTTATATTGCATGGCATTTTCATATGACAAAGAAGGGTCACGTAGAGTTAAATAGTAACAAGTTTCAATTGTACTGTGTATTTGTCACATTGGACCGGGCACAACTGCCACTGAAGTCAGTGGAAAGTTTCCTATTGATTTCAAGGGCCCTGGCTCAGGTTCCCTGATGGTCTAGTGGTTAGGGTTTGGTGCTCTCTCTGCTGGAGAAGGGGTCTGATTCCCGGGTCAGGGAAAGATGTTTCATGGTGAATTCTCCATTACTGGCAATTAATAAATCACAATTGGAGGTTTTTCTAAAAGATCTGCTCGAGGACTTATTTTGGGGATGTTCTCTGGCCTGTGATATACAGGAGATCAGATTATATGATCACAATGATCCCATCCGACCTTGGAATCTATGAAAGCCCATTCTGAGGCCAAAAGAAACCAAAAATCTGACTGTGACTACTGGTGGCTGAATAGATGCATTAGACTAGAATGTCTACATAGATCTATACAGAAGGGCCTAGAGAATGTAAAGCACAGAGTTGGCAGGTGGGAGCAGTGCTGGTGCTCCCAGAGGGGGCATTTCTCAGGGTTATGGGACCCTGGCCCTGCCTCATGCTGTATGCTGGCAGGGCTGTGCACCTTTTCCAAAATGTAGTGATAGTTGCTCCCTTGCAAGCTCCTGTAACCCAGCCCTGAGGCCTGGCTGCGGCCTTTTCCCTTTTCTCCGCAGGGCTATACATCCTGGGTTCACCTATAAGGTTGCCTGGTGTCTTCACCCAAGGAAACCCCTCCCTAATGCCGTGCCCCTTGGGAAAGTATTCCACACCCAATCTCATGGAGGAATGTCTGTCAGGGCACAATAAAATATAATAACTATCCCAATTCCCAGCTATCTTCGAGACACCGCTGACTTCCTGAGGAAACTACAGTCCATCAGTGATCTTCCTGAAAACACCATCCTGGCCACTAAGGATGTAGAAGCCCTCTACACCAACATTGCACACAAAGATAGACTACAAGCCGTCAGGAAGAGTATCCCCAATAATCTCACGGCAAACCTGGTGGCTGAACTTTGTGACTTTGTCCTCACCCATAATCCACCCCTGCTGTTCCTCAGATGTTCTTGTCAACTGCTGGAAATGGCCCACCTTGATTATCACTACAAAAGGTTCCCCCCCCCTCCTCCCGCTCTCCTGCTGGTAATAGCTCACCTTACCTGATCACTCTGGTTACAGTGTGTATGGTAACACCCATTTTTTCATGTTCTCTGTGTATATAAATCTCCCCACTGTATTTTCCACTGAACGCATCCGATGAAGTGAGCTGTAGCTCACGAAAGCTTATGCTCAAATAAATTTGTTAGTCTCTAAGGTGCCACAAGTCCTCCGTTTCTTTTTTTGAAAATGTAACCAGGGCATTATTAGGTCTGGGGTACTCAGGATAGGGGACAATGGAAAATAGCATCAGGATAATAAAAGACAAAACAACAATACATAAACTCTGTGCATCCCAAATATACAACCCATACCCACCACCCTGGGCTCCCTCCCAGTGCCTGCCTAGGCACAAAGTGAGTTTAGGCTCAGTCTTTCATGAGTGATCCAGCGCTGAAGTCAGTGATCATCTCAGAACACAATATCAAAACAAACAAACAGGGATGTTGTGACAAAGCATCCACCCCGGGGATATCGGATCGTCCTTGTGGCTCTCTGGCCTGGATTCCATGTACAGTTAGGCTGGCTCCTGGTAGCCAGACTGCGGCTTTCCTCAGCCTCTTGGGTTTCTGGTCTGTGCTGAGTGACACTGTCCAATGTCCCAGAAATCCCCCAAACTCTCCAACTCTTCCCTTGGGTCCTCCCTGGCTGTAACACCTCTCTCTCTGCTCCACGCCTCCAAACACAGCCAAAACCGAGAGTAAACCCAAACCTTTGTCGCGGAGCTCTGGCTCAGGGCCGGTTCTGGTGGCGGTGGTAGCCTGTTCTCTCTCTGCCCTGGACCCTAGGCAGCCTGGGAAATGGAGCCCTGAGCCTCTGTAGCCGTTGCTGCTGCAATCCCGGGTGAGCCCTCGAGATGCTCAGAGTACTATTTCAGAAGCACCCCTTTCCACCCCACAAAGGGGTTACGCTTCCCTTCAGTGCCGTGGGAGGTAGAGCCTCTCCGAGGCATGATGCCTTCAGAGCTCTCAGGCAGTGAGACTCCTCCGCCTAACGGAGCCCCTCTGCTAAGTAAAACTCCTGCGCTGACGGGGGATAGGCTAGATGGGCTGACGTGCTTAATTGTTAGATGGATAAGCATGCAAATGTGTGTTGACATATATATGTGTGTGCAAGTGATCAGTATCACCAGCAGAGTCATTGTGTGCACCACTTAGCCATGCAAACATACATCTGTTTTTAAGAAATCACGCAGTATAGGCCTCTCCCACCACTAAATTCTAAGATCCTTTTTGGTTGCAGAGGCCTCTTATGGGGCCTTTATATCAAAAGACTCGGCACTGTCTTGTCTGAATTGATAGTGCCACAACTTTACAACTAGAAAGCCTAGCCCCCCCTGTTTGCTAGGACCTAGGGGAGGGAGTTGGGGGGAAGGGATAGCTCAGCGGTTTGAGCATTGGTCTGCTAAACCCAGGGTTGTGAGTTCAATCCTTGA
The DNA here is from genome assembly GCF_015237465.2 of Chelonia mydas. NCBI lineage: Eukaryota > Metazoa > Chordata > Testudines > Cheloniidae > Chelonia > Chelonia mydas. The sequence goes on from NC_051250.2 coordinate 80,646,028, forward strand.
GGGGGCCATTTAGGGATGTGGGGCAAAAATTGGGGCTTGGTCCTGCTTTAAGCAGGGGGTTGGACTAGATGACCTCCTGACGTCCCTTCCAACCCTGATATTCTATGATTCTATGACCTCACTATGTTAGCAATGGGAAGCACGCTGGCTGCAGTATTTTTTTGGTTTGTGTGTGTGCTGTGGGAGGGGAGAGCGAATGGAACAGGGAATGGATGGGAAGTGGCAGCGTGGAAAACAGCCAGAACCTGAAGGTGTTGTGTCCTCTCAGCGTTATTGACCATGTTGTCTCTGCACAGCTTTGTGCGTTGGAAATGTACACTCCTCAGGTGTAATCATTAACCAGGCCTTCATCTGAGTCCATCACTGCACTGTACCTCTGTAATGACTCATCAGATATGTGTTTGTAATGTGTACATTGTAGTTTTTATTAGATGGTACTTCTCAAGCATCAAATGCATCTTTGGTTTCTATGTATTGAGGGTCAATACACAGACATAAAACAATCCCTTTTCTTCTCTTGTAATGATTAACCCATCTTTCAACAGTGTCTGTTTAATATCTATCACTATAAACAGTTATTTGCAAGCATAGCCAGATGGGCAGATAATTAAAAACATGATTTAGACTTTGATTTAGATTTTGGTGGCCTGACTTTCACAGAAATGCCCATGCAATCACGCACCTAATTTGTATGTGTAACTACCTTGATTGCATGCGTAGTTATAGTAATTGTTGCTGCAGATGGCATTTAGATGTATAAATGGTCATTTGTGCATGCACAGTTGATCAACATATACCATCAGAGTAATTGTGGATGCAAATTAAGTGTATAGTTGCATATACATTGATCTTCCCAGAATTACATGTGTACGTTTTTAAATATTGGGCTTATAATGACTAGAACAGGCCCAGCCTATATGTAATGGGTGTGACGTTTCAAGTCAGCTGAACTTGATTCCCCAAACCAAATCTCTGTATACCCTTTGTGGATTGTGTACCATGAGCTCTAGTAGCAATTAGATGTCACTGGTGAAATATTCATAGCAATATGAATCTAGATAAATAATATGCATGCAATACTGGAAGAACTGTAGATAGAGCCCTATACATTCCTGCACCATTCGGCCTCCTCTTACAGCTCTGCTGACAATTGTTATTACTCCCTTCTCTCTGTAAGTGAATCCCATCGCATCTCAATCTTTGTCTCCTCTCGCATGCATTTGCAGGCTGGCTTTTCCTATGGCATCATCTATGCCTCACTCCTTTCAAATCCTTCCAGAGACTTCCCTCATTCCTTCCACAAAACCCACAGATACTGCTCCCTGATCCACTAGCACAAAGAACAGAGACAAGGCGGGTGAGGTGGTATCTTTTATTGGACCAACTTATGTAGCTGAGAGAGACAGGCTTTCGAGCTACACAGAGCCCCTCTTTGGGTGTGGGAAAGGTACTCCAGGTGCCATAGCTACAACAACACTGCATAGCACAAAGAAGGCAGAGAGAGCATCCGGAGATGAGCAGTGCAAGGAACCAAATTTGTGTTGCCCATCTGCTTAGAATATGAGCTCCTAGGGCAGAGGTTGTGTCTTCTTCTGTGTCCTGTGCAGTGTGGAGTATCACCTTGTCAGCACTTTTACAAGTGACAAGTCTTCCTTCAAATCTCTCCTGAGGACTCACCTCTGCTTGTGATGCCTACAAGACACTCAACCACGGCTTATTAAATGGATCATGATGTCCCACAGTTCCTTTGCGCTATCCCTGTCTGTCTGTCTCCACCAGTTCTCTCACCTTGTAAACCATCTGGGGCATGAACCATGATCTTGTTATATGCGTGCACAGCGGGGCTGAGGGTACAATAATAATCTATATTAAATAATGACTATTGTCGAAGGCCCTGGATCTTTGAAAACTAGCCTTCCTTTCAAGTCCATCTCCTGCCTGCATGCTTTGTTCCCAGATAACATGCATGCAGCTCTTCTGGCACATTCCCCTCCCTCCTGCTCTGGTGCAATAATCTTGAGGCCACAGACTTTGCCTCCACTTGCTGCATGTCTCTGGTTTGAAAGAATTATAGATGCTTGATACTGTCCTTAATGGAGGGAGGAGGGAGACACTCAGGAGGCAGTCTATCTCAAAGTTATTATTTCTTATTGCTGCATGGATTTAAAGATTTGAAAGAAGAAAAATTCCAAATAGACATCCATTACTAAACCGACGGTGCAGCTTAAAAATAACATTTACGTTCTTATAGTGTTTATATGTAGGTGATCCCACTCAATCTGTCCCCGTTCAAACTTTTCGCCACCTTCAGAAGGATCAATACCTACATCAAAGGTTATGTGAAGGTGACCACATTCTTTTAAGCTGTTTGCATAGCCCGCAGTTTACTCTGCTAACATAAGCTGGTACTTCTTCCAATAGCTCTGTTTGCCGTGTATTAGGACTGTTTGCTGAAACACCTAGCAGAATCCAATAGAGAACAGACTTTCTAAACATTTGGTCACATCTGTCAATCAATAACACCAATCAGTTTCCTGATACAAATAGCAAACTCTGCCAAATCTAATATTTGCCCAAACTTTTACTGACTCTTGCTGGTTTAAAACAGTAAAAGGCATCTGAACAGACATTAGTGCATAAAGGTTCTTGCTAATGTTTAACTCTAGGCAAACAGAAAGTATAATTCCAGCAATGAAAGGAGCAAAAACAAACAGTGTAATTATTGCCTCCTTTTTATTTGAGGTAATTTGCTTAAATGTACAGCTATTATCTGTTAATATAGCAGGGTATAATTAAAAGGGACAAACTACAGCTTCAGTGGACACATACACACACTGGGGCAGATTTCAACTCTTGAACCTTGACCTTCCTAGTCGGATCATGTTTATGCAGGTGATATCGAAACAAACAGTGTGATGTTATCAGACAATGGAAAACACCTGACTTTTAAAAAAAATGTATTCACAGGACTCCAGGCAAATTTCAGGGCCAGATTAAAACAAAAGAAAACAATATGAGTGCAATCCTGAAGTGACCCCCATGCTGGCTTAGGCTGAGATACATCTGGGCTGAATATGACCCAATATCTTCTCCATAAAACTAGAAGATATTTTAATTCTGTATCCAAAAGAAATCAGAGATGGGCCACAATCAACACTCTAGATCTGAAACAGACCAGAGTCAAGCTCTGGATCGAAACACCACGGAACTCTGGGGAAGTTCTGGACCCAAATCCAAACACAGAGGCTCAAGCCCATCTCTGGAAGAAATGCCATAAGTTTTGCTTGTATAGGTCCAGATTTTTAAAAGGCAGCTTTTTTTGCACAAGTATGTTTTGTGCAGTAATGAATTGCACATTGCAAATCCTGCCACTTCCATGACCTGATTTGTGCACTCGAGTTTGTGTTCATATGATGAATCGAAACACGAAGCAAAATCACGTGATGGGAATCTGCTGGAAAGCCTTGGGTTATGCATATATGTGGAGCAAAACAGGAGGGTTTTGTGCAGCTCTGTGCACTTTAAAAGTGAGGCACAGAGAGGGTGACTCAAAGACAGACAGGAATAAAGCCCGACAGACTGCCGGGCCCTTGCTCCTAGTGCTAGAGAACACATCCTCACCTTGAAAGGTCTCAGGCCCTGATCTAGCAAGATATTTAAGCATGTGCAGAATGAAGTCTGTGGACTTCAGGGTAGTCATGTGCTTAGGCACCTTGCTGAGCCGGGCCCAGCGGCTACCTGTGCAAGTATTCGTGTGTTAGTGTCGAAGGGGAATAACTAGATCTGTGTCACACACAAACGAGAGTTGCTGCCCCATTTTTTCTCTAGTTTAATTTGTAGATTCCCTCTTTGTGTAGCACTCAGTCGGGGCTGTGGCTTTGCTGAATGGAGGGAGGAATGATCCTGTTCTTTAGGCACCAGCAATGAGACCTGAGAGACAAATCTTCGTTTCTGGCCTCTGCACTTCTTGTGCAACCTAGGCTTTCTGTCTCAGTTCTGCACCTGTAAAATGGGGATGCGAATATCCCCTGCCTCACAGAGCTGGCAGGTGGTTGTGTTTGTTAATAGGTGTGACACGCTTGGATGCTACAATGATGAGGGCTATAAAAGTACATAGAATGTCCTTTTTATAAAACCCCTTCAATCGTTTAATGGTCGAACCCTGTTCTGTCTCTCTGAGGGTGTATTCTAGGCATTTCCCTGGTGCCCCTTTTATTTTTCACGTAGTAGATATCTTTGAGCACAAGTATTGTAGTTTGGACTGTATTAAAGCTATTAGAACAGATGGCCCCCCAAAGAAAGACATTACTGCTTGTCTTGTATAGAGAAAAGGAGGACTTGTGGCACCTTAGAGACTAACCAATTTATTTGAGCATAAGCTTTCGTGAGCTACAGCTCAGATGCTCACAAAAGCTTATGCTCAAATAAATTGGTTAGTCTCTAAGGTGCCACAAGTACTCCTTTTCTTTTTACGAATACAGACTAATATGGCCACTACTCTGAAACCTGTCTTGTACAGGTATCTCACTTTTGGTGCTTGTACGGAGATAGTCTGTAGCAGTGCTGTTCATGTTTAATTCATCATGTTGTGGAAGAGGAATAACTGGGACAGATAATGATCACATCGTTTTTCTTTTTGGTAACCAAATATATCTTTCTGATAAGTGACACAATTATTTTAAAAGTGTCTCTTTGCAGGTAAGCCACTCTCACTCAGGTGTATCAAACCGTAATTTTCATAGTCTAATTGGAGACTGTGATGGAGCAGGAAATGCCTAACGGGTGCACAGAACAATATTTTATACAGATAACAGCTTTTTTCCATGTTGAATGCACACAGCCTAAGACTCTCCAATCAATCTGTATTCTCATCTATAACGTTTTGTTGATGATAATGTGCTGCTAAATATTAGATAATGGTATTGAAAGGATCCTTTCTGCAAGGGAAAATGACTGATGCAGCAGAGAGGGTTGTTGCCTGGCATGAAGAGGAAATAGCAATGTAGACAATGCAAAGGAAACCCCAATCACTGCATCTAATTAGGAAGAGCAGGAAATCAGGATGGGTAACCCTTACTCACCCTAGAGTTATTCCTTAACCGTTATCCCCAGATCCACCAGCTGTGTTCTCTTCCTCCTTCCAAGTTTCTGTTTACTGTCTTCTCTCAATCCCCACCTCCGGAATCTTATGGCAGGATTAGCCCACACGTTGTCGTGCAGAGGGTGCAAACATCACAGTCCTGAAGAGAGCTGTGCAAAGAACAGATTTTCAGCTCAGTGGCTGAATTGAACATTTGAAAAAAAAAAATTCATGTTGACCCGAAATGAAAATATTTTGAATATTTCAGTTAACTGAAAAACTTGAAAAAGAAATCATTTTGTGTTTTTCCTTTTGGTTTTTAGGTCTTTTTTTTTTTTAAAAAACCTTTTAAAATAAAAATGACGTAAAATTCAAAACAAAAAGTCATTTTGAATTAAAAAAATTGAAATGTTTCAAAACAAAACATTTCATTTTTAAAGAATGTTCTTTGGTTTGGTTTGTTTTTTACCAAAACAGTTTGATGAATTTGAAACAATTTGAGAAATGTTTTGGTTGACCTTGAATGTGGATTTTTTTATCAGAAAAAAGTTTTGTCCAAAAAAATTTCACGCAGTACTAGCCCTGAATAATGGGCACCCTGATACTGGGCTAAAGCCATGCCTGATAGAACTCCAGTGAATGCTGCCTTTAAATAGCTCTGGTGTGCCCCAGATTTCTAACCCTAATCACATGGCTCAGAAATGCATGGGGTTCTGTCTGAAATCTGAAGTTCAACAGGTTTTGTTTCTGGACCCCCAAATGATATCCCTTCCCCATGAATGAAGTAAATATGGGCGGCTCACAGTGATACTGAATTCACCGTAAGGAATGACATTTGTTTTATTATGGTTTATATCTGTTAGAGTAGTTCCTAGAGCCCACAGCCATGATCAGGGTGCTGTGAAAATATTTAGTGGTGACAGTGTCTGCCTTGACCAGCTTAACAGTTTAATTAGACAGGGCACACATAGGGTGGGTGGGTGGAGAACCAGAAGCACAGAGACGTGCCCAAGGTCATATGACAGGTTGGTGGCAAAAACCCCCAGGCCTCCTGTGTCCCAGCACCCTCTCCAGTAGGCCATGCTGCTTCCACTACTTTAACGAAGAGGCTATGAATACCTCTATTCCCCTTTTTATTTCCATCATTTAGATCTCTTTTGCCACATGTAACTCCCATGATGCACATCGAGGAGAAGCTAGACCCCTTTTTGTATTGTTTATAGAAGTATGAATAGGTTGGATTCGGATCTCGCTGAGAGAGGTGTAAATCTGGATTAACTGGCTGTAACTGAGATCAGAATCTGTCCTGCTGTTTTTTAAAATATTAACCTCTTGTTCCAACTTTGGTAACCATTTGGGAAGATAGGATTGTCAGAAAACTCCTGGAGGTGGTGTTAGAGGTTGTGGTGAGTTGGTTTGATTAATAGGCCTGTGTTAAAAACCCAAAAAGCTTTTGGCTTTTCAGTAATAAAATAAAATACTGATAGAACCTTGGGACAGAATAGAATGTTACTGCTAGGCTATATTAAGTAACGAGGTACCTGGCCTGTTTCTGTTATGGAGAAGAGTCATGTGACATGCATGGAATAAACTGTGAGGGATTGCAACCCCCTAGGCAGAGCAGGCTACCAGAAAACGGGTCTCCTAAGTTACAGGTACACCTTTCCCACTGATTTGCTCCATGACCTTGTACAAATCATTTAACCTCCCTTTGCCTCAGTTTACAATTATGCAAAATAAGTGGGTATGGTACAGTACCGCCCTCACAGAAGTGTTATGGAGGTTAATTAATCTAGTTTAAAGAGCATTGAGAGTGTTGAATAACAAGAGGTGTCAATAATTTATGTATTAATATGGTATTTGTTAAAGTTCTCTGTACGTTTGCCAGAAGGGCCTAGTGCATACTTATGGATTAAAAACCTATAAAGCCTCCTTTTAAGAAGCCCTGGCAGATCTTCTAGTTGAGGTAGCCATTAGTTGCTGTTGTGAAGCCAAACAGTAGATGGCACTGGTGCTATGTTAGTGAGTTTTGTGCCCAAGACAGCCTAGCTGTTGCACAGCCATTTGTAGCTGATTAAAATATTAAGTGCTCATTGAGTTGCACGATTTTGGACTTAGAGATCTGAAATGAACGGTCTCCTTTTCAAACAATGCCATATAAAGTTTTTCCAGGTAACTGTGTCACTCGCAGTCTTGAACTTCAGACTAATCAATGCCCTGAATAGATGAAAACCACTTTAATTGCAGCAAAAGGCATCTTGCATTCACTTGCCAGTCATGTGGCTTCCAGGCTGAAAGAACTCGTGCTTCATGCAGGACTTTTAGGTTGGCTTGAAGTCAGACCATATCCAATTTACAAGGGCTGTAATGGCTGGAGGGACACCTCACGCTCCATTCGGGCTGCCCTAAAGCCAAGGCCAATGCAGCATGATAATTCTCTAGAATCCCAGTACCACATGTGGAAGATGCTGACCAGTACCGTTGACAGGGTTGGCCAGAAGGAGATAAAGGACAAGGACTGATTTCTGAGGCTGTGAGTAACTGATATACATGTTCACAGTGGGTCAGTAACAATTATTGATTGAGGAAATGAAGAGGAGTGAACCAGCTTAGCTGGAATGAGAACCAAGCCCAAACACTGGCCAGAAGCTGAATGGAATGTGTTTTGAGATTTGGAAGAGTCCTGAGTATTCTCCCAACACCCGCAAGGTTTTTCTCGTCCGTGCATCCCTGCACTTTCTGGTTCTTCCTGGAACCAGCAGCGCCAAGGGGCATTTCTAGCCATATTTCTGGTCCATCCAGTAACAGGAAGTAACAGGAATCTCCTGTGAGAAAGGAGCGAGAGGAGAAGGGTGAATGAACCCTGCAGGGGTTGACTCTTGAGGAGGCTTGTGAGTTGAGCCCTGCAGTTTGGTTCGCAGGGCTTGGAAATAATCTGGCTCTTACAGGTTCAGGTTGCACATAAACCCTGCTGCTTGCATTTCAACCTCCCAGGGGCCAGCTCAGGCAGTTCCACCCTACACTGCCCCACAGCAATTTAGCAAGCCAGCAAGTATGAGTTCCTCGAACCCAGTGCCCTGCTGGGGAGGTGGGTATGCCCTCCCTTCATGAGGAGAGGAATGGAAGGATGGAAAGAAGTAGAATGGTCAATGAACCTGCGAGGGGTGCATGGCCATTCAGCACCTCCCAGGGTCCTAGGGGAGCTAGGACTGTATGTAAGGCGGCATGGGGAGGGGAGGAGGGCAGACGCAAACATTTTTTAAAGATTAGAAAGTCTCTCTGGTAAAATTAGACCCTCCCTCAATGTTATCTCTGATTGTCTTAGCAATTCGCTGAACAAGAAGTAGGACTGAGTGAATTTGTAGGGTCTAAAGTTTTACTTTGTTTTGTTTTTGAGTGCAGTTATGTAAAAATAAAAATAATTCTGCCTTTGTAAATTGCACTTTCATGATAAAGAGATTGCACTACAGTACTTGTATGAGGTGAATTGAAGAATACTATTTATCTTATTTACAGTGCAAATATTTGTAATAAAAATAATATAAAGTAAGTACCGAACACTTTGTATTCAGTGTTGTAACAGAAATCAACATATTTGAAAATGGAGAACAACATCCAAAAACATTTACAATAAATTTAAATTGGTATTCTGTTATTCTTTAACAGTGCGATTAAAACTGCGATTAATCGCGACTATTTTTTAAAAATCCAGTTAATTTGTTTTGCATTAATTGCTTGCATTAACTGTGATTAATTGACAGCCCTAGTAGAAATACCTACATAAGCAGAAACAGGCCCCAATGTCTGCATCCTGAATGCACTTGAACTTTGAGGTAGTTCGTAGCCAGACTTCAGTATCATGCCGTGTCTAATCTCCAGGGAGACCACCAGCTGCCTTTTGCCTATAAAGCTATAACATACTCATCACTTGAATGGCTTCTCTGATGTCAAGATCCATCAGTGTTATGTCCTGGCTTGTACTGGGGTGGAATGCATTTCCTACTGAATTTTAAGATTCTTTATCATTACTGGGCAACTAAACTAAACTAAAGCAATTTGTCAGACCTCATCGGGAATAGTGTGTCCAGTTGTGGTCATCCATGTTCAACAGAGATGAATTCAAGCTGGAACAGTTGCAGAGAAGAGCTACTAGGGTGATCAGGGGCATGGAGGGCCTGTTTTACGAAAGGAGACTGGCTTGTTTAGCCTAGCAGCACACAGGCTGAGGGGGGGATCTGATTGCTCTCTCTGAACAATTTTGGGGGGGAGTTAACACCAGAGAGGGGGAAGAACTACTGGAGCTAAAGGACAATGCTGGCACAGGAGCAAACGGGGATAAATTTAGGCTGGAAATTAGAAGAAGGTGTCTGACCATTGGAGGATTGAGGTTCTGGAGCAGAGCAGCCTCCTGATGGGAGGAGTCGGGAGCAAGCAACCTAACTTATACTAAGACAGAGCTTGATGAGTTGATGAACTGGGTTATATAATGGGGTTGCCTGTGAAAGCAGGGAACTGGACTTGATGGACCCAGGCAGTCCTTTCCAGCCCTAGGCCCTGCAATGGATGTCTGTGGTGGGAAAAGGCTTAAAACTGTCTTTGGCCATGAGAAAATCCAGCCTCAGCAGGTTCAGATGCTGTCAAACACAGTACCTGTGAGAACAGGCCCGTCTGCACTGTTGTGACAATGCTGGTTACGAGGAAAGGCCTTGGGAGGCAAGCCATTCATCGATTTGTTCCTGGAGCTTTGATGATAAGCTGGCTGGTGTGCAGCTTGCGTAAAAGGACAAGCTGCAACTATGACTCAACTTGTTTTTGAATGTCGCTACCCTGCCAGTGGCTGAGACAGACACTTTTTGGACTGACGCTCCATGAACGGTGATGCTTATGTGGTTCAGTTCCTTTTTTTCCTCCCCATGTGTCGTTTCTTATGGGAATAGGTTTACGCTGACTCTGTGTCAAAGCTTGTTTCACCAAGCTGGATGCGGAGTTGTATAAATGTGGTCCTCCATGGGTTGCATAACAGATGTGAGATTAATTAGTTAATGTTTGTACAGCACTTCTAAGTTGTAACATTCCAGATAACCGCTGGGTATTAGCATCATGGCATCTTAAGCAACGAAGCTCTTGTGACCCTGGATGAAATCCTGGCCCTGTTGACGTCATTTGTAAAACTCCCTTTAACTTCAGTGGGGCCTAATTTCAATCCATGAGTGTTTCAGTGCCCCACTGTGCTTCAGGAAATGGCAGATAACCACAAGGTATATTTTGGTGTTGAGCTGAATTTAACGGACTGCCACTTTCAACAGCCCGAGACAGTCAGATCTGCTGAACGGTGCAGAAAAGAGGACATATTTAGGTTCACTTTCTTCCCCTCCTGCCGCATTTCATTAGAGGTTTCATTTTTTATTAATAACTATCTCTGAGACAGCTGGCTTTTGTGGGATAACAAAAACAGCTGATGAGAGTACGGAGAGCACTGAGAGCTAATGTTGCATCACTGAATATCAGTGGACAGCCAAGAGTCAAACGGCCATCAAGGAGAGCTTTGCTGTTGACTCCAAAGGAAGAAAGACCAAAGCCCATAGCTGTAACCGATCTCCTTCACCCCTGCCCTTCCTTGTGTATGTAGCAGAGTAGGGGTATGACTTGTCTGTCTCGTCCATGGTGTGGATTATTCATACAGACTAAGGCCAGAAGGGCTAATCAAATCATCTAGATTGACCTCCTGCATCACCCAACGCCCTGATTATATCCTCCTTATGGGAGGGACCTGTCTTTTATGTGTTTTCTGTGAAATACTTGGCGCCCACCCGTGGGTGCTATAAAATGATCAATACTAAATCACAGTTGGGTCTCTACAGGAACGAGCTGCTGAAGCAGCCATCCATCCCACTGCACTTCTGAACGTCTGAATGTGCAAAGAGCACATAGTTATCAGCAGATCTGGTTGGAAAACTTCAGCAGGAATTTTTCAAAATGTTTTTATACCTTTTTTTTTTAACAAAAAAATCATTGATGAAATTTTTGATCATCAAATTTTTCGATCAGCTCCATAGCTGGGTGGAAAATTTGAACCTGTTCAATCAAAATTTTAATCAATTTTTTAAAAAATTGAATTTGAAGAAAAATTGTGTGAGAAATTGAAATGTGGAAAATTTTGACCATTTTTAGTTACAGGTGTAACAGCAGGCAGTGGAGTCAGTGGATTCCCCCTGGCCCCCCCAATCATATGACATAGGTGTTAACTTTGTGAACCCTGCCCCATGTGAGGTGACTGGAGACCGGCATTAGAGATCAGTCTACCAGCACTGCTGTATGTTATACCCTTTATTACAGTGAGGGTTTGGGATTCAGGTTTGGCTCCACGGTTGTTCCTGTACCAATTTGAAATTGTACTCTGGAGGTAAAGGGGTGACAGGAATATCTTCTAGCTGATTGGGAAATGCCTCGAAAAGGGGAAGGGTTATCATTAGAGATTGGCCCAAGAAGCTGGCATTTGAATGTGGACCTAGGTCTAAGGTAGAATGTCAGGTACAAGTTTCAGGGTGAATCAAGGCCATGGTTTGGGTTTAGATTTAACAGTGCTGAAATCTCACAAGATTTCAGCCCAAAGATGAAAATTGTGTGAGATCAGCTGGTCTTGTGAGATTCCCCCCATCCTGAGTAGAAATCTTGCAACAGCAGGCGCTATAGAGAAATTTTAGCTGCATCTGAGCCTGAACCACAAAATTACCGCTTCCGGTTTTGACCTACCCCAGAATCAAACCGCAGAAAATGCCCAGTTTCCCCACTCCCGAGATTCACAGGAGGTTAGACTCAGCTTTACAGTTTTGACCCATCTCTAATTATGATGCAGTCAAACCTCACCTATCCATAGCTGTTGAGGCTCCTGGAAGGGAAGATTCTCTTTTCACCAGTGCTGAGAAGTCCTTGAATAAGGTTACGAAAGATAGGTCTGAACTTTGCCCTATGATTTTGGTTAGGGAATCTGTGTTTGTGTGCATGGATTATCAGAAGCTTAATGCTAAAACTGGCCACAATGCCTTTCATCTTCCCGGGGGTGAGGCGTTTGCCAAAGGCATTGCGTGGGGCTAAATATTTCTTGATGCTAGATTTGGCTAGTGAATGCCCTTAAGTTTCTATGAATAAAAGCAATCAGCATAAAACTGTTTTCATCACTCTTTGACCTCCTTGGATATGCTTTGTAAGTCTTTGGATCTATGTCATGCCCAAGCAACCTTCCAGTGACTAATGTATAATATCCTGGATGACTTAAGTTTTCAAATACTGTTAGTCTCCTTACATGACCTATTACTTTATGCTAGCATATTCAACGAACATAGGGATCATTTACAGTAGACAGGATATCCACGTGGTTGAAGAAGACTAGCTTGAAAGCAAAATGTGGGATTTGATTCCACAATGATGGCCATGGTATAAGAACCTGACTTGAAAAGAACACAGTGGGATTTTTGTGGTCTGAAGGGCCCTTCTGGGGGGTACTTTATCTCTGCACAGGAAGTTGGTAGAGATCCATAAAAGGTAAGTACATACAGTCACAGAGTAAAAAATACCAGCCTAAATAAAAGAGTTTAAAGTTTTGCTGCTTATTTACTTGATTTGTGAAAGATTTTTCCAGGATGGTGGGCTGAATTCTAGACCAAGGGCCAGATCCACCATCCCCTCATTCATGTTGAGTAACACCTTTCAGCTACTTCTGGAGTAAGGTATTATTCAGCCAGAGTGAGGATGGTATAATCTGGCCCTTGGTAAATACAAAGAGAAGGAGGAAGAAACGGGGGCCTGGCATTTGGAAAAATGCTGAGAGGGAAGTTCTGGAAAAGCCCTTTTCAGAGTCTTAGCTGGGTTTCTGTTACTGTATAGGGTAGGTATGTGCCATATTGGTCCATACGTGCTAGCGTAACTCTGTGGCGTTTAACCCATTGTTCCAGGGGAGATGGGTGTGAGCCTTATAGGATTAGGAGAGCGGTATGAGGCAGTAGGAGAACAGGGAGTGGTCCTGGGTTAGTCTAAAGCACAGTTACAAATACCATACAACATGGCACCCAAAGTGTGTAATAAGTATTGGAACAAGATATGAAATGCTCAAGCAGTTACTGTTCCTTTTTTTTTTTTTTAACAACTCGCTGAAGAGTTGGCTGGGAACCTCTGCATAGAAAATTTCCCTGGCAAGTCTGAGTGACTTCAGGCATGGAATTGAGTCAACATGATAGCATGCGATATGGGAGACAGTGGATAGACAAGGCCCAGTGTAGCTCTTAGTTATGCCTGCACCTTCCTAAAGGGGTGACAGGAATATCTTCTAGCTGCTGGGGAAATGGTAGGAAGAGGAAGTTACAATTTGTATCACTTGGGATAGATAGAAGTTGTAGATAGAATGTCTTAGTGGTGATTGATACGTTTGCTGAATCCGCAATGGTTACACTCCAGCTCCAGTTAACGTTAGGTGGACAGGTAGCAGGGGGTGGGGGAGGGTTAATTCAGAAGGGTCTTTGAAACAGAGTTCATTGCATAAATCTGCAGAAACCAAGCAGATCCTTACCTTTCTCTGGGGAATAGCCATCTTTGGCCCCACTGCCTCAGTCCTGCAGAGCTTAGCTGCGCCCAAGAGTCAGGCCTAGGAGCTTTTGATTGACTTGCTGGGTTCACAAACAATGTGCTTTTGTTTGTTTGTTTGTTTTTTGCACAGCTGTGTTGCATTATAGCAGTAGCTGTGTACGCTTCTGGCCTGATTTTCAGATATGCTCAGTGCCCTCAATTCCCACGAATTGCAATAGGAACTGTGGACACTTAGAACATCTGAAAATCAGATCACTACTGTGGGAATAGCTAGATCCTGGTGGAAACCATAATCAGCTTGCTTGACCCCTTTCAGACTGCGGCCCACGGTCCCTGTGCAGGTGTCGCAGTGCAACTCTGAGTCCATCTCTGCCACCGGTTAGATTGCTACATCTTTTCCTTGATAACATCAAGAATGAATTGGAAGAGAAAGCTGACAGCAGTGTGGTTATGATGCCAGAAGAGACGTCTCTAAAGCTTTAAAATGATTCAAGAATAAGTGTCATGTGTGAGAACAAGCACTCTCACTGCTGGCAACATTTAGAGCATCCTTCCTCCTGGGGCGGGCAGACAGAGCTGGAAAGCTGCTCTGTTACAAAAACTTTGTGGCATGTCTCTGCCATAGCCCAATGCAGGACAAACATCCGAGGCTTCGAAAGGCAAGGCTGCCGTAGGTGCCGACAGGCGTTCCTTCGCTATTTTACCAGCCTGGTCCCCAACTACAGCTGCTGCTGAGCAAGCATGTTCTTTTCATGGTCAAAACAGCCCTATCCCTTTGGCAGCAACCTGGCCTGTTTTCCTGCTGAGCGTGCCGGTTCATCTCTTGGCTTGTTGGCTGCAATAATCCAAGAACACTTTACTGATTGCACTGTCATAGGCCTTTAGGATCTACCCTTGCTAATATCAGCTCTCTGCCATCTGGCTCACACCCAGTCTCTTTTTGGATGTTGACCACCATAGCTAGAGAATGAAAGCCCCCGCTAAGCGCAGGTAGAGTAAACTGGCTGCCCAGTATGCAGTCACCATAGCCCGTGGGCTGCACAAGCAAGACAGGGAAAGCAAACGCCAAAGCATTCTTCCCCTTAGGGTCTTTTTAACTATATGTCCACAGTCTCTTGGGTTGGTAGTGAGAAGAAAGAAGGGACGTAAGGGCCAGATTTTGCCACCCCTACTGCTGTCCAGTAGCACCTTACTAAGCCAGTGTCCCTGCTGAGATCCGACTGCAAGGAGGGTCTGCTCAGTATGAGTGAGCCGGGCAGATCTGGCCCTGAACTGAAGCTCTAATGTTCTTTCTCTGTGGTGTTGTCTATTGGAAATGCACAGTGTGGTGAGGTGGGTCTGGAGAGCAAAGGGCTCTGGTGAGGAAGCACACAGGCAAAATAGCCAACGAGGCTATATATTAAACTAAAGAAATACAGCCTGGTGTTAGACACTGATGTGGCCTATGAGCAAGTTCCATTCAGAGTGATCGATTGGAACCATCTTCCAGAACTCATGAACATTTCTTGGTTTTGCTCTTCTTCTGTTTGTCCTGTGATTTGTCTCTGGGTACATGGACTGAAGGGAACAAAACCTCAAGTTTCAGGGCTGAAGCCCATCCCCAAATACTAGAGATAAGTATTTATAACTAGAGACACCTTCATGGGGGCAGATTATCCTGTATCAACCTACTGCAAGGTTCTTGCATCCTCCTCTGAGGCAAGTGGTGCTGACCGCTGTCAAACACAGGAGATTGGGTTAGTTGGGTCTGGTCCAGTCTGGCAACCCCTATATTCTTATGCAAGCAGGCATTGACTCAGACTATCCACAGTAGGCAGTGTTGATGCTAGCCCTCTTGCCTGCATCCCCATCATTGTATGTAAAGTATCCACAAGCAAATACTTGTGCTTGGTCCACATGCTCTGGAGGATCAATAAACCCACTCGCTGGCGAACCTCCAGAGCAAGGAGGTTCCACGTGCAGACCAACCCCCTCGTCTTCAGTCCCCATGAGACGCACCTGTAGGGACTGTCTCCAAAAGCACTTCAGATAATGTTAGCCACCAGAGTAAGACATGTTTGGGGAGCCGTGAAGGGGGGAGAGAAGGCAGCCTCTAAGGTAGCCCAGTCTCCAAACCATGGAGGACTTTACGTAGAGTTGAAGCAACATGGTGAATTGCACCCACATGCCGATAGGAAGCCAATAAACTTGGAATGGTTTCAGTGTAATTACGTTGCAAGACGACCTGAGCAACCATGAAACTTAGGGGCCTATAAGTGACTTGTCCAGTGCTTTGAAAGAAACATGCAAGATAATCTGTCTTAGTGTATTAGTCTTAATGCATCCGATGAAGTGAGCTGTAGGTCATGAAAGCTCATGCTCAAATAAATTGGTTAGTCTCTAAGGTGCCACAAGTCCTCCTGTTCTTTTTGTATTAGTGTTGTTTATTTAGGTTGCAGTGGCGCCCAAAATCTCCTAGATGCGTTCCATACGTGGCCCCTCCCCTTCACGGCATCCCTTCTGAAAGGACAAAGAGAGGTGAAGGGTGGGGGAAAGGCATGCAACACGCAAGCAAAGGGAAGCAGCGTGATGATGGACACACTTCCTATTAGGTAACCTTCGTATGCTGATTGCTTTTCTGTGGAGAAGGGTAATGGAGGCCACGTGACCAGTGACTGCAGTGGCCAGTGCAAGAGCCTCAGAAAATGAAAGTGCCGTCTGTAGCGGGTGCCTTGTGGTCAGAGGGGACCCCCACCAGCCCACGGGGATGGGGGGTGGGGATGTGCGCTATGAAAGCGCTAAAGGTGCATCGATAGCAGAAAAGCACGGGTAGCTGAATGGGAGCTTAAAAACAAGGAGCATGTCCCATCTAGCATTCACTCATTTGGAGTGTTAAATGGATGTCTCCAGGAGAGGCCAGAGAACCGGAGAATGAGGTGAGCGCCTTGGGGGAACGCTGGCCTGGAAGCGTATGTCTACACTGCAAAAAAAACCCAAACCCCAAAATACCCCTGCCGCAGGGAGTCTCAGAGCGTGGGTCTACAGACTCCCGCTCCCGGGGCTAGCGCTGCGGCACTGAAAACAGTCATGTCAGTGGTCCGGCTCGGGCCCCCTCCTCAAAACCAAAACGGCTAGGAAAGAATCGCTGTGGCCTGAGGCGAGGGCCGCGCCGCTCTCTCACGGGGGAGTCGTGCTTCAGATAAAGCGATCATGAAGGCTTCCAAACCCCAGCGGGCTCCTTCCTCTCTAATTGCAGCTAATTATAGAATGTAATTGTTCAAACATGGCACGGTGGTTTGACCTGAATAATAACAACAGAGGGGACATCGCTGTCCCCTTCCCTCAAGCGTGTGGAGATGAGAGCTCCTCTGTCCAAGGATGGAGATAGGCCTTTGGGGCCCTCGTGATGAGACAGGGACTTGCACAGCTGATTCCTGCTCTGTTAGTCTGGGTCCACCCCCAGTGGGGCTGTATGGGCACTAGCCCATGTTGGGGGCACTGTCCCAGGGGAACCCTGGAAGGGATTGTGCCTCTGGGTGTGCAAGGGGAGTGTGCAGCATTTCTTTGGGTGGGCTAGTCTGTTCCATGGGCTGGGGTAAAGTGTGTGTGTGTGTGTGGGGGAGCACGGCTCCCCCTCCTCATCCTGTCTTTGTGGGGTGATTTGTAGTCCCAGAATGCTAAGGGGGAGCAGTCCCTGAGCTTCCCTGCACTCAGGACTGTGCATAAGGACACCTATCCTGCCTGGCCTTTGCCCACAGTGCACAAGGTGGGGGAAGGCTCCATATACCCTCACTGTCACTTTCCCATTCTCCACAGGCAGTAGGGCCAGGCACCATCCGGATGAGTTGGGCTGCACCAGGGGAATTGCCCCTCTGGCTCTGGGCACTGTCTGTGTCAAATCTTCACTCACATTCCTCTTGGAGAAATGGCCTTTGCGATACTTCTTTGTGGAACGGGTGTGAGTTTGACTTTAGCTGCTCACAGGGTTCTAGGGAATGGAGAACGTACCCCGTTAGCCAGGTCCGGCCCCCAGGCTTAGAACTACATTTGGGTGAAACATCCACTTTTCTTTCTCTTGTTTGTTTTTTTTTTTTACAACATGAATGCAGCAAGCTGCAGGATACAGGATTAGAGAGAGCCACAAATTTCTGGGCTAGCCGAAAGTTTAGGAAATGGCCCTTTACAATAAGCAAATGAGTGAGATCCCAGAGGACATGCAAGATTTTTCCATTATACGGCCGCCGCAGAGAACAGTGAGTAAAGAGGGGAGTAGCCAGCAATGCTATTAGCAAGACAGGCATGGGAATGAGTCAAAGAAGCCAGCAGGGAGACTCAGTGTTTACATCTTGTAGCATGGCTAAGAACCTACCGCAGAGACTGAAAGTCCCTCTTGTAGGGCCATAAAAAGAAGAGACCCAGATCTACCGAAGTGGGGAAGGTTGTGTGGGATGCAGGCTCCCATATTTCTCACACAGCTACACACAGAGAAAAAAATGTAATAGCCTTATAATCCCCTCCCCCTTTCATCCCGGTTCCTCTTCATCATCTGAGGTATAAATTAGCTGGGCAGATGTGTAATCTGGGAATTTTTCCAGATGCATTTTTAAGAACCTCAGGCCCTCAACACTCTGCACTAAGCAGGGCTCTTCAGTCTGTCATCGTGCTACCGACCGCTCTATAGATGAGCTCTGAATCCAGACTGTCCCAAACACCTGTAGCTAAGTCACTGGGGGAAACGCTCCTGGCCTAAGCATATTTCAGATGCAGGTGGAATCGTCCGAGCCCACACTGGGCTGAATGTTAAAAGCCAGAACTATAGGTGTGGCCATTCCCCTTTCGCTATTTTAGGCTCCACAGCATTCCAGGAAGAGATGCCTTCCTCCTCCTTTAAACTACTAAATAATATTTAATACCACTAAAAACTGTATTCATGAATGTTGTGCTTGTAACGGGCTGGATTGATAGCCTAGCAAACTAGAAGTCTCTCTCTATCTCTGAGGCAGGCAGAGCATGGGTACGTGCCGGGGTAACTTTTCTTACCTGTCCCCATAATTTCTCTATGTGGATGAGGGTGGAGCTGAATTTTCCTTCCCAACCCTGTCCTATCTAATGGATCAATTTTGGTGTTTAAAAGGTTCTATCACATTTGTATCTAATCCGTGGCCTCTCTGCTGAGGTTGTCAACACAGACATCAGCTAGAGCCGCATTTCCAAACTCTGTGGTGTTGTGGGCTTGATTGAGGAAATGCAGCCAAGTGGTTGGAGATTTGGCAGCCCACAAACTCCTGGCTAAGCTAGAAGTGAAACTGTTTTCTGGGTAGGTGCTAATTTTTAGAACCAGAACAATTCTGTGGTTTCCTTTGCCAGACATTTTGCCAGAGGTCAAACAGTATAAGTCGTATGACACATCCTCTGGGGCCCTGATGGGCTGAACTTACCTGTGAGGACCACCAAGGGCAGCCATGACACTTGAGGTCATGTTCTTGCAGAAAGAGGCTGTGTTTAGCTGAGCTCTGTAATCCCAGAGTATATAAAACACCAGAGACTCCCCCAAATTGAAATATTTCATGTATTTTTCACGCACACAATCACTTGTCTTTGTGGCAGGAATGAGACACGCAAAGACCGCAGGCAGCAACAGGGGGATTTTCTTTTCTTTTCTGCCGTTGGCAAAAATTCTAGCATTGGTTTAAAGTTTGTAAAGCAGCATGAGACCCTGAGATGAGAGGTACTATGTAAGCACAAAGTATAATTGAGAGCTGTTCTGATTAATTCTATAGAGATGCATTGGTGGTGGTAATAATAATAATAATTAATAATTAATGTGACTGGGGTCCTAGTGGGGGCCATCTGTGGTCACTCAATTAGGGTGAACTGCAAAGAATGGGGCAGACAATCCCCCCAAAAGTGGTGGGGATTCCAATACTTAGATTTACCAAGCCAGCATAAAACAGCTTCTTTATTACCTAACCGGTTACTCAGAAGTCCAAACAACACAGTTCCCTTAAAGTGATCCAGCCTCAGGCCTCCATCCAGGTACCTAAGTCAAGAATGATGAAGATTCCTGAAAATCTTATTTCATCATATAAAAGAAAAGGTTCTACCAATCCCAAAGGATCGGACACGTAACCTCCCAGGTTACTGAATATTCCAGATCTTACCCAAACACACACTACAGCCAAGTCTTATTAGCTAAACTAAAATTTATTAAAAAACAAGAGAGAGAGAGAATAGTTAAAGGATCAATAGACATACAGACATGAGTTCAGTTCACTGAGGTTCAGATTCATAGCAGAGATGGTGAGCACTGTAGTTGCAAAGAGTCCCTTTGGAATTCAATTAATAGGTCATAGTCCAATGCCCAAATCTCACATTCAGGGCGAACCAGCATAACTGGGACCTCAGTCTTGTGACTCAAACTTCCCCGATGAAGCTTAAGATGATCTGAGACAACAGAATCAGGACCCAAGGATCTTTTATACAATTTCATGTCCTCTTTGACAAGTTGGGAGTTCCTCTGGGAACAAAAGGTAATTAGGATGACTTTGAAGGAAGTCCATCCCCAATACTTAGCTATAGAATTAATATAAGGCAATTTGCTTGTTCCTCCACTGTTCACAGATTATTTGCTGTACATTTCAAAGAGAGATGAACAGGACCGGCTCTAGGCACCAGCAAATCAAGCACGTGCTTGGGGGGGCACAATTCCAGGGGCATTCCGGCCACCCTTTTTTTTTTTTTGCTAGGGGTGGCAAAAAAACATAGAGCCGGCCCTGGAGATGAATACAGAGATATCCCGTGTTTACAATTCATTTAAATGCTAGGATGTTCTTTTGATCTCTGAATTATCAGAATACAGCATAGACAGGGATTGTTGATTACATTGTCCGACCCTACTCATACATATGTAAATGCACAAAAACACAGACATTATCTCCCCACATGTCTTTAGAGGGTTGTTTATTTTGCAGGATGTTTAACCCTTTCTAGCCATGCCTCACAAATAATAATAGGCTGCTACTTATTATTTAGCCGTCTGGAGAGCTTGGCACATCCAGGGCAGGACTAATAAAATCTAGTACTTCGGTCTGCGTATTATTTTAATGTAATATCCTAACCCAGAAAATCTGACACTGTCTTGCTCGGTGGCCTTGAGCCAGTTATTTAGCCTCTGTGGCTCAATTTCACCATTTGTGAGAAAAGGGTAGAATAGTACTTATGTACCTGTTTCATCAGGCATCCTTCTGAGGTTGGGACCACCAGGCAAATGGTACCATGGAAACTAGTCTTAACAGGCAGGAGATACAGTGGTGCCAGTAATTTTTTAACTCTCCATAACAGGTGTGGCACACAAAGAACACGTGATGGTGCAAAGCGATATCAAGGTCTTACTGGCACTTGTTGGAATCACACGGGTAACTTAATAGCGGCTTCATCATTCCTGAATAATGCAGCGAGGCGAAACTCAGGCCATCAAACTTGTATACCCCTGCATTTTCACATGTCCCCTGCATTTGTCCAAGTCTCATAAGTCTTGACAAACCAATACAAATTAATAATAGGGCACATAAGGTATATTTAAAACTATAGTAAATGTTAGTGTGGCAAACCTGAAGGATCAGAGTTGCAGTTTAGGTAAATGTCCCATAGTTTGAATTCTTATTCAAAGCTTAGCCGAACTATTTGGATCTTTGGTGGTTGCAGAAGTGGGCCTGGAAGTTTTCTGAGATGGGGAGAATGAGGGTCATGGAACCAGGGGTCATGTGCCTCAGTCAGGCCTCTGCCTTATCCAGCCCTGAGGCCTGGGGAGGCAGGAAAGGGAGGAGTACTGGTGGTATTTTGGCAATTGTGCTCCTACAACGAAACTGGAAATCCAAAAATGAAAAAGAATGGCGGGAAGGGGTGAAAGCTGGCCAGGCTTTCTCCAGCCTCGAAAAGGCTTGGATCAATGTATAGTGAAGTGTGTGTATGTGTGAGTGAAATGAGGATTCTTTTAGATCTGACCCAGTCCACCCATCCCTAATATACGTGTGTGTGTGTATATATATATATATATGTATATGTATACAGGAGAAAAGATGCTATGTGCACAGTAGATGACTTCCATGCTGGAGGTACACACACAAGGCCCTCCAAAAATGTTTCCATTTGCACATCTTTTCCAGGAGGCAGGAGTGTCCCTCTGGAACATCACCTCTCATGAGGACCAAGCTGAAACTCTTTCATTTCTCTTTTACAATAACTTAGTAAACCAAACACGAGAGCTGCCTTCTTATTCCATTGGACTGTTTCACCACGTGTGTCTGAGTGACATTTTGTGGGAGGCTGGCCACCAGTGCATTTTGGGTGAAATTCACTCCTGTGCGGAGAGCCCAGCACCAAAGTCTGCACACCTCTCAAGCCCTAATTTGAGTACTTGTGCTGGCCCGCTGCCTGGGGGTGAATTTCACCATGTGCAAGTAATTGTGAGCACAGGTGTTTGTGTGTCTGGTGATGGTGAGTCAGCCAAAGCAAACAGATAATTTATGCCTCGTTTCCCTTCCCCAACATAGCCGTTGACTAATGATGGTTAAATTTTTGTTTCATTATTTTGCAGTGATTTACGATAGAAAACCTGTTTACCTATTTTATATTTATACATGCGGTTGGTTCTCAAGTGCTTCCTCTTTTTGCCTTCTGTCCAGATGCACAGACAAAGGGAGATAAGGTACTTTTTCTCCTCTTAGGCCAGCATAGCTACAGCGGGCAATGCGAAACGGGTTTGATCAGTTCATGAGAGATATTTAACCCAGAGTGGGACGTCTGAATGGGATGTAATCAGTCTTTAGCAGAGTGGAAAGAGACAGGGTGACAAGTCTATAGACCTAGGCCATGAAACTAATTTCATAGGACATGAGAAGTCAGTGGACCCAAATCTTTCCCTATTTTTCTTCAGTTCCTCCTCCTTTTATGTATTACAGTAGGTGCCCACGAGCCCCAACCAGAAGTGAGATCCCAATGTGCTAGGTGCTGTACGTGCATGGTCAGAGACAGAGAAAGGGAGGGGGCAAGGAAGTGCTATTACCCCCGTTCTGTTGATGGAGAATTGCGGCACAGAGAGACGAAGTGATTTCCCCAAGATCTCACAGGAAGCCAGTGACAGAGCCAGGAATTGAACCCCAGTTTTCTGAAACCCCATCCAATGTCTTAACCACCCAGCCATCATTACCCACCCAGCTTTACTCCAGGCAGAGCATCAAACTGGTTGTTCTTTTCCCACCCTTCTCCACTTCTGCACTCATTGCAGGCAGCTGCCAATCCTCTGAGCTTTCTGAAGCAGTAGGAAAGCAGCACCTGGAACGAGCGATGGTATCAACACCAAAAGAGTCCCTGCCTGTTCCTCTCCAAATGACACATCCAGAGCTCTCCTTTGGTGGCGGGAGGTGGTGAGAAGGGTATTTAGGTTGCTCCTAGAGGTGGGTAAAGTTCCAAGAAGCCAGGAGTTTCTCCATGTGGGCTGCTTTTGGGACCATTTGGTACATCCCAACCTGGTCTGCTCCCCTCCCTCTCTCTCACATTGAAACAGAGCATCTGTCTGGGCTGGAAAGAATTGCTTCTGTAAATCACAGCCCTTGCTCTCCTCTGGGTCTTGCTTTCCTGCAGAAGTGTGTTTGTGTTCTCTGCTGCTGTGCGTGCTAGGACTGAGAGAGGCCTTTCATCCTTGGTGTTTCTCTCTCTCCCCCGCCCCAATTATTAGATTCCTCAAGACAAGGGGGTGATTGTGCGGAAGTTGCTTTTTACAGAAATAGCAAGCAATGAGGATACCAGCTCCTCAGCTACTGTCCATAGTGTGAGGCTCTGATTAATGTCTGTAAATGCCTTTAAAAATCCAAGTCAAGGATCAGGTTTATAAACATGGATCATATCCCCTTAATTTTGCTGCTGGAAGATTGGAGAGGTAATTAGCATAACAGCAGTATCCTGAAAATGCCATGTGGACATTTGTCTTTGCTGTCTCTTAACTACATGCAACACCAAAGGAAGAGTGAGAAGCCAGTTGCCATTTAACCTAGGCTCTTAGATGCTTGACGTAAAGAGAGGAATGTAACGTGAGAGAGAATCCAAGTCACTCGCGGTGTTGCCAACCCCATGTGTTCCGAACTCATGAGTCAGGCCACCAAAAGCGTGAGATTGCTTTGAAAATCATGAGATTTTTTTAAAAATATAAATGTTGGGTTTATTTTATTTCTGAGCTTTTCTGCATAACTATGAGGGCTAGAAACTTACTTTTAAAAAATGAAAGCAAAGATTCTCATTTAATCACACGACTCCTTATACCACATGGCAATGTGGATTTCCTCTCACAAAGCTGCAAGGTGTATTATGGGAAATGTAGTCTGATCTGGGAGCCCAGTTCATAAGGGAGAATGGGGGCCTCAGACTCCTGAACTACAAATACCATAGGGCAATGCACCACTAGAGGAAAATGCAATTTAATTTATTATTGAACTATCTGGAAATGAAGAGTTTCTGGTCAGATCAATAAACCAAAATGAATAATTTTGTCTGAGTTTGGGGAATGTTGAAATATTTCATTTTGATTGAAAAAGTCTAAATGAAACGTTTTCACATTTCCAAATCTAAATTTTTAGGAATTTCTGAAAAATTTTGAAATTTCAACTTTTTATCCTGATTTGGGATGAAAACAAAGGTTGGAATTTCTTGTGGGATGGAAATTCCTCAGCTCTACTTAACGTGCTTTGCAGTCTTACAGAATGGGAGCACTAACAAAAACTTGAGGAGTTGTGTCTCTGCTTGTCGTGTCTGATTTATTGTTTAACACGAAGAAAGCAGATTATTGCAGATGAAGGATAGGAAATGATTGCTCTTTGCATTTGTGGAACTCTGCTATGTATAGACATATTGTGTAAGTTACTGGATACAGGTGGGAGGTAAACAGAGGTGAAAGTAAGCCGGTCCGGTACGGCATATCGGCAAGAGCCAGTATGCCGTGCCGGACTGGATTGGGTTCCCCAGGCTTGTGCTTTAAAGGGGCTGGGGCTCCACACAGTGGCCGGAGCCCAGGGCCCTTTAAATTGCCCCTGAGCCCTGGGGCTCCCAGCCCCCTCTGCAGCTGGTAGCTCTGGGGATGATTTCAAGGCCCCGGGGCTCCCAGCTGCAGCCAGAGTCCTGCGGCCTTTAAATCTTGATTTAAAGGGCTGGGTCCCGCCTCTTCCTGTTGAGGCCACACCTTTTCCAGTCGAGGCCACGCCCCAAGCTCAGGACTCCAGAGTACCAGTAAGCCCTTTAAGTTACTTTCACCCCTGGAGATAAACAAAGTAATCAGTCCAGTTGTGCAATCTGGAGGTGAAACAAAATGTGTCTATAAAGTCAGTTCTTAACTGAGGACATGTTAGTCTATATTCGCAAAAAGAAAAGGAGTACAGTATCCCTGATAATGTCACGGCAAACCTGGTGGCTGAACTTTGTGACTTTGTCCTCACCCATAACTATTTCACATTTGGGGACAATGTATACCTGCAAATCAGCGGCACTGCTATGGGTACCCACATGGCCCCACAGTATGCCAACTTTTTTTGGCTGACTTAGAACAACGCTTCCTCAGCTCTCGTCCCCTAATGCCCCTACTCTACTTGCGCTATATTGATGACATCTTCATCATCTGGACCCATGGAAAAGAAGCCCTTGAGGAATTCCACCATGATTTCAACAATTTCCATCCCACCATCAACCTCAGCCTGGACCAGTCCACACAAGAGATCCACTTCCTGGACACTATGGTGCTAATAAACGATGGTCACATAAACACCACCCTATACCGGAAACTGATCGCTATTCCTACCTACATGCCTCCAGCTTTCATCCAGACCACACCACACGATCCATTGTCTACAGCCAAGACATTCATAAACCAGTTGGAGAACACTTCAATCTCTTCGGTCACTCGATTACAGACCTAAAAGTTGCAATTCTTCAACAAAAAACCTTCAAAAACAGACTCCAACGAAAGACTGCTGAATTGGAATTAATTTGCAAACTGGATACAATTGACTTAGGCTTGAATAGAGACTGGGAGTGGATGGGTCACTACACAAAGTAAAACTATTTCCCCTTGTTTATTTCCCGACCCCGCACTGTTCCTCAGCTGTTCTTGTCAACTGCTGGAAATGGCCCACCTTGATTATCACTACAAAAGGTTTTTTCGCCCCCGCTCTCCTGTTGGTAATAGCTCACCTTAAGTGGTCACTGTCGTTACAGTGTGTATGGTAACACCCATTGTTTCATGTTCTCTGTGTATATAAATCTCCCCACTGTATTTTCCACTGAATGCATCCGATGAAGTGAGCTGTAGCTCACGAAAGCTTATGCTCAAATAAATTTGTTAGTCTCTAAGGTGCCACTAGTCCTCCTTTTCTTTTTAAATAAAGAACAGTTACCTCAGGAAGAGAGAACATTGTATAGTGAATCTTCAGCTAATATGTTTTCTTATAAATACGTGGCGGCAGCCCTGATTCTTGATATTATAGCTAGAGCAACACTGATCCAATTAACTGCAGCTTGGGATCCTTTTGTGTTTGTATCTCATTAATAGGAAGCCCTGTAAAAATTCCAGTATAAATTGAAATCAGAGGGCAACGATTTTTACCAATATTGACCACTAATGCTGTGCAAAGGGCATGTTTAGCCTGCTGCCATTGACCCAATGGCCCTGTGACTACTGACTCTCCTCCAGGCATAGCTTTGTTTGTTTTCCATGTCTCTGAGAGAAGAAATCCTAGGAGGCTTTCAGCCATTGCTAACCTCTTTCATCCCAGTTCTAAAGGTCTGGCTTACAGCGTGGGGCCAGTGCACTGCCCCTGTGCAATGCCACTCCTCTTGGTTTCCATTCTACAGAGCTGACGCTGTTCTCCTTCCAAGCAGGCTGAGGCACTGAGATGGTGCATATGTGGTTTAGTTTGGATTCTCTTGCCAGATACAAAGCAATTTCTAGGCCCCACCCAGAAATGACAAGCTGAAATGTAACCTTTTTGTTTCTCCGTCTCTGAGTGTTTGCTTTGCATGAATACACAATGGCAATATAACCTTGGATTGTTTGAACTAGCCAGGAGTGTCACTGGGAGCATTATATTCAACAGTTGTACTGACTGAATAAGCAGACAGGTTTTTTCTGTCATAATGGCACTATCCCACGCAGGGGTGATGGATTGCTTTTCCTGTTGCGCATGCTGTTATCGCTGTGCTGTTCTAATGCTAGTCAAACATTATTGTGAATAGCCAAACTCAATAGCACCAGTGTTAGGCTGGAAAGTCAATATTAGCTGAGCAAACAAAGCAAATAAAGAGTTGCTATTTGCGTAGCTATGAGTATTTGTGTGCTCTGCTGCTGAACAGGGCACTTCGAAAGGGAAAAAAAAAGTGGGCTTCTTCCAGGCGCTGAATGTTTATGTTTGGGATAAAGGAGTTGGCTTTTTTTAAAAATTCACTTTTGTTTCCTCAGCAGCACTGATTTACCCTGCCAGCGCGGCAGGTACTGGCTTCCCATTGGTTTAGCTAATCTTGGGTAACAAGGCTGATTCTAGACGGGTGAGATGGCTACTGGAGGTGCGTGCACTGGCAGCTGGGGCTGTCCAGTGACCCTGACCGTACACCTTTGAGTGTGGGAATCCTTGGCGGACGTTGAAGCGATAAACCATATTTAGTTACCTATTAAAAAGTGACTCCTTTTGAGGAGCAATTCTGTGTTTTATTGTTGTCTCCCTGCAGACCTTTAATTGTTCCTTTAGGCTGCACTCCTCTGCCCCCAAGGATCCTCCTCTGCAATTCTGAAAGCGGCTGCCCGTGCATGTGTGAGTGCATCTTCGGTTCTTATTTCATTTGCATTTTACTGTTTCTTGTTAAGTTTCTGGCAGTTTTCACAGTTCATTGCGTGACCTTCTAAATGATACATGCCTATTTATAACAAGCTGACTATGGCCCACTGCCACTTTGAGAAGCCCTGGGAACAAAACACTATAAACTGTTCCTTCATTAACATTGTGCATCTCAACGTATGCATCCAAGGTGCCTGTTAAAGAGGGTGGCGATGGTGACGGTGGTGTCACCCGTCTTGATTTGCGGCTTGTTTCTTAACATGAGATGTCGTTAAATATAAATGGGAAGCCAGGCTAGCTGCGTCTGGTCCTGGCCTCCTTCCCTGAGTTGGGAGCCTTGCAGTGACAATGTGCTCAAAGTACATTTCTCATCTCAAGAGCCTTCCCCCAGCCCCTGCCCCCTTCCCAGCCAATGACTGAAAAGTGGCACTGCTGGACTCTGGAGGGTACAGTATGTTACGAGGGTAGTTTGTGCAGAATCTTTCATGCAAACGTCATCCCAGGGTGCTTCACAGAGCTAAATAATAGAGTGAGAGAGTTAAATAATGCATTCCAAAGGCCAAGAGAAGTGAGGAGGTATAGGCCAGGGAGAAAATATATACAGTGTTTGGGGCTGAGCTTGGAAGTGAGGTGGAGAGTCACTGTGGTGGGGAGAATGCAGGGAGGCTGTTCCAGATTGAGGGAGATGCAGAGAAGAAGTCTCTTGCCCGGGCAGTGTCCAGGCTGTGTGGAAGGGTGTGGAGGAGGCCATTGCTAGATGGGCTGAGGAAGCAGGGACAGGTGACAAGCTCAGTCAGCGGTGTGTGTCCAGCCATCACTAGCTGCAAGGATTCTCACTGCCGTGCAGGGTGCTTGAGGAATCCGGAGAGAGCTGGTGGGGACTAAATGGGGGGAGAGGACATGTATCCCAGCTCATCCTGTCTTGCAAAATAAATGAAGGGGCTGGGAGCTTTCTGGAATGCGCAGTCCTTGCCTTCTGGCTGGTTTTGTCACGGCTGATTTGGCGGGAGCAGTTTCCAGGAACTTTGCAGTGAAGGTCCTTTTCAGTTTGCAAAGCCCAATGCAGTGCATCAGTGCAGCCAAGTGGGGAGCTCAGCTGAAAAAGTTGTGGGGTGACTTCTGCTTGCCATGAGTTAAGTTGCCCAGGTAATCAGCTGCCCACCCTCTGAAAGCCGGGAAGCTGAGAGGGAGGGATGGCACTTTTGCCTGCAGGAAAAACAAAACACACCAAGTGGGGGTGCCAGCAAAGTCTGCTTTCTGCACAGTCTGTCCTGCTTCTGCTGCTCCAGGTGGCTTCAGTGCTGCCGGTGAACCCCCATGGGCCGTGTTCCACTCTGGAGAAGCAGGGCTACGGGAGAATGCTGCAGCTTTTCTGACATGAGCAAAGCAGGGGTGGGAGGGAGAAGAGACCCCTTTCTTTGACAGTACCAAGGAAGGCCCTCCCCCAAGGGCACTCGTCCTACAGGAGGCGGAACAAAAAGTGCAAAAGCTGAGATGCTAATGGTGTAAATCATGCAGCAAACTGGCTGCTGTAGGAGATGCTGCAGGCAGGCTTGGCTCAAGGGGGTCCCCAAAGGGCTGAATGATGACTAGCCATGGACAAGAGTACCAGAATGTGAGCCAGGCCTAGTCCTGCCCTCGAGGTACTTCTCTGCCCCACACTGTCATTGTAGTGTCTTTATTCTTACACCAGACCTCTGGGGTAGAGAAATATTTTATTATCTCCACTTTACAAGTGGGGAACTGAGGCAGGAAGTCTTAGGTAGAGTGAGGAATTGAACCCAGGGTTCCTGCAGCCCAGTCTGATGCCCAGCCCACTAGGCTATCCTTCCTTCACTCCCTTGGCATGAAGACCATGCTTGGCCGGCTCTTGGCCCTCCAGAGTAAGTTGGCCTGGGCTGGAAAGCTGGACTGCTTGTTGCTCTTGTCAGGGACTGGAATGGGGCCACTCATGTCCAGCAATCCCCGAAGCACTGAGCTTGCTTTGGGTCTCGTGCCTCTGGGGAGCTGCTGCTGAGCAAGTCTCCTCACTGCAGGTACTGGCTGGAAAACCACGGTCCTGTCTTAAAGCTTGCAGCTGCAATGCTGCTGTGGGGCTCGCTGCTGTTTGGAGGTCCCTGCATTTGTTTGGAGGTCCTGGATGTTTGGAGGTCCCTGCATTTGTCCCATCCATGCTGGACAACTGCAGTTCACTGTATTTGAAGCTACAATATGAAGGTAATGCACAGGCTCCAGCCGATACAGAATACGTCTGCCCCCTTCCTCCCTGGCCTGGGATGTGCTTATCTTCCTCCGTTGTCTCCCACGCAGCTTCTGAGGCCAGTTTAAGGCTTTGCTCCAGATCTTCAATGCAATTAATGGATCAAGCCCCAGCTACATTAAAGACCGAATTTTGATCTATGAAGCCCCTTGACAGCTGTGCTCCCGTCTGGGACAATGCAGATCACAAAGCGTGTGAGGGCTGGGGACAAAGCATTCTCTGTCGAGGGATCTGGCTGTGGAACAATCTTCCACAGGAGAGCAGAGTCTGTCTTTAGGAAATGCTGCAAAACTTTCCTCTTCGAAAAAGCCTTTCCATCATAAGAAACACCCGCACCTTTTCCACCTTACAATAAAAAGCAAACAAACCCTAAAAACAAACAATACCCTCAAAATAACAAATAAATTAATCCAACAAAAATAACCTTACCCTAAACAGAGTTTATGCACCCCCAAAAGGTAGGAGAGCTAGAACTTCTCCATGAAGGCCACCCGGGACTTCGCTTTTGCTAATCATCAATCAGCTGTGTGTAAGGTGCTCAGATACCACAATGACGGGCAGAGGTAGGAAGCCCTAAGATAGATAGGATGGGGGCTTGGGAGCACAAGCAATAGGATATGGTTGGACTGAGAGGCAGACAGGGAAGGAGAAGTGGTAGGGAAAAGGGACGATGGATGGAAAGGGAGACTGCAGAAGGCTTGGCTAGGTAAGCACACAAACCACCTAGATTCGACCATCACTGGACTCAAGTTTGTCTCCTCCCTCGCAAGCCAGAAATGCAAACGTGCAGTAGGTTTCTCCAGCACTGCTGCGTTGAATTTGGCCCTACAGTTTAATATCCTGTGATGTAGTTAAGTTTTTGTTTGTTGTAATTTTCCACAGCCATTGAATCTTTGACTTGTTGCATTATCGGTTTGTTTTGTCAAATCGCTGTTCTGACAACGGTTGTTCCCTGGGTCTGTGTGCGGACGGTGCAGATGTTTTAGAGTTACACACAGGTTGGTGGGTGTCTGTAATGGTACACCCATGCCACATGTAGTACTCCCGCCGTGTAATTTAGGTACTGTGCTTCTATGGAGCTTTTGAAAATACAAAACTGCCTGCTCCTAAATTCCGCTCCATGAGTCTTGATAGCATGAAGCACATTTACTGTACAAGTCCAGCCTCGGCGAATGCCATTTGGGATAATTATGTTCACATGACAAATGTAGGTGCATTGCTTTTGTTTATCTTGAGTGGGTTAACAGGAACTAGCAATGGCAAAAGTAATTATTCTGCTTCTAGGGTGCTGGGATTGCTGATCTGGAACTCTCTCTGAGACGTATTCCTGAAACGTGGAACAGCAGCATGTGAAATGCATGAGGAGCTAACACAGTGCATAAAAATGAACATAATTTCTGAAAAATGGAATTAATGAGGCAATGAGACTGTTTTAATGAGGACAAGGTCTGCAGTAAATGTCACTGTTCCAATGTCTTTATTGTAAATTATAATGTGCCTTTTAGAAAACACTGTCTTGATAGAAAAGAAAGGGGAGACACTGTAACCAGGTGAGCTCTACCTGCACAAAGAGAGACAAGCTGTTGGATGGTCTGGGTGTCTGTTTCCCAGTGTGTATTATGGCCTGGCACAGAAATACCACAAGAAGTATTTGCAGCCAAGCAGAGCAGGAAACACATTGTCCTTAATTCATGGGGCAATGTTTCAGCACCCAGTCTCTATTTGTGCGTGTGCATATATATCCACTTGCATTTTCAGTGTGCGGACACCTTCACACGCCCTTGAAAAGGTCTAACCCTTCCATGCACACTAGAGTTAGGGTTTCCTACCAGTGCTATGCTCCCCTGCCCCGTTGGCATGCCTTTACTACTACTTCCTCGTTTAATTGCCCCCTGAAACTCACCTTGTCTGTGATGCCCACAGTGAGCCAATAACAATCACTGACTTCTCTCTTTTCATCTTCCTGATTATTTATCAGTTGTGTTACTGCGACCCCATTGTGCCAGGTGCTGTGCAGACACAGAACAAAAAGAGTGTCCCTACCCCAAAAAGCGGATACTCTATTCAAATTTATACCTTACCCTCCCAGAAATCATCGGGGCCACCGAGGTGTGTACACAGTTGGACTGAATACCTAAGGGGTTCGATTATTGTAGCCCCTCCCCTGCATGTTGCCTCTCCTCGCTGCTGTTCCTCACCTTGCTCGTTCTGTTGGGTATAAAATGGGGCAGGGACTGAGTCTCTCCTTCTTTGGTGACGAGCCAAGTATGGGGGCGCCCTAAGTGATAAAACCAGTAACTTGCTGCTAAAAAGCCTAGTGGGATAAATGAATTTTGAGGGTGCAAAGACCTCAGCCCCAACGCAAAACCGTTTCCCTCATCTCTCCGCAGCCCCAAGGTCTGCCCTGGACTGGAGAAAGCTGGTGACGTGCAGTGTGTCCTGACAGTCTCAGAGCCCAGACTCTGGTAGGCCAAGGTGGGAATGGAGTTCCCAAGCTGAAGGTCTTTTGCTGGGACCCTAGTGGCTGTGAGCTCGAGTGCCTTGGCTGTCTGCCCCCATCCCAGTATCTCCTGGCGAAAGGGGGGACCCCTTCAAGCAATGCCTCATGTGTCAAAACGAGCATCCTGCTCTTCTGCTGGAAATCAGCTGGAAGCCAGTGCAGAGCAGAATGCTGAAGCCACATGCTCCCGATGTGTATTTGGCAGGGTTGCCCAAGGAAAGTACCGCAGTTCTGCCTGGCCCTGGTATGGTCCATGCCAGGGGCACGTGCGGGATTCTACTGCTGCTCTCCCGCATAAGGGCCAAGGACAATCTGCCCTTTGGTAAAGGACGCAGACAGTCTGTTGGCTGGGAGCGAAATTAGTCGCCACACAGACAGTTGTTTTTGTCTTGGGTCTGGCTCCTGTCAGTGTTTTCAGTCTCGCACCAAGCGAGAGCGGAGAGCTCTGGGCACTGCATTCCAGGATGAAGTGGTGGAAGGGTCATTCCCTGTTTAACCTCTTGTGTCCAATGAGTTTTGGCTCTGAGTTGGGCCAAGTGTGTGGTGCGTGTCACGACCAGCGCTAGAGAGACCGAAGTCTTTTCAGAACCGCCTTTTCCCTCTTCTTGCATCACCTTTTTGTAACTTTCTTGGGAAAATGGATTTCTTCTGCCCACGAGTGTAGTTGATCCTTTGGCCGGCACCGCTACCTCAGTGGGGAGTCAGGTATTGGGGCTTGTTTGATGTGGGCATAGAATCAACAGGTTTGTTTGGCTTACGGACGTTTACCCAGTAGGTGGACCCCTTGAACAAACAACCTATGTCAATGTTGTGCTTCCGCCAAGGACGCTACGTTTACTGTAGCGTATTTAACATGAAAGGGGCATCAATCAAACACACAAATATTGGCCAGGTCACTGTGTGATTTCAGTGGGGGTTGGTTTGATCAAAAGCTCATGTAGCTGTTGTTTAATGTCTCTCATTAAATAAGGCGGATGAACGGCAAGGTAAATAACAGCTCTGTGCTGAGCCTGCCTGCTCCCGCTGAAGCCAGTGGCCGTTGACTTAAACAGCAGCAGGATCGGGCCCCATGACCTCCCAGGTTTGTACCTCATGCACTGCACTAAATGCCCCAAAAGCAGCTAAGTGGGTGCAACTGGACAATCCCTACGCTCTTGAGTGACCTCATGCAGGAAAATAATAAATGACAAAAACACCCAGCTGCCCGGGGGAGAACACTTTCCACAGAGCGATCACTCTGTGTCTGACGCATCAGTCCTCATCTGCAAAGGAAACCTGCACAAACTCTTTCAAAAGATGAGCCTCGAAGCTTAAATTCTTAACTTTGTTAGACTCTAAAACTCATGGACTGAGCAGAGGCACTGGATTGTGGATGGCTCATTACAACGATCTGTGTCCCACTGCCAACCTCCCTCCTTTGCTTTCCCCCTATGACTGGAGGGGGGTTAACTGGCCACTTCTCCTTGAATGGTTCCTTGAAATACGTGTTAACTACTTGTGCTAAACTATCTGTTCCACCTTGTATGGAGCGGTGCCATGCTCAGCAGCTTTCCCAGACCAGAAGAAGAGCTCGGTGAAGCTCAACAGCTCGTCTCTCTCCTCAGCAGAAGTTGGTCCAATAAAAGACATCACCTCACCCACTTTGTCTCTCTTAGGACTAGAAAAAGGAACAAGTGTAACTAGCATATCAGTGATAAACGGGCCAGGAAGGATGAGCTTGGGGTCGGGGGGCCAGACAAGGACTCAGGAGATTTGGGTTCAAATCCTGCCTCTGCCACAGACCTTAGGTAAGGCACTTTAGGTACTGATACAGGAAGGCACTTAGACACAGGGCTGTCCCTAGGGGGGGTGCGGGGTCCGGGACATAGGCCCTGAGTTTCTATCTGCCGGGGGGGTGCTCTGCCCAGGCCCCACCCCCACTCTACCCCTTCCCCCAAGACCCCACCCACCCCGCCTCTTCCCACCCCTGCTCTGCCCTGCCCCACCTCTTCCCACACCCGCCCCACCTCTTCCCCACCCAGTTCCACCCCCTCCCCTGAGCGCACAGCGCCCTCACTTCTCCCCCTCCCCCCCAGTGCCTCCAGATGCCGTGAAACAGCTGATTGGTGGTACGCGCTGGGAGGGAGTGGGAGGTGCTGATCGGTGGAGCCGCCAGCGGGCACGAGGTGCTGTGGGGAGGGGGAGGTTGCTTGGGGGCTCCTGCTCGCCCCCCTGCCTCACCTCCCTGCTCACCTCCTCCTCACGAAGCGCAGGGCCCCCCAAAACGCGGGGCCCTGGGCGGTTGCCCCGATTTGCTGTACCCTAGGGACAGCTCTGCTTGGACGTGTGCTTAAGTCAGTCCCTATTACATACATGGAGGGCAGCAGTGGCTCCTGTCCTGTGGGGGTTTCAGAGTGAGCCTGGCCGGCCGGCCCTTCACTCACCCCAGCTCTGCTCTGTCCAGAGGTGCTAGCCTGGGCCCAGCGTCTTGCTCCAGCTCACTATCTCGCACTGCTGTGGCAGGGTCTCGAGCCTCCTTCTAGCGTCATGTGGTGCGTGTCAAGGCTTCATCTGTGGAGCTGGGCACATGCAGGGTGAGGCAGCCGGGCAGTTGGTGAGCTGGTGGGTAGATTTGGGAAGGGCTGAGTACCCACCAGCCCTAGCCACCTGCTATGTAAGTCCCATGGCCACACACTAAAGTATCTTGCTAAACAGGGATGCTTTCCTGAATTGGAGCCTTAATCTGTCACTGCCTCTGTTCCCCATTTGTAAATGGGGACAGCACATGCCTGCTTCATAGGGGTGTTATGAGGATTTGTTAGCGTACGTGGGGTGGTTGGACGCCATGGTGATGAGCAGCATAATATAAACTATCGAGGAAAGGTGGCATTTCTAATCATGGCTAAGCTTCTGCTTTGCAATTTTCACAAACTATTTCAGCACTTAGATTACAAAGTATAATATAACTATTGCCTTGTGGATATTAATACCCTGCGCATGTTTGGGGAAAATATTGTTTTCCTTCAACCACAATAGGGGGTGTGTTGCTTTCTGTTTGTTTTTTACTCGCCTTTGCTGGAGTTTGAACAGAGATTTGCTGACTGAACAGTTGACAGAGCAAAACAAGTCTCATCAGCTCAGAAGCCAGCATGCTTTTCTCGTTAGCACGTCCCCCATTGCCCTTCTGCACTGTTCTCGCTCCAGATTAGGCACAGGGGACATGAAGAACGTTAGTTATAATAAAGTTAGTTACCATCTTTGTCTCTTCCCAGGCACTTCTAACCAATTGGAACACAGCAAGATTTAGGTCTTCTAATTAGTCCATACACAATTGCTCCATATCGTTGGTCAATTAATTGCAGTACAGAACACCCGTGAACCTTCTATGTCTGAGGGCTTTTTAGGCTATAGCAATCCCTTTTTGACCATATCTTGCCGTTGACAACAGAATGTTCTCACAGCAGGTTATATTCCAGGACTTTACCCTCGTCAGTATTATATAATCTGTCCCTCTTGGGTATTCAACAAGTCTGTTTGAACCATTCCTTTGTGAAAGGTAGTTCCTTGACTGGAAAGGGATGAAATGAACATCGCATGAAAGTTTGTTCAGACTGTTCACTAGGGCTAGCTACCCCTCTCTGGTCTCTGAGTGCCCACCAGCAGATGTCAGGCTTCCTGTCTTTACCTCTCCGGGGATAGGGTGACCAAGTGTCTGGTTTTCGACCGGAACACCCGGTGGAAAAGGGATCCTGGCAGCTCCGGTCAGCACTGCTGAGTCGGCTGTTGACTGTCCAGTTGGTGGTGCTGTGCTCCGGGAAGCAGCCAGCATGTCTCTCCCTCCGGCTCCTACTCATAGGGCAGGGGTGGGAAACCTAGGTTTCATGGTCCTCCAGCCCCATGGTTAATTTAATCCGGCCCGCGGCACCCTCCTCCCATGGGGCAGGAGCTGCTGCGCTGGCTCGTCCAGCTGTGGGGGAAGCCCTGAGCCTCCGCACCCCCACCCCCTGCCAGTGGGTGAGTGAGTGGCCCACGGTTAATTTTTTTCTGTGGGTCAATGGCCCATGACAGAAAAAAGGTTCCCCACCCCAGAGCCCTCACTCTGCCCCTGCGCCCCAACCCCCTGCCAAGCTGGGGGCAGTCCCAGCCCAGAGCACCCTCCTCTACCCCAAACCTCTCATCCCCAGTCCCACCCCAGGGTTGGCACTCCCATCCAGAGCCCTCACACACCCTCGCACACCAACCCCCTGCCTCAGCCTGGAACCCCCTCCCGTATTCTGAACCCTCGGCTCCACCCCCCAGCCCAGAGCCCCCTCCCGCACCCCAATCCCTTCATCCCTGGCCCGACCCCAGAGCTTGCACCCCGAGCCGGAGCCCTCAACTCCTCCTGCACCTCAGCCCCCAAGCCAGCCTGGTGAAAATGATCGAATGAGTGAGGGTGGGGAGAGTGAGTGACTGGGGGGGAGGAGATGGAGTGAGTGGGGGCAGGGTCTCGGAGAAGGGGGTGGTTACGGGTGGGGCTGAAGAGGAAGGGCGGGGCAGGGGCGGGGCACACGTGTTTGGTTTTGTGTGAGTAGAAAGTTGGCAGCCATATCTGGGAATGGAATCATGCAATTCTTCCACTGTCAGACCAGGCCCTGGGCTGCAGTGCCTTGTGTATCAACCACGCTTCCCAAGCAGGCCTGACTGGGTGCAGCACCTGTTGTCCTTCCCTTCAGGAATCTGTGGCCAGTGGTGAACAGAGAGACCAGAAGCCCTTCTTAACCCAAAGTATTGTTTAATTTTAATGGTAGGAATATAGAAGCATCACATGAGAGGCAAGAAATATTTTAAAACAACAAGCAATCTATACCCATATGTACCTTACCTAAAGCCCTATCCCCCTCTGATGGTGACCCAGGCTGGCCTAGCTGCTTCAGACACCTCCCTGGATATTGGTGTGTGTCAGTCTGACCAGCTATTTTTTTAAACTATTTATTTATTGTCCTTTTGGTTTGCTGGCACCCAGCATTGGCAAAACAAGCTTTGTAACTTGGCTGGAGCCCAGAGATAAGATCTTCACAGTCAACAGCTCAGGCATATAGTGCCCTTCTACAAAAAGGGGAATAAGGACAACCTGGGGAATTACAGACCAGCCAGCTTAACTTCACTACCCAGGAAGGTAATGGAGCAAATAATTAATCAATCAATTTGCAAACACCTACAAGATAATAAGGTGACAAGTAGCAGCATGGATTTGTCAAGAACAAATCATGTAAAACCAACCTAATAGCTTTCTTTGGCAGGATAACAAGCCTTGTGGATGAGGGGAAGCGGTAGATGTGATATACCTTTACTTTAGTAAGGCTTTTGATACTGTCTCGCATGATCTTCTCATAAACAAACAAGGGAAATACAACCTAGATGGAGCTACTATAAAGTGGGTGCATAACTGGTTAGAAAACCTTTCCCAGAGAGCAGTTATCAGTGGTTCAGAGTCAAGCTGGAAGGCCATAACGAGTGGAGTCCTGCAGCGATCAGTTCTGGGTCCAGTTCTGTTCAATATCTTCATCAGTGATTTAGATAATGGCATACAGAGTACACTTATAAAGCCTGCAGATGATACCAAGCTGGGAGGGGTTGCAAGTGCTTTGGAGGACAGGCTTAAAATTCAAAATGATCTGGACAAACTGGAGAAATGGTCTGAAGAAAATAGGATGAAATTCAATAAGGACAAATGCAAAGTACTCCACTTAGGAAAGAACAATCTGTTGCACATAGACAAAATGGGAAATGACTGCCTAGGAAGGAGTACTGCAGAAAGGGATCTGGGGGTCATAGTGGATCACAAGCTAAATATGAGCGAACCATGTAACACTTGCAAAAATAAAAGCGAACATCATTCTGGGATGTATTAGCAGGAGTGTTGTAAGCAAGACACGAGAAGTAATTCTTCCACTCTACTCCATGCTGATTAGGCCTCAACTGGAGTATTGTGTCCAGTTCTCGGCACCACATTTCAGGAAAGGTGTGGACAAATTGGAGAGAGTCCAGAGAAGAGCAACCAAAATGATTGAATGTCTAGAAAACATGACCTATGAGTGAAGATTAAAAAACCTAGGTTTGTTCAGTCTGGAGAAGAGAAGACTGACAGGGGACATTATAACAGTTTTCAAGTATGTAAAAGATTGTTACAAGGAGGACAGAGAAAAATTTTTCTTGTTAATCTCTGAGGATAGGACAAGAAGCAATGGGCTTAAATTGCAGCAAGGACGATTTAGGTTGGACATTAGGAAAAACTTCCTGTCAGGGCAATTAAGCACTGGAATAAATGGCCTAGGGAGGTTGTGGAATCTCCATCGTTGGAGATTTTTAAGAGCAGCTTAGACAAACACCTGTCAGGGATGGTCTAGATAATATGTAGTCCTGTCATGAGTGCAGGAGATTGAACTAGATGGCCTCTTGAGGTCCTACGATTCTATGATTGTCTCTTAATCAACCTGAAATGTTTGCCAGGAGTGAGCTTATCTCCAGCTATTGTTTTTTGTTTCCTGGTTATTTTTCCAGTAGCTTGCTATTAAACTAAACCAACATATTAAATACAGTAAACATCCCAACAACCAGGCCACAGAGTGTTCATAAATTATTACAGAGCAGCCCTACATCTGTCATATGCCCTTTTCGAGATTTGCCTCTCCCACGGATCAACAGTCCCTCGCTAAAGAGGAGAAATTGATGTCTGAGAGGCAAAACCCCTAGTTCTTTATCTGAAAATCAGGACAATGGCAGTTGGAAATGATGGCCATCCCAGTTGCTCCCTCTATGTTCAGAGTTCAATTTTAGGTGACAAGTGTCAGGCTTTCTAATTAAGCAGGAACGTGTTGATGACTGAATACAGACTATGGAACTAGCTGGATTTTCAGGCCAGCGTGGATGGGCCCTTCGGGTTAAATGCTGTTGTCTTGTGTTAACGGCTGTTGTTTTGTGTTTGTGTTATTATGCACTGATACAGTAAGTCTAGTCCAGGGGTTCTCAAGCTTCATTGCCATGACCCCCTTCTGACAACAAAAATTACTACGACCCCAGGACGGGGGATCGAAGCCAGAGCCTGCCCAAGCGCTCAAGTTCCACCGCTCTGGGTAGGGGCAAAGCTGGTGCTGCGGGTGCCCATTTTGGATTTGATGCTTTGCAGAGCTGGAGCCTTTTAAATGCTTAAAGGGAAAGCTTCACATGAGCATTTCCAGCCCAAAATGCACTGCTTCAGACACCTGCATGGACTGGCTTGCCGGAATCCAAGATGGCTGCCCAGAGCCACCACAGACGCTCTGCAACTTTTATAAGCTTCGCTTTGACTGAAAAACCCCTCTTTGAACATGTGTATTTCCAACTGAAAATTAAGCTTTTATAGATCGAAAAGAGCAGCATGGCTTTGCTCCTCAGAGAATGAACTCCAACGGCAGCCAAGGCTTTGCGGCTCTCTTGGGACCTGACACAACCTGGTGTCCTGTTCCCT
Source organism: Chelonia mydas (assembly GCF_015237465.2). Classification (NCBI taxonomy): domain Eukaryota; kingdom Metazoa; phylum Chordata; order Testudines; family Cheloniidae; genus Chelonia; species Chelonia mydas. The sequence continues at coordinate 80,685,766 of NC_051250.2, forward strand.
TTGAAAGTAACAGTACTCAGTGGAGAGAGATGAAAAGTGAAGATCATTTCTGTAGGTCCTGAAGAGGGCGGTGTGTTAAATAGAGCTTTCCTTCAAACCCTGCAGGATTCTGCAGGCTAGAAACCCCTCGCCACCAGCTGTGCAGAAGACATTCCCCGTCCTGCCCAATTGCTCATGCCATGAACTATGTCTACAGAGCGGAAGGCTCTCTGAACAGAGAGGGACAGAGTCTCAGCTGTTGTAAACTGGCCTCATTGAAATCAATGGAACTATGCTGATTTACACCAACTGAGGATAAAGCTCAGAGCCTTTCGGTCTCAGCCTCTGAGAGAGGAGAGAGGCAAAGCTGGGAAGGTGAACATAGTAGTTGGCTTCCTTCACTGGTTGGGACATGACCAGCCTCTTAGTTCTCCTGAAGAAGTTATGGAAATGACTTGACTTGTCTTCTTGTGTATAGGCTAAATAACATCATCAGCGTGACATGTGACCAGTGCCGACCTATGGGGAGAAGTTTGTTCAACAAGCATTGTCTGAACAGTATTACTTCTGCTTTGCTTCTATTATACAACCCTGCAATTGACCTATATCTGGCTGGGCTGTGGAGATACCATGCTGTAGCTTATGCTTCTTACTTAGCTGTCTGGCAGTGTATGAATAACACAATCAGAAACACCTCGGATAAAAGTTTACTGGCCCACTGTGTGCCATCTCCTGCATAATTTTGCTGCTTGTTTTTCATCTCTATAAGGAAATCATTGGGATCCCTGCTCCTCTAGCTTACCTCTACCCAGTGGGTACTAGAAAGGATGCTGTATTAATCCTTAATTAGCCAATATGTTGGAGTGAATTCTGCACCAGCTTAGTCACTGGTGATCCTTCTGCTGTTTCTTCTTTGAAGGGATCTTTTAAAAAGTTTCTGCCGGGTTTCCTGGGAAGATATGACCTGTCAATCTGTTGCTATGGCAATTCTGAGAAATGTGCATTAGCTTTCAGGTTCCTTGGAAGGCTCATCACCTAAAGCTAGTCCTCAGACTTCAAACCAGGGTGATCTGAAAGGAGCCTGCATGACACTTGCCTTGTGAGACGTAATGTTTTGCCTGTTAGCAAGATGGGAGTGCTTGGTTAAAGTGAGGCCACTACCACTGACCCCAGTATCTAGTGCTTTTCATCAGTGGTTCTCAAAGTGCTTTACAAGGAGGCTGGTATCATTACTTCCATTTTACAGATGAGGAAACTGAGGCAGAGAGACGGGACATGACTTGCCCAGGGTCACCCAGCAAGCCAGCCGCAGAGCTGGCAATAGAACCTACATTGCCTGAGTCAGAGCCTGGTGCTTTATCCACTAGGTCGCATTGCATTTTGTCAGGCCCATAGCCGTGCTAGGTGAAGGAGGCCCTTCGTGGGCACCGGTCGCCTCTCCATTTTCACCGAGGCTGTGACTGGGTCTGACGGCTAGGAGTGCCCTGCGGGTTTGACAACAGCACCTCTGCCACAGCTGTTCCTGCTATGGGCTGCTCCAGGGCGCTGTCCGGTCCCCACAGGCGACACTGCAGCAGGGAAGCGATGGAAGTAGCAGAGGGCTGAATGCCAGGGCTTGCTGGGGGAGGTAGAACTGAACACAGAGCTGACGACAAGGCTAGCCTGAGTCCCCTGCAACATGCAGCTGCTATCTAAACAATGGCCAGCAAGCGAGGCTCTGGGCTGCTGGGTAAGCAGGTGAAACTCCAGCCGCGTCAGCCGTGGTGCCTATGGCCCCCATACGGTTATGGCCTTGCCAGAGTGATGGCTCGTGGCATCCCTGACACATGAGTAAGTGCGTCCCCGTTAAACCTGCTCACCCACGTCGTTTGTGTTGTGGGGCCGCACAGCCAATAACAGAGTAAACTGGATCATTGCAAATGGGCTGCAAAGAGGCATCAGGATACTAGAACGGGGGGAGCTGCAGCCCTGCAGCTTGTAACTGCACTTCCTCGGTGTTCTCCTGCAACCAAGACTTAACCTGGGGCTGTGGTGATCTGGCGGCAGACTTCCCCCCTGGCCAAGGCAGCAGGAGCTCTGCTTCTCTTCTGCCTCCTTGTAGGTCTTTTGGGTTTTCTCCTGGGCACAGGCTTGGATTCCCGCATCCTCTAACAGTCGGAGTATCAGCCCAGGTCACCTAGGAACAAGTCCCTGTCTGTGGGTGGAGGTCTGAGAAGAGAATATAGATGTTGTTAATACTCTTGGCTAACGGATGTGGTCCTAGCTTGAGTCATGCCGCTGCCATGATTGTAATCCAGGCTGTTGATTTTGAGTCCAGCAAGGAGCAATCCTTTACACGCACTCTTATAAGCAGGAAGTCATTGCTAGCTTTCAGATACTAGCATCAAGGTTACTTCGGACTCAACATCTTCTAAGAATGTTTTATTGGTCATAAACCCATTGTCATTTTCTGGAAAATAACATTTCAGACCCTTATCAGTCCAAGAAAAACAAGCAAGTCGCCATGGCTTTTCTCAAGACAAACAGAAAAATAATCAACAGAGACAGATGTATTAACATCCCAATAGCCCATGGGAATGCATTTCCCCCAGTATAGCTAATCCCAACTACAAACTACTTTGCCAGTTATGTCTAACAAAATCATTCTAAGAATCCAAGAACTCCATGCTGTCCAAAGGGGCTGCAGGTCACAATACTGGTAAAGAGACAGAGCTAACCATGACCGTCCTGTGTGACTTAGAACAAAATCCCCTGGAAAGACTCCAAGATGATCATTTAGTTGCTCGGAGAATATAAACCACACACATACCATAGGTATTTATGGTGGTATCTTCTTCCAGAAAGGGTTCTTTGCCTCTTGAAAAGATAAGGGGCTTGATCCTGCACTCCTGGGGTGGGGTGGGGGATATCTAACCTGCAGCTTTCTCGTCTCCTCCCCTTCAACATTAAAATTAGAGAAGGGTATTTTTTATTTTTGGCTATCCTAGTATTTCATTCCAGACTCAAGGGTCAGAAGTCAAAGTGTTTACAGATCCGCGAGTGCTGCCTTTCTGGTTAACGGCAGCATGTGATACACAGCTTGCTATCTTCATGGAACGCTCTGACCTTGACCCTGCAATCAGGTCTGCATGCTTTGGATCAGGGGCCAAAAATCTTAAAAGGAGATGTTAGAAAGGGAACCAAAGGCCAGAGTTAAGCTCCTGAGGGCCAACAGGAAGACACTGGGGTTTGTCAATTACCCAAGTCACTGTATCTGCAGAGAATATGGTAAATCTCTCCTGTTTGCTTTTCTCTAAGGGCCACGTTCACATCTCGATACACAAGGATTTACATGCCTAAGTCCAATTACCACTCTTAGGATAAAGATAAAAACCAGCCTTTTTCTTTCAGATGTCTCCTGTGCTCTCCCCTCAGGCTGATGACAGTCTCCCCAATAAACATCCCCAAAACATTGCTGCGGCTTTGTCACAGAACATGACCCACTGGAACTCTGACATAACATTAACGCAATATATTGGACTTTGGGGGTGTATTTTTTAGAAGCACTTTCGCAGTGGTGGGTAAAAGCGAGTGGCAGCAGGCTGAAGAGGTTAAAGCCATATGACAGCTGCTCAAATAACATGCAAGGAATTGTATGTGTCTAGCTCAAACACCTGATGGCATAAATTAGTCCACCTTCCTGTTTTCTAAATGCAACATCTTCAGTGTGAATGGTCTGAAAAATTGAAGGGATTTTTAAAAACACCCCCTCTCCCACGTAAAATGTAGGACTTGCAAACGTGTCTGACTGACAGGTCGGAAGTCCTGTATTAACTGATAGTGCCGGGGCAACAGCAGAGAAAACTTCTCCTTCCAGCCCTGTCTCATCTTTGGCCTGCAAGGTTGGCAAGTAGAGCTGGATAAAAAGGTTTTTCAATGAAAAATGACTTTCCCATCAAAACTATATTCTTCGTGGGGAAAAATATGCATTTAGGGTAAAAAAAAAAAAAAAACACCCAATTTTCTGACAAAACTTTGGGAAATTTTCATTTAGCAAATTGCTCTTGATTTTGATTTTTTTCCCCTTTCTCTCACTTGGTTTTTACTTCCCCCTTCTTTTTCAGTGGGGAAAAAAGGGAGAGAAAGTAGGAAAAAATCCCATTCGCTGATTCAGAGCAATCTGGATCGCTTGGTAAATTGGGCACAAGCAAACAATATGCGTTTTAATACGTAAACATATACATCTAGGAACAAAGAATGTCGGCCATGCTTACAGTGACTCTGAAAAAGATTTGGGTGTTGTGGTGGATAATCAACAGTGTGATTCTGTAGCCAAAAGAGCTAATGTGATTCTGGGATGCATAAACAGAGGCATCTCAAGTTGGAGTAGAGAGAATATTTTACTTTGGTATTTGGCACTGCTGGAATACTGTGTCCAGTCTGGTATCCACAATTCAAGAAGGGTGTTGATAAGAGGGTTTATACAAGAGGCACAAGAATGATTAAAGGAATAGAAAGCATGTCTCATAGTGATAGCCTGAAAGAGCTCAGTCTATTTAGCTTAACAAAGAGAAGGAGCAGGCATGACTTTATTACAGTGTATAATACCTATATTGGGAATAAATATTTAATAATGGCCTCTTCAGTCTATCAGAGAAAGGTCTAACTCAATCCAATGGCTGGACACTGAAGCTAGACAATCTCAGACTGAAAATAAAGTGTAAATTTTTAACACTGGGGGGGATTAACCATTGGAACAATTTATCAAGGATCGTTGTAGATTTTCCATCTCTGATTATTTATAAATCACAATTGGATGGTTGTCTAAAAGATCTGCTCTAGGAATTGTTTTGAAGAAATTCTCTGGTCTATATCCTACAGGAGGTCAGACTAGATCAGCGGTTCTCAAATTGTGGGTTAGGACCCCAAAGTGGGTCGTGACCCCTTTTTAATTGGGTCACCAGGGCTGATGTTGGACTTGCTGGGGCCTGGGGCCGAAGCCTGAGCCCCGCCCCCCAGGGCCAAAGCCGAAGCCCGAGGGCTTCAGCTCAGGTTACAGGCCCCCTGCCTGGAGCTGAAGCCCTTGGGCTTTGCCCCTCCCCCAGCCCCGCGTCTAGGGCAGCGGGGTTGGGTGGGCTCAGGCATCAGTCCCCCATCCTGGGGTCATGTAGTAATTTTTGTTGTCAGAAGAGGGTCATGGTGCAATGAAGTTTGAGAACCCCTGGACTGGATGATCACAGTGATATGTTCTGGCTTTGGAATCTATGAATTTATGAAAAGGGAGAAAGGGTGAAAAAACAAACACACACCAACCACTTCAAATGAAACAAGCATTTTCATTTCTTCAGAAATTTTCAGTGAAAATTAAAATGATACTCTTGACCAGCCATATTAGTGACCAGACCCCTCAGAAAGTACGCGTTAGATGTTACACTTGCACTTAGCCAAGCAGCAGTGATGCTGAATATGAACAGACTCATTTCCCTTAATGTCATAGATGTGGGGAAAATGTAACATTTTTAGAGACATGACAAGTGTGTTCAAGCAGGCAAAGTACAGGCCTGGGTCTCAGAACCTCGGTTCTATTCCTGGCTTGGTCACTGACCTGCTCTGTGACTTTGGGCAAATTGCTTCACCTCCCTGGGCATCTGTTTCCCCTCTCACGATTTCTCATGATGGCTAGGCAGCAGTTCTGCAGAAAAGGACCTAAGGGTTACAGTGGACGAGAAGCTAGGTATGAGTCAACAGTGTGCCCTTGTTGCCAAGAAGGCTAACGGCATTTTGGGTTGTATAAGTAGGGGCATTGCCAGCAGATCGAGGGATGTGATCATTCCCCTCTATTCCACATTGGTGAGGCCTCATCTGGAGTACTGTGTCCAGTTTTGGGCCCCACACTACAAGAGGGATGTGGAAAAATTGGAAAACGTCCAGAGGAGGGCAACAAAAATGATTGGGGGTGACTTATGAGGAGAGGCTGAGGGAAATGGGATTGTTTAGTCTGCAGAAGAGAAGAATGAGGGGGGATTTGATAGCTGCTTTCAACTACCTGAAGGGGGGTTCCAAAGAGGATGGATCTAGACTGTTCTCAGTGGTGGCAGATGAAAGAACAAGGAGTAACGGTCTCAAGTTGCAGTGGGGGAGGTTTAGGTTAGATGTCAGGAAAAACGTTTTCACGAGGAGGGTGGTGAAGCACTGGAATGGGTTATCTAGGGAGGTGGTGGAATCTTCTTCCTTAGAAGTTTTCAAGGTCAGGCTTGACAAAGCCCTGGCTGGGATGAGTTAGTTGGGGATTGGTCCTGCTTTGAGCAGGGGGTTGGACTAGATGACCTTCTGAGGTCCCTTCCAACCCTGATACTCTATGATTCTCTGATTCTCTAGATGGTGAGCTCCTCAGGGCAGGAACCGTCTCTCACTATGTGTTTATACAGAGCCTAGCACAACAGAGCCTGCCATCTGATCTGAGTTGGGGCCTCTAGGTGCTACCATGATAGAAATAAAGGAACTATTAATTTTTGATAACAGTTTGCGATGGGTGCCAAAGTCAACATTTTTAATGATTGAATGAAAGATTTCCCCAGCTTGGTGTGATTCAGATCTCAGTACAATGGTAACTCCCTTACCTTCAAGGGAGTTGCTGGTGATTTACACTGGTCTGCGAGCAGAATTACATAATCTCACCATCTCTGTGAGCAATGATTGCACAGCTGATTCTTCACTCCATTTCACTAGTTTCACACTGTGATACATTGAGGTTTCCTACGTTAATCATAACACGCCAAGCAGCCAGCTTTCAAGAGAGGCTTGCACTAATTCTGACATTTTTAAAAATCAAAAGAAATAAAGGCTTCAACTAGTCTTTTCCGGCATTTAGTTAGTTATTTACAGACATGTAAATAAAAAGTTTACAATCACCGTAAATCCTATGGTGAAACATTCTCTGAAACCAGTTAGACTCTGACATCTGCTTAATGTTTAATTACTTTTTGATGAAGGAAATGGAAAAATTGACAAATAAGTTTAACCCATCAAACATCAGCCTTTTGCAAGCATGTTTATATAACGCTTACATGCCAGTCTCATAATCTTTCTTGCTGCTCTGGAAAAGAAATAGACAAATATTTATATTCCAAGCACACAAGATGGCTTTCATATTGTTTTCATGTTAACTCATTTCAAATGAACGAAGATGGCTCCTAATGTGGTTACAAGAATTTGCCATTAATTTTCACTTAAAATTGGGTCCAGCTTGCTACATGTCTGTGTTGTATTAAAGGTAATAACCATTTGTTTAGAAAACGCAGTGCTTACGGCTGGCTGATTGGCACACATTCACTTGGTGGGAACATCAGACTCCTATTATATTTAAATGATAATTAAGCTCAGAATATTACCCCTATTTTGGAGTGCTTAATGCACAATATTTTTGCGAATGCTACAGGAAAACAGAAACACGCTGACTCTTGACTGCATGGGCAATGCATCGGGCTTAGTTGCTCCATCCTCTTCTACTCATTGCTAAAAGCTACTTTACTCCCAGAATCACTGGGTGGAATATAGGACAGGATAGATACATTTCATATTTCTAGCTATAGTTCATCATAGTTTCTTTATCATAGAAATGGGGTGACCTGGGATGTGTTGCTCTGCTCTTGCACTTGACACAGGAAAGCAAGGGGTGGGCAGCAATGGTGGTGGTAGGTCATCCTATATTCTGTATTCTGCTGGGGGCTTTCCCAGTTCCCAAGTGTAAATCAGAGCCGCCTCAGGGCTGCTGTAACTTGTACTTCTCTTCCCATGGTCCCTGATGGGCAGTGGAAAGCGGAGAATAGCTGGTGTGCTTTAGCACTCTGGCTGTGCCCCTTTCCTCTGTCTGCGTGCAGCTCACACCATGTTCCTTACCCTTGGCTGGGCCGCGGGGACCGGCACAGAGCCCTTGATCCGGCTGTATGCCAGCCAGAGCACCCCTCTGTGCTGGAAGTGTTCCCTTGGGGCCCTTTCTGTCCTCTTTACATGGCCAGACCAGCATAAAGGACCTGGAGGAGCAACAGATCATCAGCCTCTGTGATCCAGATGATCTCTTTGCGTTAAACACCTGGTCACATTTCAGCCATATCAGGATGGGAATACTGAAGAATTGTCTGGACGTGTAGCCATGGGGAATGGCTTTTGCTGCAGTGTGACAAGAAATGAAATGCACAGAGGATGTTTCTATACTGTACTGTGTACATTTCAAACAAGTGGGGCTTCTTTGTTGTCCCATGGGAAGGTACTCGTTCAGCTGGGTCAGAGCAGATCACCAAATGTGGCCGCAAGCAGTCTGAAACATTACAGTAAATGTGGTAACCTGCTAAATCCCTTCCACTTATGAATTCATTTAATACCCCGTTTTCCTGCTGTGCCAGCCTTGTCACCTAGAAAATCAACATTATTAAGCTGCTTAGCCAGGCTTGCCAGTCACCCTGGGAAGACTCAGATTCTCAGTATCAGGTAACCTCCTCAGGCCTGGAAGAAGTTGGTTCATGAGAGCCTTTTCAGGACAGCTGCCAACCCAAGGCTCAGTGGCAGCCGTTCAAGCTCACCCCGACGCTTTCCCTATTCAAACAAAAATAAAAACCTTGACACCCTCCCGCCAATTGAGAAGCATCTCAGAATTATTTCGCTTCTTCTGAGAAAGTGGAGGCGAAGTGTTATCACGTAACCATCTGCCAATGCGTGTCGTGCCCGGGGAGAATTACAGGGCACTCCTCTCACATTCCTACATCCCAGCTCAGCGTCAATGAAAGATCGGTTTCTCTGTTGAGTGTTTGTTCATGTGGCTCCCCATTTTGGCGTCCACGCCTGGGGCGCATGTGTGCCGGGCAGCGAGATCCACCTGGATTAAACGTCTCAATGAACCACAGTTACTGTGAAATAAATAATCATCCTTTATTTCCTTTAAATCATCCTTTTTCTTGCCTTCGTAGTGTGAGTAGCTCTGAGCAGCCCAGTTCCCTGCACATAGGTTTCCGTAGCATAACCTCTGGCAGCGTTACCCCACTCCTGACCACTATGTCTTTGATGTCATCAATACCACCTTTGCCTATAGGTAATAGGGCATCAAGGGCCAAGGACTCCGGTAGCTCATGCTTCTCTGCTGAATGGGCTTCACAGGCCTCAAGCTGAATTAAAGGATTCTCTGGGCTTTGAAGTATCTGCCTCTACCCTGTGATCTGTGTGGGTATGTCTGCACTTTGACCTGGGGTGGGGTTTCCCAGCTCAACAAGATGTACCTGCGGTAGCTCTAAAACCGTGTGGCCAGCCATGCCGAGTGTGTGCCTGTCAGAGATGGGGGCAGCTACCCCATCCCACCACTTGCACAGTTAGCTCTTGCTCTGTTTAGCATGCTCGCTCGATGAGACTAGAGAGAGCCGGCTGGAAATGTAGACAGACCCTGTAACACTGGCGCTTTTGGCTGCCATTTCAGCAAGTGTTTGACTGAGGCTGGCAGTGACTTGCTCAGAGGGTTGGGCGGAAAATACAAACACAGAAAAGCCACAAAACCTTAAAGAACTACTGAAAAATAACGTTTTAGTCTCAAAAAACACCCCTCCTTCCCAACGTTGCCAACTCTCATGACTTTATTGTGATATTTGGTGTTTCTTGCAGCCCCTGCTCCTGGAGTCATGTGAGTCCAGGAGAAGCTCAGGTTTCATGTAAAAACAAAAGTAAGTTTCTCACCCTCATAGTTGCAAAGAAAATCTTGGACATGATCCCTAAAGGCTCAAATGCCAGAAAGCAAATATAACCCCCCCAATATTATATTTCAAAATAAAGCTATTTAAGTGACCCTCATGATCTGGGGCCTGATTGATGGTTTTTAAATGCTTGAGGCTGGCCTTCCTAATTTTTAGAAACTGTCTTGAAAGGCTTTGGGGAGGTTTTTAGGAGGCCCCTTATCTGTGGGGAAAGACCTTCTCCCAAAGGCCTTCACTCCATACAGCTTTGGTGTTTATTTTATTTCTGATTTTAAAATGGGCCCATGGGCAGAGGCTTTTTCTGCATGTGCAAAATGCAATAGAAAACAGTGGCTGCTCTCTCTCTCTCACACACACACACGTGCACACACAGACACACACACACGTCAAATAGAACCCTACCATCTCCTCAACAGAATCACGCCCCAGGTAAAAGCCACTCTTTACTGCTGCTCTGTGCTTCAGTTTCCCCATCTGTGAAATGGGGATAATGACACTGGCCCCTCTTGTGCAATGTTTTGATATCGCCTGATAAAGTTCTATATAAAAGCTAGGCATTGCTGGCATCTCTCTTATTCCCTTCCACAGGTGCATAACCCCGGCGATAATCTGGCCCCAAGTGATAATGGGCCTGATTCTGGAAGATGAGGAGTATACTGGGAGTTGAGGGTGCTCAACAGCACCTTGCAGGAGGCATGCAGCACCTCGCCGGATTGTGCCCACTATCACTTTGGCCCAGATCGTGGCCTGGGCTATGCACCTGTGGAAGGGAGTAAGCATCTTCCATATACCTCTGCATGGACCTTTGCTTTGCGCACCCATCTTAAGTGGGCACTGTGCACCTGCTACTCCTGCTCCAAGTGAGAGGAGGGGAGTGGGAGGAGCCTTGATCCCTTTTCCCCCCAGTCCTGGGTCATCACCAATGGGAGGGGAAAAGGACGTAGTCCTTGGATACTGGTAGGGACCAATGGCAGATTAAATCCCCTGGAGCTAGGAAGGATTTATGCCTTTATGAAGCATGATTCATTCCCTGGGGTGCTCCGGGCCAGGGCAGGTATATGCCACCCCGGACGTGGAGCAAGTTGGGAATGCACAATGTAGCCCTTTAATGTCCGAACATCAAGCTTGTCCAATTTTGCATTCTGGGAATTATGAGAACTGAGGCAAACTGGCCCATATTAACTCCACCAAGGTAAATTTCATCCCTGTCAATGCAGTTACACCAGGGATAAATTTGGACCCTTGCCTTGATGGGGATAAAAAAAACCCCTTCAATATTTTACTTACACATTAAATAAAAAGAATAAAATATCAGAAATGCAGAAGATGAACATTTAATAATTCAGCATCTCCTAGTTGTTTCATTACCTTAATATTTGCAAAAATTGCCTGCAGCTCTTGACACCTTTTCCTTCTCACTTTCTGCTCCAATAAAGCCCCAGAAGGAAGTACAGTATATTCACCTGCCCTCATTATGCTAATCACAACATTGCAAGCTTTGCTTGGAGATGTCCTCACTCTGTGTGATGGGAAAAGAACTATAATGCAATACGTTTGGCCTAGAATAGATGTTGGGTGGAAAAAATACGTCAGGCCTGTGAAACCTATTGATCTTCCTCATAGCAGCTTTGAGAATGCTCTTATTAACTGACAATAAATCTAACAAACTTCATAATTGGGTTACTTCTTTCCTTTGAACTTCCATTGCCAGAGCCATTAGTTAGTACAATGTTGTGATTTATAACTGAGAAGAGGCACAAGCTTGTCAGTTTATCGGTTTTTATTTTAAAAGGCATTTGTTTTCCCGTCTCACAGGAAACTCTGCTTCACCCTGAAGCTTTGTGGTAAGTAGTAATATGTTGGGCTTTTTCTTTCTGCTGAGACTGCCAACCAGCGTGCCAATTAGTGCCAGTTGCCATTGTTTTTATGACGAGGAGACTGTCCAGGGGGAATTGGGCTGAGAACCACCATGCTTGTCTCACCTAAGCCATCAAGCATGCAGGAGATGGCAACAGATCTTTTTCATTGCTGAGCTAGACGGGCTGTGAGCCAGCATCAAAGAGGTGAAATTAGAGCTAGCTGGGGAAAAAATGTGAAAAGTTTCCCCTGTTTTTTAATTTGAAAAAATGGCGACCAGCTCTGGAGTTGGTGAAAACATGGGGGAGGCGAGCACGGGGAGGGGGAGGCTGGAGGCAAAGGGGGTGGGAATGGAACGTTCATGAAAATGTTGCTGAAAATTTTCCAGTTTCGTTTTTGAACTTTGAAAATTCCCAAAAAGTCAACCCGCTCTGCTTCTCATGCCCTCCCGCTCCAGGCCTCCCCACGCATTTTAACACGATCAGGACAGGACAAATGGTGGCTGTGAAGCAAATTGACATTTAATATGAGGGGTGGAGAGTGAGATTGTACTTAAAATGGGGACTACTGATGGAACCATAACAGTTGCATTCTGCAATGCTTATAGCTCTCTGATTTCAGATAGTGCATCTCTTGTCCATAAAGCTGAAGGCTTCTTCACATTTGTGATATGTTACATCACTTGATGTATGTCGTTTTTTGACAAGCTACATTGCAGCAAGGCTGTTAACATCCAAGAATAGCTTGAATAGGCTGATAAATGCCTTTCCACACATCCTCCTACCTTATTTTCCAAATGTCTGAAGAAGCTGAAAAAAGTAATGAAATTCCCAGCAAGCACATCACATAGTTTGTCCCTGTGAGAGGGATTCAGTTGAATAATCTATCTTGAGTAGTGCTTGCTTGCGTTGTCTCACAAAGCCTCATGAGAGAAGGATTCTCACAAGTTCTTTATCTGTTTAGATGTTGACAGCAGGGAGGTGGATTTGAGTTTCACTTTGAGCCTTTTGGTTCACAAGAACCCAGAAACAAAGGCCAAGTGTCATTTGTTTTCTCCATGTGGAATGGTGAGTTTCATCTGGCTTTGTGTCCAAACAGGGCCCAAGTTCACAAGCCTTGCACGGGAACCCAAGCTAAGTTCCCTTTAGTAGTCCAATGTAAAAACAGCTTCTATGGTTGGTCCTGTGTAGTTCTGGGTTTTCTGATTAAAGTGGCTAGTTGGCACAAGGATGCTGTAGCGACACCTAGCCTCTCTGAGCAGGTTGGTAAAATCCTAAAGGGCTGCTTGTGAAAATGGAATACTTCAATATCCTGCCATCACTCCCCAGACTGAAAAACTAGTAGTTCCAGGGGCATCTTTAGTGTTGGGTCCATGACCCTCCTCTGATCTGACCCCAACCACACTTAACAAATCTTCTTCATGGAAATATCTAAATAGGTTTGAGGACTTCGTTTGGTTCCATCCATAATGCATCATAGTCATAATTCACCCTTCCTTTGCAGGATATGGTAATTAGCCATGGGACATGCACATTGTTTCATCACTTGGAGTCTTTAAACCAAGATTGGATATCCATCTAAAAGAGGTGTTCAGAAGTTACTGGGCTCGACAGAGAAATCACTAGGTGAAATTTCCTGGCATGTGTTATGCAGGCTCGTAAATGGTCTTAAAATCTGTATTGAAACTGATCTTGGTGATAGATGCTGCATGCTAGCGGGCAGGAAAAACTCTGAGTGTAGGTCGTGCCCTGTTACCCACATTGCCTACTCTGCTCCTGCATGTTCTTTCCAATAACTCAATAACTTCTTTCACCTCCAATAACTTTGACAGTCATGGAGAACCCTCCGCAATACCCCTTACTCCTACTTCCAGTGTGTTGGTACTTTTCATGGCTCCTTGTTTTTAGGCCACAATAATTGCACATCTAATACACCAGCTTTCCTTGGGGCTAGCAGCAGGATAATATTTTCCACATTAATTATGATGATTATTTTTATTTGTTAACAGTAATGAATAGTTGCTTCTTGCTATAATAAGCATTGGCCTCGCTCAGCGTTCTGCGTGGGTTGGGTTGGCTCAGTCTCTTTTGTCTGTTAACATCTCTTGAAACAAGCCATTTTCCTCCAGGCTTTTTTCTGTCAGGTCATTGCAAAAAAAAAAAAAAAAAAAAGACAGCCTACATGAAAGGGTTCGATTTACACAGCCACTCAGAGGATTTTCCCATTGCTTGTGCTGGCAGAATGAGGTTTTTTATTGTGCGTCAATTACTTTCAAGTGAATGGAAGACATTATGTTATTAAAATCCCACCCTGCCTCTCTAGGTGCTTTTAATTTGTATGTTTAGGTTTAAATTTCTTCAGGAGTGCCAAACCTTATATTTGTTTTCCTCGGGCTATTTTCATTTAGGGTTTTTGGTAACTGTCAAAGCCTGAGACTTAATTGTAGCTCACAAGGTTATCTTTCAAAGTTAACTTATATTTCTGTCATGCGCTGGAGCCAGTCCTTGACTGCCTATCTTTACGATAAGTGTAGATTTTGACTCTTGTAATTATCCTTTGAGTTTAAGCTGATTGTATAGAATTTATAACCAGTGTTTGTTTAATTTACCCATAACGTGTTGTTTGCACAATGGCTCTGTGAGTAAATATGAAACTGATTAAATATCAATGATTGCTCACCAATGCCATTTTCCCAAAGATATATTAAAATAAACAATGCAAGGGGCTGTTTAAGGAAAGTGGTGTGTGTCTCTCTTGTATGCTTGCATTTATATGAAAAATAACACCAACTTCCTCCCCGGCACCACCAGAAAGGTATCTGTTTTTATTGTTTATCCTAGTAAATACAGTCTGTGGGTGTTCTTTGTGGTGGATTCAGTGTAACCTTGTCACACTGATACATCATTCCCCGGAAGTCTTTTCCCTGTGGCACAGATCAGTGTAACAGTGACATAAAGGTCAGCGGGAATGCTTTCTGAACTTCTTACTCCATAGCTGGTACTGGATGTTTGCAGAGCACTGTAAGATCCTTGGATGGTACTATTCAAGTGCCAGCAAACGTAACAAATCCATGGATTCATGGACTACAAAGTCAGAAGGGACCATTGGGATGATTTAGGGCTTCATAGTGTCATCATTCACTAATCAGAACTTTATGGCACTGGTTGGGGTAGAGTGTGGGTTACACTATTCAAACCCACTGCAGGTGAAGGAGAAATCTCCATGGGGGTACTAGTACAGAGCCTATGATACACAGTTAAGCAGTTCTGATTCCTTCCAGTAGAGGGCAATATTTGACAAGTTCTTACAGTGCAATAATTGCAGTCCTATAGACTATCCAACACCAGATGATAAGATACAGGTTTGGTTTGATGATATATGTTTTAAGTGGGAACTGTGGCACATCTGAGTTTTTCCAAGCATCCTTTTGCATAACAGGGTTCAAAAAAGAACTAGATAAATTAATGGACGATAAGTCCATCAATGGCTATTAGCCAGGATGGGCAGGGATAGTGTCCCTAGCCTCTGTTTGCCAGAAGCTGGGAATGGGCGACAGGGGATGGATCACTTGATGATTCCCTGTTCTGTTCACTCCCTCTGGGGCACCTGGCACTGGCCACTGGTGGAAGACAGGACACTGGGCTAGATGGACCTTTGGTCTGACCCAGTACGGCAGTTCTTATAGTAGAAAAGGGCTGGAGTTGGATAAGGACGCTGTTGCTGCTACTAACAGTAGTTCAAAGAAAGAAGGGTTTAAAAGCTACAGCCAGCTTAATGCACCTGGATTTGCCCTTATCTGCAAAATCAAAATATGCTAATTTCTTATCCCTTAGAAGTAATTGGTGTTTGCGGTAAAATTACCTATTCACGGGAGTTTGAAGATTGTGTATTTTGGTAAGTCCCAGCCTTTGGATAAATCCTCAGACTTCAGCAATTTGGATGTGGAGCCTTCAGCAAGATACCGCAGGTTATAACTAACAGATGGTTGCTAACCCACCATGGTTTGCTGTGCATGCATATGGAACCTGAGGTTTCACTGGGAATTCATGAGAATGGGCAGACCTGATTTAGGGTAATGTGGTGCCTTTCTTGATGGTCAGAAGCGCCTTCCGATGGGGAAGTGTGCCTAAAGGATACAATCCAGGGACATTCCAGAATGTAACATTTCCCTGGGCTGCTGGGAAGCTGCCTCCATTTCCCCTCTGCTCACCCCCTCCATCTCCAGCCACCCGTCTGACCTCTTCTCTCTCCCCGCCCCTGCCCTGATCCCATTTTAAAAGTACACCTCGCCTCCCCTTAGTGCTGTTTTCCGTCTCCTGGGACAGAGCTGCCTGCTGGCTGCTCGCTGCCCCTTCCTGGCCTCAACAGGGTTCCCTGCCTGCATCAGGAACTGCCCAAAGGAGAAGCTGAAGCACGTACACAGGTGCCCAAGTCAGAATAGCTGGCTGGGAGCTGCTTCTGTGAAGGCTGAAGATCCTAGGATGGGGGAACGTGCGGGGGGAGGGGAGGGGCTGGGGGCTCTACAGCATCTTCCCCTATTCTTCAGTCCTCCTCTCTGTGGTGGGCATATGGAATCACCCCAGAGGGAGTGCCCTGTGTGCCCCAGAGGTCTGGCCATGCTGGGGCACTGCTGGTCTCACATCACTCAGCTGTACTGCCATAGATTGCATTGCTAAACCCATCCTCCCCACGCTGCAGCTGCCGAAGTGCACAGAGAGCTGGTGGAGTAATAGTCCTGAACAGTTTGTTCCAGTTTTTGCTGTCAACTGATCAATCACTGGTGATTATTTTTCTTCTCACTATTCGACCAGCTTTCACTTTGCAGTCTTATCAGCTCAAGTTTATGATACTAGCTAGTGTCAGATTGCAATAGTCAGGTTAAAGGGTGTACATATTCTCTCATTCTCTGTTTTTCTCTAGTCTGCTAATGCCAATAAGCACTTCTTGCTGTAACCTCTACATTTCGATAAGCTTTGCCTGTTAAATGACTTGCTAATGCCCTTGAAGAAACAGAGCTCAAGGGAGGCAGAGAAAGGTCTAGGTGACTGCACACATATAGACAAAAGGAAACTTGGATTGTAAGTTTCTCCGGGCAGGGACTGTCTTTTTGTTCTGTGTTTATACCGTGCCTAGCACAGCGGGGGGCCAGTCCCTGCTTAGAGTCCCTGGGTGCGATCACAATATAAATAATAATAAGATCACAGAGATATCTGCAGTCGTCCTCTGGGCCAGTGCCTCAGAGGGTACCACATGACCCAGGCTCACAGGGTCCAGTCATGGTTGCTGAGGTGGCTGATTATTTTGTTCTGGTCTCGTTGATCTGCAGTCATGTTGAGCTAGTTCTCCAGACTGACCCACTGCGAATACTAAACATAACTGAAGAAAGCGACTGCAGTTTGCTAGCACTAAGAAATAAACGAAAAGGTCAGTGAAAGGCCCTCCCCTAAGGTGTCAGCTACTCACTTATTGGATGCTTTGCTTTAGTAAATGTGCACAGGGGTTGGTGGAAGGGATACAACATTCCTGGTAATCCCTTTTTACTATCCGTTTTAGACAGTTTGGAAAACTATTGTGGGGGGCTTATGCACATCCGATTCCTTGGTCCTGCAATGCTAAATGGTCTAAATTTAGTTTCCCCTTCCCATGAATGGGTGTTGCCTGATCTCAGTGCCCTGTGTGAGTGGGACAAAGGGTGAATATGTCTCTTACCTGCCCAAGAGTGCTCCAAAGTTAGCCAGATACTGGGTCCCTTGAGTCTCCTTCTCCTCCACTGAAATCAGTGGGAGTTTGGCTGTCCACTTCCATGGCAGAAAGATTCCTCCCTGGCTTGTACCTTATCCAACATTTGAAAAAAGTCCTTTTTCTAGGCATCAGTGCAAACTCTGCAGGGGCTTCCCTGAAATTATGACAAATGTAACAAGATCAGGTGAATGTTCACTTTGTCGCTCAATAGCAGAGGAAGTTGCAGGACTTTCTCCTGGTTTTATTTATTTATTTATTTTTTTAAAGGGAACAAAAGTGCAGAGGTGCGCCCAGCTCTGCCCATCGCTGCATCACGTGTCTCGAGTGAAGAGCATGGAGCAGTGAGATGATGCATGCTATGACTGTTCATGAGCTCTGCACAAGCAGGCCAACAAACAAATCCATTCATCGTTATTAGTAGGCGCGTGAGAACACAGGGGTGGAGCTGAGCTGATAGAGAATCTGCTTCTTATCAGAACAGAGTGAGTAAAACCATATAAATGAAAAAAGCCAATGAAAATGCTTAAGGACATGACTACATTGGGCTGGGCAATGCCCAGTAGGTCATTCTGCCATCACTAGTATCTATGTCCACAGCTCTGAAACCATAAAAGTTGTACACAGATACCTGAAACTGCGGAGGAGAGAGAGAGAGCAAGCAGGATTACACATACTTTTGCCTGCAACTACCTATTGAGACAATGATCTCCTGGGTTCAAAGTCAACCATCTGGTAGAGTCAATGAGAGGAGATAGAACACCTCCAGGGAGCACAAGGGGAACAGCATGACTCATGGGCAGGACTCACACAAGCCACCGTGAGAAAGGAATGAGAGCAAATTAGGCACTTGCCTATGCCTGTTTGAAATTCTACATGGACACGAGCTTGAGGAGCACATGAGAGAATCTTATTGATTTCTCTCTTGCCGGAGGGAGCAGGAGAAAATATATTATATAGACTTGGCTTCATTGTACCAGGAGAGATTCTCAAAGTCAGGTGTGTTGATGATGCAGGTTTAGAGAAGGCCCTTAATGACCAGTCACCTTAATTTTACTTTTAATAGTTGTTACTCAGGTTTTTGTGTGCCACAAACTATTCCCTATGAGCAACTCACTGTTCAAAGGGACAGATGACCTGGTGGAAAGTGCCAGCAATGGCCAAATTCCCACCTTTGCCCACGGTGGGCCTGGAGGACCACAAACAAATTATCCGTTCTCAGTAAATGGTCTAAAACAGGACATAGGACTGGAAATCTGGAGACATGGGTTCTGATTTGAACTCTGCTCTGGCTTGGTGTGTGACCTTTGCTGAGTCCATTCAGCTCTCCATGCCTTAACTTCCCTATCATTCAACCGGGGTGAGATAATACTTACCCTCTTCTAAGAGCTCTGAGATCGTTTGGTGGAAGATGCTCTGTTACTTCAAGTGTTGCCAACTCTCCCAATTTTATGCGAGTATCAAAATATTTGGTGTTTAATTTAAAACCCCAGCTCCTGGAATTCCAAGATCTGATGAGAATCTCGGCTTATTTTTTTTACTGAAATTTACTAGCCTGCATGTTGGCAGAGAAAAGCTTGTCAATATTACCTGAGTGCACCCTGAAGGCTCAGGAACAAGACGGCAAATGAAAAAGAAACCCAAATGTGATTTTTGAAAATCTTATTGTTTTTAAGTCAATTTCATTGTTGGCGAGGGGGAGAGGGGGGCTGACTCCCTGGTTTTTGAGTGTGTAGGGTTAGTAATGCTGAAGTATTATTATTATTAGTGGTAGATAATGTACTAAACTCGTTGATTGTAACAGTGGGCATTGGCCAGTAGTAGTTTTTCTGTTTTTGGGGAGACAGTGGGAACAGCATGAGAAAGAGGGGCTCTAAGGGTGATATTTTAAAAGCAGTGCAAGGAGTTTAGCCCTCGGTTAATGTTAAAGGAAGGTGGACCTTTGTGGCTTTGGCGCTCTTCATGTAGACTTTTGGGGTCCCTTTGAACCAGAAATTCCAGGTGAAACCAAAGGGGTCTGAACTCACATGAACTGAAACTGGAAAAAATGTTTGCACAAACCCCTGGGAACCAAGATTGCTGAGTTGTTCACCCTTCAGGAAGAACTTCTCCCCTGGGATGATGCTGACCAGGAAAACCCTCTTTGGCACCCTCTGGACATTGTTTTTGGGGTGGGGGAGAAAGGGGAAAAGGGAGTATTTAGCCATGGAATTGTTATGCCTTTGTTTTGAGTACTACATCTTTAAATCTCAATGAGCTCTGCCATCTACAGAGGCCATCAGCTATTCTGAGATGAAGAGTTACTGCAGCCTGTTCCTGAGGAGAGCTACACACAGTGCTCTCTTGTAGACACTTCTTGTTGCTATTTATTTGTATTATGATAGTGTCCAGGTGCTCCACTCAGGGATCAGAGCACCCTTGGGCTAGCTGAAACCCACCACTAGGGGAACCTGTGGGTTTGTTCCACTCTAATAGCTTGTCGACATTTGAGTCTGCTGTCTTCCACTTACTAGAGCTGGCTGTTTAATGGTATGGGTTTGAGCTTTCAGCACTGTAAGTTCCCTGTTTAGATGCCACTGCTGGTCAAAGCAGGATCAGTTATACTAGGCACTGTTCACCCCCTATTAAAAGACAGTCACTGCCCCCAAAGAACTTATAACCTAGCGTACTTTACTTTTTGTTCTTTTTCAATTCCTGGTTGTCTTTCACTTGTAATGAAATCTGTATGGAAAGTTCGTTTGTCTCTGTGTGTGTCTGGAAACATAAGGGGGAAGTGCAGGATGCCTGATAGTCCATTCCCACTGGAAGGACTGGATTTTTTTCAGTAGTAGAATTGTTATTTGCCTCTCAGGTTACAGAATCCAGCAGGCTGTGGGACACCCATGGGCCAATGTGTTAGGGAAATACGAAGAAGCAGAGCACTCCTCCTGGTCTCAGAAAAGGCCTCAACAAGAAACTGTACATTTTGAAAGTAGTGGGGGGCAAGTAGCTCTCTGGTCTGTACCCTCAGAAGCACAATCAGGCCACGCTTATATCCTAGGTGTACATATTGTGGTGTGTGTCTTGAAAAACCCAGGAATGCCCATGGTTGCAAAATGGACAGCCTTTCAAACTCGTTGGTGTTGGAGACCCATAGATCTGAAAGTAGAATCAAGCTCTCCCTAGTTTTCAAAAGGCTGAAAACTAATAGTCTTATCATGCGCCCGCCCCTCCCCCGTGCACTCCCAGCCCTCCCATAATTTGATATATACTTATATCCATATAGATGGACACAGACATAAATTTTAAAGAATAAACTTAATTTTATTACAGCCTTCAGAGTGGGTGCTGGCAGGACAGTGCATCACCGTCTTGACAAGAGCGCGTGGTCAGTAACAGCACATCAACAGGACTCTGGTTCTTTGATGTATTATAATAGTACATCTTCAGAACAATGGCATTTTGATGTATTGTATTAGAATATAATCAAAATGATGGTGCTTTGATATATTAGGTAAGTACATCATCAGAGTGTTGGTGCCTTGACATATTACCTTAGTATGCTGTCAGGGTGACGGCTCTCTAATGTATTTCAATAATACATCACTGGAGCGCTGGGGTTCTTATGAGGCACGGTATCGCCAGCTGGCAGGGGCCATTGTATACGCTGCAGAACATCTTCTGTCTTTTAAACACTTAATCATTTTTTATGAAAGCCAGAGCTTTCTGAGTAAAGCACAGGGGAGGGGGGAATGTTGCTTGAGCAACCTGCAGGGCTTAAGTCTGTATTGACCTGGTGGTGTCAGTTCTGAGCAAAGTGGCTTTTAGTGTTGACAGAGTTACTCTAATGGGCTCGCCTTTGGAGGGATGGAGGGGGTCCCAGGAAACTGCTCTGGGAGGGCGGGGGCGTGAGCTTGCGGCTTTCCAAGAATTGATGTCAAATTTCCACGGGCCTCCTTTTTTTTTTTTTTTTACTAAGCCCATAATGTGTGAGCGCATCCAGGCAAACCCAGCATTTCCCTGGGCCAAATGGATAACTGACCTTCCGCAAATGGGCCACGTGAGTTAGCACTGGGAGCCCCAGACTGGCATTCAATAGATCCCAAGGTTTGAATTCTTGCCTTAGCTCCTGACGCTGACTCACTGTGTGATCTTACCCTCTGTGTCTCAACTTCCCACCTGTAAAATGGGGTGTAATATGTCACTTCATAGGAGTCCCATGAGGATTAGTTAACGTTTGCATAGCACGTTGATAATGTAAGGGTTAGTGTCTCTTATTAGTGAGAGAAGACTCCTGCATTTTCCTCTTCCTTATCATCCTTTCCTTGCTTGGGAGTGACATGAATACCTCCTCTTGTGTCTGGCTGGTAAGGCTTTGTTCTTTCTGTACTATTTTGGACACTTCTGCAAGCCTATTTCAGCTGAGTGGTTGTTTGGAAACTATTCACTCCAGCATCTTTGACTGTTTGCCATCTTGTTATTGAGGAGGTGTGAGTAGTCTGTAAAGTCACATGGTGGTGTTTCTGCTCTCTGATTGGAGGACTGAAGCTTTATAAATGGGGAAGGACAAGCACTCCTGTAACTGTGTGTGAATACGTGTGTTTGCATGTGAATACAGGCATTTGCATGCAGAAGAGAATTTCTAACCCTCATACCAACAAAAACACACGAGTGAAAAAGTGAACAGAAAGGAGTGAAAACCAAAATGTGATTCAGAACTCATGGTTGTGAATGGTGTTTCCATTTGCCCAGCTCCAGCTGAGAGTACGTCAAGTACCAGAGATCTTCTCCTGCCCTCGCGCCTTTGCTCCGACTTCCATTTCCTCCTCCTGGATCTGTTTCCTTAGCTCACTGCTTTTGCTGCACAGATGTTTCTCCCACATCATAGCATGACTGTTTCAAGTGGCTTCTTGGAGCAGATGTTCCCCTGTGCACATGCTCCTTTCCCCATTGATGCTTTCTAAACAAACAGCAGATTGAATCACTGCTACCCAGTTGATCTAGAGAGGGGAAAGAATTCCACGCCACGGGTTATGGATTTCCCCTTCCAGGTGATTTAACAATGGTGCACACATGCTCGTTTCTCATTCCTCACCATCAGCAAGATCTGCAGATCTTTTATCAGGCCTGTTACGTTTTCTCAGTAGGACTGGGATGACCTAAGTTATAGATACCTTGGGCAGAAACTGTAGGCACAAGTTGCTCGAGAATTGCTTCTGAAGGCTGTCTGGAGATGGGGTAGGTATCGTAAGTTGTAAATCAACGTGATGGCACAGTGGGAACCTCTGGGCATTCTGGCTCTTCCATGGCACAATTTGCAAAGGGCTGGTTCTCCACTCTCTCTCTAAAGGCTATATGAACCTCCCATTTGCGCTCCATAAAGGTCATGGATGTAGTCTGGGTTCTACAGCCTCTTCAGATCATCACCAAGCTTGATAATCATAGAAGTGGCAATATTTCCATGTGCTTTGGTAGAAGAGCTGCTTTCACAGTGTGACAGGTATCGTAATTTCCTGCAATATTCTGGACAAGCCTGTTGAATTAAGTGTAAGTGTTTTAGGAGTTCATTGGATTAAAAATGCAAATGTTTCCATGTTATTGTGGGATTGTATGGAAATCCTGTAGGAGGAAGATAGTATTAATGCAACCTCTAGGAAGTACTGTGAGCCCCAAGACTATGCTGCACAATGTAGGAGACATGAATGATCTTTTGGGACTGTATGCGTGAAATAGGATTCCTAGGAAGCCCTTGGGAGAAAGGGATTGCAACCCTTCACCTACAGACTCAGCCTTTGAAGTGTCACCTGAGAGGGCTCCTTTGGTCCGCTGCTCCCCTGTTGCATGAGGACAGTTCACAGACAAACTGTATAAAGGGGTAGCTGACTTACTGATGAGTGTTGTACTTGTTCTGGGCAAAAGGAGTGAAGAATTGGTAGCTACAGGAAAACCCCTGCATGGGGGTTGAAGGACAGTTCACTGGCTAGAGCCTTTGTTGGAGTCAGGGAGTGATGGCTGGTAAGCTGATTAGTATGCGTGTAGGTTCTTTTCTTGTTTGTAATGTGTTTTCTTTGTAATGCTTTACCTTTAGAATAAATGTGCATGCTTAGTAAGAGCTGTGTGATAACTTAACTGTGGCAATTACACCATTTACCATCTTTAATCCCGCCTGCTTTACTTTTCTTCTTAGGCTGCCTGACTGTGCTGGGGAGGTCACAGTATAGGCAGGGAGCTGTGTAGTCTGGAAATACCCCTGTCAGAAGTGGGTAGATAGGCATTGGCTGGGGAGCCCTAGAGCCTAGACTAAGTGCCCTTGCTAGACCACAGAGGGGGAATACAGGCGCTGTTGCTCTGAACACTGACACAAAGCAACACCCAAACCAAAAATCATCACGTTTCCCTGAAATAAGGTGAAACTGAGAGTGGAGAATATAAACTTGCAGGGCTAATGGACTTCTTGAGCTCTCATACCAAGCCTATAAAATGTATGCCTGATTCTCAAAGTGAATTCAAAATCAGAGAATAAGGAGACAACAAGAAAGACTGCCAAAAAGAATCTGTCTTGGAAGTGGAGCTCGGGGAATAGTGCTCATATTTTCGGAAATTGAAATTCCGACCATGAAATTACCTATCATTTATCATCCCCAACCACCTTACAAAGAAAAGAAGGTTATTAAGCCTTATTGCTTTTTAAATACTTATGATCTCAGAGAGAGGCTATATCTAATCTGTTTCTTAAATATGTATTTTATGAAAATGTCCACAAGAGCAAGAACATAGTAACGTGGGATTTATTTTTAAATGTTTGTTTTAGTCAGTTTATGCCAGGGAAACATTGAGGATCTGAGATTAAAAACCCATTTTAAATGAGCTAGAACTGAGTCAGTTCCTGCCGGAATGGTACCAGCCTTATGACAATGATATCCACTCTAATTCTCTGCAGTATCACCACCATAAGAATAGTTCCATGCACTGTTGTAGCACCTGTCCTCTGGGGAATTTCAAAGAGCCTCACAAATGTTAGTTAATTAAGCCTTGCATTGACCCACAAGGTAAATAAGCGATATGTTTATAAGGATTACCTCTTCCACCACTGAAATGTCCCCCATTTGCGGGGGAGAGCTGCCTCTGTGTAAAAGCTCAGAGCACACTGGAAGAAGAATAACGTGCAACTGAAGCTACAGAGGAAAATGGAGGTAGATGGAATGCGATTATCCATATTGGAATTTGGCTAAGACACGGGATGATGCTCCAACTCTTACAGGGAATGCCATGAGATCTTTAATGGCAGGAATAAGCTGAAAGTAGGGCCTGTGTCCTTGCTCTAATCTGTTTGTATGGCCCCATTCCCATAGCATGAGTGCTACATCCAAAAGAAACACCACCATCCTGTCCTTTCACACCGTGTGTGCCCCGTCACCCTGGGCAGTAGCCTCTGTGGGAAGCCATGGTGACTGGAAGTGTGCACTTCCTGAATGATGATACCCAGAAGCTTGTTCCTGTTACTTCCCAATAACATCCTACAGTGTTATTGCTACTCTGTGGATGGGGGGGAGGAAGGGGTTCTTTCTCAAGCAGACATTCAGCTGTTGAGCTCTGAGCAGCTGGTGGCAAGCCGCATTCTTTCACCCCCATTTAAAATTGTACCATCCATCCTCCTTGCTGTTTATAATTTTCGCAGGTAAGCGATTATGAACGTCGAGGGCTATTGAACACGGTACGTGTTGTCAGTGGCTTGGCACAAAGCTGTTTAGCACAGGTGTTTCTGTAATTGTGATACACTGGGAAAATTTGGTGTTCAATGGCCCTCTCACTTACATTTCCACCTGTGTCGTGCGGTGGTCTAGTGTTAGTACATCAGGTTGTAATATGGAAACATGCAGTCATTCTGGCTGGCTCCAGACCTGCTAGTGTTTTTCTAAACTGCCTCTGTTTCTTTATCTAGGCAGCACGCTCATCAGCTGCTGCCTTTGTCGTTAATCTGTGCTTAAAAAAAATTAAAAAGGCAAAAGCTCAATTTGGCAATTGATTTTGGTTTTTGGCAATTTGGGTTTGGATCTCAGGCTCTCTTGGACAATAAGCCATTTTGTTTGCTATGTTCTGCTGGTGCAAACCAGAAGTAATTGCCAGGGCAGGGGTTTTCTGAGTCCAGATGTCTTCCCAAGGTGCACTTACCTGCTTTAATATGGGACACTAAAGAAGCTCAATCTATTTAGATTATCTGAGAGAAGGTTAAGAGGTGACTTTCTCATGATCTATAATCACCTACCTGAGGAGAAGATTTCTGATAGTAGAGGATTCTTTAATCAAGCAGACAAAGACTGAGCAAGATCCTGTGGCTGGAAACTGAAGCTATATAAATTCGGACTTGAAATAGGGGGCAAATTTCTAAGTGAGAATAATTAGCCATTGGCACAACCTACTTAAGGATGTAGTGACTGGATATTTTAAAATCAAGACGGGATGTCTTTCTAAAAGATCTGCTCTCGCTTAATTAGAAAGTTGTGGCATGATGCAGGAATTGCTTGGTGAAATTCTCTGGCCTGTGCTATGCAGGAGACTGGATTAGATGATCACAGTAGTACCCCCTGGCCTTAACACTTATGAATCGCTCACGTGTTTCTGATCTCGGGAGAGGGGCAGGGCTATTTTCTTCTGTTTATTTGGGATGATGAAATATTGTAACCAAACATTTTCAAGCAATTGAATGAGTGCGTCTCAGGAGGTCAGGCCATGCACTGCGAGCTACTGGAGATGCCTGTACGGGGCCAGCTTACTATAAAACATGCTAGTAAAGACCCTTTCCTCTTTCTCTACATCTGTGTTGTGGAATATCTCTGACGGGTCTGTTAGGGAGGGAAGTGCAGTAACATGGAGTCCCTTGAGACCCACAAAAGAGGAGGAAGAGACAGTCACGACTGGGATGTCATGGGGTAAATGGTGAACAGAGCGCAAACAGTAGAGTTTGGATCTTCCCCACAGCCTTCCGGGGCTCTGGATCTGTCATTGCAGCCTAGGCCCATCTCCGAGTAACAGTGCTCTGCACATAAACATTGTGTGTGGTCTGGAAGCCTTTTTAAAGTGATCTTCATGTTCTCTCTCACCAGCAGCTCCATTCATTTCACTGGGAGCTCTGGGTTTAGACACTAGGATAAGTTTCCAAACAGCATTGGTCCAGTCTGCAATTTTTATGTAGCGGATCCCCAGCTTTGATCTCCTGCGAAGCTCCTGGGCAACCCTAAACTGCATCCACCCCAGCCATGGCAGATGCGGATACATGGTGCACAAATGGAAATTTAAAGACTCTCCAGAGTGCGCCTGTGGTCACCCAGAACAGACCGGTTTCAGAGTAACAGCCGTGTTAGTCAGTATTCACAAAAAGAAAAGGAGTACTTGTGGCACCTTAGAGACTAACCAATTTATTTGAGCATTAACTTTCGTGAGCTACAGCTCACTTCATCGGATGCATACTGTGGAAAGTGTAGAAGATCTTTTTATATACACACAAAGCATGAAAAAATACCTCCTCCCACTCCACTCTCCTGCTGGTAATAACTTATCTAAAGTGATCACTCTCCTTACAATGTGTATGATAATCAAGTTGGGCCATTTCCAGCACAAATCCAGGTTTTCTCACCCCCCCCCACACACAAACCCACTCTCCTGCTGGTAATAGCTTATCTAAAGTGACCACTCTCCTTACAATGTGTATGATAATCAAGGTGGGCCATTTCCAGCACAAATCCAGGGTTTAACAAGAACGTCTGGGGGGGGGGGGTAGGAAAAAACAAGGGGAAATAGGTTACCTTGTATAATGACTTAGCCACTCCCAGTCTCTATTCAAGCCTAAGTTAATTGTATCCAATTTGCAAATGAATTCCAATTCAACAGTTTCTCGCTGGAGTCTGGATTTGAAGTTTTTTTGTTGTAATATAGCAACTTTCATGTCTGTAATCGCGCGACCAGAGAGATTGAAGTGTTCTCCGACTGGTTTATGGACAGTCTCTATGTAAAAGAATAAATGGACACAAATCAGATGTCAAGAATTATAACATTCATAAACCAGTCGGAGAACACTTCAATCTCTCTGGTCACGCGATTACAGACATGAAAGTTGCTATATTACAACAAAAAAACTTCAAATCCAGACTCCAGCGAGAAACTGTTGAATTGGAATTCATTTGCAAATTGGATACAATTAAATTAGGCTTGAATAGAGACTGGGAGTGGCTAAGTCATTATACAAGGTAACCTATTTCCCCTTGTTTTTTCCTACCCCGCCCCCCCAGACGTTCTTGTTAAACCCTGGATTTGTGCTGGAAATGGCCCACCTTGATTATCATACACATTGTAAGGAGAGTGGTCACTTTAGATAAGCTATTACCAGCAGGAGAGTGGGGTGGGAGGAGGTATTTTTTCATGCTTTGTGTGTATATAAAAAGATCTTCTACACTTTCCACAGTATGCATCCGATGAAGTGAGCTTTAGCTCACGAAAGCTTATGCTCAAATAAATTGGTTAGTCTCTAAGGTGCCACAAGTCCTCCTTTTCTTTTTCCAGAACAGACCATGGAACATAGAACGACTCAGTGCCCGATGCACAAATACGAAGGAGGCGTCACAGCCATGCTCGCCACTAGTCCTGACACAATTATCTGGCTTGACCACCTAAATGCAAAATTAGCTGTTTCTCTATGTCCACATCAGCCATATGAAGAAGATATGGC
Organism: Chelonia mydas; assembly: GCF_015237465.2. NCBI lineage: Eukaryota > Metazoa > Chordata > Testudines > Cheloniidae > Chelonia > Chelonia mydas. The sequence goes on from NC_051250.2 coordinate 80,713,756, forward strand.
ATGAATACAACCTGCAGCCACTCAGAACTTCTCTCGGAATTGGCCACCCCTCGTGTATATGCCCATTAGATTTAGTGTATCCGAATTCCCAGCTTTTCCTCATACTGGTTTTGTGCGTACTCAGGAGGCAGTTTTCCAAGAGAACACCATCCTGTGTCTGGTTTGCTTTCATTCAGTACGCAAGGATCGCCTTCGCTTCCACAAGCTCCACTTTAGAGGGTTAGTTGTACATCAGAAACGTCACGCTTGAAAGGAAACATTAGCGTTTACCTGTTAATGGTCAACCACAACCCCCCCACCCCACCCATGAATGATACGGGGACATAAATTATCTAGAACTGGCAAGAAATGAAAGTGTTGCATGGTCCCTTGACAGCAATGGGATGAATAACTGATGATGATTAGTTAAATCATAACATTGCTCATGCCATGCATAAATGATGAGCCAACTGCTTGCGATGCCCTGATGAGATGCAGCATTCTTAGCTTTCTATCATTCCTACTTTGTAGCCCCAAAGAAACGACCACATTTCTGCATTTTTGTGTTATCTGGCACATCAAGCAATGCGACAATGAATATATATTGACCTTATTATAGCAGCCGGCTGCTTGTGCCAGAAGCAACCAAGCATACTTTGCACAAATTAAAGCTGTCAGCATGTAATTTATGGTTCATTGCAAAAGAGGAACAGAACTCTGAGGGGAACATTGTGGTTTGGGAAGCAGGTAGGTAGGCAGATGAATTGCATGATAAAATATCTTGCTAATGATGTGATGTTAAAGCTGAAGTGTCGTTTTCATTCTGTTTTGCACATTTTTTAGTTACTCCTCGCTCAAGATGATTTTTTCCCCCTCCACAGATTTTTTCATTCCAAAAGCTAAATTACTGGTTATACCTGAAAAGGATGAAGTAGGTATGATAATTTATGGCTAGACAGCAGTTGTCTGAAGACGATGCGGTGTCATTGTAAGAGGTGTTAGAACCCCATAATATAGAGTCATTTTACTAACACAGCTAACCGGCTTGACATCTAGTGGGGAGTGTGTGTGTGTGTGGGGGGGGGGCGGCGGCGGAGGGGAGTGTGTGTGTGTGTGTGTGTGTGTGTGTGTGTGTGATATGAAAGTTTTACTCTTTATTAGAACAGAGAGTAGATTTACAGCAAAAAATAAAGTAATCTATCTGTGAGCACTCAGTCCTGTTGACACACACCGCACAAAATTGGACATCAAAACTAAGTTAGACATCACAAATAACAGACTCCATGCCTGCCAGCTGGTAAGATATTTTCAGTTTCATAAATACTGGAAATCTTTCTTGCCATTTTGCTTCCAAATCATTCTGCTGGGGGTAGGAGGGAGGTAATTCAGAGGAGGGGGTGGGGGGAGATTTCTGCCCATAGTAGTGTGGCCTATTCGGTAGTGGTCGGAGTTAAGCAATCTCAGAGCTGGGATTGGCTCACCACAGGCTTGTGGGAAGTCACGCCAAACCTGCCTGGAGGCCCGGGCACAGAGAACAGAAAGGGGGCTCTAGGGACCAGGGGTTCACACTCTGCCGAGCCACAGAACCCTTGTTAGCCCAATAAATACATTGTAAAATAATTCCCTTTTGAAACGAAATGTCAGAGTGATGTAAATGCACACTGAGCAGCAGCGCTGACTCGCCCAGTAAAGCATCGGTTTTAGGCTCTGGGCACGGCAGTATCAACACATGACAAAGTTACCGCGAGGACTGGCCGGAGGATAACTCCTCTGCTTTATGACACATTTCAAGGTTTAGAAATTTGTTTTCATTCCACATGGGAAGAAACCCCAAATCTTCTAAGCATTTATGTAAAGTGGGATTGTGCTGAGACCTTGGTTTGAGGGTTGAAACAGTCTGGTTTTTGATTAGGATGGTTTCTATCTCTGAGCAGAGAGTCCACCTTGGACCTCAGAAACCTTCCCATCGAAATTCCTCAAAACAGTGCCGTTTCCACGAAAGATGTTTTTATCAGCTCTGGTTACCACTGCTTTGTGGAAGCAGTTTCCCAACACGGGAGGGAAAAGAGTCAAATGCAAACTAATCCTGCTGAGTGCAGGTCAGTCCTCAAGGATGTCGGTGTGTTTCCCCTGCTCCCCCCGGTCATGGTTTCAATCCTGCAGCTGGACGTGTGTGAGTTGACCCCTGTGCTAACACAAAGCCCCATTGACATCAACAGGGAGGTCTGCACAGGTTAGCCAATGCGGATCCCATTGCAGGATTGGGGCCTATCTGTGTGGCTTGTACAAATGGCTTTCAGATGCCAAATCTGCTTAATCAGCTTTACTATCTGCTGGTGGGACTGTTCCCGCCTTTCCTTTCTGCTGTTGCTCCTCCTTGTCTATTATTTATATAGGGCCATAGGTCAGCATTAGGAAATCCTACTCTTCCATTGGCCTGTGAGAAGTCATTTTTTTAATGGGCAAGTAAAATATCACTGTTTCCCCCCCACCCCCCTTGTTCTCTTTATGGCAAGGGCAGCAGGTGACATTTCCATGAAGACTTTCTGAGGCTCCCAGAGGTGCACTTTGTAACGTGACTGCAGCCACAAACTAGTTCAGGGATGTGTGGAATGATAGGTTGTTGGGGACAGGCTGAGGAACAGAGACCCTGGGTTGATGGTTAGGGAGAGAAAGGGGGAGAGGCATGGGCGTTCCTGGTGAGAGAAGCTGTGATGGATGGTGGGGTTTGCTGCTCCATCCCCAAAGATAGTTATGGGTAAAGGCTGGTGCCGATGGGGCTCAGGACCAGAAGCGAGGCACAAAATGATTATAAACCTTTGTCAGTGTTCGTGGTCTGGGTGGAGATGTCCCGGATACACTGAGGAGAGGGCATTTTAAAATACTGCTCGCACACAGTATGGAGCAAGGAGTGTGCGCAGAAACCTATCTCATTTGGTGATCTCCCTCTGCCCTTGGGCTCCCTTTTGATTTCTCCGGCGCCTCCATGTCTCATTATCACTTGTGCCATCTTCATAGAGGGCCCAACTCTACCCTGACTCACGGTCAGTCGTGATTTCGCTCCCGAGACCTCCCTGTGAGGTCAAAGTTACACTGGAAAAGTCCTTCCCAACGCATGACAGGGCTGACAGGCTATCTCTGGAGGTGAAATACCCGCCTGGCTTTCACTGATCTTGGTGATTTACTCACTGACATGCTGTCCCGGCTCTGCTCCATTCCCGCCTCGCAGGGGTGCACATTTATTCGACATACAGAAAGAAGCCTGGGAAATGCTCTCTCTGTCAAGGCACGTTCAATAAAGGATGATGTGGAGGTGAGGGGGCAGAGACAAATGAAGGGGACACTGTGTCAATACAAATCTTGGGAGATGATGTTGTGATATGAAGGAGGGTGGGCTGATGTCAGCACATTTTAACGGAGGTGACATTGCAATGGGAGAAAAGGCAAAATGAGAAGTCGGTGGAGATGACAGGAGAGAACAAGGAGATCTAGTGCGGGCTGGCTCCACCAATTTTGTGTGCCTAAGGAGAGCTCAAATGACTGATTTGTTTCAAACAGACCCACTCTCACTTCAAGTGAGATTAATTCAGTGAATTCAGTATTGGGTAGAAACTTCCTAAGAGTGAACTCTGCTACACTGGATTGCTTTCCCCAAAGAGATGGAAGAAGCCACAACACGTGGTAACGTTTAAAACTAGACTGGCAGAAACCTCTGGAATAGAAATGGTCAGGAACAATCATGCAGCAACTGGGGGAATGAGATGGGGTGACATGATGGGTCACTTCCACCTAGGGTTGCCAACCCTCCCGGTCTCGCCGGGAGTCTCCTGGAATCAGGCCCTATCTCCCGGAGGCTACTGACGCCAAACTGGGAGATTTTAGGTGCTAAAAGTCTGGCGGCACAGCGGGGCTAACGCAGGCTCCCTGCCTGCCCTGGCCCCGCACCACTCCCGGAAGTGGCTGGTATATACCTGTGGCCCTTGGTGGGGAGGGGGTCTCTGCGTGCTGCCCCTGCCTCGAGCACCGACTCTGCAGCTCCTATTGCCTGGCAACTCCTGCCAGTGGGAGCTGCGGGAGTGGAGCCTGCTGGCAGGGGCAGCGTGTGGAGACCCCAACCCCCACACCCCGTGCCTAGGAGCCCTTGGGCTAGAGGGATGTGCTGGTTGCTTTCGGGAGCTGCCCGAAGTAAGCGCTGTCCCCCTCCTGCACCCCTGCCCCAGCCCAGAGCCCACACCCAGCACCCAATCTCCCTTCCAGAGCCCACACCACCTCCTGCACCCCAACCCCCTGCCCCAGCCCTGATCCCCCTCCTGCACCCAAACTCCCTCTCAGAGCCCGCACCCCCTCCTACACCCCAACCACCTGCCCCAGGCTCAGCCCAAAGCCCCCTCCCACACTCTGAACCCCTCGGCCCCAGCCCAGAGCCTGCCCCCGCTCCTGCAACCCCCTGCCCCAGCCCGGTGAAAGAGAATGAGGGTGGGGGAGAGTGAGTGATGGAGAGAGGGAGGGGGGCTGGAGTGAGCAGGGGCGTGGCCTTGGGGAAGGGGCGGGGCAGGGGCGGGGGAATGGTATTTGGGTTTGTGCCGTTAGACAGTTGGCAACCCTACTTCCACCTCCGGGAGACCGTTAAGTAACAATTTCACCACCCGCAGCACATACTGTGGGCTTCCCCTGGCAGACAACTCGCATTTCAGTCCCATGTCATTGTCCAGCGTTCCCTTATTACTCCTTCCTCGATGAGACTAACTTTAACAGGCTTCCCTTGCCAGTTTCCACGGGTATCCTAGCCTGATGTACAGGCAGGAGGTTCTAAGCCAGATCAGTTCTGCAGGCTGGTCTCAATGAATCATGGTGTTTGGGGGAATCATCGAGTGCATTGTGAGAGCGCCTGCAAGCCGCGGACAAAGGCAGCGGGGGGAAATGGGGAATTTCTTTAAATACTTGCTGGATGGCCATGACTGTAATAAAGACAGACGTGTTCTTTGGCATAATTAAAATGACACACTTTTGCTTTCTTGAGCCCAGTGCTTCGTATGTCGCTAGCACAGTTCCGATGGTGAGACTGGCTGCTGGGGAAGCTTTGCACTAATGGGTTAGATTAATAGAGACAAACTGCTCTAATGTTAGGCTGCCCCCTGGATGTCGGATTGTATGATTTTCTGGGCCTTTGCACAATCCAGGCGGGGGTAGCAAGCGCGGATCTATGAACACACTTACTCTTGCCAGCCCCGATGTTCCTTTTCAAAGGCTTTAGTTACTGCCTATGAGTTCAGTGCTGATTGGCTTGGCCTCTTTGTCATCACAGGACATTCTGCCACCGCTGTAATTGATATTAATTACATGAGATTTGCACTTGGAACTTGTGCTTGTTACATGGGTTGCTATTAATCACTGCTTCTCAGAGGTGTTTAAGCCTGATGTGTATATGGCCATGTTCTGTTCTCACATTCACTGTGTATTTGTTTTATTGTGGGTTTGTCAAGCATACAGACACACGTACATTCCGGCCAGCTGGAGTCGCTTCTGGGGTTTTGCAGTGTCTGAGGTGTCCAATGTGCTTGGAGATACCCATGGGAGCCACAAAACAAGCCCAGTTTGAAAAAGGAGGCTGGCGGACCTTCTGATCAGGCGGGCACCAGCTAGAGGACAGGAAGTTCCTAGTGATGTATGGGAGTAACGGTGTGCATGGACATGGAGAAGAGCAGGTTAGGTAATGGGTCAAGAGAGCTGAGGGGGAGGGAAAGATGGTGTCCAGGGTAGGACTGGTTGGAAAAAAAAGGAGAATAATCCTTGTGAAAATGTTCACCATGAAATGCATTCTTCCCTTTCCCTACTTGTCAGAAATATTTTTGTAATTAAAACTTTCCAGCCAGGTTGAGGACTGGGCAGATGAACAACCTGGCTGATGGTGATATGAAGGAAAGGGAGGGTGAAGAGGGCAGAAAATTGAGATAAGTGGGTTTATCTGAGACAAGGCTCAACATTTGGAAGTCCATCCATCCACTTGAAGTGAGAGGTAGAAGTATACCGATGGATTCATTCCCTGCACTGAAGCAGCCAGGGCAGATAGGGGATGTATTGCTCCTTGGGACCCAAACACATGGGCTGGAATTTTGTGCTGTGTTTCCCTTCTAATTTATGGTCTGCCACGGTGATTCCTCTCCCACCTCCAACACGTCCCATCCCATCCCTTGTCACATGGGGCTTTTATGGACCCCATACACTGGCTCTGTGGTTTATAAGGGCCGTAGCAAAGGAGAGAACCATTCCCATGGATTTCAAGGACCTGTGACCTGATCCTGCAATGTGCTAAGCACCCCCACCTATGTCTGCCAGCACTTTTATGCATGGTGAGGAAATATGGAATTCGAGCTTGGTGAATAACCGATTTTTCGATTTGGTAGCTGAACTGAAAAATCAGAGGGGAAAAATTGCTTTGGATCAAACCAAACCAAAAATGTTTCAAATTTCTCAGCAAAGTGAAAAAATTAATAAAACAATAAATGCATTTTGGGTGGAATGAAACGTTTTGTTAACCCCCAAATGTTTTGGTTTTCAGTTTTTTAAAAACCATTTTAATGTTTTTTTTTGTACAATTCCAAAATGAAACATCGTTTTGAAATGGAAAGTCAGAACATTTTGTTTCAGAAATTCCAGAACAAACTGTTTTGACATTGCCAGCATTTTTTGTTGCGGATTGAAACGACTTGCTGAAATCTACCTGAAACGACTTGCTGAAATCTACCTGAATTTACAAAACGTTTGGTTTGACCCAAATTAGAAATTTTTGTCCAAAAAAACCCTATTTGCATGAAAAAAAATCACCTAGCTCTACTCAGAATATCTCTATTTACTTTCCTCCCTTGCACTTTACTTGAACAGATTTTCTTTCTCTGTGATCCATATGTATTTGTTAACAGCAAGCATCTTCAGTTCTCATATGGATTTTTCCCACTGATGTATCTCTCCATCCATGTAGCCTGACCCCAGTTGGCACCGTAGAGCCATGTCTAAGGCTGTTCAGCTGGGAGGATCACACAGTGAAATGGAGTCAGTTCCCTGCTAGCCAGAGCCATGACAGATGCTCCGATGTGAACAGCGGTGTTGGCTTTGGAGAGCATATTAATATAAAGCATCCAGACATTCAATAATTAATCTTTACCCAGGCCAAGCTTTCATTTCAGTAATGGGAAGAACAAAGAGAGAGACTGAATCATCTTTACTGGTGAAGGGAACCCTGGGCTAGTTAGTTCGGCTTGAGGGATAGTTGATAGAGCTCGTCAAAAAAATGACAGGTTTCAGAGTAGCAGCCGTGTTAGTCTGTATTCGCAAAAAGAAAAGGAGGACTTGTGGCACCTTAGAGACAAACACATTTATTTGAGCATAAGCTTTTGTGAGCTACAGCATGCATCCGATGAAGTGAGCTGTAGCTCACGAAGGCTTATGCTCAAAAAAATGGTAAGTGTGTTGTGTGGAAAAATCTGAACATTTGGTATTTTTCAACAAAAAAATTTTTTTTTTTTCCAATTTGGGTCACCCTCCCCTTTTCTTCCCCCCTCTCCCTTTTTCAAGGGGAAAGGCCAAAGCAATGTCTCTCTCCCACCAAATTTCACCGTGGTGGCATGTTAAAAATTTGGACTGGGGGGCGGGGTGAAGAATTTCTGCAAAATAAAATAAAATAAAAAGACTCCAATATTTGGGGATGGGCACACTCTTCTGAGGATGATGGAAGGGAAATCCCGCCCCCTGTGCTCTCTGCAGGAGCTGTGATGCAATACAGCATGCCATTTGCACAGTTTGGCAAGGGGGGAGTTTTTCCACACGGGGGAGTCTAAGGGGCAAATAATCCTTGGTGTTCCTTTCGGGACTCAGATCCAAGCTACGCTGCCCTTGGCTTCAGGGGGCCTGATCCTCTGCTGGGGCACATCAGCATAGCTCCCACACTAGTTGAGGCTCTGGCCCAGAGAGTTTGCTCAGCAGGAGTGTGCCACATAACCCAGCACCCTCTCGTTTCTCAGACATTTCACTGGGCAGCTGGCTGCCCGGGGCTCTCGTATGGGTCGTGCACGTTGCTAACGCAGCGTTAGAACGCCCTAGCTTGCTTCAGCGAACAGCCCTTTCCGTTTGTGGGACTGAGCTTCCTCCCTTCTATCCCCCGCCCTGCAGTGCTTCCCACATGCTGGTGCTGTGGCCTGGAGCCCTATAGAAGGGGATGAGCTCTCTCTTCCCCCCTCTCGGTGAGTGGGGGGGAATATGGCCAGAGAGGGCTTCATTTTCATAAGCCTTCTCCCCAGAGTTGCTCCAGGAGAGCTTGGGGAACCACCGTAACTGCATGCAAACTCGGAATGGGCTGGATCGAGAAGGGAGAAAGAACGCCAGCCCTGTGGCAAGAAGTCTTCTCAAGGCTCCTTTGCGCTACCCGTTCCCCTCTCTTGAGGATCCGGCCGGCAGGACTTCGCTGCACGAGCCTTTGTGGGGGACCCTGTGGTGAGACGGCGCAGAGGGAGGGCTCTTCACTGAAGCCGCGGACGACAGCAGCCGAGCTGAGTGAACACTGGGGAGGCCCCGCCACCTCGCCGCGACAGAGAGCGGAAACCCCGCTAGCTGGGGCAGGTGGTACCACCTTGAGGCAGGAGCCGGCAGCGCTTCCCAAAGAACTCAAGACAGCCCTCCCGCCATGTACCTCAGGGTTCTGGGACTGCGCCGCCCCCGACACCAAGCTGCGAGTGGGGTGTAGTGGAAAGGGTTGCCGGGGTAAAGGACACTTGCCTAGTGGGTACTATCTTTTATTGGACCCACTTCCGTTGGTGAGAAAGACAAGTTTTTGAGCCACACAGAGCTCTTCTTCTTTCAAAGCTTGTCTCTGACCAACAGAAGTGGATCCAATAAAAGATATTAGCTCACCCACCTCGTCTCTCTACTATCCTGGCACTAACACCGCTCCAGTGACACTGCTCCCTTGGCCATTGGCCATTCATGCTGGTGGGAGGGGAACAGAGTTGATGGGTATGGTGAGGGAGAGTTTTCCTTATTCTGATAGCTATTCTGTTGCTGTGGTCCCCCAAGTTGTTGCTATGTTCCTTTTCCCCCTAATAAAGATTTCCATGTTTCAGACACAGCCTCCGTGCTTGCTGCACAGTGTTTGTATGTCTGTCCCCTTGATGTTTGTATCACACAGTGGGCTGTTATTTGTGTGCACCCTGTCTGCCATGCTGACAACCCATCTCTCTCTGTACCCCCTGCTCCTCTCTCCGTGGTTTGCTCCCTCTGCTGCTCGTCTAGCCCTGTAACTCTGTTTTTGAAATCTGCTTTTCAGAAGGGTGCTGGGATGGAAGATGCTCTGTGACTGACTTTTAGGGTTTTAGGGCTTTTCTCCATTCGTAGCCTTCCCTGCAGCCACGATACAGCACGGCTCCAGCCCCACAAGCTGGGGCTGTATTGAGTGCAGGCGACTTCGGCAGACCTAGGCAGATGATGAACCTCTTTCAGTGAAGGCTTTGTGTTTGTCTCCATGACTGGACACATGCCTGGGGGTCATTATGAGCCCCTTTTCGACCACATGGGCGGGGTTGAGTTCTGTAATTCTCGTCACTTCCTGTATTATTGGAGGGCAAAACTGACTCCTGAGTCACAGGGCATGTGGCTGTCCAACACTCACGGTGCACCAGGAAGGTGTGTGCTTCTGTCTTGTCAGCAGGTCTGAGTCCATTAGTTCAGTTGTCACGACTGTGAATGCCAGTTAACTGCGGAGCTTGTCTAGGGAATGAGGTAATGGGTTTGTTGGAACCCCCATCCATCTCCAAATTCAGGGACTATGAGCCGGTTTGGACAAAAGACAAATTCACCAACCTGGTATGAACTGAAATTGGAAGGGTTTGCACAGCTCTAGGGTAAATATATGTTTAAGAAAGCACATGCTTCTAATTCCCACTCCAGGGTGGAGTGACAGATCGAAAGGTTCTTTATTTTACTTTAAGCACCTTGTGGTTAATGATATGTATTTAATTAGAACATGGTATTGCACTCGATTCTGATAGAGCAAAGATTGTTGATGGTTTCATGTCGCCTATTAAAATAGGTGCATGTAGGTGCCGTGGTGGGTGGTGCAGGCCTTGACTATATATCTTATAGTTTTCTTCTTCATTGCTATTTAAACCTATTGATTTCCCACCAACTTTGCAAGCTAAAGATCAGTAGCAAAGTTCTGCCTGACCTATCACCATCAAAAATGTATGGCCAGCCAAACTACAACCAACAGCTGTGAATGCAAATTTGGATTCTAAACAATGTGAAGTGGCAAGAGCCTCATCACGGCGTTGCTAGCACGGCTCTAGTAACCCCGCTCTGCCCAGTGAGAACGGCGGCAGCATTCACGCTCTGTTAGTTAAATTATTCCAGCAAAAGCAGGCCTTGATGGCATGCTGGATTTGGTAACTTGAGGATGTGGCTGACAAGGATGAAGGCTTGTGGTTCTGGTGGCTTATCTGGTGGCTAATTAGCAAGCTTTTAAGACTTGTGATTTAGTAACTGTACATTTAAGAAGAGCTGGTTTAGTTATGAGTGTAGTTGTTTTGACTCTCACTCTGACCTTTTGAATACTACCAGTGTGATTTACATTAATTTCTTGTTCTGATATAAAGAGGTCCTTGCATTTGATTATGCTGTGCTGATAACCCTAATATCTCCATTCTGAGAGGACTTTTGGCCTTCAAATGAGCAATCTCATGGAATGTACAATAGATGGAACAAAATCTCATCTAATGAATGAGTCCTGGATTTGTCAGTGTTTTTGGTTCTCACTTTTTTGTGCAAATGTGAAATGTGGTCAAGTGTTTATTTTATATATATTTTTAAATATGGGGATAGGGTGAGGGAAAGGGAAAATTGAGGCTATGGCAGAAATAAGCAAGTCACAAGAATTGTTGAATGAATAGCTTAGGAGCAGACAGCTGTACCTGTCCGTACATGTCTGATAACTCATGCTGATGCCGTCTTTGCCAGTGTTAAAGATGTAATCTTTGTTCAGAAGCATTATTCATCACAGAGGCTCTTTTTCAGTACCAGTTATGCATGTCTTCATGTTCCGCTTCTGTAACGTGACCAGCGAGTATATTTTAGGTACCAGAATCCAGGCAGCAGACTTAGCAGCTCATAGATGTGTAATTTAGCCATCACGAGCCATGCCACCTGTTCAAGGCAGGATGAAGAGTTGAGGAGCTCCGCTGTGGAGTCAACTAGCAAAATGTGTACGGGTGGAGGAAGGGGAACCATGAAATCTAATGCGTCAACTGCGAAGTGTAACTGGCATTAAAAGAGAATTCAGTGTTCATGAAAGGAGTCCTGTGGCAGCACTGGCATCTTCTGTCCGCAAAGCCAGGTACATTATAGCAGGATAAGCTTATTTCTGGCTGACGTGTCTCAGCCCTGCCCAAAGGGACAGCCGCTACAGCTGGTCGGCACCAGGAAAACAAGCTGTGTTGTTAACACGTATTAACTAACTTGTGTTCAAATCCTAGTGTAGACACAGGTAAATTGTAGCTTTAACAAGTTAGCTGGCTTAGGCTCCTTGCTAGGGTTTACCTCAACAGGTAACGTGTATTAAAATTTCCACTGCCTTGCCTACTGCTAGGATTTTAACACAAGTAAAAGCACGCCCATCTCCTAGTGTAGACGGGACCCAGTTCAGCCTGCATGCCTCTGCTTGCAGTGCCAACGAGGGCCCTGGTGGTTTGGAAACCAGCTGATAACTGACAAAAACGGATCCTCATAATGAACACAGTAGCCTTTCGCCCTGGTCTGCTGGGATCGGAATCTCTCCATACCCGTATCATTCCTGTCTGTACGCTGTGCTCAGGCCTATGCGGCTTGGAAAATGCAATGCTTTGACAATGAAGGGGCAGCGCTTTTCATGACACAGATTCCTCCCGCACTCTGTCATTTTCTTCTGTTCTACACCGTGAGTGTTCTGTCCTCTACGCAAGACAGCCAACAGGCTGGCATTTCGCTGCAGTTACAGTGTTCAGATAGAAAGCAGCTTCTCTGACATCTGAAAACAACAAAAACAGAAACTCAGAACCAACACCCTAAAACTTACAATTGAATTTGTATCATCCGACCTTGAACGGGGGCTAAATTTGTTTATGCTGAGGAGGACTGACAGGCTGGAGAAGAGAGAAGTGCATTCCATTTTCAGCTCCCTAAAGATAAGATGGAAAAGAAGTTTCATGGTGGATTAGCACCCTGGAGGTACTTTAAACTGTCACTTACAATGTGCAAGATCCACTGCTTGACCTCAGCTATATATTAGGCATATTATAAATTCTCTGTCACAAATCTGTGATACTCCACAAATCAACTCCTAAAACGCCCAAAGTCACGTGGCAATTAAACTAGACTGTGTATTTTATAACATGGAGTTGCAAAAGCTGCCATTTAAAATTTGACCTCCTGCCTGACACCATCCCCCTCCTTCAGGGGTTTATTAATAGCAAGAATAAAACTTTGTGGTTCTCTCCTCCGTGGACACTTGGGAGGGGTTAAAAATGACCTCAGCGTGAAGCAACTTTATTTTTGACTGCCTCCTGATTTATGTTGGGAATCTGTTATGTGATTAGCACCTACCATCAATAACCATGCAGTGTGGGCTGGCAGTTGCAGCGTGGAACGAAGAAACCCTGCGAAGCAAATAGCTACAAATTTCCCTGACAGCCCTGGTTCGATTACAGGGAGGCAGCTGTCAAAATACCAGTTATTACAGGCATGGGGTGCCGTGAATAGCTAAAAGGAAACGAACCTAGGCAGCAGTAAACACTGAGTGTGATGTTAACACCCACAATGCTCCCTTCCCTTTGCAAGGGCACTTAGAGACCGCTTATTTATGGCAACCTGGGTTTCCTATGGGATGGAGTCTGTACTTACTGTATCTGATTATGCTGACTGGATTGTATTTACCAAGCTTATTAGAAAAAAAGAAATGTATGTGTTAGTGGTAGTATTTTTCCTCCCAGTATGAATGCAGTAACCGTTGTCAGCAGGTTTTAATTCTCTGAGACATGCAGAAACTTGTTTCTTTTTATGAAAGAAAATGTACAGGTAAAATGAAGTACCTGACCCGTCTGCATTTGCCTAAGGATGCCTGTGACTTCCAACAGGCTAACTGAAGTACAGTCACGGTTAGAAAAATTACTATGTAGAAACATAGACTTCGTAAACTATGTAGAAACTTCTTTGCCGTTGCTAGAGCTCAGTGGAAAATTTCCAGAAACGTTCATTCATGTTTCGAAACAAATTAAGTTCAGCTGTGTTTACACCCCATTTGTATTTGTTTTCCACAAATATTCTAGTGAATGAAGCAAATATCAGTGAATAATTGCAGAAAGCATATGACAAATGAATACATTGGAGCATTCGCACAGAAAGCGTGAGTCTGAGTTGTGTTCATCCAGTCAGGGAACAGTAACATACCATGTGACCTAGATCTCCAATTAAAGCTAAGCAAACTTCAACTAGAATTTCTTATGATGAATACTCCCAATGAGCTGCTCAGAAACAATCAAATACCAAGAATCATTCACAAAAGCCATGCAGTGAATAACGTTGAAAACCTGATACATTTGAGAAAACATTTGCCGTCTGCTTGCAGAACATTTTCAAAGAGAATGAAGTGAAATTCACCAAATTTTTTGTTGTAAAGTATTTGCCCAGCTCTGCTTAACATACCTGCCTCTAGTAATCTTCAGATCATATCTGCTTGGTGTACTAGTTGTTTTTATCATTATAATTAGAATGTCCGAACTAGTCCAATGGGACAATGGTGTAGGTTCTATCCTGCCTCATTCATCATCATCAATATTTTCAGTTGACTTCTGGCGCTAACAGAATCTTTGTTTCTGTGGCAGTGGTGTAAGAGGCAGACAGGAAGCAGTCACATTTTTCAAATCCTAGGCTGTGGAGGCAAAACTGGCAGTTGCAGGATAGGCAGAAGGAAAACATCTTGAAATGGAGCCAAATTTGCCATTTTTTCTAGGAAACTTTCTGGCTTATAATTACACTGTAGGTTCCAGAGTCTGCAATTTTCTGAGCTATACGGCTAGCAGTGTTTTTTTCCCATCACTTCAGTGCTTGAGTTTGACATCTAAGACCCCGTGGGTCACAGCTAGATTGTGACAGGCAAATTACATGATCTCTCTGGACAAATCTCTAGAATAGAGCTGGTGGAAACATATTTTGATGGAATAGTTTTGCATCAGAAAATACATTTTCTTCTAAACTGAAATGTTTTGTAGGAAAGTTTTGCTTATGACAACATTTCCCAGTGGTTAAAAATCTTAATGAATCATTCTGACGTTCCCATTTCATTTAATTAATGTCTAGGTTTCCTTCTGATAAAAGTAAAACCATTTTGTTTTGATGTCATCATTGTGATTAATTTATTTTGACTTTTATAATAAATTAATATTATTTATATTGTATATAATAGAGCTGGTTGGAACATCTTTGACTAATGTATTTTCATCGAAATATGCTGTTTGGGCAAAGCTGAAACATTTTGTGGAGACATTGATTCTGACAAAGTTTTCCATGGGAAGATTGCTAAAAGTCCAGGGCTCTTTAGTCACTTGTGATGAGAGAGAGAGAGAGAGAGAGAGAAAGAGAGAAGAGGACCCCTGCATAACCTTGAAAGCTCGTCTCTTTCACCAACAGAAGTTGGTCCAATAAAAGATATTACCTCACCCACCTTGTCTCTCAGAGAGAGAGAGAGGCAGAGAGAGACTCAAATTGAAAACTTGACCTTGTAGTTCTGTACACAAACATTTCAACATAAATCTGCAGTGCAAAACAGTCAAAAAAATTTGGTTTGTTCCAGTGTGAGGCAAAAACAAATTTTGAAACCCTGAAAGGGTGCAACAAAATACACATGTTGCCCTGCGTCAATTCTGACATGTATGTAGGATGTTATGTTATAAAATGTTGACTTTATTGAAACAAATCACTTTTACCTTGACAAAATGTTTTGGTGGTTCAGAATCTAAACTTTTGGGAATATTTGTTCCACAGGAAATTTCACAATTTTGCCTTTTCAGTCCTATTTGGAATGAAAACAAAGTTTGAAATCTCTATGAAATGGAAATTCCATTTTGTGACCAGCTCTGCTCCATTATGACATAGTGAGAGGAAATGCCCGTGGTTTGCTGAATTGGTTTGGCCTGAAACTAAATGACTCTGTTTCATTGAGGTGTGAGAGGCAGTATTGTCTAGTGGCCTAACCATGGGCCTGGGAGCCAGGGATTCCTAAATGTTAATTCCACCTCTGATGTTGCGTCACTCTGTGACTATTGACAAGTTGTCTTCCATTGGAGATTCTCCAAGCGTTAATTGGGTATTAATGAGTTAAACCTTGCTGCAAAACATCTGTTGCAGGTAAAGAAACTGGTTTGGGGCAGATGAACGTAAGAGAAATGTTACCAGAGAAAGTGTAGTGGTGCAACATGCCACATTCTCCGGAATAGGTACACGTATGATTTAATTTCTCTGCAGTTAGTCAGTCAGAGAACTGAAGGGGCGGGATAGGGGGAAGTTCCTTACTCATGATTTGCTTTGTCACTTTTCAGCTTCCCTCTCCCTGCTCCGATGCTTCGGAAGAGGAAATGGAAATCATATCTTTGGAATGCAGCAGATTGTGCCAAATGGCATTCAGCCCCACTTCACCTCCAAAAAAGTCTGGAACCCCCCTTCAAGGGCTTTCCCCATCCTCCACACACTGTACAGCTGCATCACCAGGTCAGACGGTCGGTGTGGAGGAGTTGTATTCCATACAAGGGCTTTAAGATCATTTCTCTGGTCTGAAGCCTTTTGGGAAGAGCCGTTTCTTTGTGAATGTGAAGGGGAAAGGCCCAAGATACTTATCTTGTGATTTGACAAGGAGATTTATATCAAATGTTGCCCATCACTCATCAGGACTGTGACCTGTTTAGGAGTCTCACTCTTCTGCGTATGGCGCTCTTGAGTTGACTTTAATTTGTCTCCTGCCTTCTGAAATGGAGGCGTCCTCCATTGATGATCTCCCCTATCGCACTGTGTTATTTGTCAGGTTTCAGTTTCTCTCAGCTTCCCTTTTAAAATAATTAAAGTGTCAACTCCAGTTCACAGGCTGGTCAATATTTTAATTCCTTCTTAACTTTATAAGGCAATTTCATGAATTATACAGTGTGGTAACAGAAGGAGCTAAATAAAGATGCAACACTAGCTGTGTTTAATACATATACCCTTTCTATCCATGGAAGCTATTTGCAAGTCAAAAATATGGCACACGATGATCTAGCTGTCAGTTGCAAATTTTTGAAATTACGGCTGGGTCAGCAGCACTGTTTTATGCTAAATCTCATAAACTAAAAATAAAGGCAGAGGCTATAGTGGGAGCTCTGAACCAGTGCCCGCTTTCCAGTAGGTTCTGTGGCTGGGGCAACCTATCATTTCTAAAGGAGCAAACTTGTATTCCCTTTCCAGATAAATGCTCACCCACCTCTGAGGAAATCAGCAGCCACATTTACTAGAATTCCTGAAGCATTAATAATAAAGGTGAACCTCACATAGGTCCCAATCCGGTGAGTACTGAGAAACCTCACCTTCCCTGGAAGCTAGTAGGAGTTGAAAAAAGGAGAGATTGGGAGATTGGGGGGACAGACCAAGGGAAGCTGTTGTATGAAAGTCTGTGTCTTCAAAGAGTGGAATTGTGCCGAGGGCCAGCTCATGGTCTGTGCACCACTTATATCCAACTTTGCTCCTCAGAGGGGGGTTGAAATGGTGTCTGAGCTATTTGGTGAGGGTTGAATTTCTCTCCAAGGAAATTCCTGCCAGCCTCCTGCTTTACTGTACACTGGATAGTCTGAGTGGGAATGTCAGGGCTGATGGTCTTGAGTACAAGTGACGTATTGATTGATGTACTTTAAAGGAAACCAAACTGCAAACCATTATATGTTGTAATTAGTATATTACAGCCCTCTGTTAAAAGTAGTAGAGGCCTCGCAAGAGGGAACACTCTGCCAGATGAAATGTTCTTTGCTCTCATTCAGATGGTCCCTGTTAGCCAGAATTGATGGTTCTTGCTGGACAAGAAAATGTTTTTAAGGCAATGCTTCAATACTGCCCTGTTCTTTGGCTATTCCTTCCAATGCTGATGCACATCAAGCCCCTACAAAGCCTGCTTACTGCTGTGCTGGGGCACTGAGGGGTTCAGTGTAGCATTTACTGGGTGAAAGTCTCTGGCCTGTATTATCTAGGAGCTCAGACTAGAGGGTCATAATGATCCTACTGTTAATTATCCTCCTACTTTGGGGTGCCCAGTGTCCTCCAGGGGTCTTTTGGACTCCTTGGCATTTGGATATTTATGGCTGGATTATTACTGAATGTTGAATCTATTTCCTAATACAATGTCCATGCTGCTTTTGAGTAAATGTACGGTTTAAGAGCAGGATAAGTGCATAGATTTATAAACTACAAATGAATTTTAAAATCAAATGGTCTGAAGCTGGGCCCTCCTTCCTGCTGGGTTCTGGCCCTCACATTCTGTGTATCTGTGGGTATAGATGGTATCACCACTATCATTTAAAGTAATGCAGTGTTGCACTGGTGCAGTGCAAAAGAAAACCCACAAATCTGGGGAAGAGGGTCTTCCATTCAGGTTTCGTCATGCAGGTAGAAAGCTCTGAGGTGATATGGGGCAAATGGAATGACAATCTGTGCCTTATAACCTCTTGAAAGAAGGAAGCAGCCTGTCCCTCAAATCCACTATCATCCTAAAATAAAATAATCCCAAGGAGATGTGAATTTCTATAGGTGGAAATCACCCATACGGTGTAGTCTTTGATGGGGAGCCTCTCCAGCAGTAGTTTTCTTTTGAAGAAGAAGCCCTGTTCAACATGACATCTTTGAAGGAGTGTTTCTGTGAGAGCAGTGTGGGAAATTGATAGACGCACAGAGCTGAGAGTCAGTGAATTCTGAGTTCTAATTTGCCCTTTGCCACCAAGCAAATCTCTCTAACCCAGTGGTTCTCAACTAGGGTGTGCATACTTCTGGGGGTACGCAGAGGTCTTCCAGAGGGGAAACCAAATCATCTATATATTTGCCTAGTTTTACAACAGGCTAAATAAAAAGCACAAGCAAAGTCAATACAAACTAAAATTTCATACAGACAAGAACTTATTTATACTGCTTTATATACTATATGCGGAAATCTAAGTACAGTATTTATATTCCAATCGATTTATTGTATAATTATGTGGTAAAAATGAGAACATCGGCAATTTTTCAGTCCTAGTGTGCTGTGACACTTTAGTATTGTTATGTCTGATTTTGTAAGCAAGTAGATTTTAAGTGAGGTGAAACTTGAGGATCGTGGGGTTTTATTATGCCGGCGGGAGAGCTCTCTCCTGTCAGTATACAGTGTCTTCACCAGAGGTGCTGCAGCGGAGCAGCTACAGTGCTGTATGTGCAACTGGTTGATTGTACCCCCAGAAACAGGCCTGCAACAGTTCTGCTCAAGCCAAAATAAATAAATCCATAAATAGAAGGCTGCTCAAGGAGCATAATGCGCAGCTTCCTGATCTGAGCCTGTGAATTGGAGGCATGCTCAGCTTTTGCAGATGCAATTAATTGGGTGCACCGAAGTGACTGTGCAAAATTAAAAGATGGAACTGAGTACTTGCCCTTAAAATTTTTAACCTAGCTGCAATTCGCCACTATGCAGAATGGGCCAGCACAAGACCTAGGGATCACTTATGTCCCACATAAACCGGCATGGGGTTAAAAGGGTATCTAAGCATTAGAATTACAACCTCTTTGTCATACTGAAAAATCACACATGGTGCAGAAAATACCCTCAGAAAGGGATCTAGCCAAAATGACTCCAAAGCAGTGTCTCGGTTATAACTCCTGGCTAGAATCCGGGCTTTGTTTTCTGCTACAATTATAGATTGACTCAGGAAGAAAAATGCTGATTTTCATGTTTGTGTCTCTCTCTCTCTGTATGTACAAGGGATTGACCATTGCTTAGCAAATGGGCAACCAAGACAGGTTTAGGACAGTTCGAGACTTGGTGTGAATTAAAGGGCTACTGTTAGGCTAATGTGCTTTTCACCAAAGGGTGAGAACTTTTGTAGGGGCAGCAGGTGTAACAGCAGCAGTGTGTGGAGTCTGAGGGACACAGCCAAACCATGGTGCTCATAAAGACGTATTTGGATGTTGTTTTCCACAGCTGGAATACATGAGCTGAATTTTTCTTTAAAGAATCAGTTGGCTCGTGTGTGTGGTGTTGGCATCGTTGATAATTCATGAGCAGCAAGAGGAGGTTATGGCTGCATGTAGTGGTTTCCCAATTAGGGATTGAGAAATCCACTAGTAAATGGTAGGGAGTGTTTACCTGGACCTGGCTCAGCATAGCCCCAGTGTTCTCTTAATAAAATACAGCATCTGTTCCAGGGGTTTTCAAACTTCATTGCACCATGACCCCCTTCTGACAACAAAAATTACTACACGACCCCGGGAAGCGGGACCGAAACCCAAGCCCCACCACCCAGGGCAGGAGGGCCAAAGCCCCGCCTCCCTGGGGGGT
The DNA here is from genome assembly GCF_015237465.2 of Chelonia mydas. Lineage (NCBI taxonomy): Eukaryota > Metazoa > Chordata > Testudines > Cheloniidae > Chelonia > Chelonia mydas. The sequence goes on from NC_051250.2 coordinate 80,733,344, forward strand.
GCCGAAGCTTGAGGGCTTCAGTCCTGGGCGGTGGGGCTCAGACTTTGGCTTTAACCCTGAACTCCATCAAGTCTAACACTAGCCCTGGCAACGCCATTAAAATGGGCTCGCAACCCACTTTGGGGTCCTGACCCACAGTTTGAGAATCACTGATCTATTCTATGGTCATGGCCACCCCACTTCTTCCGTCCAATAGGCAATTTATTTGAAAATAAGCTGAACAGATGCATAGCACACCTATGTGAAACTGTACAAATATATGCAGGAAGAATGTTAATACAAGGATGAAGGAATTGAGGAACCTCAGTCCAGAGGCCCTCTGCATAGAGGAGAAATTACACCCTAGGTCAATGATTTTTAAGGCCAAATACTCAGCTCAGTCTTCGGATTTTGCTCATCCATTCTCGAGCACCCAATTAACTGCATCTGCAAAAATGTGGGATGAAGAATCGACTTTTGATAAAGGCACAGGGCTGAGAATAGGGAGGTGCCCATTCTAATTCCAGCTCTTCCACATACTTCTTGGGTGACCTTGCGCAAGTCATGTGGTCTCCCTGTGTTCCACTGTCCCTGTCCATTAAAGGGAGAGGGTCCTGATTTACCTCATAGATGTGTAGGGAGGCTAAATTTGTTGTTGTTTGCGCAGGGCTGTTGAGGCCCTTAGATGGAAAGCTCTCTAGGGAGTGCAAAGGACAAAAGCTTGTGTGTAACTTTGCCTGTTAGACAAGTGTGGGTTTATTAGACATGGCCTGAAGCAAAACTCCACCACTGAAAACCCCAAAACACTGGAGGAGTTTGGATCCAGTTCTGGATCTGAACTTCATCACTGACTCCTGCCTCTAATAGGCCAAATCAGAACCACTCGGATCCAGTTCCTAGGAGCTCGGGCCCATCCCTAGTGTTCGTGCTCTCCAAGTCACTTAGCTAGTGTTTCTAAATCCATTGGCTTTGGTAAACACAGCATAAAGCATAGCGAGGGGTTTTTCACCGAGCTGGGTGAGGGGGCTTGAGCCTTTTTACAGTAGGTCCTTATCTTGTGTCAGTGCTTCATTTCTGAAGCTTGAGTGAGCGTGAAGGGAATCGTTTCTTTAGCGTGCGTTAGAGCTGTGCTTTTTTAACTAAATGACATCAGTCTTGGCACCTAATCAAGCAAACCCACTTTTCCCCTTCTGTGCACATTGAAGATATCCCAATCTCGTTTCCAACGTGAGCACCGAAAGCCATTGGAAGTACGGACTGGGAGGAAACCAGCATGAAATCGCCTTCAGTCCTAGATTAGGAACATGTCTGATGTTTCATTACCTGCTGAAAAGACAGTTGCTGCATATTGGGGAATATTTATTATACCAGCTATTTACAGCTCTCTGCTTTTCCCTTACTGCGTGAGCACAGCCAGAAGGGCGTTAATACAGGAGCCTTGGTGATCTGAGTGATTTACAAAGCAGCAATTCTGTAAATAGGTTTTAAACTTTTAAAGATTTGTTTTCCAGCTAAAAGCCATCCTACTGGTACGCAATGTATACAGCATAGGTTAATTACGCTATTTATATGTAAGATAAATTGGCTAATGGGCAACATGCCAATGCAGCAGCTTAGCTTGATGCTAATGTTTTCTACCAGACTTCTTTCTCCCACTGAAAGTTTGTAATTAGACACTATCACTCCACAGGGTTTCAAGAGACATGGTCTCCTGAGCGAGACATTGCACCACTCGAGTGCCCCTCGTTGGGCATATTTTTGATTTCTTATTAAAAATTCTCCTTGTTCCTCTTCAGTCCGAGTTGTGTTGAAGAGTCTGAAAAGTGGAAGACTATGGCAGGTTTTGAAATACAGGCGACTTTCTTTTCAAATGCTTCCTTTAAAAACACGTCAGTATCACAGCTCTGAGCTCCTTCTTTTCAGCCTTTCCTTTGTTTGTCCTTTATACTGTTTCTTTTAAGCCTTGTCCAGGTTACATTATATCTGCCAGAGCAATCTGAGGTTAGAAAGTTCTTACAAGAAATATGCTCTTTCTTTCTATATTTTAGGTTTGATCTCTGCACACGATCAACTCTTTCTTGTTCCCTGTTTCCTCACTCATCCCATCCCCTCTGGTAAATTGCTGCACCTACCCGCATGGGATAGAAATAATGTAGGATGCAACAGCATCTGATCACTATTGCCCCTACACATGCCCCTGTGGACTGAATTTATGCAGTATTCTTATCCGGGGATCTAGAGACTTTTGGTATTACCTGAATTTGAAATCTGGACCTGATTGATAATACTGGTTGTCAGAGATACATGGTCTTTGGATGCAGTGGGAAAAAGTTTTCTAGCACGTTGGCTTGTGGCACAGAGGGCTGGCATCTGCACACATGGCTTCTTCAGGCCCCCAGACAGTTTCAAATCCATCTGGAGGTAATTTTGCAGACTGAATGTGAGTATTTTCCATCACTGCATTGCTCGCTCCATTTCCTATTTAAGCTCTGAATTTTAAATGCGCTCTATTCTTGAAAATTTTGTCAATGTGCATAAGTAGATTTTTATCCTTTTCTTCCAGATGCTGCAGCTATAAGTGTCCATGAATATTTTTTATGGTTCCCAAGTTAGCAATGTTTTGAGTATCACTACTTTAGAAAATCCTTGCAAAACCATATGTGCTTTTTCTGTTTTTGTGTGGGATAGTCAGATCATATCATGGTGTGTTTATTCCATGTCTCGAAAATCTTGATCTACATATGATCAAGTCACAGTAGAAAATCAGAATAAATGAAGGGTCTATATGAGGGTTCCTTTCATGAGGTGGGACATTCTGCTGTGATTATCTTTTTAACTAACAGTGCTCCAGTGTATTTTATGTAATTAATGGATATAGTCCTGCTGGCCAGAACATTCAGTAATCTCGCCCCTGACACTTTCTCCAGTTTAGGTTTGATCCTGTGTTTCCAACGTGTATTTTCATCAAAGTTCCTACTTTCCACAAAAAGTAAAAATCAGTGTAGAGGATATTATTTCATTTTCTTGGCCCTTCTGTTTTTCACAAGGCTGTGTGCATGTGACCCTTCTAGCATATACAGGTCGTTTTTTTGTGTATGTCGGTTATAGCTGATTCCTGTCTGAAAGTGCTGTGTTTTAGTTCTGGAGAATTTCCGACGTGATGAATTGAATGCCCTTAGAAAGCTGCAGAATGTGTTGACTGTGTCTTTGCTTTAGATCTCAAAGAATTTCCTTAAAGCACCCCAATTTTCTCTTCTGTAAATCAGTTTAGTGATGGCTCATGGTGTCAGAATGATAGAATGAAGTCTCATGTTTATCCGTAGAGGGGTGCAGCATGAAGCCCAGCAATGCAGGCTACCTTACACTTTCTAAGTTGAAGAGTATGTAATAATTATAACTGATCTCCTCTGAAGAGCTCACAGGGCTCTCCTGTGAGACTATGGAGTGGTGTTGCCTCTGTTGTGCAGGCGGAGAAGCTGGCCACTAAGTGATGCCAGTAGCAGAGCTGGGAATGGAACCCTCGAAACCTTAATCCCAGGCCTTTGCGCTACCCACTGATCTCTATTGCTCTCACCGCTCCACAGATGGAGGGGGAAATGTGACTCCTATGATTACTGCTTTTTGTTCAGCTTTATTCCAGATTGTCATGGTCTGTTGTTCAAATTGTTGGGCCGACAGGGTAGCTGTATCCAGTCAGTCTTGTCAACTGGAAGGTTATTTACCTCTAGGGTACTGAGCATCTGCCGTTCTATTTCAGTCCATTGGATGTGTTCTTGGAGGGTTGTGCCAAGTTTGTAATGAGTGTATTATCACAGCTACCCTATAACACATCATCCCCTATTGCCTTTAGGGTCACATGAGGCTTCCTCTTGTATATAAACCGCAATGGTTTTACTTTTTTGAAAACGTATCAGAGGCCGGGATGGGGAACAATGAACTGAGCTAAGGGTTCTGAGTAAGGTTACGGTGTAGCTTGTACTATTCTATCTGACTATGTAGTGTCTCGGTAGGTTTCTTGGGCCTTGTCAACACTTGTGAATTGCCCTGGTTCAGTAGGTGCAGCTAGCAACTGGGGGAGCTGCACTGGTGCGGACCAGTAAGGCTACACACGGGCAAGACAGGGCTTGGATCCAGTGAGCTAATCGTGGGGTTACCCCGTAAGGGTTTGTTGGAGATGTCTACACTGCAATCAGAGGTGTGATGGTAGCACGTCTAGACATGCCCAAGCTTGCTTTAATCTCACTAGCTCAAGGACCCCTAGCAGTGAAGCCAGGACAGCACATGGACTTCAGTCCCCCAAGAAAGTACCCAGGGTCCAGGGAGGGCTTACGCTGTCAGCGCTGTGACCGCTTCTCTTCTGATTAGTACTCATACTACCGAGATCAAAGCTAGCTTGCGTATGTCGACATGCAGTCGCACCTCTCCAGGTGCAGTGTAGCTGTACCCTCAGAGGTCCACACTCTGGAAGATACAATGACCGCTGAATTTGACTTATTCCCAACTTTAGGGAAGGCCTTAGTTTGTTGCTGGCATTCCCAAGTAGGAAAAACCTTGCGAAATTGATGGCTGTGGCTCAAAGGAACAAACCGTCAGACACCTTATAGCCAGTGGGGATTGAGACAACGTTGTAAATGCACTTGACGTTATTTTTTTAAAAAGAAAAAATAAACGGTCTCGCATCTGCCAGTTTGAATGCCGTGTGCGCCATGCAGCACATCTCCAAAACAGACAGCCACAAAATAAATCTCTCAGTCTTTCCCCCTCTGGTCTGAGACGGCATCAGGAATCGTTTGCTGTGGTTGGCCGAAGCTGCGGCAGCCATCCTACTCACCTGATTTATTATCTCTGCTCAACACACAGAGGAGTGGATTCTTCGTGGGGAGAAAAGTTGGCAACTTGAAACGGTCCCCTGGAACCAGTGCATGTTTGGTCTGTGAGCATTCGCTCAAAGTAGCGAGGAGAGAGGGGAAAAAACCCTCGCAGAGAAAGAGGGAGATAAAGAAAAGATAAACCGTGGCCACTTGTGATGCCTCAACACAATGAGGCAGCTCCTATCTTCATTCTGCAAGGCTGGGGCGGATATGGACTCCGGCTGATTATAGCTGATGGGAAATTAGGTTTGAAAGTGAACATAAGGCTGGGGTTTTTGCAGAACTATAGAAATTAGAGATGGAAGAGACCTATTAATTCATCTTCCCATTCCCCCTGTGGCTAGTACAGGGTTGTTCCCTACAGCAAATTATTTTTAGTACCTTGGCCAATCTATTTTCAATGTCTCATGAGATGGACTATTTTGGCATGGAATTTATATTAAGGAAGGCTGAACTTGGTTTTTCTCAAAGAAGAATTGACCCATAACTTCTTGCCCAAATGTGGATCAAACCCTTCTTTTAAGGTTCAAAAATATTTAATTACACTGTTTTCTTCTAAAATGTTTATGCTTCTCCCTACATCATATGATTTGCTCTGGAAGGAAACAGAGATAAGGAAACACCATGAGAGAGCGCCTCATCAGGGAATTTCCTTATTGCTGAAGCTAAAAAGTCTTGGAATTCCCATTATGAAGTTTGTCTCAGGAAGTTTTCCAGCCCAGGGAAACTTGGTTAAACATCCAACCATTTAGTGTCCATCTAAACTCAAACAACTGTGCTTGTGGACCTAATTACTACATGGCCCTGGGATAGGCTGAACCATGCTTTAAACTTCTAGTGTAGATGGCACCTAACCATGTTTTAAATTTGTCCTAAATGGTTCTACAGCAGCAGTTCTCAAACTGTGGGTCAGGACCCCGAAGTGAGTTGCGACCCTGTTTTAATGGGGTCACCAGGGTTCACTTAGGCTTGCTGGGGCCCAGGGCCAAAGCCCAAACCCTACCGCCCGGGGCCTAAGCCAAAGCCTGAGGACTTCATCCCAGGACAATGGGGTTCAAGTTACAGGCCCACTGCCTGGGGCTGAAGCCCTTGGGCTCTGGCTTTGGTCCCCCCGCCTGGGGCAGTGGGGCTCGGGCTTTGGCCCCCCCGCTCAGGGTGGCAGGGCTCAGGCAGGCTCAGGCTTCAGTCCCCCCTTTTGGGGTTGTGTGGTAATTTTTGTTGTCAGAAGGGGATCGCAGTGCAATGAAGTTTGAGAATCCGTGTTCTACAGCCTTGTTCTTAACCATGTGGTGACAGATCCTTAGATTCATAGATTCCAATCCCAGAAGGGACCACTGTGAGCATCTACTCTGACCTCCTGTGTAACACAGGCCAGAGAATGGCCCCAATGTAATTCCTAGAGCAGAGCTTTTAGGAAAACATTTAATCTTGATTTTAAAATTCTCCTCAATGATGGAGAATCCACCATGATCCATTGTTCCAAAGGTTCCAATGGTTAATTACTCTCAATTAACTGTCAATGTTTAAAATTTACACTTTATTTCCACTCTGAGTTTGTCTAGTGTTACGTTCCAGCCATTGGATCATGTTAGACCTTTCTCTGCTAGATTGAAAAGCCCATTATTAAATATTTGTTCCTCATGTAGATATTTATAGACTGTAATCAAATCATCCCCCTTCTCTAAGTTAAGCTAAATAAACTGAGCTCTTTGAGTCTCACTATAAGGCATGTTTTCTATTCTTTTAATCATTCTCATGGCTCTTCTTTGAACCCTCTCCTATTTATCAACAGCCTTCTTGAGCTGTGGGTACTGGACACAGTATTCCAACAGTGATTGCACTGGTTCCAAATATAGAGGTAAAATAACGTCTTTACTCCTACTTGAGATAGCCTTGTTTATGTACCCCACGATCACATTAGCTCCTTTGGCTACAGACTCACACAGGAGCTCATGCTCAGCTGATTATCCACCACGATCCCCAAATCTTTTTCAGAGTCTCTGCTTCCCAGGATAGAGTCCCCCATCCTGTAAGTATGGCCGACATTCTTTATTCCTAGATGTTCACATTTACATTTAGCCATATTATTTGCTTGTGTCCAGATTGCTCTGCATCAGTGACCTCTACTCTTCATTATTTACCTCTCCCACAGTTTTTGTGTCACCTGCAAACTTAATCAATGCTGATTTAATGTTTTCTTCCTGGTCATTGGTAAAAATGTTAAATAGTGAGGACCTAGAACTGATCCTTGTGGGACCCCACTGGAAACAGACCCTCTCAATGACCATTCCTTGTTTTCAATTAAAGTTTGAGACCTATTAGTTAACCAGCTTTTCATCCATTTAATGTGAGCCGTGTTAATCTATATAGTTTTTAATCAAAATGTTGTGTGGTACCAGGTCAAACGCCTTACAGAAGTGTAAGTATGTTACGTCAACACTATTACCTTTGTCAACCAAACTTGTAATCTCGTCAAAACAAGACATCAAGTTAATTTGACAGGCTCTGTTTTCCTTAAACTCATGTTGATTTGCATAAATTACATTACTCGCCTTTATTTCTTTATTAATTGAGTCCCGTGTCAGCTGCTCCATTATCTTGCCCAGGATCGACATCAGGCTGACAGACCTATAATTACCCAGATCATCCTGACAGGTTTCAGAGTAACAGCCGTGTTAGTCTGTATTCGCAAAAAGAAAAGGAGTACTTGTGGCACCTTAGAGACTAACCAATTTATTTGAGCATGAGCTTTCGTGAGCTACAGCTATGAAGTGAGCTGTAGCTCACGAAAGCTCATGCTCAAATAAATTGGTTAGTCTCTAAGGTGCCACAAGTACTCCTTTTCTTTTTCCAGATCATCCTGTTTACCCTTTTTATAAGGTAGGTCCTGTTCAGGTAAAACCATGTTTTAAAGCTCTAGGAGAACACTGTTGTCACTGTGTCCCTCAGAGCTATTGGATGTTGTTTTGGTTGTTGAAGTGTAGCTTGAAACATTTTGTTTTCTGTGCACGCACCTTTATGTTTCAAGTGCTCTCCCTGTGTGCAGCGTTCAGCTGCCATTCAGCATTCAGGGATGCTGCAGCCTGTTACCAAGCAGAGGCGTACACTGTGCTCTCCTCTGGATGCTTCTGTTCTTTCTTCCTACTGTTTTCTTTGATACTTTTAGGCTGCAAGAGTAGCTTTGCTCTCCCCGTGTGGAAATGTAACTGTTTAGAGAGGCTTAAGCTGCTGCACAGTTCTCCCATAACTATTAGCAGGGCGGCGCAGTGTGCTGTACGAGTTCTCGGCTCTGCCCAGAAGCAGGGCAAAAGCTGTTTAGAAAATTGTTTTGGTGGCTGTTTTCGTTAGAGATTCAGGGGAATAAACCGGCATTTGGATGCTTATTTTTAAGTAGTTATTTGCAGGCCAGTAATTCAGATTGTAGACAAGGCCCCTTTGACTCTCTTTAAAGGCTCCGTTATTAACCCTGGAAAATCAGCTGTGTATGCCCAGTGACACAGTCAGCATGGCATTTTTATAGGCTTTTCTGTGTTGACAACTTCAGCTGCATCCGCTGTGATCTAGTGGAACTTGCGGGCACTCCCCGAGTTCCGGGGGACGACTGGCATTTTGGAAGAAGCATGTTTGGTATGTCGGGCAAAACTTGAAGGTGTGTGTTTTGCCTGATGTTCCTGGTAGATGAGGCAGCTTGGCCCAGGGTTAAGGTTTCTTGAAGAATGTCATCTGTGTGGAGTTTCTGAAGTATAATTCCTTTGGATTTATGGCCACATTTGAAGAGCTGGCAGAGAGAGAAGGGACTCCCCCCTCCGCCCCCCGCCCCCCTGGCCCCGGGGATGTCTATGGATCTTGAAGCATCTGCATGGAGGATTTTGCTGCCTCTTCACTGTGATCCCTGCCTGGCTCCCTTTCCTCTGGCAACACATCACTGCGGAGCCCTGCTGGCTTTGGGTATTGGTCTGCAATGAGGTACTATGCTCCCCACCCAGAGGGATGAAGAAGACACTCTGGCTGGTAACATAGATGCTGCTCAGGTGCACCTTAGTTACAGGGGGGTTGCTGCCTAGAATTTCATGGGTTTGGATGAGAGTATCCTCAGCTCTAACACCATTTAGCTGACCTCCAAAATCCCACCCTGCATCGCTCATACAGAAGGGCTTCTGAATGGTAGAGAGGAAGCTGGAGGGCAAAGGGGTGGCATGGTAGCTGCTCCCCTTGTTCCACGGGTTTGGGGGCCTTCATTCCTTGTTTTCTGTGGCAATTCTCCCTTCTGCCTCTCACAGTAAAAGGGAATATTTGTCCCAGAGCCTTGACTGAATTTCCCTGCCTTGTCGGTAGAAGGCAAGCCCTATTTTAAAGCAGGTTTTAATTTTGTATAAGTTCTGCTTATGCCACAATATTAGCTTAACATTACCGCTGGATAAGTCAGCAAATGTGGAAAAATCTACCTTTTTTTTTTTTACCCACTTTTCTCACACCTTTGGAGATGCAGCTGAAGCTATGCTGCTATGTTATAATGATTTATTGGTGGCTTGAGAAGCTGAGTTTTTAAATATTGCATCTTTGGGATGCTGGAAGTCTTGCGTCCTATAAATCGTAACTAGTATTTCTTAGCTCTTTTATGCCAGCTGCTTTCATGCATTCAGAACCTTTTCCGTGCAGTAGCCTAGGAAAATATTGAAATGATGCCCAGAGTAACACCAGTATATGAAAGGGAAAACTTTAAGATGTTTTTAAACTATTTTTTAATGGAACCTGCCAAATCTTAATTTTTCCAGTTTACAAGTAAAAGCCTCTAACCATCTGTTTGCTGTCAACTGCTGTTTGTTTGGAGAGGGATTTTATTAGTTTTTTCCATCTCATACTCCTGTTCTTACAAGTAGTTTACTGAACTTCATAAATGTCAGCTTTCATAGTCGTTTTGCAAGCAAGTTATGATTTAGGATTTAATCAAAACCGAGCAGTCAGTGTCTTTAATCAATCTGAATGGAGATCAAAACCAAGGAAACAGAGACTGAAAAACATGGAATGCATCCCAACAGTCTTGGAACGAGCCATATTTCCAACAGAATAGCTACCAGGGATCATTATGATAAACAAGCCCTGCTAAAAATCCCAAGCCCCCAAGCCACTTCTTGTCTTTTTAAAGATAAAAAAGGCTCAGGCAATTCAGAGTTTAAAAGCAGTTCTAACCTTTATCTCATTAAGTATTAAAAATAAAGCAGGGTCAGCCACTCTAATGCTAGAAGGTCGAATCATTAAGGGCTGGCTTGTGACGCTCTTACATACATTGAGTTACACCTTATTCCTCAAGCAGCCTCATTGACTTCAGTGGGACTATGCAGGGAGTGAGGTACTATCCAATGTATGTAGGGCTAGGATTTGAGTCTGGTTCCTCCTCCCGCCCTGTGGGTGCAGAGTAGCTGGAAGGCAGTTGAACCTGAAGCAAATACTCACCAGCAACCACATACCACACAACAGAACCACTAACCCAGGAACCTATCCTTGCAACAAAGCCCGTTGCCAACTGTGCCCACATATCTATTCAGGGGACACCATCACAGGGCCTAATAACATCAGCCACACTATCAGAGGCTCGTTCACCTGCACATCCACCAATGTGATATATGCCATCATGTGCCAGCAATGCCCCTCTGCCATGTACATTGGTCAAACTGGACAGTCTCTACGTAAAAGAATAAATGGACACAAATCAGATGTCAAGAATTATAACATTCATAAACCAGTCGGAGAACACTTCAATCTCTCTGGTCACACGATTACAGACATGAAAGTTGCGATATTACAACAAAAAAACTTCAAATCCAGACTCCAGCGAGAAACTGTTGAATTGGAATTCATTTGCAAATTGGATACAATTAACTTAGGCTTGAATAGAGACTGGGAGTGGCTAAGTCATTATGCAAGGTAACCTATTTCCCCTTGTTTTTTCCTACCCCCCCCCCTTCAGACATTCTTGTTAAACCCTGGATTTGTGCCACCTTGATTATCATACACATTGTAAGGAGAGTGATCACTTTAGATAAGCTATTACCAGCAGGAGAGTGGGGTGGGGGGAGGTATTTTTTCATGCTTTGTGTGTATAAAAAGATCTTCTACACTTTCCACAGTATGCATCCGATGAAGTGAGCTGTAGCTCACGAAAGCTTATGCTCAAATAAATTGGTTAGTCTCTAAGGTGCCACAAGTACTCCTTTTCTTTTTGTGAATACAGACTAATACGGCTGTTACTCTGAAACCTGGAAGGCAGTTGTGGTTCTGCTTTTCACCTAACTGCTGGTGCATCAAAAAATTTTTGTCATGGACAATCTTCTAGCAAATCTGCGGACTTGGGGGCACCCAGAGAGGTTTTCAGATACCTGATTCATATACACAGTCAAGGCGATGCTATGTGCCAAGGTAGATATGTAACTGGACATGGGGTAAATCTCTGCTTTATGTCTCTCCTTCGCAAACAGGGCCTTGCTTTTCAAGACCCTATGAGCCCCACCAACTGAGTTGCAAAGTATTCCAGTTATGTACCTTGGAAAGACGAACAAATGAAGCCATCCATGTTGAACTGGAACCCATTATTTCTGCGGGTCTAGGCATTTGAAAACTGATTCTTAGACTAACACAAATGACCCAATCCATACGACCCTCCAAATCAACACATGAATTCTTCTGGCTCCCCAGTCAATTCCACACTCCGTACTGCTTCTTGGGTCCCTTCTGCTGCTGCTGCCCCCATTCTTGTCACAGTGCATGGGAAGCTATTGCCTGCCTGCTGTAATCCCAGTAGGTAAGCAGCCAAGGGAGAGCTTCGTTCTGTTATTAATGAGTGATGAATGAGACCTTTGGATTCGCACCACCATTTCTGTATGGTTAATCTGGTTCCCCCGTGCTGGACGTGCCATGAGTAGCTAGGAGGTGTTTGGACCTTCTGGTGTTTAGTGAGCTTCACAGCGCTGTGCCCAGAGTCTCTGTCTGGGATGCTCAGCCCTTAAAGGCACCGTTCCCAGCTGAATCCAGCAAGGAAGGCTTAAACTAGCAAGGATGCTCATAGCTTCCAGGGACTCTTCCCCGCCTTCAGTACATCTGATCTAGGGCCCAGATTTTGCTCACTACCAAGTAAGGTGATGCTCAGGCATTCTGCAGATTCTGGTGCGTAAATAAAAAAAACAGTGCATCCAGTGTATGGTTGGAATTTAAAATGCAAAGAAATCAGGGAAATCAGTTACTGTTCCCATGGCAACTGTAAACGTGCCACATTGCACATACCTTAAGGCATAAATAAAGTAACTACTAGCTCGTGCAGGGGTCAAGTGAGGCTGCTGCAGGAACCATGCATTTATATTTCCTGACTTCTCTGCATTTAAAATCTCAACCATAAAGTTCCAACAAGACAGGTTATTTTGCGTTTAATTTATATTACACTCTAAAACAGGCCTAGCTGCTGTGGAAAAAGCAAGTCATCCTGATGGAAATGAAATGATCTAGTATCCCCTTTCATTTTGGCAGGATTACTTAATAGCTAACATGATCAGAACAGTGTTAATGATACATGCTGCTCAGTAAAACTGATACGGGTCATGAAAACCAAATTAATTGGGGTTACAACTAGAGTAATGCCCTGCTGAATAATTAAGAAGTAAAGCAAAACTTGGAGTAGCTTGTTGATGCTTTTGAGCCTAATTACACTGTAGCGTGTTTTCGAATCCCATCTCTAGTGGTGGTAAATAGTATAAATGAGTTTAGGAGAGGGCTAAATGTTTTTATGCAGGAACACTGGCAAATCAGAGAAGTCAGGTTGAGAAACTTGAAAGGGACAGCAGGTTTATTGAGCTAATTGACCATTTCCTGTCCAGCAATTCCCTGCACCTTTAGTGTCATATAATCAGATTATATCTGACACTAGAGAAGGTAAGAGATGAATGGGAATATAGTGCATGCAATGTAGCTGTATATTTTAAGAGGAAAAACCATTGAACAGGGATTTGTCTTTTTAATACTGGATGCTTTCAAGAGCTCTCCCTTATGGTATATTTAACCCAAAACAGGTGCACATGCAAGCAGCATATTTGCACTCCCATATTCTGACTGGCAACAGCTATAGACAGAACCCACCCATCTGCCCAGGGCACAGTAGGGGAAATCTGTGTGCGTGCGTGCATTGCAAAGCAATATCACTGGTGAGTAGGGTGGCCTCTGACGCAACCCCAGAATACAGGACAGCCCCTCGGTTGTCATAGAATCATAGAATCATAGAATCATAGAATATCAGGGTTGGAAGGGACCCCAGAAGGTCATCTAGTCCAACCCCCTGCTCAAAGCAGGACCAAGTCCCAGTTAAATCATCCCAGCCAGGGCTTTGTCAAGCCTGACCTTAAAAACCTCTAAGGAAGGAGATTCTACCACCTCCCTAGGTAACGCATTCCAGTGTTTCACCACCCTCTTAGTGAAAAAGTTTTTCCTAATATCCAATCTAAACCTCCCCCATTGCAACTTGAGACCATTACTCCTCGTTCTGTCATCTGCTACCATTGAGAACAGTCTAGAGCCATCCTCTTTGGAACCCCCTTTCAGGTAGTTGAAAGCAGCTATCAAATCCCCCCTCATTCTTCTCTTCTGCAGACTCAACAATCCCAGCTCCCTCAGCCTCTCCTCATAAGTCATGTGCTCTAGACCCCTAATCATTTTTGTTGCCCTTCGCTGGACTCTCTCCAATTTATCCACATCCTTCTTGTAGTGTGGGGCCCAAAACTGGACACAGTACTCCAGATGAGGCCTCACCAGTGTCGAATAGAGGGGAACGATCACGTCCCTCGATTTGCTCGCTATGCCCCTACTTATACATCCCAAAATGCCATTGGCCTTCTTGGCAACAAGGGCACACTGCTGACTCATATCCAGCTTCTCGTCTACTGTCACCCCTAGGTCCTTTTCCGCAGAACTGCTGCCTAGCCATTCGGTCCCTAGTCTGTAGCGGTGCATTGGATTCTTCCATCCTAAGTGCAGGACCCTGCACTTATCCTTATTGAACCTCATCAGATTGGTGCATGTGAGGTAACGAAGGCAGAGGCAGGGTGGCACACTCTGCAAAATGGCATCCTCTGTGCCTCATACCCGAGAAAACCACCTCCCCGAAAGGACAGACAAGTTCTCCCACAATTCACTAGGAAAGAATTCCCAGAGTGGCTCACCTTGCTGCAGCCTTGAGAATCATGGGGATGAGCCCCCAGAAGTCCTAGTGCCACACACAGGCACGAGAACTGGGGGTGGAGGGGGTGCTGCAGCACCCCCAGTCCGCACCTGGGGCTCTGCTCCTGGCCCTGCACGCGGGGTCCCAGCTGATGGCCCCATGCCAGGGGTCCTGGCTGCTAGCCCCGCACCTGGCCCCAGCTGTGGCCCTAGCCTCAGCCCTCCCACCCCTGTCCGTGTTCCCCGAGGTAGAAAGTTTGGGGACGACTGCTTTACAGTTTGGTTCGCTGGCTTTCAGCGCCCCCCACTATAAAAAGTGTTTCAGCGCCCCTGGTGCCACACACACGCGTGTCACCCCAGTGTGGACACAGCAGCCCGAGTGCTGTCACCGTGCAGCTTCTCTCACTCGAGTCTGGAGAACTCAGGGTAACAGGTCAGTGGAGGCATACGCTACATCTTGAAAGAACCAGCTTACAAGAGCTTTCAGGACCACTTCACCTCTGATCAGGCTGCTTTTAGGAACATGTGAATAGCCATATTTGATCAGACCTGTGGTCCATCTATTCCAGTATCCTGTCTCCCAACAGAGGCCAGTACCAGCTGCTTCAGAGAAAGATGCAAAGAGCCCTGTAATAGGCAGCAATGGGATAAACTTCCCATAGGCAACGTTTCTTGCTAAACCCCATCAATTAGAGGTTCTGCCCTCAAGCAGGAGGGTTTATAGCCTTAAAAATTCTTGCTGTTATAACTCTGGCTGTTCTGATTATCCATACAAGGGTCCAGTCCTTTCCTGAATCTTGCTAAATTCTTGGCCTCAGTGATACTTTGTCAGTGACAGGTTTCAGAGTAGCAGCCGTGTTAGTCTGTATTCGCAAAAAGAAAAGAAGCCCTTGAGGAATTCCACCATGATTTCAACAATTTCCATCCCACCATCAACCTCAGCCTGGACCAGTCCACACAAGAGATCCACTTCCTGGACACTACAGTGCTATAAGCGATGGTCACATAAACACCACCCTATACCGGAAACCTACTGACTGCTATTCCTACCTACATGCCTCCAGCTTTCATCCAGACCACATCACACGATCCATTGTCTACAGCCAAGTTCTACGATAAACCGCATTTGCTCCAACCCCTCAGACAGAGAGATCTTGTAGGTGTTTGTCTATCAAGCATTCTTACAACTACAATACCCACCTGCTGTAGTGAAGAAACAGATTGACAGAGCCAGAAGAGTACCCGGAAGTCACCAACTACAGGACAGGCCCAACAAAGAAAATAACAGAACGCCACTAGCCATCACCTTCAGCCCCCAACTAAAACCTCTCCAACGCATCCTCAAGGATCTACAACCTATCCTGAAGGATGACCCATCACTCTCACAGATCTTGGGAGACAGGCCACTCAATTACAGACCTAAAAGTGGCAATTCTTCAACAATAAAACTTCAAAAACAGGCTCCAACGAGAGACTGCTGAATTGGAATTAATTTGCAAACTGGATACAATTAACTTAGGCTTGAATAGAGACTGGGAGTGAATGGGTCATTACACAAAGTAAAACTATTTCCTGATGTTTGTTCCCCCCCATCCCCCACTGTTCCTCAGACGTTCTTGTTAACTGCTGGAAATGTCCCACCTTGATTATCACTGCAAAAGGTTTTCTTCCCCCCGCCTCCCCCTGCTCTCCTGCTGGTAATAGCTCACCTTACCTGATCACTCTGGTTACAGTGTGTATGGTAACACCCATTGTTTCATGTTCTCTATGTATATAAATCTCCCCACTGTGTTTTCCACTGAATGCATCCGATGAAGTGAGCTGTAGCTCACAAAAGCTTAGGCTCAAATAAATTTGTTAGTCTCTAAGGTGCCACAAGTCCTCCTTTTCACTTTGTCAGTGAATTTTCCAAGGTTTATGAGTGAAGATTCGAAAATGTGGTGCTCATGACAGGTATGGAAATGTTTGGATCAGGAACGTGGGGTATGATGGGAAGGCTGCAGGTTAATCTGTTTATTTTTAAGCGTATGTAGATAATAAAATTTGTTAGGGCCCAAAGCTTTATAGAGTGGTGCCTATGAAATGCAGAATGTATCATGGAGTCGAAAATCAGCCTGCTAATAAAATGTATCTCGTACAGCTATCTTTCATAGTCTCTTCTTAACTTCTTCTTCTTCCAGTCACCCATTCGCATGCCTGTTTGCAATAGTCCCAGGGCCTGCTATTACCTAGCAATCATTTTCGATCAGGCTGTATTCAAGAACAGTGAACAGTAGGAAAGTCTTCACTGACTTTCCTGAATTTAACTATGCTTGGGTTTCGTGCTGTTTAAAAGAAGACTACACACGTGTAAAGTTTTGCATGTGCTTTTGTGGGATCGGGGCACAAGTAATTGCATCTTGCCCAAGAGTAATCACTACAGCATTCTAGTATATTTTGTACAATTAATGTAGCAGATTGTTTATCAGCATAGGAACTTTTCGTTGATACAAATTCCATGTAAAGATGGAAAACTAAAACCATTGCAAAACAGCCGTGAATCAGGTGTACCCGCAGATGTATGAAATGTAGCAGACAATTTAATTCCAATGAACTTTGTTATTAAAGAGAAAAAACTAACTGTTTGAAATGCTGTTTTTCTTGTTTGACATCCCCTGTTGAAATCCCACATGAGCTATGTAAGCATTGGCAGAAATGAAACAAAATTTTATGATGCCCTCTGGAGTGCTATTTTGGATTTAATTTACTAACCTACTCCTGAGCTCTAGTTCAGATTGCAAGGTCCTGTCTCATGTTACAATTTTTTATTCTGAGGACCCATTTCAGAATAGTTTGTCTTCTCTGCCTGTGTGAGAAAACCCACCGCACTGCATTGCTTAGCGGGGAAGCTGGCTCCTGACTAAATGTATCATACAAGTGGACAACATGGTGGAAGATGGATAAAATCAGTGCAGAGCTTTAATTAAGATGATTGCTAGGATCCACTGATGGGGGATGCAACATTTGGGATTATCACCTATGTAAAGGGTCCGGTAATTTAATCTAAATTAGGAATATGCACTAGGTACCTGGACAACCTGCAGTGTCTGAGCACCTGACAATCGTTAATTAATTTATCCTCCCAGTGCCCCCATGAGGTCCCCACTGTTCTCCCCCTTCTACAGATGGGAACTGAGGCACAGAGACTAAGTGACTTGTCTGAGGTCGGACAGGAAGTCTTGCCAGAGCAGGGAATTGACCCTCAGACTCCTGAGGGCCAGACTGGTATACTGACCACAAGGCCATAGATATTACACTGATTACCTCTCTGCAATGTTGAACTCAGGGGGGCTTGAAGGTGCTAAACTGCTCTCAGGAGGTAGCCAGTACCTTGTCAGAGCAGGCCCTCAATACCTACAATAAGGAAACAATGAAGATATTAGTCCCCAGGAGGAAGAAGGCTCCCTGCTTTTCTTAATTCATTTGGAAAATGCACAGTTCCTTTTGTACCCAGCAGTAAACTTTAATGGGCTGCCAGGTTTTTTTATGAACAAGTTGGTTTCTCATTGATGGAAGCACAGAACAAATCAATCCTCTAGTGCCTAAGCTAATTGGAATGCAATTGTTCAATTA
Organism: Chelonia mydas; assembly: GCF_015237465.2. NCBI lineage: Eukaryota > Metazoa > Chordata > Testudines > Cheloniidae > Chelonia > Chelonia mydas. The sequence goes on from NC_051250.2 coordinate 80,751,004, forward strand.
CGGTGCATTGAGCAACCATACAGCGCAAGGACAAGGGGGCCGGGGGGACATCCTGCTATACTTTTAATGTATGGCTCTGCTTTTCTTTTTGTAATCACTCGGTCGAGTAGAACAGGAGACTATCACTGAACAAATGTCTCCTGTTTTTACAAGAGCATCTTGCATTTGCTGTAGCATCTACATCCGATAAATGTTTTGATTTAGCCTCAACATTCATGTAGCAACAGGAAAACATCATCCCATAGCAATGTTCTATTCTGTTTGAAATCCGCTCTCCAAGGAGGCACCGGGAAGAGTGGATTCAAGCTGTAACCCGAATCCCACCAGTATCCTACACGTGGGCCCTCATGCTCCGTCTGCACCCATGGATGGAGGAGACAGGAACCAGGTGGCTGTGGGTGAGCACAGGATGGGGAGGGGCGCTGTCTCTGCAGCCTCTGCCTTTCACCTTCCCAGTGCACTCGCCCCTTTGGTGGGGGCTGTTGGGAACGCGCTACATGGGCTGGAAGCAGGCAGGCCAGGGGAGAAATGGCTGGACAGCTGCTCTTGGTGGCAGTTTCCCCCCAACTCCCTGTCCCCACAAGATTTTAAAGGACCTGGTAAGAATTTGTTTGTGCTGCGGGGGGTCCTCGCCTTGCACGTATGGCCGGCGGGGGAGTTGGGCACCCGGGCAGAGCCACATGGCCTCTGCGTGGCTGGCTCGGTGCCTCCCTGGGTGCTCCGCAATCCCAGCGGCGCTGGGGCTGAAGCCCGGGTATCCCTGCTCAGGGGTGGTTGGAGAGTAGGGGGATACAAGAATTCCCAGTGCTCTCCACTGGAGCAAACTCCCTGGGCTCTCTTGTCCCTGACAGCAGAATAGCCGGCAGGCCACACCCAGGCCATTAAGGTCACTATGTTATATTAGGGATCAGGCTCTGGCTTTGATACCACAGTCCTGCAGTGTGGAACCATGCCCAGCCAAGGAGGAGTGTGGCACAGAATGACGTTGATTGTGTCTCCTGCCGTATGGGCTGGAGAGGAGGGTGAGCAGGGCGGCGACCCTGCCTTCTTTTTGGAGATTGGCTCTCCAGGGGGAGCAGACCCTTCTCATCCCAGAGCAAGGGCCCTTGTGTAGCTGTGCAAACAGGAGGGAGGATTCTTGCTTGTTCCCCCTATGGCCCCGCCTTACATGACCACAGCAGCGCAGCCTGGCCCTGCATGTCATAATTCCGTGCGGGTAGCGAGGTGTTTCTCTCGAGCTGTAAATTCCCGCCTGCAAGAGACTTAAATTAAAGCGCCAGTCATAACCCTCTCAACCGAGCCCCCTGCGTGTGTGAGAATGACTCAAAGGGAAAAAGGTGAAATTAGTTGCTAAAATACCAATGTTTCTGGGACGTGCTTAGTGCAGGAAACCGACCTTTAAAGATCAATACTTTTCTGACTGTTAGTATATTTTAAGAGTTTATAAAATTGTTTGTCTTCATGATAGGTATGAAAGCTTTGAGAAATGCAGGGAGCCTTATCTACTGGATCTTCCCACCAGACGTTGCCTGGGGTGCTTTTACATATCAATAAACTACCTGTTGGGCATTTTTGCTTATCTAGTTTTCTTCCTGTCTGTGTAACAGACACATTGAATGTCTTTTCTAGTTCCCTGGCTCAAGCTCCAATCTGGGGCAATCATTTAAAGTTTACTTTAGTGAGTAAGTCTATCCCTATTCAGTACAGCAATGGAGAAGGTGCTTAATTTTAAGCATGTACTTAGGTCTCATTCGCTTCAAGAGGACTGAATTCCACATGCTTAAAATTAAGCACATGCTTAATTGCTGTCCTGAATAGGGCTGGTTTCCTGACTCCAGGTCTCAGCCTGGGGTGGAGATGGTTGTTCCGAGTGGTCTGTTTCACGCTGGTAGAATCACTCCATTGTCTTTCCTTTTCATCTCTATTAAAGCTGAGCTAATGGTTTTTTCTAGCAGCCAGTTCCACTTGGCATTTGCAGCATAGTAACGGGTACAGCTGGCTTCAGTAGAAGTTGCTGGTGTGTACTGCCAATCAAACCAAGCCTGTGGAGTATATGTTATGTGCTGTGTGTGTTGTGTCCCGCTCTAGCGGTTGGTCCACATCGAAGATAAGATCCTACTATTGTTACCAGCTGATGGAGCGTCTCCTTTCCCATCTGTGCAGATTCTTACTTTTTGGCAGAGATGAGCACTGCCACACACAGAGGAAAAAGCCAAGTTTCCAGTTTCTCCATTTGCTGATTGAGGTGTTTTTATAATGGGTTTTCTGGGAAGAATTCCTTGTCACCGAGACGTGAAGACTTACAGCTCCTAGAGCAACCGGCAGGGGTAAGTTGCAGCTTATGTTTGGGTTAGAGTGAGTGCATGCTCAGCGATGGGACACTAGAAGATCAGAAGCTGTGCTGTCCCTGGGAGTTTGTCTGGTTACTGAGACTCTGTGCTCTAGCATGCCAATACAGTGGGGTCTGAGTCTCCTGTCTCTCACCAGTCCATGTGATTTCAATGTCAACAGAGTTAGGCCAGTGCTGAGTTCTTCGGCAAACCCCACCCCAGGTCACCAAGCACTCCTAGTGGTCAGGGCAGCCAATGTGAGTGAAGAGAGCACAATGCTTCAGTGGCCGGGCATTGTACTTCACAGGACTGGGCCTGCGTCTTCAGCAATCCTTTCTGGGGATGGGAAGGGGGCAGGGTGATCATACGCAAGGTGGCAACAACTTGTAATTGTGTATTAGGTCAGGCAGGCAAAATCTGCCTACGTTTGGGTTTAACAGCGCTTTGCTAAAATGATTCGTTGGAATTTTGATGGGCCAGAATATGATTTATTAAAAACAACCCACCAGACTGGAAGTTAACGTCCATCTGATCCCCAAAGTGTTTGTGCCTTGTATGTCTTTTTTTATGCTTATAATACTCCCACCATGTGGAACTGATAGAAAGCCCCTCCTCTTGAATTCGATAGCTGTCTATAAATACAGCAATTGCGACCTGTTCCAGCTAGATTTGGGGAACTGGCAAACATTACCCCTTTCAGGAAATAAGGGCTTTTATTCCTTCCTGAAGTCCTGGTTCCATGTTGCCTGCACTTGCAGCAACAAACATCCAGCTTTATGTTAGCTCTACTCAATAAAATTCTTTAAGAATCCGGGGAAATGGATTTTTAAAATCAGTTTTAAAGGCCTCCAGGGTCTCCACATAGTCTCACAGGCCTTCCTCTTTATTTGTCCCCTTACTGTAATCCACTCCACTTACGATGTATTGGTATAGTCTAACATCTGGCTCTCATCACACCTTCTGTTGACTCACTGATCAACAAAAGAGCTGAGATGAGTCCCAGATGTTTGTGTGTCAGTGTTCCATCAACCACATGCTTTATGGAGGGGAATAAATAGAGGTGGGTTTTAAAATCAGAGGGCTTCAATAAGTATTTAGATTAGGATTGTGTAGGGGCTTGAGTGCGTGTGTGTGCGCGCATTTCTGATGGGTTCCTCGGAGATATTTAAAAATCATTAAAGGCTGCGTAAGCCTGACACAGCTTGCCAGAGTCTGCTCACAGCCAGCATGGAACATACACATGTTCAAGACATGCCACTAACAAACAAATAATTTTGTTTGCTGAGTGTGCTTTGAAGGCGCCTCTCGCCCTTTGTTTTGCCACTTATTAGCATAGTACTCATGACTGACTTTTTTTCCTCCCAAGTGCACCTTTTAAATGAAGGCATCCCATGTAGTTTCTTTAGGCCTGTGATGGGGATGCAGTGTAGTACATGTCTCTCTGTTTCAAAGTCATTTAACAAGATAAATGGCTCTTGGAAGCTGGAGCGTCCACAATAAATGTCAGCTGTTACTGAATCTGAGAGCTTACGTAGGGGTCACTTCTGAAAGGTCTGGAGTGCCTTCCACACCAATGGACAGCAGTGGGAATCATGACAGCAATGAGAAGTCTCACTACTTCATAAAACCCAGGGCATTTTGCTGGCATTGTGTTCTCGGGCATCTTTGCTAGGGTTGCCATCTAGTCTACTGGCAGGAACGGAGGGACTATCTATAAAAACTTTGAAAGACTCACGGAATCAGAATAGCACAGCTCTTGTCATGGTATTGTCCTCCTGTAACATAGCAAGAAGAATTCTTGATGACCATCACCCCATCCACCCTGGTATTTGCTTGAGATTGAGTTCTGAAGATGTCGGAGTGGATTTCTCATTTTGGTTTCCAGCCTTGTCTACGCTACCAGGGTTAGCCGACCTAAGTTACACTACTCCAGCTACGTGAATAACGTGGCATCGACGTAGCTGAGGTCGACTTATCGCGGTGTCTTCACTGCGCTGTGTTGATGGGAGATGCTCTCCTGTCGACTTCCCTTACTCTTCTCGGGGAGCTGGAGTACCGGAGTCAACTGGAGAGCGCTCTGCCATCGATTTAGCGGGTCTTCACTAGGCCCGCTAAATGGACACCCACTGCATCGATTGCAGCCGCGTCAATCTCCCGATAGCGAAGACAAGCCCAAAGGAATCACAGTCTCTGTTAGCTTGTCAGAATCTCTGATTTTGAGACCTTTGATGCACTAAGCATTGATGTCACTTTTGTTTGTCACTTTATCTAAAAAAGAATCTAGTTTTCATCATCATGGATTTGGGTTTTTTGCTCTGCATGACAATGAGATAGAAAGCCAGCTATTGTAAGCCTCTGTACAATTCCCCTTTTCTTGAGAGACCTCTCTTCAGAATGCCCTCTGCCAATATGTATTTTAGACAAAACAGTTTTCCAGCCTGCAGGCATTTCAATCCACTGTGAACATGCATTTGGAGAAAGCAGCATATCAAAGAGCTGAGATTTCTCCAAGGCAAATGAATCTGTTTTCATCTGGTTTTCTTCTTTGATGTTGTCTAGATGTTTAGGGGTCTACGTTTTCTTTTAATAGTTCTGTCCCTTTCAGAGAAACTGAGCATTTTTTCATTCAGACTTCCTTCCGGAAAGCTACTGAGAGTTCCTTCCACTGGACAGTATGTTTCTGGGCCTGGGTTGTTTACCAAACCTGTGCAAGAGGCTGAGGAATACCAATGATGCTCTAAAATGCATTGACACATATCACTTCCCTTAATGACTCAGCATTCCCGTCAGAGTTTTAGACTGTAAAAACATTAACTTAAAACAACTAATTGTCCGTGTCCAGCATTGTTTGTTGCAGAGCGTGAGACCTTACGTTAACACCTGACTCAATGATCATTGGAGACTGAAGGTGGATGGATCTCACTTCATCCCCTGCCCTTCCTAACTGAGAAAGGCTTTTAGGGTGAATTGATCAGACATATTCGATTATTGGACAGAAACTGATCGATCCCACATATGTGGTGCTGAGAACCATGTGGTAAAATGCAGAACCATGCAATAATATGCATTTACCATGCACCTTTGACCGTCTCACCTGCACACTGCTGGAACTAATGCAAACCACTGAGCAGCTTTAAAAATGACCACAATTTTACAACAGCTTGCCAGAGAAATATTTCTTTGTTTACCCTCCCATGCGCAAAAATTACTCCTACCTGCAGTGCAGAGGGGCAATACTGAATTCTGGATAGTGACAGGTTTAAAACCCAATATCATGTGATCACTCAGGGCTAGAAATATACACTTTATATCTTTGGGTGGCTGAGTTTCCACTCCTCAAATGGTATAAGACTTTCCCCTCCTATTCCTTGTAGATTACAAGAAATCAGGTCTTTTGTTTGTGATGTTTACACATAGAAAGGCAATGTGGGGTTGGTTCGGTTTCCCTGTCTTTGATTGATGGTGCTAATGCAGACTGGAGGTACAGATGGAGGAACAGGAAAAATAGTACCAACATGTGACGTATCCAGAGCTCACAATGGAGAAGCAGTAGTTTGGGATAGGTGCATTACCCACAAGTGGCTTAATTCAGAGGGGATCCTTCTTCCTTCCCTGCCCCACAGTAGCCTACAAGGCTGGCTGTGAATGGGATCCCCGCACTGCACTGTTCTAATGTGTAGTGCAGCTTGCACTCCCTGGAGGGATTTTAGATTTGGGGCAGAAGCTAACCTCTTACACAGTGTGCATGCAGCCTACCTGGCTATCAGGGTTTTCACTATTCAAATGCAATGAGGAAGGAAATTCTATCTTGTGGTTAAAGCACAGGCCTAGAGCTCAGGAAACCTGAGCTGTGTTCCTGACTCTGCCACAAACTCCTTATGTGACCTTAGGCAAGTGATTTAATCTCCCTGTGCCTCAGTTCCCCATCTGAATGGAAGTAATAAATCCTTTGTCTATTTAGATTGTAAGCTCCTTGGGGCAGAGACTGGGTCTTCATGTCAGTACAATGCCTGGCACAATGGGGCCCGGGTCGTCTCTGGAACTTCTAGGTGCTATTAGAAGAGAAATAATTACTAATAAATGTAATGTGACACCCTGTGGGGATCAAACCTGGGACCTCTGGTCTAAATTTTTGTCTCTACAGCCTAGGCTGAAAGTCTTAGGTCTATCAGCTCCAGGCTGGATCAGACTAATAAACCTCTTTGCAGCCCAACCACTAGAGGGGGACAGAGAGTTATATTGAGTAAGTATGGTTACGTAAAATAATCCCCAGATGCACACTGATAAAGCCTTTACACTGCACCATGATGTACTGTCTCTCTCATCGGATCATCACAGTGTACATCAGCCTTTAGAAAACACTGCTTCCCCGAGATTGCTATCGTCTGAGAGCACAGTACTGAGAGAGATATAAATGTATAATGTAACTCTGATGCATTATTAACTGGCTACATTTTTTTAATGGAATGTTTCTTGACAAACAAACGCTTCTCTTGGTGACCTTCATCCGCTAGCGTGGAGAAAGTACAAATTCCTAATGCTACCCAACACTGGTAATAATGCCAGCTGACAAAGTGCTGGAAGGGCCCACTCAGGCATTTCCAACCACTGACAGGCAGTTCCGGCTGCTTGGATGCAGAGCTGCTAGGATCGTAACAGAGGACACCGTTTTTGTGTGCCTGAGGTCTGAGTTTTTCCTCACTCAGAAATGTAAATGCGGAAAATTGTGGCTGCACTTCTACAGGCTGGGTTGAGGCTAGCCAGGGGGTTGGCCAGGGTGTCTGTCCTGGACCCTGTTTATCTGGTCACCTGGCCTCCCAGGGTAACCCGTTGAGGCTGTCAGCTCTTCAAGAGCTTTGCTGTCCATGGATGTACCCATTAGCCAGCTCACAAAATGCAGGCAGAGGCATCCACGGGTCTGATCCAAAGAAGTCAATGGGAAGGCTCTCATTGACATCAGCAGACTTTGGATCAGACCCCATATATCTATGATGCTATCATCTTCTTATCCAAGTGCTGTATATTATCTTCTCCCCTGTCAGCTCTGCATATTCCTCATGCTCTTTTAGCAAGCTGTAGGATGGCTTACTGTGACCTTTCCTTTCTGTTCTTAGGGATGAGACCATGTGAAACTTTTTGCCGCAGTTGCAAGAATTTCTTTGGCCTGTCTCTTACCTGACACAGGCTGGGTTCCTGCTTTGCTTTTCAAATATATTTTTAAACCTCTGATTTTCCTTTATTGTGTTTGTGCACGTTTTTGTCTTAGCTTAGGATGCACAAAGCTTGAATATTTTGTTCTCAGAGTCAGCTGCATGATCAAGGTTTTTACAGACTACTAAATTATTAAAGGGAACTCAGTTACTCACTAAATATTATTGCTTCTGTGCTGTCAGGGAGAAGATCACAGTAATATTTTGTTAATTCAAACATCTTTCTCTTTCTCTAAGGCTGTTGATGACAGGCAAAAATCTTGCATAATCTACTGAGGTGCTCGGCATAGAGGGGGAGGTAATTAATTTTAGCAGTAGCAGAAAGTACATGTGGTGGCTGAAGACGCATCAGGAAAGAGAACCTGACTAAGTGTCTCTGATTGCCACTTCGTTGACATGTTTGAAGAATCATTGGGTAATCAGTTTTGGAGGTCACAGGTGAGATTTCTAAACGCTAAGGATGCCAGGATAGCTGCTGAGGTGTTCACTGCTGAAGATGCTCCTTGAGCAGCTGAAGTTCACAACTGCCATCTCTTGGAAAGTATAAATCGCTCAGATTCTAACCATCATGTTCTTAAAACAACAACAAAAACCCTCCCTATGTGTTAAACCTATCTAACTACTGTGCTTGTTCCATGGAGATTTTGTTGAAAGCTCCACTACAAACCAGCTTCTGATTCAGAAAATCCAAGGGCAGGTCTTGTAACAGACCTAGTTTAAACTCCTCATTTCTCGACCTTTCAGAAAGCATTATCTTTGCCAGCTTACCTCATCCCACTCTCACAAAGCATTATCATCTGCAGTAGTAGAGAAAGTCAGCCCTGAGCAGTAAGTTTGCTGAGAAACAAAGTCCTCCTGCTTTTCAAAGATTTGATACCTAAACCTGAACTCAATTTGAAATTCCCCCTCCCCCTCCCCCCCGTGTCCAAGAGCGCTCAAGGTTGGCCCTAACGATCAAATAAGGACACGTTTTTAACAAGGCTGCAACCATGCAAGGTAAGGCATCGTGACAGAGAGATACTAGAATGGCTTGTCTCTGCAGTGATTCAGTGTGTTCTAATGTACCTGCTTGGTGTCAGAGCTATTGTGGGCTTAAGTAGCAGAGAAACCTAGGGCCAGATCTTCACCCAGCAGAGGCCAAGTAACTGGGCTGCGCACTGGGGCCCTCCTGGAAAGCAAGGAAGCATGCCATGGAGCATGTTCAGAGCCTCTCTGCAGCCACTGCTCAGCCTTGTGGATGGGCCGGAGTAGGCTCCATGGTCTCTGTGGCGATGTGGAAGAAGGGATTAGGGTAGCTGGACCAGTCCCTAGCCACCCTGCTCTGCATACCTGCACACATGGGGACGCCAGGGAGCGGGGTGCTGTGCCTGGGGATTGCACCGTCTATGAAAATAAAACCCTTCTCTGGAAAGGGCAAGCACATGCCCCCTCCCAGCCCCACAGGAGCACAGTGCTTGTGCTGATCCAGAATTGCAGCAAGATCTGCTTCTCACCAGGATTGTAGCAGCTGAAAATAGATCAAATCAAAATCGTTCTCACTAGAGGGTTTAAAGTAACACTGATATACGCTTGCTGGCATGGCTTCCCAAGGTCAGCCCATGCTGCTATTCATTAGGAGAGGTTTCTATATCATCCACCAGGCAGCTCTTGAAAACAGTATCGTTTTATGTGAGATTCCATATAAACGTTGGATTTACAACGGTGTCCAGCCGCTTAACCGGCCAGTGACAAGATTGCTTGTGGTCTCAGGCAAATAGAGGTGTTGTTTTTGGGTGTTCCTCTGTGTGTGTGTGTGTGACTCATGACACTCCCACAGCAGTGCTGCAAAACAGGAACAGGTAGCTAGCAAGTTCAGCCTCAGCAATCACAATGTATTGGGGTGAGCAGCATTTAAAGATGTTCTGTTTGCACTGCGGGCATTGCGTCACTGCTTGTAAGGCAGGCGTTTTTGCATGAATGTAGCTGAAGTATGCCCTTGGAATTCCTGGTCCTGCCTTTGAAATGTGGGTGAAATTCAATCCAGCACAGGGCCAGCACAATGTGCTTCACTGCAATCTCACGCACCCCAGGCTCTTTCCAGCCTTGCAAAACCACCAGCAGAATTTACCAGCGCAGGCACCAAATCTACTTTACTGACCTGTCAAAAACCTTTACGCACCCCGTGATGCTCCCTGGAGTACCCAGGCTGTGAGGCACCTTGCTATCACCTGCCCTTAGCGAGCTGGAGCTTATCTGTCCCTGCCAGGGATCACCATTGCTGACCTTCCCAGCCACAGGTAACTCAAGCACCCCCCTTACAGCCCATGTGGGTTCTGCTATCCCTCTGCAGGTTAGTGATAGATGCACTGCAGCCCCAGAGCCCTCCGAGCATCCTCCTGCAGTGTCCAGCCCCCTGTCCACTGGACGCTCACAGAATGGCCAGCCCCACTTATTAGTGACACCTCCGAACGCAGCCCCGCTTAGCTCACAGCACTTAGATTTGAATATTGAGAAAGCAAGTATAAGTTTATCTAATGAAGGACAGAGATTCAAATGACAGTGAACAGAAATGTTGGGAACAAAGGGTTACCTATAAAATGAAATTGTAACACGAATTCTAGAGCTTGAACATAATCAGCAAGATGCCCTCATGTCTGGTAAGGTCCTGCTTAACCAAAGTCCTTCTGACCATGTTTTTCAGCCGGGAGGCTGAGACCCTTCTTTCATGAGATCACCCCAACTGGCAACTTGTCCTCCCAGATGTAGGATGCCATGGCGTCTCACTGCACCCCCAGCTATATCAGCTCAGACCTTTCAAATCTTCACCTGAAAACATGGTTGTCATCCCCGTCCCCACCCACCGCTGTTTATCTCTTCTGGTTCATTTTCTTTCTACAGTCCCCCACAAGCTCTTCCTTAGCATTCGACTCCATATGCTAAAGGACTTCTGTTGTAAGACACATGACACGCAATGGTCAGCGGGTGTCTCCCACCACCTGTCTAGAGAAGTCGGTCTCAAGGCACCTATCTCTGAGTGACCTGCTGTTAACTAAAAGGCCATAGGAACATAATTCCCCACAAATAGACATCGCTTCTTCCCTGGTCTCCACACATACAGTTCACTACGACTATGATGCCCAGTGTGACGCAGGCTTTCAGGAGACATCTTACATGGTGCCCCTTGGTGAACTAGAATGCAAACACCAGACCTGGGGATTCCTGTTGTTTGTATGCCCCCTGTGCCTGCTGCCATTTGGTGTCAAGAGGTCCTTGGGTCACAAGCCCCTCTTCTGCTCATGAGTGGGCAGCTAGAATTTTGCAAGGTTGGTTTATTCATTGGATGATGGAGTCTCACGTCTATGGTGACATATAAGGACTCAGCAAACTCTATAGGTGAGCACATACATGCGAGGTGAGACCAATGCAGGAACTGCAAACACAGTTATGTGTCAGACAGACGAGCTTGTTCACGACCATTGCAGACTCTTGTATCTTTGTTTTGCACTGGTCATGTTTTTCACATGAGGCATTCATGCGCCTTGCTTTAAAGTGGCTAACAGCACCATGACAAGACGGCCACCACCTTGCTCTGTCGTGGGCTGTTGCTGGGGTCAACCTGACATGCTTAGAAGTTTGACTGGAGTGTGTCTTTATGTCATTTGTACTGGCCACCGTGAGAACCGGTGTCTTGTTTTAGGTGACCATATGAACGAGATGCCCAGAACAATGCAACTGAGATTTTATGTGCTTGCTTTGAATGCCAGACATCGACCAACGATTAAGGTTTTCAGTGTTGGATTTTCCCCCATGAGCTGCGGATAAAAGTGTTACTAATAAGAATGTGCCAGTTGAAACAACGTTAGAGACACAAAGGTGTATGGTCAGCTCAAAGGGAAGACAGGGCCAACACTGGATTTCAGTTACACCCGTATAAATCTGCAGTAGCGCCACTGGGGCCAAGCTATCCCTGAGCTGGTGCAGGGAGAAAGTGGGAGTGGCTTTTCCTGGTCTTATTCATGGGCTGGGGCTGCCGGTTTGGCTTCTGGCATGGACAGCTAGAGCATTCCTCAGCCCTCGATTTGCATCCCTTATGAGCCATCACCAGGGTGCAGAATTGCCAGGGTGTAGGTCTTCTCTGATCACACCCCGCCTGGTCCCCAGCGTGCCCCTTCCCTCTTCCAGCTCTCTCCACAAACCCCTGGAATGCCCTCGTCCCCCAGGGCTGCCGTGGAGACTGCTCCGTGCCTGGCATACGGGGCCCTGCTCTGAGATATTCCCTAGGGGGGGACTTTAGGCTGCAGAACAGCCGCTTTGTGCTGGGCTCGCTGGCACAAGGGGGCCTAGGGCAGTGACGAATCTGGCCCGTTGCCTTTAGTGGCATTACTGCAGATTTACATGGCGCAGTGGAATCTGACCCGTTCGAGCTAAGGGTCTGTCTACACTGCAATCACCGTGCATTTAGTCGCACTAGCTCACGTACTAGAGCAGTGAAACCGGTAACATGAGCATGAGCTTTACAAGCCCACCCAGAACCCTGGGGAATGGCTTGGGGTAACTGCTCGGGTGGCCAGCCCAGGCTCGATCCTACGCTACTGTGGCTTTACCGCTCTCGTACCCAAACTAGCTTGTGGGGCTGCTCACCCCGCATGCCTGCAGTGTGGACAGACTCGAGTTGACCCCACAAAGACAAATAAATCGTGTAGTGAGATACTGCAGTGCCACTCGCACCGACTGGGATTGGCATGGCTGTGTGGCAAGCTGTATTATCACCCTAGTGGGTTTTTTCCCCAGTCATTACAAGCTAAACAGCTCAAAAAGTCTTCAAGGTGAAGCCTGATTTTCATGGCTCTGGGACTCAATGGAGTCCTCATTTTCATAAGTTACATTACCATATGCAGCCTTCTAGTCCTTTGCTCTGCTGCATATTGTCATCATTAAATAACCGCTTTTTGTGGTTACATCATAAAAATTCTTTAGATCTTGGAAGCAGACTGTGAATATTTGCATGTGTATATCTTTCATTTTCACCGAACAGGCTGGCTACCAGATGGGTGAACCAAATAAGCCTCCAACATTTCTATGAAAGTTAGACGTTTTCCTGTGTTGTTAACCGCAAAGGAAACTAGGTGGTTTTGAACCATACTGAGCCGCTGCCAGTTCCTAACCTTCGAATATTTTCATGGGGTTGGGGGGGGCAGAGAAGGGTTTTTTCCTCCTTCAAACCAGATGGTGGCATGGAATCAATCAAAGGCAGTTTCCAAAGTTTGTTTACTTAATGTTGAATATAATATGCTTTTATGGTCCCCTCACACAGCAGAAAGACAAGTGCTTCCAGCCAGGCTAATGAGTTCTAGGAACACTGTGCAATCAGAAGAGGAACACTGCTGTTGTTATTATTTATTTGTATCGGCGTAGCACTTAAGAGCCCAAGTCGTGGACCAGAACCAATTGTGCTAGGTGCTGTACAAACACACAGCAAAAAGCCAGTCTCTGCCCCGAAGAGCTTACTAGCTAAGTACAAGATGCAACATACATGATCAAGATTTAATTAAAATTGCCCCATCCCTTTTATAGGGCCTAACTTACTCTCACAAGCTACAAAGGACATTATTTCACAAAGAATGCTGTTGGCTTTTTTTAAGGCATTAATCTTACACCATAGTTATTTTTCTAAACATCCCAAATTATATCGGTAGTATAGCCAACAAATGGAGCCTGGTCTTTCAAACATGGGGGATCTCATTATAAAAATCTGTCCTCTATTAATTCATTAGAAGTTGATAAAAGAAACTTGGATCAAAACGGCTTTAAAATTTTCCTGATGACACCCAATAGTAAACGTCAGCCAGTGTGCCGGAAATGTAACCATAATTCTTTCTGCTAAATTCAACAACACAAGGCCTCCTCTCTGATATTAATTGACCTGTAAGTGGTTGCATGTGTTGTTTTCATGTGTTACTTGGGTCTGTTGTTTGAGCTTTACAGCTATTTGAAAAACAAGTCTTGTACTTGTTAACTGACAGTGAACTGGTATATTACATTGCTAAGGATCAAACATAATCGACAGATTTGCATATAGTCCTGCATGTCTCTGCACCAGTGTGACCAGTATGGGGCTGGATGTTATTAATAACCAGTATGACAAAAAAGTATAGTGACAGCAGTCGTGCTCGGTAGCAAGAAGAGGACAAAATAGTTTCCATTATAACTCCACATGTGCATCACTCTCTGAAACTTTCACTTGGGGGTTAATATAGGCATATTTGACTCTCCCCGAAGGTAATTTAATTTAAGTTTTGGGGGGAGGGAAGTTAAGGAAAATCCCCACAGTGACTTTTATGTTACTGGAAAGTTGAAACAAACCAAACCAAAATCGACTTTTCCTAGTCTAAAATAAATAATTAAATAAAAATCCAACCATTTTTTAAAAACTGCTTTACAGCCAAGATGCCTGATGCCTGGAGCTTGAAACTTGTCCAGGAGTTAATCCTCCATGAGCAACTGCCAGTGCCACTCCACTTGGTTTGAAAAATATTGGCTCTCTCTTACCAAAGAGATGGGAGGTTGAAGATTTCATTCTGAGCTGGTTCTGTAGAGGATTTTCCTAAGTGCACAGGTGCGCCTCCATACAGCAATCCATGGTGTGTGCTCCCACGGCTAGTGAAGTGCATGGGCCCGTTGCCTCAAGGAACTGACAAGCCTGGGCGAGATGCTGCGAGATACCGAGAATAATACTGAGCGTTTATGCAGCACCTTTCCGCCTTCGATTTCAAAGCACGTCTCAAAGGAAGCAAGCATTATCCCTGTTTTACAGCTGGGAAAAGGGAGGCACAGGGAGGTGAAGGGACTTGTCCACTGTCACACAGAAGGCCACTGGCAAAGCCAGGAATAGATCCCAGGTTTTCTGAGCCCCTGTCCACAAGGGTGCAATGGAGGGGAAAGAGGCAGGGGTCAGGTGGCCCAGCCCCCCTCCTTGGCCAGAGACAGAGAGGCAGCTGCTGGAAATGGTGACCCCAGGCACATGGCCCAACAGCATACAGGGCATGGGCTAGGGCCCCCAGGGCCCCAAGACCGGCTCCCCGAGGGCCCCAAGCCCGGCTGCAGCTGCTGTGGGACCTGCTAGTCCCAGCCCCACCTGGACAGCCAAGGCCCATGTTGCCCAGCTCCAGGAACAACAGCTCTGTAGCTTTGCCTCCACTGGGAGCTCCTCAGAGCCATGGGCAGGAGGAGATGATCTCACCCCCAGTTGGCCTCACCCAGGGGAGGGGAAGTCCCTGGGGCCATGATTCCTGGAGCTAGGTAGTTCAGGCCCAGGCTGCCCAGGCAGGGCACAGGCTGGCGGGTCCCACAGTGGCTGCAGCCAGGCTTGAGGCCCTGGGGAAGATCTTGGGTCCCACACCCCAGCACTTGGGCAAACTCCTTGCATGCTGCTGGGCGTGGATGTGCTCAGGAGCCATCACTTCCAGAGGGTGGCAGAACTGGAGTGGTGGTGTGGGGCTAGTTTCCCCCCACAATGGAAATATTTTGGGGGCCGATCTGTGTTTCCACCCCCACACATCGTTCCCTCCTAACTGCACACACACGCAGGAGTCAGAGAGAGCAGGACCTGGAACAGGCCAGGGAACATGTCGGAACACTCAACCTGGGCCCCTTCCTTAATCAAAGGCTAGTGAAGTGTAGCAGCTTGTGTTTTTTCGGGGAAGCAGCATGGGTACCAGGGCACATCCCAGCACCACGGACTGGAAGGAGGCCTCAGTGATGAATTGTCTAGGTTTTCTTTGAGGGTTCTGCAAAGGCTGATGCTTCAGCTCCATTTGGGTTCAAATGCCAGCTCCCAGGCTTCCTTGAACTTCCCATCCCCTCACAGGGCTCCTCCAAAGTCCACTGAATTCCTTGAAAAGACTCCCATTGAATTCATAGGTTTTGGATCATTTCCTTCATAGCTCTAGGTTCCCCAGAGCAGTCACAAGATCCAGGCCTTTGATGGGATCTCCTGCTTCTGGCTGGATTCTCACCTTGGCAATCCGAGGTCTGTCCCGTTTCCTGTTTGAACTCATGGAGGAGTCTGAGGGAGTTGTTTTGGTTTTTTCCCCACCCCAGAAGCAGCCTCATGGGTAATGATAATGGAAATTGGCCTCCGCTTGTGAGATAAGGGCCTCTGTGTTCTAGTTATCAAGGAACCATTCATGCAGTGATATCTGGGATTAAACCAAACTTTGTGCCTAAAGTCAGTTCTGCTTTCCACTGGAATCAGGGTCTTTCCTTCTCCACATTTTGTCCAAAACCTCAGCACTCCACTTGCTGGATCTCATGAGCATAATCAGCATCGCCTGGATAGAATGACAGCCTTCCCTACAGCCAGTGTTCTCATTACTCTCAACAGGTCAGTGCTTAATTTGTTCCAGGGCTGATCCTTGGCACCTCCGGGCTTGACAGCTCATACTCCCTGCAACTCTGGGCCTGGCAGTTCATAGCCCTGGCATCTCAGGGCCTGGCAGTTCATAGCCCTGGCATCTCGGGGCTTGCCACGTCAGTTATGCAAATAAAAAAAAAGTTGCTAGAGCCCCGGCACCTCTTTCGTTACAAATTAAGCCCTGCAACAGGTGCAACAAGATCTGTTAGCCTCTAAAACCAGCATGTCCTACTAGCACAGAATGCCTTTTTTCAGAAGCCTAAAGAAGTGAAGAAAAAATGATATGAATGCTCCTTCTACCAGATCAACAGCAGCGTCCTGTTGGCAAAGGAATGGTGTCCCTTGCGGGGATGTTGTGTCCCCCAGTACCTGATTTTCTGCCCACACTTTCACCAGACATGATAACATCTTTTCTGTGTTCATTCACAGGATACCACTGTGACACCCACAAGCTGTCCCTCTTACCCTTTTTCCTGCATGCTTTCAGCTTTCTGATGCGTAGGGTCCCAGATGGTGGATAGGGTATTGTATAAACCAGGATTGGGGTGCCTCTTGACCCCATAAGTAATAGATTTGTTTTCCTTTTATTTTAGCTTGAACTGTATAGATGCAAACGTTGTTGGCTGTATCTTATAACATTGATATTAGAAGAAAATAAGTGGGGAAAACACGTTTCGGTACAAGATTTTGTGATATTGGTTTTTTTCCCCTGTGACTTTTACCACAACTACGGAAGGCGCCATGTGATGTTGGGTTGGTTTGTCTACTTCTGTTCTTGCTGAACGATGGAGTCAGATTGTGTCATGTTGCGTGTTTCCAGTTACTTCTGATATGAATAGGAGGGGAGCTCATGTGATGATACGGCGTTACAGTCATTCTTTATTCTTCAATGGTGGAAGAACCACCCTCACAATTCACTGCGTAATTAGTCTATTGATATCTGAGACCGTGCATGGTGGAGCTCGACTTATGGAATCCTGTCTTTTGACCAACTTTTGTTGCTCTTTGGAGCTGGAGCCCACAAGTTTTTGGGAAGTGTGTTGTGTAGCCTTTGGAAATTTAACAGAGAGGCAATAATGTGCTTGCAGAGGAGGATAAACAGCTTCATGAGTTGCCAAAAAATGTCATTTGCTCTGTTAAAGTCTCCTCTGTACTTTGTCCAAGTAAAGTATATGACAATCCTGCTTAAATGATGTGTGATTTTCCTCCGAATTGGGCCCAAAGCTGGTAAATTGCTATGTTTAATTAAATACCTCGATTTACTAGCTTGTGGTGAAGCCAAGTATGGCTAACAGACCATTTCTATAAATTATGAGATGACGAGAACACCAACAATGAGTCATAAAATGCAATAGTACAAAAGGGCATTTTAATGTATTCATTGTAGTAGTGCAACAGAATCCAAATGTCCTGAAACATTGCATTCCACTTCCATGTGCAAACTCGAGAATTTTACAATGGATCAGTATAAAAGAAAAAGTCCCATGGTATAAAGGAAATTGTTGTTGTCTTTATTTTCCATGATGTTCCTGCATCTAAAGCCCAAGACAAATATATGCACAAACAGAAGAGTCATGCTATTTTGTATCCCTTTTGTTAACATTTGAAAAGCATTGCAGTCCGTTTGTGGTACTCTCTTTCCATTATTTAATCTCCCAATGTATCTTGCTGGAAGCTAATAGCTCTACAGTTTAAAATGCTCTTTACTTAGAGGAGGAAGCTGAAGAATAGTGTGTGTGAGTGTGGGGAAGCTTTAATGAAAAGCAAGATCCAGTCCCCAGAAATGGACAGAAAATGGAGGTGTGCAGACAGCAATAATGCAGCCGAGGCACGAAACATTTTGTAGGCAATAATTAACCTCTATGGAGACCCACTCTCAGGAGTAATTCGTTAACAAAGCAGAGCAGGGTGGCAGGAGCAGAACAGGAGACCCACAGAACATCTCGGGTGTCACTCACTGTTCTAGTACTCTAGCCTTTTAGGGGGGTTCTCTTCTGCAGCTGTTCAAGGCAGGAGGATGGGAGTCACCAATTGAAGCCAAAGAAAAGGCATGGGTTTAAAGTACCCCTCTTCTCTGATCTCTCCGCCCTGTATGACAGCCCTTTCCAAGATGATGATTTGATTCACAAGTCCTGGTGCCTTTTTCAAGCTGTTCGCTAAAAGAGAGAGAGAGAGACACACACACGGGTAAGTGCCCTGCAAGTTGTCTCTGAGCCCTCTGTCACCTTCAACAATAAAAGGCCATTTAAAGTCTAATCATTACATTGCTTGCATCCCTAACCTCAAAACACAGCCATTCTTGGACTAGCCATGTGCAACCCGCAGGGAGGGAAGGAGCTTCATGGAAGGACAGCCGCACTGTGTCGGGGGACTGCATCAAGAGGGAGGGGAGGGTTAAATGGAGCTGTTCTGAAGGTTTTTGTATCTTCTGGGGACCTTTTAGGAGCTCAGATTGCAGCTCTCTACAGACAGTGGGGCTGGACTGACTCTGGCTGGTGCAGAGATGCAAACTGAATGTGCCCCGTGGGGGTAGGGGAGTGCTGTTATACTCCAGGGCTTTCACCCCCAGAGGAGCAGCACTTCCACCACCTGGGGCTATCCTAGGAAGCGTTGTTCATTTCTGCCAGGGCTCTGCATGTGGCTTACCAGCAGAGGTAGCAGCGGGGAAGTATTTAATGGGTGCACCCCATCTGCACTGGCCATGCCTCCTCTATGAACAGTAGGTCAGTTCTGAGGCTCTGCTGGTGAGGAATTTACAGCGGCCCCCTAACAAACTTTCTGCTTTCAGCAGTCCTGTGTCCTTGTTTATCCCATCAAGAGCTGGCCTCATCCCAGAACAAAAAGGCTTTTTAAAAATAGAGTGGCTGAGCTTCGTGGTGTTAAAAATAGTAGCCACGTGCCATGGGGATAGTCTGTATTTGTATTGAGGTACCTTGGCAAGTACCAGTGCACCTCATGATTCACACAGCTGCATTAAGGCAGAGTTTAACCAAATGCAAATCAAATATCAGTCTGGAGAGAAACTCCCCTTTTCAGGTAGGCAGCATGAGCCCCGCCTCGGTGCAGAAACACAGCTCAGCATGTTGATTGGAGGACATTCAAAGCGAGTTTTGGAGTGGACTAAGTAGCAGTCTTTGGATATGGCTATTAACCAGGATGGGCAGGGATGGTGTCGCTAGCCTCTGCTTGCCAGAAGCTGGGAATGAGCGACAGGGGATGGATCACTTGATGATTACCTGCTCTGTTCATTCCCTTTGGGGCACCTGGCACTGGCCACGGTTGGAAGACAGGATACTGGGCTAGATGGACCTTTGGTCTGACCTGGTATGGTCATTCTTATGTCTACACTGCAATCAGGGTGTGTGATTGCAGCACACAGAGTCATAGAATGGTAGGACTGGAAGGGACCTGAAGAGGTCTTCTAGTCCAGTCCCCTGCACTCAAAGTAGGACTAAATATTATCTTGCACATATCGACATACCCAATCTACCTAGCTGCATCGGGTAGCCCATCTCACTAAGGACCCTTGTGTATATACACTCTGCCCTTGTTGCCTGGCTTCCCTGCTGTTGTTGTTCAAGATAGCTTTGATTTAGCTTGATCAAAGCAAGCTTGGGTATGTCTACATAAACTGCAATCTCACCTCCTGATTGCAGGAGAGCCTGTGTGATGTTGGGTTGGTACAGTGTACGTTTGTTCTTGCTAAACGATGGAGTAAGATTGTGTGGTATTGCATTTTTCCAATTGTTTCTGATAGGAGTAGGACAGGGGCTCATGTGATGATGGGCTGTAAAAGTAATTCTTTGTTCTTCTTCAATGGTGAAATAGCCACCCTCACAATTCACTGCAAAACTAGTCTATTTAACTGTAAGGGTAATTAACCAATGAATGACTTACCCAGGGTTGTGGTAGATTCTCCATCAAATGGTTGTATTTAAAGTCAAGACTGGACGTTTTTCTAGCAGATATGCTCGAGTTCAGTCACAGCAATTCGACATGAAGTAGTAATTAATTCAGGAAAGTCCAATAGCCTGTGTTATTCAGGAAGTCAGATCAGATCATCACAATGGTCCCTTCTGGCTTTAAAATCTGAATAATTGGGTCAGTTCAAATTAGCAGCTCTGGAAAAAACAAACTCTCACACATTGGATTTGGGACAGGAGGGAGAGAATACAGTAAGAAGGGACAGAAGTAACATTTCTACGAGAGAGCACAGTCTGGATCTCCCCTCTGTTAACAGTCTGCAGCAACTCTGAGAACAAAATGGCTGCTGTCATATGCAGACAAACCTAGTTCCTAGCATTTTAAAAGAGATGTACATAGAAAAGTTAGGCATCACGGTTTCAAGCTAAAGTTCCCCACACTAACAAAGTCAATTTGGGAAGTGGGAGTACATTCCTGCACCAGTATAATTGTTATTCTCAGTGGTTACTGCATTGCTGTGCTTGACGCAGGCAGATAATTCTTTTGTATGAAATGTGGAATATTTGCACTCTGTAGTGGCTTGAAATAGCACAGCAGAACAGAGAAATAATTATGATTCTTGGTTGGGTGGCTAGGATTTAATCTAAATCTGCACAAGTAGCTGCTCTTAAAGTCCCTCTTCTGACTTTATATTATAGCTTAGAGGAGACAAGTTTTTTTAGCAATATGTAATGACAAAGGTATAAATCTGTGGCAGCCTTGAAACATAAATAGGCATAACGTGGCTAACTCGGTAAGCTGGGTATGACCCACTAGAGGTCTTCAAAACTTTCTTCTCATCTGTAAAGTGGTTGCAGTCAGCTGTGACCAACTCTGGCAAAATAAAAAAACCCCCAATGCTTCTCCACATTACTCCCCATCAGCTGTGTCACGAAAACCCATTATCAGGGCTGCTGATGCCTGTGCCATTGTTACAGACGGGAGCATTTTGCTGAGTGTGGCTAGTGGTGAGCCTCGGACTTGTATAAATCTGAACGTATCCGTCTATCTAGACACTTGCATGGCTCTCATCCCCTAACATTTGATTGCCTTTGTCTTTGGAAAAGACAGGAGGTTATCCAGCCCATGAACTTTACAGGCAGCTATCAACAATGTACGTTTTTAATAGAACATAAGTTGTAGGAGATCTGAAATAGGATAGCCCCAAAGTTCCCCGAATACTTTGATTTACGTGCTGTAATAAATGGGAAAACTACTGCAACAAGATGTAGGATATGCAGTACACAAGTATTTAAGACGGAGCTGGCCAGGCTATAATTGATGGCTATGATTGCTAAGGCTAAGTGAGAAAAGTGTGATGGAATCCTTGACTATTATGATCGCGATAAGCAGAGCGTTTTTAATGTTGTAACAAACATCACCAATAAAGAGAACTGGGGGCTTTTGCGAAATAAGCAGATGGATGTTACAGGAATAAGAGCAGAAATAAATGTTGAGAATGTCTGAACAAACAATAAACAACTCTCCCAATATATTCCTGGTGGACAGAGGGTAAAAGAGAAAAAGGATCCACTGGGTAATGAAAGTGTCATTGAAGGGGACGCAGTAGCATATTTGTTAATCCGTTAAATTGCTTCTGTCTTTCCAAGCAGGGAAGAGGTGGCAGGACCACCGAAGCCAGGGATCCGATTTTGTTGGTATCCTGAAGGAGGAGTTTCATAGTTTGCAGATACCATGAAAACAGCTGTGAAAGGATTAAGTGGTGTCTTGTTTTTTTTAGAAGTGCTCTCAAGATTAGCCAGACCCTCAGAGACCAGACAATGGCCAGAAGATGAGACCAACAATCATATATTTTTTTAAAAGCCTTCGAGATATTTCAAATTATTTTATTACTTAGAGAAACATCTTCCTCAGACATTCCTGGCATTGAATCAGAAATAAAGAGACGGGGAGGGGGGAAGAAATGAACACTCTTTTTAGTTGTGGAGCTGAGCACTCATCAGTTGGGAAATGCCAGAATGTAGGTGGTTTGTGAAACCTTACTTTCTTTCCATAGGATCCATGCCAGGTTTGCGTAATGAGCGAGCTGTTTGCTTGATCTCTGTTTCCCTTGCACTCGTCATCAGAAGGTGTGTAGAGAACAAGGCAGGGGCTGCAGGCAGAGTAGGGATGAGCATGTGGTGAAGACCGAACAGGAAGGTTTAGCTCTCTCTCTGCATCTGCCACAGTCTTCTAGTGTGATGCTCTGGTGCTAAGTCACACATAAAATCAGTATAGTGAGGAGGAGAATTGGGCCCATTTGTTTGTTTCCATTCTGGTGGAAGACTAAATATGCAGCTTTGAAAAATCCTAATGAAACAAGTGTCATATAACCTAACTACATTATTAGGTCCTTGTTATCAGTCAGTAGCAATTTGACTGTGAATCGGGAATTAACACTGCATTATTAAATACAATCAATGATCATCCATGTAGCTGTTTATGTTAGCATCAAGCAGATGAAAACAAACAAGTCTGGGATTGAAGAGAGAGGGAAGGAAGGAATATAGAACACAGCTGGGGAGAACATGTGACCCAAACCTTAATCACACTGAAAATCAGCCCTACTTCAGGTTCAGTCAGTGTGCTTTAGCCGGCAGTGGGATATGTGAAGCATTTCCACATCAGCAGGCTTTTGATCCACCATGGAAGAGAAGAGACAGGAATTAGTTATTATAAGTATAAGGAGTAGACTTTTTTGAGGTTCCTGGATACAGAGACCCTGTAGTTCTCCTGGTTCTCTCACTCTTGTAGAAATATATATATCTATAAAATATAATAGACATGCACATACTGTAATATTGTGCCTTGGGAACAGTCCCCTCCAGCATTACAATGGGGAGAATCATGTTCAGCTGTTGTGCACAGGAAATTCGGTGCTGCTTGGAATGTGAAAGGAAATCTTTATAGCTTCAGCTCCACTAAGAGACAGGAACTGCCCTGCCTGTCAAAGTGGGAGGTATTGCCAGCCCCAAGAGCCAGAGTCCTTGGTAATTGGTGGGTGAGCGTTTTCTTTTGATCTATGGATCACTGACGTTTAGAGGGATGCAGATGTACTACACCCAATGCATGTGGCAACAGAAGGAGGTTTCATTAGCACTGTCCCAATGTATTCCTGTGATACCTTGACTGCAGTGGGGACATTCTAAGGAAATAGGCATAATAAAAATACACAGTAACTCTGTGACTTTGAAAGACCTACTTGATTGTAGTTTTATCATTTCAAAAGAGCACTCCTATTACTATTAGGTATTTAGGTAAACTTCATTGTCCCAGTTAAATTAAGGTCATCGCTTTGCAAGCTGATCCAAAAACTGTCCAGTGTCCAAGTCCACAAATTAGTTTGAAGTATGAAATTGGATTTGGACTGAAATGCGCACAGCTGGAAATGTTGGTATTTGCAAACAACAAGATGTTTGGGTGCTTGTGTGTCCGCTGGATATTTTGATACCTGTCCTGCGATTGGCCTGTAGTGGACATAAGCACTTTTTCTATTATTCCCAATATAAATGATGTTGACACCATCATTTAGCACATACCTAGTGTTTACATCTTCAGAACACTGTGGAACAACAAAGACCCTATTCATGAGAGAGCTGACCCTGTTATGGGTCCTTTCTTTCCTCATATCTTCTCTCTTCTTCAAATCTGAGATGTGTTTGAATTTTCAAAAGAACCCTGTTGGTGTCTAACCTAAGGCATTAGTGAACCTGGCACCTATGACTTTTATGGTTATGAATTCACTGATAATCAGCTTAAACCTCAGATTTCTTTAACTAAATTAGGGTGACCAGATCACAACAGTAAAATATTGGGACACATTGGGGTGCCATCAGCCCCGCCCCCACTCCACCCATGCTCCATCCCCACCTCAGGCCCCACCCCCTCTCCACCCTAGGTTCACCTCCACTCAGCCTCCCACCACTGCGTCCCTCCTCAAACCCCCCCTCCCCACACCCGTCTGCTGCTTGCCTCACTGCTTGCCTCCTCACCCCTCCACCCGCTCCTCACCGGACTATCAGGACAAATGGCATCCAGATCGTACATCAGTTGGGACGCAGGACAAAGGGACAAATATCGGGACAGTCCCGATTTTATTGGAACATCTGGTCACCCTAAACTAAATATGCCTTTTGTACTGGAGATTACGGTGTTCCCAGACATTGGCTGCAAAACTTTCCCAACAGGCTACAACACACATTGGGATGATTCAGCCTGGGTGAATATCATCAGTGCTAATTTCATACACTCTACCTCACCGTCAGAGTGAAGCAAGTAAAAACAAGAAACGCTAACAAGTTTGCTGCCTTTATATATAGTGTCCAGTTTAGACTAATGTTTATCTGCAAAAGGACATTACCAGTAAATAGTATTTTAACATGACTCTGTGTGTATACATGTGCTGCTAATTCTGGGGTGATATTCACCCCGGCAGAAGTTCATGCATCATTTGAATCTCAGTTAAGCCTTCTTTTCAATACCAAAGTGGGCCTTAAGTGGCACAAAAGCCTTTCATTAACCTGCTGCGAAGTGGTGAATTTCACTCTGTTTACTTGGTTTCATGCTCTTACTAGTTAATTTCATTACCAAGGTGTGCACTGTACAAAGCAAAAAGTAGTAACAGCTGATGAAAAATGCCCCAATAAGGAGAGCTGCATTGTGTGCTTACAAAAAATATACCACCCAGTTGGCTATTCACCTAAGCAATGCTCTACATAAATTCTTCTGTTTATAAATAATCTGTAAAATGCTGTGCAGTTATGGTAGGGATGACTTAATTGAATTATTTTTACATTGCTTTAAAAAGCCCATTATAAAGGCACATCCCTGACCCCAGACAGATGTTACCGCAGAACCCCAGCGCTGCTGGTAGGCTGCATGTGCTGTTACACGGGTGAAGCAGATAGCTGGAGCTTTACCAATTAAAGAGATAGAACCGCTCCTGGGTAGAGCTGGATGGTCAATGGAAAAGTCAATCCATCAATATTTGCTTGTATTTGATAATGAGTTCCCTTTGGCCTTTCTCGCGTCTCTTATTTCAAATATTTGAGGGATGGAGTTTAGTGATGAATCTGAGAGCTGAGTGTGTGAGTATTCAAGGTGGTGAATGTCAAACTAATCCAATCTGGTGTCCTCATCAGAAATGAACGGGATCTTGAACAGAGAGATGGGTTTGTGATGGGTTCCTCCTGGGGTGCCACCTGGAACTGGGGTACCACTGAGCCCCCAGACCCACCAGCCTGGGCTCCCACTCATACTGTACTGCTGTGACAAGCTACAAAGCTCTCCAGCATATATACAGGTAGGGACACATCCAGCTGCAGTTACAAGCAGGCTGTCTGACCAGCCCCTCAGGCACACACCCCCACTGCCCCCAAAATTATACCGTCTTGCTCTGCACACGGAACTATACAGAGTAAGCTCATAAAATTCGCCCCCTCCCTCAATGTGGAGCAGAATATGCAACAGCCTTATGCCCCTGCATTATGATTTACACACACTGGTTCAGATAAAGCAAAAACAAGTTTATTAACTACAAAAGATAGATTTTAAGTGATTATAAGTGTTAGCAAACAAATCAAAGCAGATTACCTTAGTAAATAAACAAAAAATGCAAACTAAGCTTAATATACTAAATAGATTGGATATGAATAGCAGATTCTCACCCTTAGAGATGATACAAGCAGGCTGCAGATTCTTAAGGGGCAACCTGCTCTTGCTTTACAGCTTGGAATCCCCAGGTGTTTCATTCACAGGCTAAAAATCCCTTTAGCCTGGGTGCAGCACTTCCCCCAGTTTAGTCTTTGTTCCTCAGGTGTTTTCAGGAGTCTTCTTGTGTGGGGAGCGAAGAACCCCAGATGATGTCACTCCCTGCCTTATATAGCTTTTGCCTATGCAGGAACCCTTTGTTCCCAAAGCTTCATTTCCAGATCGGTCTGTGGAAAAATACAGACATCCCAAAATGGAGTCTAGAGACATGTGGCCTCATCACATGTCATTGTAGAGTCACAGCAGCCATTACTCAGAGGCTGTCTGTAGCATTCTCAGGACAGCTCCCCTGGTGGGAGAGAAGCTTCTCCTAAGGCCTGTTGTTTTTTCCTAATGGCCCATTGCCCTGAATAGGTCCTTCCCAACCCACTATCTAGACTGAAAGCATCTTGTCCAGTGGGTGTTACCCAGGTGTAACACCATTTGAAATACAGGTACATAGTCAATATTCATAACTTCAGATACAAAAATGATACATGCATACAAATAGGATAATCATATTTGGCAAATCATAACCTTTCCGAAGACATCTCACATGACCTATCTTGCATAAAATACGTTATGGTTGTCATAATCTTATCATCATCATCATATCACTATGAAGAATATGAGGTGCAGTGTCACAGGGACACTCTCTCCTAACTTAACAGAACACAGTAGAGTAAGCCCGCGGCAATTTCTTGCCTTTCAGCTACCAGGTGAGGGCTTTTAGAAGATGCTGAGTATCACCAGCTCAATGGAAGTGGAGGGTACCCAGCACTTTGCACAATCCAGCCTCTCATCTTTATTTTTTAAATAATTCTAGAACTTGTGTTTGAATTTATGTTTGTGTGTGTGTGCGCGCGCATGTATATTATGATGAAGGAAAGGTTTTAATTAGGATATGTTCTCCTGGATCATAGAATACTACTTGGCTGTAAAAATGTTAGAATTCATCTGTGGGCAGCGTGTTTAGACAGAACTCTCTTCAGGCGGAGAAGCAAATGCATGTTTTGCCAGGAATGCAAAATATTCTCCATAACAGGAAACAATCTATCAACTATTGGCTTATCCTTACATCTTGTCTGATAAAGTTATTAACGTGTCTTTCCTGTAATTCAAATACCCTTTTCCACCATAAAAATAAATAGTTTGGTTGAATAATAATAAAACTACCAATAATTATAGAGACAGTTTTATTCTGTTGTACTGATCTGTATGGTAGATATCCGCTCTCTCATTCTGCTCTCTGAATATGCATGAGTGAAAACTGCATGCATTAGAAGAGAGAAATATCAGAGTCCATGCAGAAACAGAGTAGGGGAAATGTAGGATGGCTGAGCCCTGCTTTATTTTACACCTTCCTGTTAGTTGTTTTTCCTGCCGCAGTCCCACCCTTCTACTATATGTGCATGTAAATTTCACATAGTTACCTCAGTATAACTTACACAATGATTTGTCATCTCTGAATCTGGCCAGCTGTTTTTAAATGGCACTATAGAAAACATCAGGAGGGGAGGAGAGCTTATTAATGATGACGTGACCTCCTATTTAATAAAACAAGGGTGACGGTGGTTTGAACTTGGTTGACTAATATACCCTGACTGGCATATGAATATATATCATATTAATAATATGTATTATCTGCCCCATGTAAATATATTAGTATGCATTAAGCACCAATAACATTAAAGACAAATATTGTAACAGTGATATAAACTAAACTCGTCTATCCTATAACCCTCTTCACTTGTGCTAAGTATCTCAGAACTCCTTGAATTTGCTGAAGTAAGCATTTGGCATAAGCGGATAAGAAATTTGTCAAAATCAAAATACATTTGTTCCCTGTCTTAGTAGAAGCTAAGGAAGTACCTTCACGAACCAAGAAAAGGATGCATCCGATGAAGTGAGCTGTAGCTCACGAAAGCTTATGCTCAAATAAATTGGTTAGTCTCTAAGGTGCCACAAGTCCTCCTTTTCTTTTTGCGAATACAGACTAACACGGCTGTTACTCTGAAACTTCACGAACCAGTACCTGGAATGTTAGTATCCAAAACAGAGATAAGGAAGGAACAGAACAACAAGTTAGGGAACTGGGACAAACTGATGGGATTTTAGAGACCTGTAAAGAAATGTATACGTTGTAAGAGTCATATAAATAATACCAGCTGAAATGTGTAACTTGAGGAGCACCCCTTCTGCATAAGGTGAGTGAAACATTACTACCCGGGACAGCTCCTTGGAGACTGGTATCATGTGGAACCTTTTCCCTGTACCATATCAATAAACCTGACTGACATTGGTTATGTGGTCTCTTGAGTATATTTCATGTTGAACCAAAGTGCGGTCAAGCAATTGACTATACAGTTTATCAACAACTCTCATTAAGTTTAATAACTACATGCATCTACACTTTGCAATAGTGAACCAAGACTTACTAAGTCCTGAGTTTGTAATTAGCAAGCTGGGATGGTTTGGGTAGAGATCTTGCATTGCAAAAATCAGCACAGATAAATACAGAAGGAGGAAACAGCATAGCCAGTCTTGGGCTTATGGAATGGGAACTCCAAAATAGCCTATGGGAGTTAGGAAGCCAATTTTCAATGAGATTTGGGTGCTTAACTCTCAGGCACCTTTGAAGGTTCCAACCATGTGTAGGTAATGTGGGGTAGGAAACTCCACTCTTGCCCTTCCACTCCGACCCAATCGATAGCTTGATTCTTTTTATAGTTTGTATTATAAGAAAAATGTATTATTTTTTCCTCAGAATCAGCTGGTATATTTTGGATGGTGATAAACAGGATTTTATGTAGTTCTGTTAAATTTTCCTTCAGTGTGTTTGTATGTTTCTCTTCCTTTAGGGAGATTAGCATAGTATTTTCGAAATGGTAAGCATCACTTCATGTAACGAAATATGTTCACATTGCTTCTGGAAACTTCAGTTCTGGAACCTTTTGTCATAGTCGAATAGATTACCATCTCTACACAGACACACGAGCACTGATGCATGTCACACCTTACCGCTTGGCAGAGGCATCTCTTGCTTTACAGTAGGTTTACGACATACTCTGGAAGCCAAGGCTGCTTTTGCTGAAAATATTTTGAATCTTACATTAGTGATCTGTAAGAAGAGGAAAAAATGATTTGACCCTGGCAGTAATTTGTCTTAATTTTGGTACAGTAAATATCTGCTGTCACTGAGCTGATGCAGCTGCTAGCCAAGCTGCGAAGAAGAATGACTAGGAAACAATGAAACTGGCCCGCTCCTTGGAAAGTCCGAGACTTTGATTTGGAATCATAATTTGTATTTATAGCTAATGCAAAACTCACCTCTGCTGTTTCAAGACTGTGGAACCAATTAAGCCATTCTCTCGCTCCCCATTCCTAGCACAATTACCACGTACACACTGTAACTTGCGGCTATGAGTAAACGAAATTCAATTTTAAATTGAGTGTGCATAGTGATCTGTAACTTGGGAGCTGTTTCTTGCCTGCCTGCCCTCCCCAGCCTGGCAACCAGTTTCACTACCCAGCAGGGAATAGAATGATCACTCATTTACGGCTGCAGTCATCTCCCTGTTACAGCATTAGGAAGGAATGAGCACCAAAAGCCATTATAATTAAGATCTCTTTGGAACTGACAGTAGAAATGGATGGCATGTGGAGTTGGTGCCCGGTGGCTCAGCTGTTTCTTTTTCTAGCTGTCACTGGAAAATTACAGAGGCTGACAATCATATTTTGAACGCAGCAGCACTACGTGAAGGATATCCACCTTGTCCTAGGGAAAGAAGGGGAATGTGGGCTGGTGTGACAGGAACATTTTCTCACACATTCTGACTGGAGGAGAGCCCTGGTAATGGGCTCGGGCTCACCCATAATGTGAGGTTGTGCTCTTGTTTGGATTCTAAATCCCACATGTAACCTGCTTGGTAAAGGAGATGTCTCTGCAGTGCAACAAACGCCTGTCGCCAAAAGCAAATCCCATGATGACTGATGGTTCGCTGAAGATGTCAGGCCTATCTCATGTGGCTCAAATTAATATCCTTCTCCCAGGAGCTAGAGAAGGGCTAAGGAATGAAATCTCCATTAACCACAGGTACACCCCAGGAGTGGAACAAATGTGATATCATTCCCCAAAGTCTCCCAAGGGGGGAAATGCTTCCAGAAATGACAGCATAATTGTGTTGGCCAGTCTGTAGTCCCAGTGCTACAGTGTCCTTCCTGGAAGCACTCATTTCAGATCTGGTGCTTGGAGACACATTCTTGCAGATGGATGAAAAGTAGTGGCATGGTCATCAAAATGCCTGCCTTGTTAAAGGACCGTCAGGCATCCCGATGGCAGGGAGAAAGGCAGTCTCTCCACTGCAGCTGTCTATATAGTTAACATGCCAGAAGCTTTAGCTTCTCATATTACTTTACAGTACCTCAAGTTCTCTATTCATTGTACATTGTGAGAGGCATGGTCTGAGTGGATGCCTGGGAGCCATGAACTTCTGCATTCATATTCTGGTTCTAACACCGGTTCTTTCTATCACCTTGAGTAAGTGGTGTACCTTCCCTGGGGCTCTGGTCCCCATGACCTCCCCTTGGCCTGCAGGAACAAGCCGCTGGTGATGCAACTCACTGGTGGTGGTGCCTGGAGTGCATGTTCCCACTCAGAAGGGAGACTGTGACTGGCCTTTGTTCAGGGATACAAAGACTGGTGGGAAGAATCAAGTAATAAGAAACATAAGAACAGCTATACTGGGTCAGACCAATGGTCCATCCCGGCCCAGTATCCTGTCTTCCAGCAGTGGTCATGCTAGGTACTTCATGGGGAATGAACATAACAGGGCAATTATCAAGTGTTCCACCCCATGTCATCCAGTCCAAGCATCTGCAGTCAGGCTTAGCCATCTGGGCTAATAGCCATTGGTGGACCTATCCTTCATGAATGTATCTAATTCTTTTTTGAACCCAGTTATACTTTTGGCCTTCACAACATCCCCTGGCAATGAGTTCCACAAGTTGACTGCATTGTGTGAAGAAGTACTTCCTTTTGTTTGTTTTAAACCTGATGCCTATTAATTTTGTTGGGTGACCCCTGGTTCTTGTGTTATGTGAACACTTGGGTAAATAACACTTCCCTATTCACTTTTTCCCCACCAGTCATAATTGTATTGACCTCTCTCATATCTATCAAGTCTCTTTTGCACCTATGCCAGGGCACCATAATCTAGCTCTGGATCTCTATATATTCCTTCATCGTTTCGAGCCAGATTTTACCACCTTTACTCACTTTGGGTCAGACCTGATTCCACTAGCAACCCCAATGAAATAACAAGGTCAGAATTTGAATTGGAATCCTCAGGCTGGATCCTCAGCTGGTGTAAATCAGCGCTAACTGTGTTGACTTCAATGGCTCTCCGCTGATTTATACTAGGTCCATTGGCTGTGTTGACAGCTAATGAAAAACTGGCCTTTGAAATCTATGTGGTAAGGTGCTCATGGGGTACTGTTCTATGCAAGGTGAGGAACAGACCTCTATGTGTGGAGCTCCTTACCTGAGTTCTAGCAATTGCCATCTCTGCTAACAGTTTTAGACACATGCAGCATTAATGATGGGGAACACCTGAATTCAAACAACACTGACCTTTCAGGATGTGTGGAACCACAGCTAGATTGGGCCCATCTCTAGTAAGTACAGTTTTCAATGGTGAAAAGAGAAATAGGTGCTACTCTGATCATCAGAAGAGAGTGTGCTCCAGCCCAGGGGCCTACAGAATCAACCCCTCATTTTCTGCTGGGAAGAAAGTGGCCTTCTGACTCCGGGAAGCACAGGTACCGGTAACCAGTCCCACTTGCAAGACCAGTACAGCATGTTCCTGTCAGACATCATGACATTAAAGTGATGCATGTATTTTTGTGCATCATCCTTGTGATGATGGGAGAACATTAGGCATCTGCTTATCTGATTCATCTTTGAACTTTTGCAGTTGTCTGTTACTTTAAATGCTGACAACCTGTAATTGCTGATTGTCTACCTCTACAATGGCGATATGCCAGAAAGCCTGAAATACTCAGACTACCAGTAAAGGAGTGGTACCTAACCGTTTGCTGATAAGGCGGTATGTTAAGACCTGCAGGTCTTTGTACCTGAGAAATTTTGTTGCCCAATAATGATATATAGTTTCTGATAGCATAAGATGTTTCCCCATTATTTCACAATATTAAGAGTCTCCTCCTCTCCCCTGGATAACAAATACCAAGATGTGATTCTTTAATTGCGGAGTGAGTTACTGATTTCCTGCCTGTGTGAACATGTTGTTTAACTAGTTGTCCACATTCAGTGACTGGAGCTTGGCTTCTCTATCCGCTCTTACATCTAATATATTTCGTGGTTTGCAAGTGCTCTGCTAACAAGTGCTGCCTTCCCTTCTGTCACCAGCAGGACATGCGGCCTGGATCAAATGGAAACACGAATTGCCCTTCTCCTTTAGCACAAATGTGTTAGATGTGGTGTGTCTGACCTAACATGCTTTTTGGAGGTCAGTTGCTATACCCGTAGAGCAACATCTGAGAGGCGGTGTGATCTGGTGCATAGGGCAGTCAGGAGATCTGGGTTCTAGTTCTGGCTATGTACTGACTTGGTGTCTGATTTTGGGAAAGTCACTTCCTGTCTCTGTGCCTCTGTTTCCCCACCTACCCTCTATCTGGTTAGACAGTGAGCTCATTGGGGCCAGGGCTGACCATGCAGCGCCTAGCACAATAAGGCCCTGGTCTTGGCTGGAGCCCTTCAGGCACCGCAGCAATACAAGTAATGATGACAATTTAGTGGGAACCCTGCTCCGCACCTCGCTGCTAGCCGGTGTTATCTATGGGAAGGCTTTGGACCAGGTTCACCTGCAAAGTTGATGAGAGTAAATATTTCAGTAAGTCTATTTCAGTGGTCCTCACATTCACACTGATGTCACTGTGGTGTGATTCAGTGTTACTATAACAAGCTGTAATTAAATATAATTAAAGAAAGCTGGCTTGGTAGTTGCTAACTGGCTGTTCTGCAGCTCTGTCTGTTTCTTTCTGTAGGTATAATTGTTTCCTTCTCCTCCCTTAAGTATGCATATATCAAAATAAACGCCTAAGACCTGTTTTTCATAGCAGCTGGGAATTTGCACCTCTACTGACTTTTGCCTTCACTTCTCGTAGGCTACATGCGCACTACGAGCGAGGGATGTGATTCCCCTGCGTGTGTACACGCATTCGGGCTAGATCTCATTGGGTTGGCCTGACTGTAAATAACAAGGTCGCTGCACTAGCATGGGTATTGGCAGCATGTATGTACCATCCCGAAACCGGTGGATGTCTACTCCGCATGGCTAAGCCACACCTCCACCGCCGCTCCCTGTTCTGTCCTGGCCACGCTGCTGTTTATACTCACGTTAGCCCAACGGGAGCCAGCGTGAGCCTGTGTACGCAAGCAGGGGAATCCCATCCCTCGCTCAGAGTGTGGCGATAGCCTCCATCACCTGCCACTCTGTGCCAGTGCCTGGATCGCAAGGAGTGTGGCAGAACCGCACTTACCAAGAACAGTGCCTCCTGTGCACGGCTCTCTGATTTTGAACCAAACTTTTTATTAACACCCTTCATCCGTGAAAGGATTTTAGGGCCGCTTCCACAAACGTGCAAATGAGTTTGGTTTGAAAAGTGAGTGGATAGAGCAAAACTCCTCCATTTCTTACAGGCCCTCCCTAGAGGGGCGCGACATGTCAGCTTGCATGGGTGGCCAGGGCTACTGTCTACAGCAGCTTGCAAGAGGTTATCATAGACTGAAGTCTTGCACTGGGAGCTTAAGCAGGCATGACAAGACCAGGAGAGTAACAAAAGGACTGTGAGCCATACTCTGGATTTTTTTATTCTTTGGTATATATTAATCTCTAATATTGGACTGTGAAAGGGATTCCCATAGAAAAAGGAAACCCTTGTTATTCCCCTGCTGGTAAACTTTACATTTTTTGTGGTCACAAAGCTCCAGCCAAGTACAAGCTGCATTTCTGCTCAACTCCAATCTCTAATGTCCTGGCCAGCCACCTCCACCTGCTCCTTCCACATTCAGGACAGTGCCACTGGTGGTGAGGAAAGAAAAAAATGAAATCCCCGCCTGGCAAAACTTTCACTGGTGCGGTAGGTAAGTTGGGACGATCTTAGCAACTCCAGAATAGTTTTGCATTCCAGTATGTTTCTTAGTATATTGCCAAATGCCTTTGACAGGAACATAAGAATTATATTTAGAGAGAGGCCAGATGGTTCAGTGGAACTTCAGATAACAGCTGATGAACCAGAGCTTGTGGGCAGAGCAGGTAGAAGTTTGCTTATGTTGGTTTTTAGCCGTTGCAGCAACTGAGGTCATCCGTTTGCTATCTGCATTTTTCATGGGCAGCCAGCATTAAAGCTATTTTTTGAAATGTCTGATGTTGCGTCTCATTGCAGTGGGTCGCATCGGGTTACTTTTTGCCACATACTTCAGTGATATCATGTGTTATTTAAAGAAACAGCGCTTGGTACATTATACGTCCCCTGCATGTAACATAATATGCTAGAAAACACCCATCAGTTTGTTTTTATATGTCTGGTTTTTTTTAAAATAAAAATAAGAAAAAATAAATGCTCTACAAAGTATTCAACTGGAATTTATAGTGTATAGGAAAGGAACATATAAAATCTATCTATCTGTGATCCATTTTGACAACTGGTATTTTCCATTCTCATGGGCACACTGCTAATTACACTTCATGGGATGTTTGTAAAGCTTTCAAGCCCCCATTTATAACTGGGATGCAATGAATGGCACCTTCACAGGCTTATTCCTGTGCTTGATAGGTCAAAGAGTGCTTAGACCTGGAGAGCAGCCTCAAGATGGAACTCAGGAAGGCTCCTGAGTTAGTTGACATACTTGTCGGTGTCTTTTTATACCCATGTTCCAAATGCCCCATCAGAGCCATGTATTCCTCCCCTGCACAGAAAAGAATCACCTGAGCGATAGGTAGGTGTGCTGGCACATAACAAGGACATTGAAGTTGCTAAGGAACAAATGGGTGGGCTGGCATAGCTCGTGAGCCTGGATGCCTAACAACTAAACACTGGCTTCAGGTGAGGCCGTCTCACTGGGCTGTTGGCAGTTACAGGGCTGATGAACATTCATCTGTACACATGCTTATGTGTTTAGCGCAATAGATTTTCCACACATCTTAGAATTTTCAGCAAACTTTGGCCATGTCTTTGGACACATTTGGCGTCTCATCTAGGGTCATCCAAATATGCATCTCTGAAAACTTGTCTGATTAAATTAATAGGTCAGCTTTCAGTCCAATAGTGTTTGAACTCTGACCTTTTGTAGGCCTCAATCCTTCATTTCTGATCTCTTTGGATGGATCATACTTGCAGGATCAAGGCCTTAATTAGGATATGAGGCAGTGCCTGAGGATATTTTAGAGAGAAACTCCCAGAGTGTGAAAAATATTCAAGGGGAGATGGTCCTGTTCTTAATAACTGAAGTTCTCACAAGGAGTCAGTCCTTAGAATCTATTGTCCTGATGATGGATTTCCCCGTCGCTTCGATGAACGAGTGTTCAGCTGGTATTGACTTCAGTTCTGGATTTGTTTGGTTTTTTTGGCTTCTCACCTGGGAAGCAAAGTCCAGTCTTGGATTTGCAAACGCAGTTGCATGTCTTGCAAGTGTAGTCATTGTTGGGGGCAGACTTTGAGGCATTTGGCCTTATGACATGCTCTCTTCCGCAGAGACCTCACACACCATTCCTCAAAAGTGCACCTGGACTCGTGACACAGACCTCTCCATCGGGGTCCATCCAGTGCAACATGATTCCAGGTTTTAATGTCTACCTTGCATGCTTTGAGGTTGGCCTTCAAGGTGTGTATATCTGAGAATGGGTCGAGGCTTGAAGCTGACTGTAGAGCATCGCCTTCAGTATATGGGAAACCTCCATGCAGACCGTGTGTCTGACGCAATGAAGTAAAGCCCTGATGAGCATGCTCTCGATGCCAGGGATTTGGTACCTCTCAAGGACTTCTGTGTTGGGGATCCTGTCCTGCCACTTGGTGTTGCAGATGGGCTGTAGGCAGCGAATGTGGAAGCTCTCCAGCTGTCTGATGTGGTGTCAGTAGGGCATCCATGTCTTGCAGCCATAGAGGAATGGGGTAAGTACAACAGGGTGGTAGATTTTTATCTTTGTTTTGAGGCAGACTCCACGCTCCCTACAGAGCTTGTAGATGAGCCTGCCAAATGCCAAGGTGGTCTTTGCCAGGTGCTGGATGATCTCACCATCCAATATGGTGTTGCTGGAAAGCATGCTACCCAGATAGCAGAATTTCCTGACGAGTGGAGGGGTGTGTTGTCAATTGTGAAGATGGGATCATGGTACTCATGATACTGGTGTTCTGGTGCTCGCTGGTAAATGATCTCCATCTTTTTCAGGATGATTGTGAAACCGAAGCATATTGAGGCATAATAACTTAATAACTAAAGTTCTTAAAAGCAGTTAGTCCCTAGAATCTATTACCCCTCGGTATTAAATAATTTATGCCATATTAATTCAATACTGGTCTGGTTAAATTTTGTTGAGGTTTTAATTTAAATAGCAAGGGAGTACCATAATGTATCAACAACTTACACAGTAATTTGAATCACTAACTTTATATTGCTGTACTAAATACTTCCCTCACAATTAATTGAATCTCTTCCCTACAGAGTGGTAATTTGGAAGAAAGATTACCAGTTCTACTATATTGCATGTGCATTATCTAAATATGCAAAATCATTTTCTCAATAATTTTAATTTAATTCGAGTGATTAATCAATTACTTGGCTGCAATTATTTGCTTTTAGACATCTCAGATAGGAAAACAGAGCAGAGAGACAATTAGGAAAACAAGTGTTTTGTAAATTAACTGGCGCATCTTACAATGCACAGTACAGGACAAGAAGGTGTTTATTAATTTCAGCTAATAGCAACCAAGCTACCAAAAGACACTGATAATTAGGTCTGGCCAGAAAACAAAATTTCCATTTAATGAAAAATTTTGAGGTTTCAACATTTTTTTCCATTCTGATGCAGAACAAAACCGACATCTTTCAAAATGTTTTGTGAAAAAATGAGACAGAGAGAGAGGGCTGTCACCCCAGAATAGGTGCTAAGCTGGAGGTTTGGTCACTCGTGGGAAGCCCAGACTCAAATCCCTGCTCTACTTGATTCAAA